>NC_073302.1:122843090-123497317 GCF_027595985.1 Sorex araneus | reverse complement strand
GTTTTTACAATGTTTTCTGGGACATAATTAGGTCCATATCCACAGAGGCTGAGAGACACAAGATGAAGGGGATCCCAACTCACGTAACTCTACTTCATTCAGAGAGTCAATTTTATTTTTATTTCAGCAAACATAAATTAGGCACTTGTTTGCAAGTACAGAGCCAGTTTGACCATTTGAAATTAGCATAATATTCTACCAGTTTGTAGAAACCACTCAGAGTAGCAAAATCTTTACAATCCATGGGTTTATTTATTTGCTAAACATACATCATTTGTCTGGCAGTTAAGCTGGGAGAGAGCTAGAAGAGACTTTACAAATTCTCTAGTACTCAATTTAGTCTGCCTTCTCTGGAATTCCTAATGCATTCCACCTGGATGTAGATACCTTCTAGGACAATGAAATTGCTGCTTTCAGTGGGCATTGTGCCACCACAAAGCATTGTTTTGTAAAATTGAACACAAAAGTATGGGCCAGAAATATAGTATAGGGGTTCAGGCAGTTACCTTATACTTGTCCAACCCAAGTTCTATCCTTGACACTGCTTATGGTCCCCTGAGAACTGCCAGGAAATGATCCCCGGGTCAGGGAGCCAGGAGTAGCCCTGAGCACATCTGGGCTTCAGCCAAACAGCCCCCCACCAACTTTTATAAAAGAACTATACAAATACACTTGCTAGAACATCGTAGTCTCAAGTGACCTGAAGTTTCTGAAGTTGATTGTCTTCAGTCTCACAGTATCTACGATCATAGTATGTTCCTCAGTTCACTACGTTGGGGCAAGCAACCCTGACAAGTTCAGCTACAGCACAACCTTTTCTTCAATTTTGCTATCAGATTTGTTTTCTGTTCAAACTTTTCACAATCTGAAACTGTCTTCCTCTTGCATTTGCTTATTTCTTCACTGTTGACTATAATAGAAGCTCCTTGGGGGTTGAGCTTTGACTTACTTATTGCTGAATCCCTTATGCTTAGCACTAGACCAGAAAGTCCTTAGCAAGCATTTGTTGATTATTATTTAAATGAACAAGTGCATAAAGCAAAAAATATTTCAACCATTTCTTACAAGATTTTGTTCTATTTCATTTCCTTTGCTTACCTAGGTAATCAAATAGCTTTATAGTACAGACAGCAATAAGTAATAAAGATAACAAATCCAAGCAAGACACATCTATCACTAGTTATTTTCTGTTCTTATTCTGCTGACTGTAAACTTTACTAACTTCAGTTTTCTCAAAGAAGATCTAGAAAGTCAGTCAACTTGGTCTCAAAGTTGGAACTCAGAAAACAAACCTCCATGAGACTCAGGTATATATTCAGTTTTCTTTCTTCTCCATTAGTAAAGCGTCAGTGATTCCCAAACCTTAAGGTACACTTGAATTATCTAGGAATTAGCTTATTGAATACTTTTTATTTGCAATTAAGTGTACACAAGTTAAAGAGTACATAAATCTTAGATTTGGCAAACATATAGAACTATGCAAGCACCAGTTCAATAAAAATATAAATCATCATCATCATCAAAAGTTTCTTTTTCCTCCATTTACAGTTAACCTGCCTGACCCCCTGCTGTATAATCACCAAGCTGATTTCTATCACTATAAATTTGTTGTGTTCATTCTGCAACCTCTAGAGCATGTATTTATAGATGATGTATATACATATAAAATAACTCATTTATACCATGTTAATTCTGACTTATTTTGATCTAAATCTTACTGTTGAGTTATTATTCACATTATTGCCTTCATGAGTAGATGGTCCTATTTACACAGCTGAGAATTGTTCATCCTACAAAGCACCTTAAATGTCGACTTCTGGGCTCCTCCAATGATGCTGTTAACATTAGGATCTCTGATAACTGGGTTTGTCCTTTTAGCCTTGCCACAGAGAACTTAGTTTACCTTAAAGTAATGTCCTTTCTGTATGGACACAAGAAGACAGTTAATATTATGCTTTGTAACTTGGGAGCTAATTGACTCCAGTAATATTTACTCCTGGGCATCTGCTTTCTCGACTCAGTTGCCCTTAGTTCCTAGCACCCCAAAAGCAGGGTCCTGACGAGGGACGGAATGGACCCAGGGCAAGCTGTGAGCTACCTTGGCATCGAAATGGGCCAGGCCAAAGCGCCACAATACTCAACTATAAGTTGAGAGCATAGTCATAGACAAATGCCATCGTGATCCAAAAGTAACGACAAGACTAGGACTCTGCTGGGGTTAGGAAGACTAACCTGGCCTGAGGACTGTGGTCTGGAATATATAGTGAATGCCCTCAGGAATAACCAAACTTAAAGTTTTATATATCTCTTACTGTACTCATACAGAATGACATTGCTAGAAATATTAGAAGTAAATTTGCTATAACTATTTAAATGGATTACTAGCTGACACACCTGGATGGGATCCGGCCCTTAAGCGGCTCTCCTTCCTAGTAATCTGGAGTAATCTCCTTAGATGAGATTTTGTTACTCTCCTGGAGGAGTGGTCTTACCCCTTTTTGTTGATTTGTTAATGTTCAACCCACCTATGTGTCACCACCCTATGTGATTGCTATATAAACTAAGACTGTAAGAGAAGTGGAGAGAAGACACAGAAGCAGAGCACAAGGCAAAGAGAATCAGGGAGTCTTCAGAGCCAGATGCAGGGGAAAAAAAGAGCACAAAGCTAGTGAGAGTCAGAGTCAGAAGCAAGGGTCAGAGTCAGAAGTAAGAGAAAGAGTCAGAAGTGAGAGCGAGAAGGGCTCCGGAGAGAGAAATCAGAAGAAGAGAGATCAGAAGAGACCAGAGGAGAGATGACAGAGACAGAGAGAGATCGAAAGAGACCAGAGGAGAGACTACAGAGACAGAGTCAGAGATAGAGAGACAGACAGAAGAGAGCACAGCAGCACACACAGAAGCAGAGCACAAGGAGGAGCCATCCCGATCCGAAACATACACAGTGGCTAGAGAGCACCCAATGCTAGTGGAGAGAGAAAGAGAGAGAGACAGAGACAGAGACAGAGACAGAGAGACAGAGACAAAGACAGAGACAGAGACAGAGCCACCCTGAGAGCCCGTGAACAACATACAACACACACATTACATCACCCTTCCGAGTGCGCACGTTTGTATTTTTTACAGTTGAAGCTCAGAAATCTGTATTTTTAGCTTGTTGCACAGAAAATTCAACTATAGAGTTGGATTTAGGAATCATTTCATAGGAATTTTCCCCTCAAGTTAAGATAGTTCCCACAATGCACCTGCAAAGATATTGGACACAGGTTTTTGCAGGCTTGAGAACTTACATTCCTGTTGAACTAGCTCAGCCAGATCTTGTGTCCTGCTCAGGAAGTTTCTGATGCCTATAACAAACCCCCAAAAGTCAGCTCTGCAAATAATCTTTCGGTTCCAAGACACCTGTAAATTGAGTTATGAGTCCCAACATTCACAGGTAAGTCTATAATCTTAATCTATAAAAACTCACCCTTGTCAGGGAGAACCAGAAATGCTATGAACAGCCTTCTATTTTAGCCCAAGTGCTGGAATTACTCATGACAGTTTTATGAGTTGTTTTACTGTGTGGTATTTTTTTTTCTTTTTAACAATTGAGGGAATCATTCTTTGACCATAGAACACATACGCCACCTTCAGGAAGGAAATATAATATGCTTGTAAGACCACAGGAAACTCAGTTTCATTACCTATATGAGAATTAAAAAAAAAATTTTTTTTGCCCCCTTTGAAGAACAACACATAGTTTTGAATCAAATACATTTTAGACTTTTAGGTAATATATTTTATTTTGGAGTCATTTTTAGGTTCACAGGAAAATTTGGCAAAAGGTACAGAGATTTCTAATGTATCCCTTGCCTCACATAGGCATGACGATCTACACTACAGTGGCCTCTGTTTTTAAATTTTCCTTAATAATAGACAAACCTACATTGTTATCCCCTAAAGTCCATAGTTTATATTAGGTTTCACTCTTTACGTTGTACATCTTATAAGGTTGGGACAAATGTATAATCACAAGGATTCACCATTGTAGTATCATATAGTAGTTTCATTATCCCAACCATCTTAGCACTCTGTTCAATCTTTTCTAAAACTCCTGGTCATTCATCCTTTGGATATTTCTCTGGTTCTGTAGGCTGTCTTATTGTTGAATTGTATAGTATCTAGCCCTTCCAGATTGATTTCTTCCAGTTAGTAATATTTGAAGCAATAAGAATGCTCATTCATTGCTGGTGGGAATGCAATGCCATTTCCAGATTGATTTCTTCCAGTTAGTAATATAAATTTAAAGTTCTTTCGTGTCTTTTCATGACCCAATGTTCATTTCTTCATATTTTTAAGTAATATTCAATTGTCTGAATTGTACTTATGTTTTTGCCTATTAAAAAACACCTTGATTGTCTCTCAGTTTTGACAGTTAACAATATAAGGCTACTACAAGAGTTTGATATGCCAAAAACAGTAACAACAAGTCTCACAATGGAGACATTACTAGTGCCTGCTCGAACAAATCTATGAACAACGGGATGACAGTGCTACCGTGCTACTATAAGTGTAGATTTTGTGTGGGCATTAATTTAAATTTAATTGGGCAGGGTCAGAGCAATAGTACAGCAAGTAGGGCACTTATTTATCTTGCATGTGGCCAACTCATGTGTTTGATCTAGGTTTTATCCTTGGCACCCAATATGGTCTCCCAAGACCACTAGCAATAATCCCTGAGTGCAGAACCAAAAGTAAGCTTTAAGTATCACTGGGTGTGACCCCCACTGAAAAATAATTTGGGTAAACACCAAACAAAGTTATGTTTAATTTGTACAAAGTAGCTAGGATGTCTTCCAAGAACATGGGTACTATTTTGCGTTCCCACCAACAATGAATGAGCATTCTTGTTGTTTCAAATATTTTTAGTGTGTGGTGTTATCATTGCTTTGAATTTTGGTCAATCTAATAGTAATATTAATTACTAATTATGAGAATAATTGGTGGTATGTCATTATTTTAAGTTTATAATTATTCAATGATTATGTGGAACAGTGATTTTAACACCCATGAGTTAGTGAAAATAGAAATATTTTGCAGAAGCATAGGCAGAAATAGAAAATATTACTTATATAAGAATATTTGTCCATCAATTGTTGGAATCCCTGCTGGCACTGTTTCCAAATAGTCTGGTCAGTACCAGTCTGTTGAGCAATCTTCCGGGGATTCTCCTCAGCTGATAGGGTTCAAAGACACTACTGCAGAGATGGGGAAGGACAGCACTAAAAGGGGTGCTGTTGCCTTTGGGCATCTTTCTTCCCTTTGGCAGAGAGTTTATGTGAATGGAATTGCCTATCACCTTGCAACCACTGTTATCACCCACTACAGTGCTCTGGAGGTACTTCCATTTCCCCAGGGAACTCCCTATTCCCCCCCCCCCACCTCCTCCTTCATCCCTGAACTTATGTTTAACATCTTCTTTGTGCCTTACTTTCCCCCTATTAATTGTTTACTGCTTTGTTTTCCCTTCTATCCTTGTTGTCACTGGATATGAGCCTGTCAACTCATTGTTTTTCGTCAGTGGTGAAATAAATATTTGTAACAGCATTGCTATAATATTCAGAGCTAACATGTGGTAAAGGGTAATAATCTTTTTGGTAGACTGCAGGTAATTTCTGAAGTCTGGATTGACAGTTGAAAACTTCTCATATCATGTAAACATCTTTTCATGGTTTCTTTTATCATCTTTATATCTTTTTTGATGAAATGTTTGTTCAGGTCTATTACCCAATTTTAATTGAGTTAGTAACTTTCTTATGACTGAGTTTAATGTTATTAACATAATAGAATATTTTAAATAAGGGTATTTTAAAAAATACATCTCTTGTAATATATTATTTTTTATTGAATCACCGTGAGAACAGTTACAAAGCTTTCCAGTCTAAGTCTCAGTCATACAATGATCAAACACCCATCCCCTCACCAATGCATACCTTCCACCACCAAGAACCCCAGTATACCCCCCATCCCACCCCTACCCCACCTATGTGGCAGATGATTTCCACCTTACTCTCTCTCCGCTTTGATCACATTCAATATTTCGACAAAAGCTCCATCATTATTATTTGGAATTTTCCCCAACAATCAGACCTGCTGAAAAAGCATCATTAGATAATTTGGTTTTTTATTGCTGATATGAAGAGCATTTTGGATATCTGATATTTTAGTAATAAGTCTAGAGGCATTTCTGCCAGAAGCCGCTGGGTTCCGAGATGGTTTGTGTGCCTCTGGGATGATGGCCGTTCAGGAGCCAGGAGCAGTTCATGGGCGGCAACTCAGGGCCTCGTCAGGGCAGGGAGAGGGGCTGGTTCCACCCTCCCCATCCCGTAAGGTCCCAAAATCTCATACCTGGCTGTCCAAAAAGATCTGAAAACATGGTGGCTGCCACGTCACCGGGAAGAAAAGGCAGAAGGGACCTTTCCCTACCTGAGGTAGCACAGCGTCGTAGTTTAATGCTGAGTCCAGATGCATTTCTGCCAGAAGCCACTGAGTTCTGAGATTGGTCTGTGTGCCTCTGGGATCATGGCCATTCAGGCTCCAGGAGCCATTTGTGGGTGGCAACTCGCGGCCTAGTCTGGGTGAGGAGAGGTCTTGTAATATTTTTTTTCCATTTGTGACTCATGCTTTCATTTTCTTGTCAGTGTCGTTTTTTATTAATTAATTTATTAAGCTTTGGGTTTTTGTTCACCCTGGCAGTGTTCAGGGAATCATATGGGTTTGAATCTGGGTCAGCTGGGGATTGAATCTGGGTCAGCTGCAAGCAAGGAAAGAGTCCCACCCACCATACTATCTCTCCTGTTCCTTGTAAGTGTCTTTTGCAGAAGCTTTAAATGTAAAGATGCCTGATTTAACAGATATTCCTTTCATAGATGTCTTTTGGTGTTTTCCAAAAGTAGTTGCTGTATGCAAGAAATCTAAGATTTTCCCCATTATGTTTTCTTCTTGAATTTTATTTATTGTCTTTCATTTTACATTTAGCTCTATGATCTATATTTGGGGTTAATTTTTGTTAAATACATAAGTTCTATATCCAGATTTTCTTTATTAAAAAATTTTTACATGTGGATGTTTGCTTGTTCTAATATAATTTGTTGAAAAAAGTTATGTTTTGTTTTCTCTTTTGTTATTTCTTTGCTTCTTTTTCAAGTATCAATAGACTATACTTACATGGGCCTAATTGGAGATTCTATGATCTCTTTCACTGATCTTTTTGGCTATTTTTTTCTTTTGGCTAATACTAAACTGTCTTAGTTACTATAATTTTAAAAGCAAATCTTGAGGTTCACTAGTGTCACTCTTTGACTCTGACTTTGCTTTTAAAAATTCTGGGTCTTTGAATTCTCCAGATACACTTTAAAATCAGATTTCCAACATTCACTAAAATAAGTTGATGAGATTTTGTTTGAGATTTTATTAACTATCAAACTAATTGGGAGGAAATGAAACCTTGACAATGTTGGGTCTTCGTAGTGGTAAACATGAAATCTCTCCATTTATGTAATCTTTGATTTCTTTCATCACTCCTCTGGTTTCCTTCATATAGGTCTCAAATATATTTTGTTACCTTTATACTTAAGCATTTTTCTTTTTTGAGAGTTAAAGTAAATGATTATTTTTAAATAAAAAATTTACTTGTCTAATGATGGCATAAAGGAGAGCAGTTAATGTTTTATATTAACCCTGAGTCTTGGAGCCTTGTTAAAATTGTTTATTGGTTTTTTTTTCTTTTTGGATCACATCTGGTGATGCTCAGGGGTTACTTCTGGCTCTCACTCAGGAATTAATCCTGGTGATGCTCAGGGTACCATATGGAATGCTGGTGATCAAACCTGGGTTCACTGAGTGCAAGGCAAACACCTTACCTGCTGTTTGATCACTCTGGCCTCTTGTTTATTAGTTTCCATATGTTCTTGCCTTTCCTTTTGGCATAAAAAAATAATGTCATCTGTCGGGAGATGGTTATATTTCTTCATTTCCAGTCTATATATATTTTGTTGCATCTTCTCATTTCATTTTCCCAGCTAGATCCTCCTGCATAGAGTTGAATATGAATGGTGAGTTGACATCCTAGTCTTTTTCTGATATTAATGAAAAGCTAGTAGTCTTGTAATGAAATATGGTGTCAGCTGTAGGACTGTTCATATTGCCAGGTTAATCTGTTGTATATGAGTATTCAAACCTTTTCAAATATTAAAGAAGGAAATGATGGATACTCTAGCAACAATGATTATGAAAGCAAGTATACTAGGCATTCCTTTTATATTTCAAATGTTTCATTGTGCTTTTAAGAAGCTACTTTAAGAAATTCTAGTTGTTTAACTTTAAAATCCAGAGAGTACGCATTACAGTGACTTTTCATTTCTTATTCTATCTCTTGAGTAATCTGAAATTCAAAGCCGGGTTAATTTTGCTATGTATTGTTAACTGAATTATTTTGTGATTGAATATAATTTAATATGATGGATTCTATCACTCTGATTTACATTTCATTAACTATTAGTTTCATAATGGCTTCAATCATTTCTCACATATTTCAACATCAATTATGTGGCTAGTGCTTGTCAAAAAAACAGACATTTAAATCACTGTTTCCTTCTTCTAAGGATTTAGAGACCCAATATGTAGTCAAGAGAGACATTAGGAATCAACAATAGACCATTCAAAACTTGGTTTAATTAATTAAAATCAGCAGTGTTAACGATACATTGAAAAAAAAAACCAACAACCCTGTAAAGCACAGCAGAACTACATGGAATGGAGGTGTTGTAGAAGATTTCAGAGATAAGGCAGAAGGAAGTTGATCTTAAGGAGCAGGTTGGATTTTCAAAAGTTAAAGGAAGAAGACCTGAGTGATAGTACAGAGGGGAAGGGCATTTACCTTGCACACCGCAGACCCGGTTCCATCCCTAGCATCCCATATGGTCCTTGGAGCACCACCAAGAGTGATTTCAGAGCCGGGAGTGTTAGATAACATTGGGTTGCCCTTGCTTCTCCAACAGGGAGCTTAGATTTATTGAGTTACTCCCACCACAGTGCTCTGGAGGCACACCCAATTCCATCAAATACTCCTAATCCTTTATTGTTTTTCTCTTTCCTTTATGACCTTTGCACTGTTTAGCGATGATCTTTTTGTACAGACACAGAAAGACAGTTGATGGTATGCTTTTGTAACAACAGAGTTAATTGACTCTGAAAAATATTTCCTCCTGACCATCCATCATATTTACTTGACTTAAGCCTCAGTTTCCCTTACTTCCTAACAACCCCCCACCACCACCACCAAAGAGAGGGTCTCAGCGAGGGACAAGGATGAACTCAGGGCAAACTGTAAGCTACCTTGGCATTGAAAAGGGACAAGCTAAGTGCCATAAGAAGTATAATAAGTTAAGAGCACATTCATGGAACAAATTCTGTCATGAACTAAAAAGAATAAGGACTCTGCCAGGGTTAGGAAAGACTAACCTGGACTGAGGACTGTAGTCTGGGATATACAGCGAGATGTCCCTAGGAAGAGCCACTCTTTAAGGTTTATATCTCTTACTGTCAGGGCTGGAGCGATAGCACAGCAGTTGGGCATTCGCCTTTCACGCAGCCGACCTGAGTTCAATTCCTCCGCCCCTCTTGGAGAGCCTGGCAAGCTACTGAGAGTATCGAGCCCGCGCAGCAGAGCCTGGCAAGCTACCTGTGTGTATTGGATATACCAAAAGCAGTAACAATAAGTCTCTCAATGAGAAGACGTTACTGGTGCCCACTCAAACAAATCAATGAGCAATGGGATGACAGTGACAGTGATCTCTTACTGTGTTTATACAAAATGACTAGAAATATTAGTAAGAAGTAAATTTACTATAATGGTTTGAATGGATTACTAGCTGTGGAAAGGATAAAGCAATACTGGATGGAATCATGCCTTGAGCAGATCCCCTAGTAATCTAGAGTGCTGAACCCTCAGATGTTATTTTGTCCTTGAGTTAATCTCCCAGAAGGACTTCCCCTGAAAGAAGACTTTACATCTGTTTTTTTTTTTTTGTGATAATGTTCAGCTCCACCTATGTGTACCCCTGCCCTTCACAATTTCTATAAAACTATGCTGTATATGTGTGTGGGGGGGAGAGGGGGTGGGCTGTGAAAACAACTACACTGTAAAAGGGGAGAAGAAACAACTCTGCTGTAGAAGAATGAAGCTGCAAGGATGAGAATGAGAATGAAATAAACTGTCACTGATTACCAACTGGCCAGAGGCCCTGTTCCTCCAGTCTTCTATCCTTCATTTACTCATCACTGTAGTTTGACCTGGGGAAGCGAGTTTTGGCCACCGACTCTTGGCCACCGAATGCATAGGTCCTGCACCAGCACTCTTTGAGCTCACAAGGAGTAACCTTGGAGCATTGCCAGTTTGTGACCTCAAAACAAAACAAAACAAAAAAAACAAAGGTAAAAGGAAGAGGGAACAGCATTTCTCTCAGGTATCTGGCCAGCTTGAACTCCATTCATGTTGGAACTGAGCAACGTATGTGGAAAAAAATCACATAAGCAGAGCATTAAAGCATTAAAATAAAGGTCTTGGGGCTTAGATAGATGTGAAATTATAAGTATCTTCTTGAGGTGTACTTTTTCCTGACTTAAAGAAAAAGGTTTTATAGAACATAGACCACAATTAGCTTCAGTTTATGTTTTTCACTATAAAAAATTGCTACTATCAGAATATGGTAGCATGTCTAGAATACACCCCACCCTACTCAGGATACAGCAAATCTTTCTCCCCTTCCACCTTCCTGCATTTTTTGAAAATCGTGGAGCAGTGGGTTGGATTTCATTATTTGAACCTCTCTTCTGAGTCCCTGCAGAGCCTATACACTAAAAGAATAAAAGTGCTTTCCAATCACTGTAAAGTCTGAATTGGCTATTGCAGCAATAGAAAAATATGTATGTCGAATATGTGCAGCTTTGAATTTGCTACTACTATTGTTGAGTGAGCCCTGGTTCTTCCTTTCTATGACAACTGGAAAGTTCCTGCATATATGGTTTATCCTTATCAAGCTTTAGTGCTAGCAAGAGTCTGCACTGTTGGGCATTATGGGTGTTGTGTTAGAGGTCTCTAGTCTGTGAGGTGGTAGAAAGCAAATGCTAGTGGTGATCTCTCGGGTCACAGGAGTCAGACATTGAGCATCTCCCTGCTCCCTAAATATTCTGAAAAAGTTAAAGAGTTGTATTAGCAATTACATTAACTGCATAAAGGCTTCAATCACAACTTTCAAAATTCAAGAAATTCAGGTTTTAAAAAAAGAACACATTTCTTTCTCTTTCTCTTATGACAGTGCTATCATTTATAAAATTCCCCACTCACTCTGATAGTAATGTAAGAACATGTTCTCTTGAATAGCTTTCTTTATTAATGCAGAGTAAGGCTGCCACTCACTAATACTCAGTAATGTTTATGGAATACTCACTTTTCAAGGTATTCATAATCTAGTATAATGGAAAATACAAATCATAGCAATTAATTGCAATGAGCGCCCACATGGGAAGAACACAGAAAGGTTATATATCAAAAGACCTTTACCTAACTGATGGATGAAGTAGAAATTAAGCAAGCAATCAGCCAAGTGAGGGAGTGCCTCCTTGCTTTGCCTAGGACTAGGCAAAGAACTATTATTGCTGAAAAGAGAAAGGAAAAGTGTTCCAAATTCAGAGGCAAAAGCAGAGGCTCTATAAGTAGTTTAGTAGTGTGTGAACTTTATTAAAAGTGCAATGAGAGGGTTAGGGAGATTGTTCAGTAGTCAGAAGCACATGTTTTGCATGTCACTTGAAAAGGGGCAAAGGGATGCTATTAAAGAATTTAAAACAGAAGATGTTACAAAATGAAAAGTTACTTATAGCCACTGCTGAAATACTAAAGATTCAAAGGCTTATTTTAAATGATAATCACTAACAAACTTTAATTTTCCCTCAATTTTGCCACATATTTAAGCATTTGTGATAGCATTGTTTTTCATTTAGGGTAAGGGTGAAATGTGGGAAAGAAAACTTGTGCATTGGTACTTAGATTCTCCAGATTTCAGAGAACAGGATGATTCAGGTTAAGACTGACATGTCAAAAAATAAAAATAAAAGGAGAACATGATTTTCATGCTGTCCAGATCAGAAACAATAGAAGGAAGGAAATAGTTCAAATGTTGACAAGTAGTTATCTCTAACATGGGTAATTTTACTTTATGGTCTATATTTTTCAGAGATTTCCAAATGTGTTAACTTCTAATCAGGGGAAACATCACTTTTAATCTAGAATATAATAATACAGTTATCAATTACAGAGTTTTCCCCTTACTTTCCTTCCATCTTTTCCTATCCTAAAGACCACAGAGAGCACCCTTGGCTCCATTATTCAGGATCCTGGGAACCTGAGAAACAGTCCTGGGAGGTCAGATTCACGTGGAAGTGATACATTCCATTTCACCACCAGTATTTAATAACAGCTGTATTGTTTCCAGTCTTTCCCCCCCCCAAGTGGCATTAATAATGGATTTTGTGTCTTTGAGTAATGTTCCATTGTCATTGGTTACTTAGATAGGCCCATGACACAAACACAGATTTTCATTTTAAAATCCTATGTCCAGAAACTGGAGACATTGGTGCTTGAAAATATACACTAGCAGAAGGATGGGTGTTGGAATACTGTATGACTGAAATTCACTCATGAACAGCTTTGTAATGGCCTATGTTACGGTGATTCAATTAAAAAAAATTTTTAAATCCCATGTGCTGAAATAATGGGAGCAAACTTACTAGGAGTGGGTGTTGGCTGTTCTCAGATGCAGAACTTAACAGGATGACTAGATGACATGGTAAAGTGACTTAGTTACCTGAAGGTACTGACAGAATCTCTCTTTTTTTTTATCAAAGAGCAAAACGAGTCCAGATTGGTTAGCAACTTGGCCAACATGGCAGAACTGGGATTACATTTAGATTTTCTTATTCCTCAACTACTGTTCTCAAGCCCCCTCACTGACTGTCCATTAGTGCTGGGAGGCTGGTGGGGGAAGGAGTTGGGTAGGAGTCAGAGGGATGCACAGTGAGTTCACAGCCAGGGGCAGGGAGGATTATGGAAACAAAAGTGGAGGAGATGGAGGGAAGGGAACAAGTAAGTGTGCCAACCTCAGGGCAAGCCTCAAATACTATAGTTTAATCCAAATCAGGCCTCAAAGTGTTTTTGATTGGCCCATCCGGTTCTCCAAGCTGTACTCCCTGAACTGTGCCCAGCTGGCAGGATGAAAATCATTTGAAAAAGTAGCCGGAAATTGCTACTCACCAGGGAGCATCTGTGAAAACTACTGGCTGCAAATGAGCTGGCAGGCTGGGTGACAGCCAGGTCACTCTGCCACAGTAAGTTCGTCTGAAGGGGATCCGGAGTTATTTCCCAGATGGGGCACTCAGCTCCTCTAAGTGACTGTGTCTTGAAGTTGTTTTTTTTTTTCTTCTTCTTCTTCTTCTTTTTTTTTTTTTTTGGTTGGGGATGGGTGTGGGGAGCATTATTTCTTGTAATGCAAGTGATGTGTGCTTGAAAAGTTGTGGGTAAGTCGGTATTGTGTACCTGCAATCATATTTCTCAAATATGCTCAGTGGGAATCCTGCAGCAACTCTCTGAAGTAATAGGTTTTTCATAAATAACTTGCCATTTGGACCGTACAGATTTCTTAATGCAAATTCCACCCAGAGATCACTAGGATGAAGAAATCCTAGAGGAATGAGGAATAATCTGTAATTTTGCACATTGTGTCTGGGAATGGCAAGAACAAGGCAGAGTTAGGCTCTCTTTCCAGTAAACTGGAATTCTGGAACTGGCCTGCCCTGTTGGAAAGAAGCCTAGTCTCTGATGAAGAAATCAAAGCTGGAGAAAAAAAAAAAAACCCTCCCCAGCATTGTAATTATTCTAAATTCATCCTTTGTTATTCTAAATATAATCCTATAATTTTTCTTCTCTCCTATACCCTCAAGTCCTTCAAATGCTGGTGTTCTCAGCAAGAAATCATGTAGGTGTTTTATTTTGAATTCAGAGCCCTGGTTCTCTGATCCTACTTCGGAGTGAGAACATCTATTGATGCGTACTGCCCGTTTGCTATTCCCTTTGTTTGGAGGACTTTGATGATTTGTTTGCTTTACTGGCTAGATAAAATCAAGCACTTATCAGGAAATAGTTCTTTAAGTTTTAATGAAGCAGTTGAATTTAAGAGAGTAAATATATGAGCTGGTTTACATGTTCTGTTGGATCTTGGTACCACTGGGGACCCTGAGCACCACCAAGAGTGGTCCCCGTGCACAGAGCCAAGAGAAGTCTTTAAGCACAGCTGAGAGAGAGGGAAGGGGTGGAGGGTGAGAGAGAGGGAGAGTAAAATATTTGCTTATTATTTATATTAATCAAATTATTTATATTAATATTATTATTTATATTAATCAAAAATATTAATCAAGATTACCCAGAATGGGGCCAGAGAGACAGTACAGCAAATAAGGCACTGGGTTGCATGCAGTCAACCCAGGTTTCATGCTTGACACCAATATGATGCCCTAAGTCTGCCAGGAATGATCCCTGTGTGCAGAACCATAGTAAGCCCTGAGCATGGTCCCTCAGGCCCACTAGGTGCAGACCAGGAGTAAGCCCTTAGCAGAGCTGTGTTTGACCCTAACCCCGACACTCCCCCTCAAAAAAAAAAAAGTGTTCAGGAAAATAAATCACACACAATCACAATATCCCGTTACTCACCGATTTCTTGGGCGGGCTCAGTAACATCTCATTTCGTTCTTTCCCTGAGATCTTAGAAGTCTATTTCAACTTGGCCCTCCTAACGATGTTGCACTGGGGGCTCTTCAGGGTCAGGGGAATGAGATCCAGCTTGTTACTGGATTTTGCATATGGATACATCATGGGGAGCTTGCAAGGCTGTCGGATCTCATAGCTGTGTGATTCCTAATCAAAATCTAAGAGAAAAATCAGAGAAATGTGAAAAAAAGTGCGATCATCCATGTCCCATGGGTGCAGGAAACTCTCAGAAGATTCCCAGTTTCTCCTAGAGGGAGAAGTAGGCTAAAGATATCGCTTCTGGGAGCTTGCTTTTAAGTCTCTGGATGTTGACTGTTAATGGGATTACACACACCTGGGTTCCTCTGCCGGTACCTTCATACATGAGGCCTGTCCGAACGTGTAGAGAGGAGCCTCCAGCATGGCTGCAGCTAGGTTCCGGTGATCTTCGGCCGCCGGGAGCTCTGCTTGAGGTGGGGAGGGAAGCTGGAGCCCATCCCCTCCAAGGGGCCGCAGGGAAGACAGCCAGGCGTGCGGGCAAGAGACCAATAAAAAATGTATATGCACACATAAACACACACACGCACACACACACACACACACACATTGATTCTAGAACTTCACTTATCCAATTATGGAGACTTAAAAGCTAGTTTCTTTACACTGAATGACCAAGAAAGCTAGTAAACTGATATAATTCTGTCCAAGTCCAAAGACCTACGAAATAAAATGCTGCCTGAGGACAGTAGACAAATGTCCCAGCTTATGTGAAGGCTGTAAGTCTCCCTTTCTTTCACCTTCTGTTCTTCTTAGGACCTCAGTGGACTGAACAGTACATGCCTGACTCAGAGAGAGCAATCTTCTGGACTCAGTCTACTAATTCAAGTGCTCATCTCTTCAGAAACATCATCACAGACATATCCAGATGAATCTACCCCCCATGAGGTTGATACATAAAAGTAGCCATCACACCATTCAAATTAACTATGCAAACTCTAATTTTAAATAAGCTTCCACTTTCTTGATGATCTGTCAGGTTACTTCCACTGTGGACATCTGCAAAATACTGTAGACTGAAAAGGAAAACCAGAATGGTGGAAATGCCGTTGCTTAAAAATGCCCTCATAACAGGAAGACTATATTAGAGGAGCTGGAAATTTCCCAATTAGGTCACAGAAGGTAGAGTTCAAGATAAGATTTCAGGACATGTTTTCTTCAGACTTTCATCCTATGGTTTTCTTCTCCTACACTGAACCTTTCAACCCTATTTTAGCATTGGAGCTTTTCTGGAAGAAAATTGAGAGACAAGGTGAGAAAGAGACTTTGCCCAAAGGAGAGGCAGGAGAGAGGAAGAAGAGTGGGGAAGAAAATTTTAAATATTGGTGAATAATAATAATTGAGTCTCCTAATTTTTGTGTGAGTATGAAGTTTTATTTAACTAAATTTGCTCATATAAATCTGAGGATAAAAAATAGATAACGTGTGTAAGATGGAACATAGTGAAACAATATTTCAGTATTTTTGGTTTCTGGACTATTTTCCTTAGCTTTTCTTTTTTTTAACACTTTCTGCAAACTCTAATCCTGGATTGTTGTTTTGACTATTTCTGATTCACCTAAGCCATAAAGGAGCTCAGGACTTCAGGGTTTATTTAATTTGCACTAAAATATTCTTTCTTTTGGTGGGATGAGAGATGGGAATTTTCCCCACCTCTTTCAGAAATCCATCATATATAATCAGGATGGGGAGGATAGTACAGGGGTGAGAAAACATGCCAGCACCACATGGCCCCCAGAGCACCACAGACATGGCCTTGAAAGTCTCTAAGCTCTTCAGGAGTCTTTGGTGGTCCCCAGCACTGCAGGATCTGGGCAGCACTTCAGCCTCAAGCCCCTGCACTGAAACAATAGCCTGTTTGGCTAAGTATCACTGGGAACAGCCCCTGGGTCCCTTGAGCATCATTTGAAAAAATATCCCCCATCCCCAGATACAAAGGAGACAATCAATCCACAGTGTCTCAGTAAAACTCCATGGGAGCGTGACTCCAGACTCCAGCTAAATTTTTCGGCATGGGCAGCTCCTCGCAGAATGTCTCCAGACTGAGAACTAAGCCGCGGCCACATGCCAGCCCAGGAGGGGAAAGGTATTTCTCTCTCTATTTCTCTCTCTCTCTCTCTCTCTCTCTCTCTCTCTCTCTCTCTCTCTCTCTCTCTCTCTCTCTCTCTCTCTCGCCTCTTCCTCGCTGGGGGTAAAGGGCGTGGTGACCGCCATATTATGACGACCACAGATGGGGTTTACAAGCTTGCAATGATCCAATATCTGGAAGAAATCTCCCTGGACTTAGTTGCTAAAGTACAGAAATCCAAAACCTCATATCTCTTCACAAAAGGTCTGACTAGTGGGGTACTCCTAACAATAATAGTGAGGTTTGTGTTGAAATATTGAATGCAACCATAGTAAATAGAAAGTAAAGTGAAATTTATCAGTTACATGGCGGGGGGGGGGTGTGATGGCAGGGGTGGTGCAAGGGGTAGGGATGGGAGGTGTGCTGGTTTTTTTTTGGTGGTGGGATATGGACACTGGTGAAGGGATGGTTGTTTCAGCATTGTATAACTGAGACTTAAGCCTGAAAGCTCTGTAATTTTCCACATGGTGATTCAATAAAATAAAATTCTTAAAAAAAAACTCCATGGGAAAGACCACATGTGACAAACTTCATTATTCCTTATCAACACAATCTCTAGATACTTTCAGGGGTGACCCAAGGATCCAGTCCTCCCTCTGATCCATCTGTTGGTTTAGGTAGGTGCCTACATATATTGCCTAGGCCAGTGTTACTAAATACAGGATCCCATTTTTATTGTGACATTCTATGTGACTATTGCTAATCACTCTTGGCACATAGAGTCATAAATTAATGTAAAGTCTCACTTGAAAATCTTTCTAATTGTTTTGTGTGCTTAAATAATTGTTGGAGGAGCATTGTTTATTAGCTATATCAATTTCAGTTGTCTCACATAAGTTAGCATCCATATACTACATCATGTTCACCACTGAAAGTCTGTTTCCATCTTGCAAAGTCTATTCTACAGAATCATCTTGAGGCATCCCATGTTCACCAGCCTCCCCTAGACCTGATCCATATAGTTGCTACCAGAAATGAGCCTTCACAGGGGAACAAGCTAGGAGCAGGGCATTTAACTGTCGTTTAGCGCCATAAAATAATGTCAGGAAAGCATCCCATAGAAGTCTAATCTGCCCAAAACCAAGAGCCTTCTGGAAACATAGGCTACAATTCACAGCAAAAATCCATACTGGAAAGATTAAAATTAGACTTCCAGCTTTCTACAGGTGATTTGGTGCACTAAGATATGGAGAAAGAATCCCTTGGTAAGGGAAATATATGCAGTCATTTTTTTTCATAAACTAAAGGATGGTTTTTTGGGAGTAGGAGTCAACTTTTCTATGAGTCTCCATGGAAGAGTCAGAAGCATTAACCTGCAGAGTAAAGGACAATTTAGTTCTATAGAAGAAATTCATAGTTAAGCACCTTGAGGAAGTGTCTCTGTTGTGAGCACCGCATTGTCCTGGTGAAGATGCTCCATCGATTTATCAGATAATTCTTAAATGGAAAATCGTTCTCAGTGTCCAGCAGACTACAGGAACCTGAGTAGATATGGAGAGAGATGGAAGAAGCCCCTTCCCTTTGAACTTCCATTTTCTTTTGTATGTCCTTCTCTGCTGTAGCATGTAAATTTTGCTTCATACTTGTGTTCATGATTGTTTTCCACATTAGTTGGGGAAGCTCCTGGAGGAGAGACATAAGATGGTACTCATCTTTGTTTTCCTGATGCCCAGAGAAATGACAAAGTAAAAAGAGATAGAGAGTAACTACATATAACTATTATATCTGTGCCAGGCACATAGCACACACTTTTGAAAGCTGGTAACAGTTTTAAATAGGAAGTGAGCAACAGTGGGAAGTAGAGAATATGGGGACAGTCCTTGATCACACAAGGGTCACAGTTTATGGAAGAGAGACTGAGACAAATAAATTCACTTGGTTCACAATGTCCCAATATTCATTTCCATCAACAATGTCTTCTTGCTTTCCATATTTAGAAACTGCCTGCTTCATTTATATGTTAGACCACTTATTTATAAGTTATAAGTTAGACCAGTAAGACTTACTCTGCTAACATAGCCAGATTCTGGATACTTTGACTCTGAATGCACACACACACAAAAATCTCTGTATAGCGGCAGGGTGTTCACCTTGTACTCGTCCAACCCATGTTCAATTCTTCCACCCCTCTCGGAGAGCCCGGTAAGCTACTGAGAGTATCAAGCATGCACGGCAGAGCCTGGCAAGCTACCTGTGGCATATTCGATATGCCAAAAAAACAGTAACAACAAGTCTCACAATGAGAGATATTATTGATGCCCACTCGAGCAAATCGATGAGCAACGGGGTGACAGTGACAGTGACAATGATTTTCAAATTTTAATTTTAAAATGTCATTGTGGGAATCTTATAAATAGTAATATGTAGATTATTTTTATCACTAACTACTAAATTTATTATTGTTAAATTTAGGTCAGTAAATATAGCTATTAGTAAATAATTTTGTTATCTATAGAAATAATTATACACAATTGTTATATAGGAAATACTTCTACACTATTTAAAAAATTATAGTAACTATTATACTAAATTAGCTAACCACTCAAGGTGCATGTTACAATCCAAAAGGCAAGGCCACTAATCAAAATGCTTAGAAATCTATATATTTAATCATCTTGATAACTAGAAGGGATTCCATGATATCCAACATGATGCAATAATCATTATTTCCTTGCCTTTTGGATGAAGGAATCCTATTAGAAATAACTGAACCTTTGCAGCTGTGTTGTATAGGTTTATAAATTTGCATGACAAATAATATCACCAGAGCTCAATTCAACTTCTTTTTTGTAAGGCTTTAGTTAAAAGCAGATACTGTCATTTGAGAAGTCATCTAACAAAGCACACAAAAACTACAAATTCCAGGAAAGGAGTCTCCAAAGATAGGAAGGAGAGGGGATGGGTACCCATACCACTGCTTCTTTGTGCTTTCTCATCTTCTTGAGGACACCTCCCGATCATCTTGAGCCAACCGGCTGACACACAGTGAAATGGAGGAGCTCATATTTTTCCAACTCCCTGCTTTACATCACACCCTCTTGTGCTATCTTGAGGTAGATTCTACACATTTGGAGGCCACTTAAGGTTAGCAACCATTTGTTCAGATGATCCTGTTCAAATGAATGATTCCACTGTAGTCTGTGCATCTCAGAAGCTCCTTTACTTGATCAAGAGCATCAGGGTGCTTGGGCCTCTGTGATACAAACACTGTGAAGGAGCAGTTTAATGAGCGATGGAAAATGTGCTACACTCTGCTCTTCCAACTCCCTTTGGATTGCAATTTAGTTTTAATAAAGTACTATCCAATATCAATTTTTAAATGACTTTGTGATTTTAAAACCATTAGTTTTAAACATTAATTTAGAAAGATATGTGCATACCTATGTTCTTTGCAATACTTATATAAGAACCATGGTACGGAAATTACCCAAATGTCCAACTAAGATGAATGAATTAAAAAAAATTGATCTTACACAAAATGGGATATTACACAATTCTAAAAAAAGATGAAGTTTCACAGTTTGCTTTGACATGGATGGAATTGAAGGGTATTGTGTTTAGTGAAATAAGCCAGAGGGAAAAGGACAAGTACAAGATGATTTCACTCATCTGTGGTATGTAGAAAAACAAAACAATAAAACAGACAGCACTGAATGATGACAAACCCTTAGTCTTGGATTACAAAACTGACATTACCAAGCAGTGGAGGGAGAGAGTGTATAAAAGGAAGAGGCAGATTAGATGTGATATAAGGAGTGCTGAAGGGTCTTGGACACTTTGATGGCGAAAGTGCAGTAACTTTGTCATCAAAACCATGATACCTAGGGGCTGGAGTGATAGCATAGTGGGTAGGGCGTTTGCCTTGCACGCGGCTGACCCGGGTTCAAATCCCAGCATCCCATATGGTCCCCTGAGCACCGCCAGGAGTAATTCCTGAGTGCAGAGCCAGGAGTAACCCCTGTGCATCGCCAGGTGTGACCCAAAACCAAAAAAAAAAAAAACCATGATACCTAAACTGCAATTAAACTAAATATTTTTTAAGAAAAATGTTATTTTTTTCTTAAAATAACATTTTAAGAAAATAACAAAACACCACTCTCTGGTGGTGTGGGCCAGAGAGTAATAGAGTAGGCTGGCCACATGCTCTTGTTTTCACTGTGGCCAACCTGGGTTCAATCCTGGCACACTGTATGGTCTCTGGAGCCTCCTGGGAGTGATCCTTAAGTGCAGAGCCAGAAGGAACCTCTGAGCACAGTCACATGTGGCCCAACAAGCTGGAGGGGGGATTACTTTTAGATCCCAGAATTATGTCATTGTTGTTGTTTATGGATGAAGACAGTGGAAGGGGGAGAGCAAAAGGGTTTTTTTGCATCTGTTTCAGAGTCCAGTTTTATGAGAGGAAAAATAAAAGACAAAGAGGTTGAAAAGGAGAAGTGTCGGGACTCTAAGGAGGGGAGGTGGGTACACTGGTGGTGGTATAGGATCAGAATGATGTGATGAGAAGCCAGAATTGTAACTTCAACAAATCCCAATAATTTTTTTAAATGAAAAAAGAAAAGACTACTTTTAATATTAGTAATTAATATCTCAATATTTTTATTAAAAGTAATTTAATTCTGTAGCACTGCACTGTAGCACTGTTATCCCGTTGTTCATCAGTTTGCTCAAGTAGGGACCGGTTTAGTGTCTCCATTGTGAGACTTGTTACTTTTTTTGGCATATCGAATACACCACAGGTAGCTTCCGAGGCTCTGCCGTGTGGGCAGAATACTCTCAGTTGCTATATGTAATAATTAAAAATCATCGTGTTAGTGAAAAAGTGAGTATTTGTTTCTTCTTTTTCCTTCTCTGTCCTCTCTAGAATGCATCAAGAGCAGGCATTTCTTTATGGAGGCCATACCCTGTGGTACTCAGGGTAGGATCATGCAGTGCCAGGGACTGAACCCAGAATTTCACATATATAAGGCATTCACTCTATCACTTGGAAATACATGCCAAGCCCTAGAACAAATATTCTTTTTTTAAAAAAAATTAAATTTTGTTGAATCACCATGAGATACAGTTACAAGCTTTCATGTTTGAGTTGCAATCATACAATGATCAAATACCTATTCCTCCACCAGTGCACATTCCCCACCACCAATATCCCCAGTATACCGCCTCTTTCCCACCCTTCCCCTGCCTTCGTAGCACACAATTTCCTGCATACTCTCTCTCTCTACTTTGGGGAATTATGATTTGCAATACAGATACTGAGAAGTTATCATGTTTGGTCCTTTATCTACTTTCAGCACACATCTCCCATCTCTACCAATCCCACCAACCATCATTTTTATAGTGATTCATTTTCTATTCCAACTTCCTTCTCCGCCTGCTCATGAGGCAGTCTTCCAACTATGGAGCAATATTCCTGGCCCTTGTGTCTACTGTCCTTGGGTGTCAGACTCATGTTATGTTATTTTATATTCCACAAATGAGTGCAGTTGTTCTATGTCTGTCCTCTCTTTCTGACTCATTTCACTTAACATGATACTCTCCATGTCTATCCACTTATAAGCAAATTTCATGACTCCATCTCTCCTAACAGCTGCATAATACTCCATTGTGTAGATGTACCAAAGTTTCTTTGACTGGTCCTCTGTTCTCAGGCACTCAGGTTGTTTCCGGATTTTGGCTATTATAAACAGTGCTGCAATGAACTTATAGGTACAGATGTCATTTCTATTTGCTTTTTGCACCCTTGGGATATATACCCAGGAGTGGTATTGCAGGCTCATATGGAAGCTCAATTTCTAGTTTTTGAAGGAATGTCCATATTGTTTTTGGGAAAGGCTGGATCAGTCAGCATTCCCACCAACAGTGAAAGAGCATCCCTTTTCCTCCCACATCTATGCCAGCACTGGTTTCTTTTGTTCTTTTACATATGTGCCAGTCTCTGTGGTGTGAGATGATATCTCATTGTTGTTCCGATTTCTATCTCCCTGATGATTAGTGATGTGGAGCATTTTTTCATATGCTTTTTGGCCATCTATATATTTTTTAAATTTTTATTACTCTTTCAATTTCCTTGATAATGATAGAACTGTTCAGGTATTCCAGGTCTTCTTGGTTCAGCCTCAGGAGGCATTAGGAATCCAGGAATTTATCCATTTCCTTGGGCTTTTTTTTTGTTTCATGGCATAAAGCTTCTCAAAGTAATCTCTGAGGATCATTTGAATTTCTGTAATTTCTGTCGTGATGTCCCCCTTTTCTTTTCTGATTTCATTTATTAGGGTTTTCTCTCTCCCTTTCTTTGTGAGTCTTGCTAGAGATTTATCGATCTTGTCTATTTTCTCAAAGAAACAGCTCTTGATTTCATTGATCTTGCGGATTTTTGGGGGGTTTCCATCTGGTTGATTTCTGCTGTGAATTTTATTATTTCCTTCCTTCTTCCTGGGCTGGGCCCCTTTTGTTGATCATTCTCCAAGTTCTTGAGCTGTGAAGTTAGGTTACTTATGTGGGATCACTCTTTCTTCCTGAGGAATGCTTGTAGCGCTATAAAATTTCCTCTTAACACAGCTTTTTCCATGTCCCATAAGTTTTGTTAATTCATGTCCTCATTTTGGTTTATTTCCATGAATTGTTTTATTTCCTCTTTAATTTCCTTTCTAAGCCACTTGTTGTTCAGGAGCCAGCTGTTTAATTTCTAGGTGTTTGATTTGATTTTCTGTTTGTGTATATGATTTACTTCTATTTTCAGCACATCATGGTCTGAGGAGATCATTGATACAATCTCTATCTTCTTAATTTTAAAGAGGTATGTTTTGTGGCTCAGCATGTGATCTATCTTGGAGAATGTCCCATGCACACTTGAGAAGAATGTGTATTCAGCTTTTTGAGGGTGAAGTGTCCTCTATTTATCTACTAAGCCCTTTTCTTCCATTTCTTCCCTCAGATAAAGTATGTCCTTGCTAAGCTTGAGTCTGGTTGATCTATTGAGAGGTGATAGAGCGGTGTTGAAATCTCCCACTAGCATTGTGTTGCTATTGATGTCTTTCTTCAAGTCTATGAGTCGTTGTTTTAAGTACTTTGTTGGTCCCTCATTAGGTGTGTATACATTTAGGAGTGTAAGTTCTTCCTGCTGTACAGATTCCTTGATCACTAAGAAATCACCTTCAATGTCTCTTGTAACCTTCTTCAGTCAAATCAATGTGGTCTGATACCAGAATGGCCATCCCAGCTTTTATATGGGAGGAGCTTTTTTTATGGGCACCGGGAAGCACTCCTGCCACCAGGTCAATATCTGGATTAGACAGGAGGAGGAAAGGCCATTCCTGGAAAGTTGGCTGCTATTGGCACGGTCCTCTGTGTTCCCAAGAACAGATATTTTTTACCTCTTTTGTGTCACAAGATTTTTACCATCTGGCAAAATGCATAAAATTAAATATGCATCAGTTCAAAGGAAACTATTTTGAAATATTCAAAATATCAAAATATTAAATGAAATAAATGATAGAATATTAATGTTTGTGTTCATTTACTATGAACAAATAACATGATCTCATGGTATGTCTCTTGATTTCACAGCAGTGATGAATGAAGTGTCTAATCATACTTGGAGATATCCACAATAACTAGAAAATGATTTTTACAAAGAAATAAAGAAAACAGGAATTGTACTGCTGACAACATCTCTATTACTACAAATAGAATTACTTGCCAAATTTTATAACCAAAATTACAAAATTTCAAGTAATAATTTGCAGAACTATAGGTGTGAGAATTTTCCTTTCCATCCTGCCCAGTGAGAAAGTCTTCAAATGAGGTTGCTATGATGCCCACACTGTTCCTGACAGGAACAGTCAGGAGCTGACTGGAATGTGCCCTTAGCATGATGGACAAAGGAAATAACTGTGAGTGTCATAGTGACTTGCCTTCCAGAAGGTGTCACACTTGCATTTCTCATAGCTAAAATCCAGTTGTTGATAACATCTCTCACAATCAGGTCTTCTGACATAACTTTAAAAACAGCTAAGTCTCTGAAAATTAGGCAAATTGTTGACCTCAAAGAGAAGGGAAGAGCTATAAAGAAGCAAATTTTTCAGGATGAAGAAAGTGCTGTCTGAATTAAGACATTTTTATATCAAAACAACAACAAAATCTCTTATGAAGACACAGGAAACTGTTTTCTTATCTTTTCAGTATGAATTCAGGATTTATGCTGTCAACAAGGATCAGATGTTAAATTTATGAAACTAGTTGACTTTTGGGTGAAGAGAGAAAAATTATAACCATGCAGTGAAGTCCTTAAAGGGGAGACTTGTAGAACAGAAGTGAGACAGAAAATCCAGCCTATAAGCCAAGGTCTCTGATTATAAAGTGTGGATTATTCCTTTCATCCGAATTGAGCCCTTAGACAATTTCAAACTCTCCTAGAAAACTAGGACTGTTGGAAATTTTGTGCATTGAGTAAAAGAAGTTTCTTGGAGTTCTTGTTTTCATATAAACTATATGGGCTTCCAACATAGCAACACATATATGTTTACTCTGCACATCTTCCTTCCCTCCTTCCCTCCTTCCCTCCTTCCCTCCTTTCTTTCTTTCTTTCTTTCTTTCTTTCTTTCTTTCTTTCTTTCTTTCTTTCTTTCTTTCTTTCTTTCTTTCTTTCTTTCTTTCTTTCTTTCTTTCTTTCTTTCTTTCTTTCTTTCTTTCTTCCCTCCTTCCCTCCTTCCCTCCTTCCCTCCTTCCTTCCTTCCTTCCTTCCTTCCTTCCTTCCTTCCTTCCTTCCTTCCTTCCTTCCTTCCTTTCTTTCTTTCTTTCTTTCTTTCTTTCTTTCTTTCTTTCTTTCTTTCTTTCTTTCTTTCTTTCTTTCTCTCTCTTTGTCTCTTTCTTTGTCTCTTTCTTTCTTTCTTTCCACATTGATTACTCTTGACTCTGTGCTCAGGGATTACTCCTAGCAGTGCTTGGGGAACCATTTGTGGTGCAGGGTTCAGCTGTGTGAAAGGCAAATGCCTCAACCCTTGTACTTTCTGATTACTTACATTAACTTTGGGTAAATTTCTTCTCTTCTACTTGATTTTCTTATTACAATTTTGATTAATCTTCATTAGAAATGACTTCCCCACATTACTGTGCCCAAGTTTTTGTTGTTTCTAGGAAGGGTTTGTGTCAGGCTTGGCAAAGGGGCTTACATTTGTGAATGAAATATGAGTAGAGAGGACAAATGTCATATCCAGGCAGAAATTGTACTAGTCACTGAGTCTTGCTATCTCTTTTCTCTGTCTTCTTTGTCAGGAGTGCTCATTGCACACTTGATCACTCTTTAAGTTTGTGTTGTGGAAGAAGGGGCAGGATATCGTTTGAGAGCTGGGTCATGTGGAAAAAAAAAAAACCTTTAATGTTTTAAGTCCTTGCTATTTGGAGTCTGACTACACAGTAAAACTCATAAAATGCTAATACTTCCATTTTCTTCCTTGGTTCAAGTAGTTAATGCCTTGGTTCAAGTAGTTAATGATCTATAAGCCACCACCAACAACAAAACCCAAGTTTACACTGGAACTACTATTTAGCAACTATTCCTAAAGTCACTGACTGACTGTGGAAACTTTTTGGTTTCATATCAAAGGAAACATATATTAGGAATATTAGTTTTTGTTTGGGGACCATACCCTGTGGGGCTGAGGTGGTCACCCCTGGCAGAGTTGGGGGATTATAGAGTGCCCAGGACTGAGCTGAGGGCTCCAGTGTGCATGTGCTCCTGCCCTTTGAGTTATCTCCCCAAGTCTATCGCAGGGAGCTTGAGGAAACCCTGATTTCAAAAATCTCATCTTATTGCCCCACTGGTAATTGTATGTACCAATGGTTATGTTAGGAAAATTTAGGGATGTAGCTTAGTGGCAGAGCACATGCCTTACAAGATGAGGACCTGGGTTTATTCATAAAACAATAAAACAAAGAACACTAACTTCTCCTCTCTCCTCCCCTGCTCCACCAGGTCTAGAAACCAAAAAAAAATCAAAATAAAGTTGTATGATTATACTTACATGAAATTTAAAAATAGACAAAACAAAGCTGCACTGTTAAATTAGGGCAGTGCATTCCTTTGGGGGCAGAAGTGGAGTAGTGATTGGTGAGGGGTATGAACACGGCGTCTAGTGGGAATACTCTATTTCCTGTCCTGGATAGGCAGATGCTGGTGTAATTTATGGTCATTCCTGGATGTTTATGTAGCTTTCTAGATGCCTATTACATTTCATGGTAAAATATCAATAAAGCCTTGGTTTACTCAAAACATACAGAAGGTGAAGAGCAAGAGAACTGGGACTTGGGAGATTGCCCAGCAATCAGGGTCACGTGCCAAAATCCAACTTTGAAGTCCTACATTTACATTCGTCTACCACCATCCAGCACCCCCAGGTATACCCTTCAAGCCCCAAAGCAGTGGTGGGGCTGCCCTGGTTGCTGCAAGCACTGCAGGAGCTGAGCGATGCAACAGGTTGTAGCACTGGAACCACCAGCCCAGTAGGTTGAGTATCACCAGGGAGAGATCCTGGGCCCTTCTTTCACCCACCAGCACAACTTGGGAGAGCTTCTCCCACAATTAAAAGAAGAAGAAAAAAAGAGCCAGGAAACCAGAGAATAACCTCTAACTTAGAAAGCTCTTTTCTGTTGTGCAGCAGAGAAAGACTTTCCTGTTTTTTCAACTTTTCTGCACCAGCAAACAAGTACAGTTGGAGTTAGCCTTAGTTGCTTGGTTCTTGTTTTCTTTTTGAGCGCACCCACCTGTGCTCAGGGCTTACTTCAGGCTCTGTGCTCAGGGACCACTCCTGGTGGGGTTCAGGGAATCATACACAGTGCTGGAGACTGAACCAGGTTCAGCAATGCGCAAGGCAAATCCACTCTACCTCTCTGACCTCAACTTTCTTGTTTCTATATTGATTGTTCTTGGAAATTGGTTCTTCATTCTCTTTTATCAAATTTTTTGCAGTTCATCTGGGGGAAATAACATTAATCAGATAATAACTAAAGTAGGTAATTATGTGTTGTAGCACTGTAGCACTGTCGTCCCATTGTTCACCGATTTGCTCGAGCGGGCACCAGTAACATCTCCATTGTGAGACTTGTTGTTACTGTTTTTGGCATATTGAATATGCCATGGGTAGCTTGCCAGGCTCTGCCATGCGGGAGGGATACTCTTAGTAACTTGCCAGGCTCTCTGAGAGGGATGGAGGAATCGAACCCGGGTTGGCCGCATGCAAGGCAAATGCCCTACCTGCTGTGCATGTTACAACAGGTAATTATGCAACATATAATTAGGTAATTGTACAAATAATTATCTATAACTGCAATAAGTACTCTGAGGAAGTGTGGAGTGCTGGGGGTATTCAATTTTTATCTGCCTCTTCCCCTGCCCCAGCTCTTATCAGCTGGCAGGGGAAGCACTGCCTTCTGCAACTCCCTGGTCTACAAAAAAAAAAAAGGGCCATAATAAATTAGGCCAGGGAGTAGCCATTCCAGACACAAAGCCAACAAGGGCACAGTAAGTGTGCCAAAAGTGCAGGGGCCCCTCTTTTCTGTCAGCTTCTCCACTTCTAACAGAAGTCATTCAGTTCGGTGGAAATTTCCTGGCTCTCTAGGGCTCCCTTTGAGCTACTTTGATCTTACCTGTCTTTTCACTCAAGCTTCTTTAGACAGATTCAAATATAGTCTCAGACAGAGCCTTCTGCCATGACACTGTTCTCTCTGAAAACACTAACAGACTCAATCTTTTATCCCAAGGCTGGTGGGGAAATATTCTCTCCCAGTCTGTGGAGTGTCTTTTCTATTCTGGTTATCATTTTCTTTGCAGTGCAGAAGCTTTTAGTTTCATCTAGTCTCCTTTGTTTTTCTTTGCTTCAGTTTGCTTGATCAATGGTATGGAATCATTGAAGGTGCCTCCTGCTGAACATAAAGTGCTCTACCTATGTTTTTCTCAATGTACTTCATAGATTCAGGTCTGATACTGAGGTTCCCAAGGATCCTAAAACTCTATTCAGAAAAAGACCCTTGCACTCCTATGTTCATTGCAGCACTAAACATCCCAAGTGTCCAAAACAGAGAGCTGGATAAAGGAATTATGGTATATGTACACAACTGAGGTTTGATTCCTCCACCCCTCTCGAGAGTCCGGCAAGCTACCGAGAGTATCTCGCCTGCACGGCAGAGCCTAGCAAGCTACCTGTGTTGTATTTGATATTCCAAAAACACTAAGAACAAGTTTCACAATGGAGACATTACTGGTGCCCGCTCGAGCAAATCGATGAGCAATAGGATGATGGTGATACAGTGATACACAATGGAATACAATTCAGCTAAAAGAAAAGATGATATTATGCAATCTGCCACTATACAATTGGATCCGGAGAGTATTATCCTGAGTAAAGTTAGTCAGAAGGAGAGGGAAGGACATAGAATGATCTCTCTCATATGTGAGAAACAAGATAAGGAAATAAACACCCAAAGACAACAGAACCTGAGAACTGATGTTCAGTAGGAAGTGGACCACGGGAGTTTTCATGCGCAAAACACCACAATAACAGTTTTGTAAACCACAGTGCCTAAAATAAAATTAAACTGAAAGAAAAAAAAAGAGAAGGAATTGAGCTCATTCTCAGAGCCGTCATCCTGTGCAATTGCAGCCTTGGCTGAGCTACCTGGCTCTTATGAGGCTTTTGAAATTCTGCTATCCAGACATCTGGGCTTTGAAGCTTTTTATAGTCAGAAGAGAGGGAGAAAATAAAGAGCATAATGGAACTGTATTATTTCCAACTCCTCCCCAAGTCAGCCAAGGGAAGATTACCCAAAACTCTTCTACACACCAACCAATTAAAATAATAATAATAAAAAAGGAACAAAATCTGTATTTATGATTTTATATAAACTCAGTTGGACCCACCACAGTCTATAAGAATAATTGTGTGTACCAGTCTGCTTTGTTGCTAGGTCTGTCCTTGCAATTAAGTTCTCTAAATCTGACCCATGAGATGGGAATGATTATGCATGCATCAGCCCATCCCCATCCTGTGAAGGGTAGGACCCTCCTCATCTCCACCTTCTTTCTTTTGTCCTGAAGATTGGAATGTGGATGAAATGGCACCAACAGTGACCAGACAAGGAAAATGTCCTTGACTGGTCAAACAACAAGATAAAGGGCATCTGGGTCCTTGATAATTTGGCAGAGCAGAGCAGCCTTATCGGCTCTGACTTTGATCTAAGCAGAACTCTAACTGTCTAAGCAAAACCAGAAATAGTCCTTATTCTTTTCTCTCTCAGGAAACAAAGCCAAGCCTCTCAGTTGGTGCAGAGATCGTTGAGCTCAACATTTTTTTAAAAATTTACTTTATTTTTATAGTTGTTTACAATATTTGATTACATTTAATATTCAAACACCAATCCCACCACCATTACACCTTTCCACCACCATATTTCCATCCTAAACCTTAAACCCTGCCCCCAAGCAGAACTGAAATAATTTATTGGTAATGCTTGCTACGAATAATCTGCTAAAAATGATACAAAAAAATTTCTTAGAGAAAAGTGTATGAAGATTGTTGTATTTCAGCCAAGAGCCATTAAGTCCTTCTATAAGAGATTAATGACATGTTGTTAAAGGTTGAGACTTGCGTGCTTATATTTATATCTGTATAAATATATTTCTCCCTAAGATTGGTTGCCTTCTACTTTAAACCCCATCGAATGTGGTGCGCTTCTCTTGGTATATCAGTGGTGTAAAGTATGAGATGTCCAGGAACAGATTCACTCATGGGTGAGGCTTGTCTGAGAGCTCAACATTTTTTTTTAAGCAGGAAAGTTTTAATTCGATGTTTGGCAATGTCTAAGACATTTTTTAGTTGTCCCATTTAGGGAGTGCAAAGCTTGCTGCTGGCATTTATTGAGTAGAGGCTAGAAAAGCTGCAAAATACCTTACAAAGTAAACGATGACTCCTTCCTCCCAGAGAAGAAACGGTGTTGGTCTATAGAGGTTCTGGGGTTGATAAACTATGACGCTCTTCCCTTAGAATTTGGATGGGAGGTTGTGAAGAGTATTTAAGAAACTGAGATTGTGTGATAGGGCTTGGGGCCACACTACTGATAGGCTAAGCAATTGCCCACTTCTCCTGATGCTCAGGTCATTGCCTTTAATTTTTAGCTACACCATTTCACCTGAACCATTCCCTAAACTGGATCCATTTTATTTTCTATCAAGTGAATAAATGGGACACAGCAAGTTTAAAGGGGCAAGTAAAAGGCCTGACCCTTCATCTACTTAGAACCCACAACGCTTTATTCACAAGGGGACATCTCTGTGGTATAATCCTTAACCTGAGTGCCAGTTTGTAAATCTGATTGGACTGTTGAAAAATATAGAGAAAGAGATGACAGTGATGCAATGGAACACACAGCAGGGCTGAAAGAGTGGTCCTTGTGGCATGTACGTGATGATGGAGCTGACAGGTGATTGTGGGCTCCAGCAGACCATGTCTTCCAGTCCTGTGGATGTCTTCTGAATGTGATGATTTGAGGATAACAGACATTTCATATTAACTGTGAATTAATTTATTTCTCTTTCTTCTTTCTTTCTTTCTTTCTTTCTTTCTTTCTTTCTTTCTTTCTTTCTTTCTTTCTTTCTTTCTTTCTTTCTTTCTTTCTTTCTTTCTTTCTTTCTTTCTTTCTTTCTTTCTTTCTGTCTTTCCTTCTTTTTTCTTTTCTTCTTTCCTTCTTTCCTTCTTTCCTTCTTTCTTTCTGTCCTTCCTTCCTTCCTTCCTTCCTTCCTTCCTTCCTTTCTTCCTTCCTTTCTTCTCTCTCTTTGTTTCTTTCTTTGTTTCTATCTTTGTTTCTTTGCTTCTTTCTTTCTTTCTTTCTTTCTTTCTTTCTTTCTTTCTTTCTTTCTTTCTTTCTTTCTTTCTTCCTTCCTTCCTTCCTTCCTTTCTTTCTTTCTTTCTTTCTTTCTTTCTTTCTTTCTTTCTTTCTTTCTTTCTTTCTTTCTTTCTTTCTTTCTTTCTTTCTTCTCTTTTTTTCTTTTTCTTTTTTTGCACAGGCCCTGGCCACAGGCACTATTCACAAAAGTTTGCAGTGAATATTTATTATGTGGACTGATAAAGACTTTTCCTCTTTCTTCTGCTGGTATTAAATTTGGGCTTTGGCTTTGCAAAGCCACTCTGACCCCATTATATAGGACCTGGTGGGGTGTCAACACTGCTGGCTATATTCCTAGTGTCCCCCAAGTCCTCTCTCTCTCTCTCTCTCTCTCTATCTCTCTTGGCTTTTCTGTTTTGGAAACCTAACTTGTCTACAGCTTAGATTGAGATACTACTTCTCTGCATTATCAATGACCTTCTCTGCATTATCAAAAAAAAGAGTCCCTTCCTTGCCCATCCATTCACAAGTCCCCCTCAGCATAAGACTTGAAGCTGGAAACTCTTCTTCACTGAGGAGATAGGCACTGCCCCAGAAGCAGAAAAGAAAAAAAAATCAAAAAAGGACTGACATCCAGATTGAAAATCCAGATCCAAATTCTGATTTTTCCACCCAGTCACTGAATATCTCTGAGTTTTCATTTTTCCTCTTGCAATCTGAGATAAACATAATCCCAGGAAATGACTCTGGAAGCCAAGAATTTTCAGGTACCTGGGTGGTGGTGGATGGATTTATTCTTTTTCTGTTGTAGTAATGAAAGGTCTGAGAAGGTCCTGGAAAAGTGATTTTGAAGGTCCATGGCCATTCCAGACCACAGTTTCTTCCTGTCACACAGCTGATGAGTTTGACATGATCTCCAGAACCAACATAGACGGGGGTGCTGGTTACACACAGAATCTGGAGTTCTCACCCAGGGAGATTCTTGTGCAGAGTCCGTTTGGGACCACTTCATAGCCCTTCACACCATGTGCTTTGGCGGGGGGGGGGGGGCGGGGGAGGGGCTTGCTAAGTATTTGTCATATTGATCCTGGAAGTCCTTCCCCCATACCACCAGCGGGAAAGCTACAATCTCACCCACTGCAGTGGCCATGTTCCCAGAGCAAGGGCACATCAGAGGCTGAAGAAACTCTGAAATTACCCAACAGCAGTTCTACTGGTGTCAAAAAGAAAACAAAAGTTCTGTGAGAAGAGTTCCAAAGAGGTTTTTCATGTCAAAATTGTCCAGAGAGGAAAGGAATATTCACCAAGCTTCAAGGATTCCCCCATAAATGAAGGCAAAGATTCCAGCAAGACAGGCAGGTTGCTCTTTGCCTTTTTCCTGCTTTCGCCAAAATTTCCCCACAGCCCTACCTCACATTGGCTCCTGGCTTAGCCCAGGACAGGAAGATCCTTGTAGTGTATCAATCCTCACCCTCCCATGGAATGCAGCTGTAATCCTCTCCCAAGCCTTTATACTCTGGAAGGATGGTAGATGGTTGCGGGAAACATCAGTTTTTCTAGTTCAGTATGTTTGTTTTAGTTGTGCTATTTCACAATAGAACTTATTGTGCCATGTGAGTACCTCTGCTTCATAAACATGAGTCTCAAGGGAATTGTGGTGTTTCTTAATTTGTCAATCATGACTATAGTGAACACTCTACTTCTAACCTTTATGTGATTGACCATATTTTGTTAGTTCTAAAGTCAGGCTTTGTAATTAGCTTTGTGACTTTGAGAACATTGCTTCTTTTATCTGTAGCTCATCCTCCATAACTGAAAAGAGGTTGACTCCGCTACATGCAAAAAGGTGAACTCAGACCTCTTTCTAATGCCATGCATGAGAGTCAAATCAAAATGGATTAAAGACTTTGACATCAAACCTGAATCCCTAAGGTAAGTAGAGGAAAACATAGGCAGAACTCTGCATGGAATAGAAACTAAAGGCATCTTCAAGGATGAAACACCATTGACTAAGCAAGTGAAAGTAAAGATAAATTCTTTGCTTAGTTTCTTACATTGAACTAAGGAGCTTCTGCAACTCAAAGGAAACAATGACCAGGGTACAAAGAAAGACCATGGAATGGGAGAAATTATTTATTCAACACTCATCTGATAAGGGATTAATATCCAAGATACATAAGGCACTTATAGAACTTTACAAGAAAAAAATCCAACTCCATTAAAAAAAAATGGGGAAAAGAAATGAACAGAAAGTTCCTGAAGCAAGAAATATAGTGCTTGGCTGGTTCTACCATGATTGTAAATGCCTTTCTAAGGCCAGGATCACTGGAACGGCCAAATCTTCAGCATTCCATCCTCTACTGGGGGTTCAGAGGGACGATGAGACAATGAGGTAGCAGATGTAAAGAAAAGGGCAGTGTGGAGATTGAGAGGCTGAGGTTCAGGGCAGGATGTGCAGATCATTTGGAGACTCACTCACCCGTCATGGGGAGTGTCAACCCCACTGAGGAAAACCGAGTAAATCAGGAAATTGGAGGAAGAAAACCTTTGCAGAGGGAAGGAATGGTGGTGGTGTCCCCTGAAAGTGGACATCCCCAGCATTCATAGGTGTGAGGCATCTGCTCCCACCTGCAGACATCTTCAGGGGCATAGAGAAGAAATGGGAAGGGGCGCCTTTGACTTTAGGCTGATTTGCTTTTTTTTAACCTAAGAAGCAGCCACATATTTCAACATTTAAAGAATCACAAACTTGCTCCCCATCCCTATGAGGACCCTAGTTGCCGCCCACGAATGGCTCCTCTGGCCCCTGAATGGCCATGATCCCAGAGGCACACAAACCAATCTCAGAACCCAGAGGCTTTTGGCAGAAATCCCTCCAGACTTATTACTAAAATATAAGAAATACAGAATAATATGCTCTTCATAATCAGCAACAGAAAACAAATTATCTAATAACGCCTTTTCGGCAGGTCTGATTTTTGGGGAAATTTCCAAAGAATAATAGTAGGTCTTTTGTCGAAATGTTGAATATGATCAAAGTGGACAGAGAGCAAAGTGGAAACCATCTGCCACACAGGCATGGAGAGGAGTGAGATGGGGAGTCTACTGGGGTTCTTGGTGGTGGAAAATGTGCACTGATGAAGATATGGGTGTTTAATCCTTATATGAACAGACTTAAACTGGAAAGCTTTCTAATTGTTCTCACAGTGATTCAATAAAAAAAATTTTTAAAAATCACTAACTTGCACATAACTCTGTTCAAAAACATTTCAAGTCTCCATTTCCTGCTCCTTTGAAATGTTTTCAAATCTTTAAAACTTTTCCTATTTTGGGACAAAACCTGGTGCTCATGGGCTACTCCTGATTCATGTTGGTGGTGACTTTTCTCTATAATTTCTTCTGTTCTGGGGGTTGAACGAAGAGCTTACACATTCTAGGCAAGAGGTCAATTGCTGAGCCTCATCCCTGACCCCTGTATTTTTTTTCCATTTAAAAACAGAAGCAGAAGCACAACATACTTGATACCTGAAAGGTTTCAGCAGTACTAGAAGGTATGAACAATACTACTCAAACTAAGGACTGTGTATCTACCACACCCCTTTTTCTACTTAAAAAAATTTTGTGCCACACCCAGCAGTGTTTTGTGCCACACCCTGGCTGGGTGCTTGAGGTGGTTCTCTACAGTGCTCAGGGGAACATATGCTTTGCCAGGAATTAAACCTAGGTCTCCTCCATGCAAAGCCTATGCCCTAGACCTTTGAGCTATCTTGCTGGCCCTGCAAGATACATTTCTTAAGAAACATAACTCTTTGGGGTTGGAGAGAGAGTAGAGCAGGGAAGGTGCATGCCTTGCACATGGCGGTGCTGGGTTCAAACCCCATTTGCCCAACCACTATCAGGAGTGATCCCTGAGTGTTGGGCCTGGTTCAATCTCCAGCACCCTGTATGTTTCCCCTTTCCCCAATGGCTGCCAGGAGTGATCCCCGAGCACTTCAGGATGTGGTGCAATAAATCAAATATAGCTCTTTGATTTCTGCAGGAAACCGCTAGTGTTGACTTTTGGTTCTCATTTCCATAGAAATGGAAGAACTGATAGTGGTAATTGAAACCTGGATGACTAGACAAGGACTACTGCCCATGCCTCAGAGCCTAAAGATACGGTAGTGAGTGTATCCTCCATTTACCCTTTCCTCACCAAACATAAACTACTACTTTGTCAGGTTTGCAAATAACGCAGTGTACCTCACCCCACATGTTGGGGTAAAAGGCAGCTGAGATAGAGAAGGGAACACCAAGTAGAGGATGTTGGGAGGACCCTTTTGGGTTGAAAGATACGTGTCGAAAGAAGACTATAGACCGAACATGATGTCCACTCAATTCCTCTATTGCAAACTACAACACCCACAAAGAGAGAGAGCAAAAGGGAATGCCCTTCCGCAGAGGAGGGGTGGGGTGGTGGGGGATGGGGTGGGGATGGTGGGAAGGATACAGGAAACATTAGTGGAGGAGAATGGGCACTGGTGGAGGGATAGGTAAATGATCACTGTCTGACTGAAATGCAAACACGAAAGTTCGTAAGTTTGTAACTACCTCATAGTGATTCACTAATAATAATTTAAAAAAATAAAACACAGTGTGCCTCAGGGATCAGCCTGTGAAGGAATTTTATTTTTTATTCTGGCACCCTGGTCTTCAGTGCACCCTTTCTTTTCTTTTCTTTTTAAATGTAGGTATACTGCTATTCAGCCATTGATTAAGCTTTTCCTGTTTGTTTGTTTTTTTACTTTGTAAGAACACTTGTGATATTGCAGACAGGATGGTTGCTTTGAGGACAGGAGTCTGACATTTTTGCATACCCAGTAGTACTCTGGGCAAGCTGGCAAGCTGCAGGCAAGTGCTCTACTTCTGTACTTATTTTTAGCCCCTCTTTAACTTGCCCTTTTGTTGTTAATAAAGCTCGTTCTCCACCCATATATATATACAAATAGAGGCTGGAGAGACAAGTTGGGTACTTGCCTTGCATATGGCCTACCTGAATTTGGTCCCTGATATCCCATATGGTCCCTGAACACTGCCACTAGTAATTTCTGAATGCAGAGTCAGGAGTGACTCTTAAGCATCACTATATGTGGCTCAAGAACCTCGTCCTCCCCAGATATTATATGCACACACACACACATACATATATACATACACACACATATATAAATAAGACTGGTTTGCCAGAGATGCGGCTTAGTGTTAGAGCATTTGCCTGACATGGCTAGACCCTGGGTTTGATCCCTGGTTCCTCCACAAAATACAAAAATAAAATCATCTGCCCTTATCGATAATCCTGAGTCCCAGTCCTCAGTTTCCTTCCCCCATCATTATTTTGAATTCTGTATTTGTTGATCACTTGTCTTTCTTTATAACTTGATTAAAAATGTTTGCAACCTCAAAGCTATCAAATAGTTCCTGCATGTTCTTGTGTATTATGTGTATTGTTTTAATACCATTCTCTCTCTTTTTTAAAAAATTTTTTTGGCTTTTTGAGTCACACCTGGTGACACTCAGGGATCACTTTTCAGTCTGCATTCAGGAATCACTCCTGGCTGTGCTCCTGCATGCAGCTGACCTGGGTTCAATCCCTGGCTCCCCATGTGCTCCCCCAAGCCCACCAGGAGTGATTTCTGAGTACAGAACCAGGAGTAACCCCTAAGCACTGCAGTATGTAGCCTCAAAACAAACCAAAAAGCCCTGAATACAAAAAGTTATTCTTGCTTATTACACAATTCTTCTTTTCATCAGGACACTGCTGCTTGTGATGAGCTCACGTTCATAGATAATGTCATTCTGTTCATATAGACTGCATAAGCTCCCCTATTGACATGTCTTAGATGTCTTATGTCCTTTGCACCTTGTAGGCCTTGAACAATTTTTTGAGGGTGGCATACATGGCAGTGGTCAAAGTTTATTCATGGCTCTGTGCTCAGGGATCACTCCTGGTGGTACTCTGCGACCATATGTAGTGCCAGGGATTGAACTGGAATTGGCTACATGAACTTTTCTTTTTCAGTGCCAGGGATTTATTTTATTTTTTCATATATTGGCTTTTTGGGTCATGCTCGGTGATGGTCAGGGGTTACTCCTGGCTTTGTACTGAGGAATTATTCCTGGTGGTGCCGTGGGGGACCTTATGGGATACCAACCCAGGTCAGCCACTTGCAGGGCAAATGCCCTACATTTCTTATTGATAAAGGGATCTGTACAACAGGAAGAAGTTACAGTACTAAATATATATGCACTTAACGAGGAACCAGTAAAGTACTTAAAACAACTACTCATAGACTCAAAGAAAGACATCGATAGAAACACAATAAAAGTGGAGGACTTCAACACCACTTAATCACCTCTTGATAGATCAACCAGACTCAAGCTTAGCAAGGACATACTTCAGCTGAGGAAAGAAATGTAAGAAATGGACTTAGTAGATATATACAGAACACTTCATCCTCAAAAAGCTGAATACACATTCTTCTAAAGTGTGCATGGAACATTCTCCAGGACAGACCACATGCTGAGCCACAAAACATACCTCTCTAAAATTAAGAAGATAGAGATTGTATCAATGATCTTCTCAGACCATGATGCACTAAAATTAGAAATAAATCACACACACAAACAGAAAAGTAAATCAAACACCTGGAAATTAAACAGCTCACCATTGGACAACAAGTAGCTTAGAAAGAAAATGAAAGAGGAAATCAAAAGATTCCCAGAAACAAATGAAAATGAGGACACAAGTTACCATAACTTATAGGACACAGCAAAAGCTCTGATAAGAGGAAAGTTTATAGCTCTACAAGCATTCGTCAGGATGAGGAGCAAGCCCACCTACGTAACCTAACCTCACAGCTTAAGAGCTTGGAGAATGACCAACAAAAGGAGCCCAATCCTAACAGGAGGAAGGAAATAATAAAACTCAGAGCAGAAATTAACGAGAAGGAAACCCAAAAAAGAATACGAAAGATCCAAGAGCTGGTTCTTTGAGAAAATAAACAAAGTTGATAAATCTCTAGCAAGACTCACAAAAAGGGGAGAGAGAAAACCCTAATAAACTGAAACAGAAATGAAAAGGGGGACATTACAACAGAAACTACAGAAATTCAAAGGATCCTCCGAGATTACTTTGAGAAATTTTATGATACAAAACATGAAAACCTTGAGAAAATAGATAAATTCCTAGATTCCTATAGCCTCCCAAGGCTGAACCAAGAAGACCTGGAATACCTGAATAGAACTATCACCATCAAGGAAATTGAAAGGGTAATAAAAAGTCTCCGCAAGCATAAAAGTCCTGGCCCAGATGGATTCATTAGTGAATTCTTCCAAACTTTTAAAGAGGACTTACTCCCAATCCTCTTTAAGCTTTTCCAGGAAATTCAAGTATCAAAAATACTTCCAAACAGTGCTTTATATACCATTGATATCAACCCCTTATCTGATGGGTATTGTGTAAATATCCTTTCCCATTCTGTGGATAGTCTTTGTATTCTGGTCACTGTATCTCTTGCGGTGCAGAAGCTTTTTAGTTTAATGTAGTCCCATTTGTTGATCTCTGTTTTTACTAGATTGCTTAGTTCCGTGTCACCTTTGAAGATACCTTTATCTTCAATATCGTGGAGGGTTTCGCCGACCTTGTCTTCAATGTACCTTATGGTTTGTGGTCTAATGTTGAGGTCTTTAATCCATTTTGATCTGCCTTTTGTGCATGGTGTCAGGTCAAGGTCTAAACCCATTTTTTTGCATGTGGTTGTCCAGTTGTGCCAGCACCATTTGTTAAAGAGGCTTTCCTTGCTCCACTTCACATCTCTTGCTCCCTTATCAAAGATTAGATGGTCATACATTTGGGGTTGTGTGTAGGGATATTCCACCCTGTTCCATTGGTCTACGGCTCTGCCTTTGTTCCAGTACCATGCTGTTTTAATTGTTACTGCTTTGTAGTAAAGTTTGAGGTTGGGGATGGTGATGCCTCCCATCATCTTTTTCCCAAGAATTGTTTTAGCTATCCTTGGACGTTTGTTATTCCGTATGAATTTTAGGATTGCTTGATCCATTTCTTTGAAGAATGTCATGGGTATACTTATAGGGATCGCATTGAATCTGTATAATGCTTTAGGGAGTATTGCATCAGATAAGGGGTTGATATCAATGGTATATAAAGCACTGGTTGAACTCTACAAGAAGAAAACATCCAACCCCATCAAAAAATGGGGCAAAGAAATGAACAGAAACTTTACCAAGGAAGAAATACGAATGGCCAAAAGGCACATGAAAAAGTGCTCTACATCACTAATCATCAGAGAGATGCAGATCAAAACAACCATGAGATACCACCTCACACCACAGAGACTAGCACACATCCAAAAGAACAAAAGCAACCGCTGTTGGAGAGGATGTGGGGAGAAAGGGACCCTTCTTCACTGCTGGTGGGAATGCCGACTGGTTCAGCCCTTCTGGAAAACAATTTGGACGACTCTCAAAAAATTAGATATTGAATTCCCATTTGACCCAGCAATACCACTGCTGGGAATATATCCCAGAGAGGCAAAAAAGTACAATCGAAACAACATCTGCACATGTATGTTCATCGCAGCACTGTTTACAATAACCAGAATCTGGAAAAAACCCGAATGCCCCAGAACGGATGACTGGTTGAGGAAACTTTGGTACATCTATACAATGGAATACTATGCAGCTGTTAGAAAAAAGGAGGTCAAGAATTTTGTAGTTAAGTGGATGGGCATGAAAAGTTTCATGCTGAGTGAAATGAGTCAGAAAGAGAGAGACAGACATAGAAAGATTGCACTCATCTATGGTATATAGAATAACAGAGTGGGAGACTAACACCCAAGAACTGTAGAAATAAGTACCAGGAGGTTGACTCCATGGCTTCGAGGCTGGCCTCACGTTCCGGGGAAAGGTCAACTCAGAGAAGCGATCACCAACTACATTGTAGTCGAAGGCCATGTGGGGGAAGGGAGTTGCGGGCTGAATGAGGGCTAGAGACTGAGCACAGAGGCCACTCAACACCTTTATTGCAAACCACAACAGCTAATTAGAGAGAGAAAACAGAAGGGAATGCCTTGCCACAGTGGCAGGGTGGGGTGGGGGGGAGATGGGATTGGGGAGGGTGGGAGGGACACTGGGTTTACGGGTGGTGGAGAATGGGCACTGGTGAAGGGATGGGTTCCCGAACTTTGTATGAGGGAAGTATAAGCACAAAAGTGTATAAATCTGTAACTGTACCCTCACGGTGATTCTCTAATTAAAAATAAATAAATTTAAAAAAAAAATTAAAAAAAAATAAATAAAATTTAAGAAAAACTACTCCTTAAAAAAAAAATACTTCCAAACAGTTTCTATGAAGCAAATATCACCCTGATACCAAAAGCAGGCAAAGATACCACAAAGAAAGAGAATTAAAGACCAATATCCCTGATGAACACAGACGCAAAGATCCTCAACAAAATATTAGCAAATAGAATCCAACGACTCATCCAAAAGATCATACACCATGACCAAGTAAGATTCATCCCAGTGATGCAAGGATGGCTTAACATTCGCAAGTCAATCAACATATTTCATCATATCAATAAAAGAAACAATAAATTATAGAATCATATCAATAGATGCAGACAAAGCATTTGACAAGATCCAGCACCATTTATGATGAAAACTCTCAGCAAAATGGGCATTGAAGGAACTTTCCTCAATATAGTCAAAGCCATCTACCACAAGCCCATGGCAAGTATCATTCTCAATGGGGAAAAACTAAAAACCTTCCCTCTAAGATCGGGCACAAGGCAAGGTTGCCCGTTTTTGCCACTCCTATTCAATATAGTACTGGAAATCCTAGCCATGGCTGTTAGACAAGACAAAGATATCAAAGACATACAGATAGGAAAGGAAGAAGCCAAGCTATCACTATTTGCAGACAATATGCTACTATACTTAGAAAACCCTAAAGACTCTACAGAAAAGCTCCTAGAAACAATAGGTCTATATAGGAATGTAGGAAATATAGGAAAGTGGCAGGGTACAAAATCAACACCCAAAAGACTATAACTTTCTTTTATACAAATACTGAAAGAGAAGAAATAGACATTTTTAAAAAATCCCATTCACAATAGTACCTTAGAAAATCAAGTACCTCAGAATCAGCTTAACCAAAGAGGTAAAGGACCTATACAAGGAAAATTACAAAACACTACTTCAAGAAATAAAAGAGGACACTAGGAAATGGAGACACATTCACTGCTCGTGGATAGGGAGAATTAACATTATCAAAATGGCAATACTTCCCAAAGCACTATGTAAATTTAATGTGGTCCCTATCAGAATACATATGACATTTTTCACAAAGTAGACGAAACACTCCTGAAATTCATATGGAACAATAAATCCCCACAGATAGCTAAAGAAATCCTTGGGAAAAGATCCTTTTTTTAAAAAAAGCATCTTTAAGGATGAAACAGCATTGACCATGCAAATGGAAGCAAACATAAACAAATGGGACTACATCAAACTAAGAAGCTTCTGCACTTCAAGAGAAACAGTGACCAAAATAAAGAAAGAGCCTACAGAATGAGAAAGAATATTTACCCAATACCCATCTGATAAGGGATAAATATCCAGGCTATACACGACACTGGTAGAACCCCATCAAGAACTGGGGAGAAGAAATGAACAGAAGTTTCCTCAAAAAAGAAATACAAATGGCCAAAGGCACATGAAAAAATGCTCCACATCGCTAGTGAGATATCATCTCACACCACAGAGACTGGCACACATTCAAAAGAACAAAAGCAACCAGTGCTGGCGTGGATGTGGGGGAAAAGGGATGCTCTTTCACTGTTGGTGGGAATGCCGACTGGTCCAGCCTTTCTGGAAAACAATATGGACAGTCCTTCAAAAAATAGAAATTGAGCTTCCATATCACCCCACAATACCACTTCTGGGAATATATCCCAAGGATGCAAAAAAGCACAATAGAAATGACATCTGTACCTATATGTTAATTGCAGGCACTGTTCACAATAGCCAAAATCTGGAAACAACCCAAGTGGCCTAGAATAGATGACTGGTTAAAAATGCTTTGGCACACTTACACAATGGAATACTATGCAGCTATTAGGAGAGATGAAGTCATGAAATTTGCTTATAAGTGGATAGACATGGAGAATATCATGCTAAGTGAAATGAGTCAGAAAGAGAGGGACAGACATAGAAAGACTGCACTCATTTGTGGAGTATAGAATAACATCACATGAGGCTGACACCCAAAGACAGTAGATACAAGGGCCAAGAGGATTTCCCCATAGGTGGAAGCCTGCTTCATGAGCGAAGGGGAGAAGGCATATGGAATAGAGAAGGGATCACTAAGAAAATGATGGCTGGAGGAATCAGTCGGGATGGGAGATGCATGCCAAAAGTAGATAATGTACCAAACATGATGACCTCTCAGTGTCTGTGTTGCAAGCCATAATGCCCAAAAATAGAGAGAGAGTATGGGGAATATTGTCTGCCATGGAGGCAGGGGGAGGTATACTGGGGATATTGGTGGTGGGGAGTGTGCACTGGTGGAGGGATGGGTGTTTGATCATTGTGAGATTGTAACCCAAACATTAAAATCCCCACCCGGAGAAGCGCTCCCTGCGTCCTGTGCCCGCGGCTGCGGGCTCGCTCGGAGCACCCCAGCCCCGCCTGGCAGGTCTCAGTCATTCGCCCACCGCGCCTGACAACCTCCCTCCCGTGTCCGACAGGTTAGGGGCGTGCCCTCTCGTTAGGGGGCGTAGCCCCAAAAGTGGGCGTGGCCTCTTTCCGGAGCACAGGCCGCTAACGAGGCTGCAGTTGTTGTTGTGTTTTTTTTTAACATTCCATGCATTGTCCTTTGGCCACAATTGATAGAACCCATTCCTCTGAAGAACTCCGTGATCATCTTAGTCACTATATGTTAATAGTCAACTAACCTAGTCTATCCTAACTTCACGAAAACTGTCAGTAAACACATCGAGTTGCACAGAAAAGTCCTTTGTAAAAAGAGCATAGCCCCAAATCTTCAGTTGAGGTTCCTCCCAAGCTAAGGAGAGCTCCAGATAGTAAAGCCCATAACAACATGAAGAAACAGAGAAAATCCCCACCCACCACCAGGAGAGAGCCAAGAAAATATCTCACTAACCTCAGCAGCGACCTCCCAGAAATACAACCTCCTCTCAGATAAAGAATTTAGAGAGAAAATTGTGAGGATGGTTCACAAACTCAAAGCAACTATGGAATGAACTTCCAATAAATTAAGTGAGGATATGGATGCAGCATTGGAACGCTCCACCAAGATAATCCAGGAAGAAATGAGAGCAGAAATTTCAAAGCTACGAACAGAAGTCACACAACTAAAAGAATCAGTAGATGAAGTAAACCAAACATTAAAGCTTGTAACAATCTCACAGTGATTCAATTAAATTCAATTATCTCACAGTGATTCGTGAAATTTGCTTATTGATGGATTAACATAGAGAATAACATGATCAGTGAAATGAATCACAGGGAGAGGGACAGACATAGAATGATCACACTCATTTGTGAGATATAAAAAAAATGAGGATAATACCCAAAGATGATAGAAACAAGGGCCAGAAGGACTTGTCTAAGGTAGAAAACTAGCCACAAAATGGGGTGGGGAGAGGTGGAGTGGAGAATGCAGTTAGGTCAAAGAAGAACAATAATAATTGGAAACAATCACTCTGGACAAGACCTGGGTACTAAAAGGAGGTAAGGTGATATGCATAATACCCTTTGAGTGACAGTGTTGCAGACAACAGTGTGTAAAAGGAAAATAGTCAGGGTCAAAAAAGAACAGTGTTTTCCAAAGAGGCAGGCTGGGTGGACGTGGCAGGAGGCAAACTGGGGACAATGGTGGTGAGAAATATACAGTGGTGAAATGATTGGTGGTATTCAAACATTGAAATTCCGTCATGAACATCTTTGTAACTGTATATCTGATGTGATTTAAAAAATATTTTTTAAAAGGGAGCTGACTCTAGTTCTGCCATAAGTTCTTTTCTGTTTTTAAGACTAGATTTCTATTAATCTTCATAAGCCCTCAAACAATATGGATTAATATTCCTTTGTTTATACAAGTTAAGCTCTGTTTTACTGTATTATATTGAACACTTAATTAGGGCTGGAGAGATAACACAGAGGGTGAGGTATTTGCCTTGAATTCTGCTGACCTTGGTTCAAATCCCCAGCAGTCCCTGAGTCCAGGAGTGATCTTTAAGCACAGAGCCAAGAGTAATCCCAGAGCTCCACTAAGCATGGTCCAAAACCCAAAATAAATAAATAAGACTTCATTGACAAATATCATGGATGATGTCTTTGTAATGAGAGTGGTAATAGGTTAGATAATAGAGAACTACCCAAAGAGCAGGACATTGGTTAGGTAATAACCAGACCAAGAGAGGGCCTTCTGGTAACTCCAGAGAATGCTGGAACACAAGAGAACTGGATAGAAAGCAGAACAAGACATAGTTTTGCAAAGGGTTTATGAAGAGGCACCCTAAGCACATATATACATAGAGCCCCTTTCCATGTACAACCCCTTTTATAGTTAACCAAAAAACAGCAGTGGAAATTTCCAATACAACTGCAAGGTCCTTCTAGTCATCATCTGTGTTTCCTAAACATTTGCAAAACTTTATGAGATTTACAGTCTACCTATAAATATTGCTTTAAAAGTTGTAAATTTCCTGGGTCCTTTTTTAGTTAGATTTCTCTCAACTTGCTTCATGTTGAAAAACTTCCAAATATTAAGTTCAATCATCCATCAGTTATGGAGAGTACAATGAGATCACTGGATAGATTTTTATTACTTTTTATGAACCTTAATGGATAATATTAAATAGCAAATAGAAATGGTGCCCTGTGGCTCCCAGAGCCATATCAATTGAAAAGTAAGGGTGTTTATTTTTAAACGAATGAGCGAATGTTCACAATTATCATTCAGTCTGCTTCCCAGAGGGAAATGAAGGCTCACTGAGGTTTCGTTCATAGCTTTTTAAACTTTCTCTCCTCCCAAGCAAATGGCAGTTTGGAAATGAAGTGGCAGGAGCGTTGGTTCATAGAAATCTTGTTTCTAACAGCTCCTGCCCAAGTTTTCTAACCAAGAATGAAGTAGAGTGATAGCAACCCAATACAAACTATTAAAAATTACAATTATTGAACGCTTACTGGTTTTAGGCACTATACTAAGTGCAAATGCTCTCATTCTCATCTTTGTTTTATATTTGGGAAAAATTATTTTGAAAAGTTGAGTAGGGTCAGGTAGTAGAGAACCAGCCTCCCAGTGTGAGGCTGTAAGTTTGTGATCAGGCGCTGCCCATGTCACTTAGTGTGCACCCAATCCCCCTAACACCACCCAGCACCACAAGAAGGTACAGTTCCTGGTGCACTGCAGCCATTGTGTGACTTTCAGGTGTTGCAACAACAGTGAAAATGGAAGGTAAAAATAGTGCCAGTGGAGTGGATTGTGTAATTTCCCAAAGGGCCGAAGTACTCTATCTCTCCTGCCCCTTGCGTTCAGTGGTCTTGGGCCGCTTCCACCACCAAGGGGAGGTTGATGGTGATGGGCAGGCGAAGGAAGGAATGAGGGCCAGGCTGGTCAGTATCAATTGCAGTTTATTCTATTTCCATCTCCATTCTCCTTTAATACTCTTCCTGCTTCTTCCTCCCCAGTGCGACTTCATTCTCCTGGATCCTCCTTCATTCTCCTTCTGGCTCTGGATCTTCCTTCTGCTTCTGTCTCTCGGGCCTTTATGCTTCTCTCTCTCCCGAGCCCCTCTTGCTCTCACTTTTGACTCTGTCTCATAATTCTGACTCTGACCCCTTCTGCTCTTACCGTCTCAGTTTATATATCAATCACATAGGGTGGTGATACGAAGGTGGGTTAAACATTAACACATCAACAATGAGAGGTAAGGCCACTCCTCCAGGAGATTAACTCAAGGACAAAATCTTATCTAGGGAGATTACTGCAGATTACTAGGAGATCCACTCACGGGTGGGATCCCAACAAGGGTGCGTCACTTTCTTCTTTCCTCAGCTAGTAATCCACTTAAATAGCTGTGGTAAATCTACTTCTAATATTTCTAGCAATGTCATTCTGTGTGAGCACAATAAGAGATATATCAAACTTAAAGTTTGGTTCTTCCTGAGGACATCTCACTATATATTCCAGACCACAGTCCTCAGGCCAGGTTAGTCTTCCTAACCCCAGCAGGGTCCTAATCTCATCGTTACTTCTGGACAGTATTTATACATGATCATGCCCTCAATTTATAGTTGAGTATTGTGGCACTTTGGCCTGGCCCATTTCGATTCCAGGGTAGCTCACAGCTTGCTACCTTTTGGGATGCTAGGAGTTTTTGGGATGCTAGTTGCTAAGGACAACTGAATTGAGAAAGCAGATGCCCAGGAGTAAATATTATTTGGAGTCAATCAACTTCCAAGTTACAAAATCATAATATTAACTGTCTTCCCATGTCCATACAGAAAGGACATTATTTTAAAGCTAAACTATGCAAAAGACATAACTTACAATACAATTTCAATGTCCTAGAAGGATCTGATCTTAGAAGTGAACAGAATCTGATTAGGGAAAAAAGTGATTAACTGGTTGGGGAGGAGAGCACAGAGAAGAGTTTACAGATAAACAGAGGAATGGGAGTGACAAGGGAGCACTATGACGGGTGTAACCAGATAAACCTAAGTTCCCTGTGGCAAGGCTGAAAGGACAAACCCAGTGTTATCCTACAGTGGATCTCATATTAAGTATTCTCATGACAACATAATTTTGTTTTAAGAAATGGAAGGAAGTGACTGGAGAAATAGTATAGTAAGTAAAGTGCTTGTCTTGCATGCAACAGACCCAGGTTCAATCTCCAGCAAAGCTATTAGTGGCCAGCTGGAACAGAGCAGGTTCTTGGGTATACATTAAGGTGTCCTTTTGGGTTGGTCTCTTAAGGAGGTAAAGGAAGCTGTAATGCATAAGGTTATTACAGAGGATGAGAACTGGGGGTGCTGGCATAGCTCATGGGGTGGGGAGCAGTGATTGCTCAGTAAAATTCCAGACTGCTGAAGTCAAAGGGCCTGTGAACCTTATTAAACTTGCAGGCAAAGGCACAGCATTGGTGGTAAGTTCCCTGGACTCCAGAATCTCCAGGCTGGCCCAGACACGCAGGCTGAGAGCCAGCAGGACACACATGAGCTCTGGACATGGAGATACTGAGTGTTAAGTTCTTTAAAATTCTTTAAAAATCAAGGCTATCTCTAAAAATAATCACAGTGTCCTGAAGTGGAAGAACACCATGATTTGCTGTGTTTATTAGAAAGGTGCTGTCTGGGAGTGTGTATGTGTGTGTGTGTGTGTATGTGTTTGTGTGTGTGTGTGTGTGTATGTGTTTGTGTGTGTGTGTGTGTGTGGTGTAATATACATATATTTCAGTTGATTGCATCATAAACTACATAAAGTTTGTTCCATTGATGTTGATTTTTTTTCAAATAATCCATTTTTGTTGGCTTTATAAACTCCAAGTTAAAGAATCCTTTTGTGGGGAAGTGATTATTTTTTTATATATGCTTTTAAGAGCTAGAGAAATGGACTGGGAAATAGTAGAGTGGTTAGTGTGTTCCCCTCAGCACCGCATGGTCCCCCAAGCATCTCAGTTTGCAGGCCTGGAGGCTGCCAGCACCAGAGAGGTAGTCTAGGTGTTTTGGCACCATAGGGCTGGAGCAGCATCGAATCCTCAGGCACTTGCACTGAATTACCAGCCAGGTTGGCCTAGAATCATGGGTGGGCCCCTGACTCCTGAGCGCTCTTTGAGATACCCCTACTACCAAAATAAATAAATAGCTACAGAAAGATATTTTCTCTACTTCTCCAGTTATTTGCACTTGGCCAGGGTTGTGGCTCAAGTGTTTGTTTCTTAAGAAGAAAAGTCTCAGGAAAGCCTCACATTGTATTCTTCTGCCTCCCAATTTTCTGGAATTCCCCAAATCTTACTTGTGAATCTTCAAAAACACTTATGAATTAGATTATTAGATCCTGTTCAGGGTTGGATTTAAAGGAGGATATATGCCTAGTATATATGAAGCCCTGGGTACAATAACGGGAGGCTTATGGGCCCCCTGAGCACCCTCACTAGTTGTAACCCTTGTGCCTTCACCTTCCAGCATTGCTGCGAGCAGTCCCAGACTTCAAGCTCCACTGGGTGTGACTCTCAAAACAAATAAGTTAAATAAAATAAAAGCACAGAAGAACACACAAGAACGTAACAAAGTGATTACCACAGGGGACGGGAACAGGATAGCATACAGTGGAAACCCCAGGGTGGCAGGACCAGGAACCCTATTCCTTCTCTTTTGTTTTCTTTCTGACTCATGAGAAGATATCTCTGAAAAGCAAGCAAGTGAACTATAAAGGAATTTCAAATTACACTATCTATAGCTTGGGGGAAATGATCTCAGGGGTCACTCTCAGAAAAGATGGAGGGATGGGGCAGGAAATGGATGGAAGTTTACTTTGCTCTCCATCGCCTATGAAATGCTTTGAAATCTGTGCGAAGAATTTGTATCACCTCTTCACAAATTAATATATGGAAAACAACACAAGACCCAAACTCCAATGATGCCCTCTCCTCTCATATCACTCTCTGACAACTCAAGAACAGGGCTGGAATCTGAAGGACGGAGCCAGGCCCTTTGCAAAGCCTGCCCCTCATTATCCTGGAAAAGTCTTCCCTGGCCTGAAGAAAGAGTGTCTCCTCTAATCGCCCATGCCCAAATCCCCGTAATTTGAGCTTCACTTATTCTATAAGTGGTTTCCTTCCTGTTTTTCTAGGAAGGATCACATATTAAGCTTTGTAAACCGTTCCACCCTAGCAAACAAGTAAATCTTACAGTGGAAAAATTCCAAAGAAAACAGATCGCAAGGAATTCTCCTCACTTCTCTTTTGTTTGTTTCTTAGGAAGAAAAGTCTCAGGAAAGCATCACATTGTATTCTTCTGCCTCTCAATTTTCTGGAATTCCCCAAATCTTACTTGTGAATCCTCAAGAACACTTATGAATTAGATTATTAGATTCTGTTCAGGGTAGGATTTAAAGGAGGATATAAGGAGCAGTGGCCACTAGGGGCTAGAGTAGATACCAAGACGAACAAAGTACAGAAGGGGAAGAGTATTGACCTTGGGTTGGACCAATTGTACTGTTCTCAGAAGAGCATAGATATAAATCATAGTGAACCCAATCCTTTCAGCAATGATGCAGAAAAAATAAAAACACAACTGTGTTTTGTGGGGGAGGGTGAATGAGTAGTGGGGCCAGGGTGGTGTGTGTGTGTGTGTGTGTGTGTGTGTGTGTGTGTGTGTGTGTGTGTGTGTGTGTGTGTGGTGTGCTTGTACTTCTCCTTTCAAATGTTCCCTTTCAGTAGCTGGGGAGAATTAAAAACCCCTTAGGACCTCTCAGTCAATATTCCAGGAGTGTTCTGTCTTGCCATGTCTTGGTCATTCTCTGTACTCATACCCAACTTCACTTCTGACTGCCTCCCTCCAGGTATTTCATGTTAGGAGATCATGTGTTTGTTGCTTGAGACACAGGTATTCTAGTAGTTATTGTCAAAGGGTGTCTCATATGTGCTCATGAGCAAGCCCTGGTAGTTTCTTGATCTGCATGAAGCACCTAGCACGTACTACCCTGCTGCTGAGTCCTCGTGACTTTTGTTACTCCACTCCCCATGGAGCAGGGAGACCAGCCGGTAAACATGGAATGATACTACAGAGTGATGCAGTTCTAGAGAATGTCAGTGTAAGCAAGTTAGGGGGGCAATCCAGGAAAAGGTCTGAGGAGTCTCATAAAAGGTCATGAAATTTTAACAGACAGAAAAGTCAGGGACAACATTCTGGAGCGTACAGAAAGTACAGAAGCACTTATTTGGCAAAATACTTGTGTTTGGTCACTTCTGGAGAATTCATCAATATAAATTTCTCCTATTGTGAGATATTTTTGGCTGAGGGGGACTTTTTGATACACTTTAAAAGGACCATATAGTTAACTGCCAACTTGGCATCTTAGAAAAAACTTGCTATTGCCAGAAAAAGGCTGGAGCAATAGCACAGCAGTAGGGCTTTTGCCTTGCATGTGGCTGACCCGGGTTCGATTCCTCTGCCCCTCTTGGAGAGCCCAGCAAGCTACCGAGAGAATCTCAGCCACATGGCAGATCCTGGCAAGCTACCCGTGGCATATTCGATATGCCAAAACTGGTAACAAGTCTCAAAATAGAGACATTACTGGTGCTTACTCGAGAAAATCAATGACAGTGACAGTAATTGTCAGAAATAGAAACATTTCCAGAGATTCCATTGAAAGTCATGTGTTAGGGAGTGGTGACATGAGATGGTCCTTATTTTTTCCCTCTCCATCCTTCCCAGGATCCTCTAGGATAGTACCCCCATTGGTTCTCCCACTCCAGCCTTGTCCATTCTCCCATCCATACAGAGCACTGTACCCTGAGCACAGAGACTTCTCTGTGTGTTCCTCACCTATTCACTCACCAGACTATGCAGCCTTCTCTTCTGCTTCCCAAATATCACCCCCCACCTTCTCATGACTGCAGAAACTATAGTCTTCAGACATTCCACCTGGGGCTTCTGGAGCAAGACTCCAGTGTTCAAGAGGTTGTTTGCTTGAGATGTTTTTCCTACCACCTTGGAGACAGACAGAAAGCCTCAGATAACCCTCATATCTGAGAGATCTATTCAGAGTCAGAGAAGTAAAGCTCCAGATTTAAGTCACTCACAGAAGGGGTGAGTGACTTACTGTGAATGCATTACCTGTCACGTCTCTTCGCTCCCTTAGAACGTGTCCTTCTCCTCATCCCTCACTCCATATTTCAGGAACATAGGGTACCTATAACAGCCCCTTCTACAATTTCCTCCAAATGTTGGCTTGACGACTGGTCCAGCCTTTCTGGAAAACAATATGGACAGTCCTTCAAAAACTAGAAATTGAGCTTTCATATGACTCCATAATACCACTTCTAGGAATATATCCCGAGGATACAAAGAAGAACAATAGAAATGACATCTGCACCTATATGTTCATTGCAGCACTGTTCACAATAGCCAAAATCTGGGAACAACCAAAGTGCCCTAAAACAGATGATTGGTTAAAGAAACTTTGGTACATCTACACAATGGAATACTATGCAGCTGTTAGGAGAGATGAAATCATGAAATTTTCTTATAAGTGGATAGACATGGAGAATATCATGCTAAGTGAAATGAGTCAGGAAGAGAGAACAGACATAGGAGGACTTCACTCATTTGTGGAGTATAGAATAACATCACATGAGGCTAATACCCAAGGATAGTAGATACAAGGGCCAGGAGGATTGCCCCATAGCTGGAAGATTGCTTCATGAGCGAAGGGGAGAAGGCATATGGAATAGAGAAGGGATCACTAAGAAAATGATGGCTGGAGGAATCAGTCGGGATGGGAGATGCATGCCGAAAGTAGATAATGTACCAAACATGATGACCTCTCAGTGTCTGTGTTGCAAGCCATAGTGCCCAAAAATAGAGAGAGAGTATGGGGAATATTGTCTGCCATGGAGGCAGGGGGAGGGTGGGGAAGGGGAGGTATACTGGGGATATTGGTGGTGGGGAGTGTGCACTGGTGGAGGGATGGGTGTTTGATCATTGTGAGATTGTAACCCAAACAGTAAAGCTTGTAACTATCTCACAGTGATTCATAAAATTTAAAAAATAATGTTGGCTTGAATCTCCAGATTTCCACTTACATTCAGCTGCTATTTCAAGCCTATCCTTGAAAGTTCCACAATTATTAATTTCTCAAATCTAGGACTGGAGCAATAGCACAGTGGATATGCCATTCGTCTTGCACGCGACTACCCGGGTTCGATTCCTCCACCCCTCTTGGAGAGACCAGAAAGCTCCCAAGAGCATCTTGTCTGCATGGCAGAGCCTGGCAAGCTACCCGTGGCATATTTGATATGCCAAAAACAGTAGCAAGAAGTCTCACAATGGAGATGTTACTGGTGCCCGCTTGAGCAAATCGATGAGCAATGGGATGAAAGTAACAGTGATACAGTGATCCTGGGCCCTGTTAGCTTTACCATTGTCTTCAAATTTTTCTTTTTCTTTAGCAGACATGGTCTTCCAAACTTGCTGAATATAGAAAACAATAAAGTTGAGGACGGGGGTGGGCAGAGTGATAGTACAGTGGGTAGGGCATTTGTCTTGCATGCAGCTGACCCAGGTTCAATTCCTGGCATCCATATGGTCCCTCAAGCCCAGGATTAATCCTTGAGCACAGAGCCAGGAGTAAATCCTGAGCACAGCCCTAAAAAGAAAAAAAAACACTCTGAAAAGTTGATGAAAGCATCTGGGTGCTTCTCGTGTTCCTCCCAGCAAGTTTGCACAAAGAATGCATATGATGACATTTTGTCTCTTGGCTTCTTAGACTCTCCTTTGCCCATGTCTTATTATTTTTCCACAGTGAGGCACAGGGACACTCAGTGCCCATTTGGCTCTCACTTGTCCCAGAGCTGTCTCAGTGGAGCTCAATGGACTGCAATAGCTGTCCCACATGAGTGTATTTGTGGGTTTTTCCCTGACCCATTAGCTGTAGAAATACTAGTGTTTGTTTACTGTGTACAACTCCAGCCTCTCTGGGAGTCCTTATAGAATATGCAGGGCATGCTTCAGACCATTTTGCTAAACTATGAAAATTATGAATTAGAAATCTATGTCACCTCAAGGAATTTGGTAGGGGATGGTCGGCCTTTGGTGCCAATTCACAGAGCTGCTGGGAGCAGTAATCAAATTGACTGAGACACATCTCTAAGAAGAGGCCTGGGTCTGCACAAGTATTAAGTGAATATGTAGTGCCATTGTGTGAATTTAAGAATCCTGGAGCAATTTGCACCATTGCTCTAGACATGGAACTATACGTGTCTGTAATTCCTGCCATTAAAGTGCTCAAGCACTTGACTCTCCTAAAGCTTCTGTCTTCCCAACTTTACCAAAAGACTCTCATTTACAAAGGAGAAAATCTGCTGCAGTTTCTTTGTGCCCAACTCTCTGCCTTCTGATTGGTTAGTTAGTTGCTTTGCTTGTAGGGGAAGGAAGCTGGGAGAGAGTTTACTATAGAAAATATCCCACTCGCTGATATCAGGCTACGGACCCACTCTAAATAGACAGTATGACACTCCCTTAATGTTGATAGGTTCTTTGAAGCTACAACTTTAAAGTGAAACAGAGTGTTCTTTTGTTCAATGTAAATCAAATTTGGTTTTTTTTTTGGCATATCAACATTAAATGAAGTGAAGTTGAATAAAATGACATTGGATACCTGCTTATACAGTGCATGGAAAGCAAGACTGGAATCCCATATATATGGCTGCCCACTTTAAAAAGGTTACTTCAGAGGCCAAAGCAATAGTACAGCAGGTAGGGCATTTGCCTTGCATGAGGCAGACCTGGGTTCAATCCCCAGCATCAATCCCCAGCATCCTATATAGTCCCCCAAGTACCTCCAGGAGTAATTCCTGAGTGCAGAGTGAGGAGTAACTCCTGAGCATCTCCCCACCCCCCAAAAAAAACCCCGCTTACTTCAAGCCATTCTGGACCTCAGTTTTTTGTGAATAAAATATGACAATCATCCAAGATGACAGCCACAAGCCTACCCTTGGTTCCTTTTAATCTTACCTCTTGAGAGGATGGATTAGAGCTGTTATTTTACACACCTGGAAAATTCCCTCCCCCAGACCTCTTTGGTAGCCAGGGGATATGAGGATATGTTCTACAGCTCTAATGCACATCTAGCCATGAGATTATCCCAGAGAAAGGTGTCCTAGAACCTTTTTGCCACAGGAAATTAAATCCTCTTTTCTCAACTCTCATGCACTGAAACCAACAGTCTCAAGTTGAAAGGTCCAGTCTGGTAGCTAGCGGGGGGACTGGAGACTGAGGGGGACTGTGGGCAAGGATATTTGCACTAGTTAAAGGTAGAAGCTAGGCAGAACAGTGACAGGCATTGGATCTCGGCTCCATCGGATATTGGATAAAGTAAAGAAGGACTTTACTAAGAGTGTGGGGACTCATGAAGAAGCAGAAGAAAAACTCTGGGGTATGACTACAATTCAGGGCAGGACTCAGTTCAGAAAGAAGACTGACGTATGAAATGGGATAACTATGAAGAGGAGAAGATGGAAAACATGATGTGTTTACTGGGTCACCAAAAGGCAGGAAAGAAGCACCAGGAACCTCAAATTCATAGGCCTCCAGTTTTCTTCTCTAGAGCATTGAATGGTATTATTGCAAGAAGCAATGGAGAGGCCAATGTCATCTTGCCTTTTTCATGAAGGAAGTCCCAATTTTGTTTCAGAAGCAATGTGTTTAGGAAGATATAAGCAAAATTCCTGGCAAGGACTATGAAAAATTGTTATAGGGTTGATTTAGTTGCACATGCTTTGCCTTTCATCTATTCCCCCTTTTCTTTTCTGCCTAAGACTTAAAATATGGAGAAAAAAATCTAGTGATTATGACGCCAAAGTTTCAAGCTAAGCCTGGTGCAACTGAAAGCTAAAAAATGACCAGGACACTGATGGCACTGAGAAACTGCAGAGCTAGCTCTTAATGCTCCTGCAGCTTCTTGTCATCAGAGAAAAATCAAGTCTTGTTTGCTTGATTGCAATTGGGTTCTGTTTTATGCTAACAAACCCAGTCCAAACAGGGCATTAGTGACTTTATTATATTGTTGCAGGGATTAGATGATAAACACTAGGAGATTGCAGGGATGGAACCGGAAAGACAAAGTTGAGTGCTCAGAGTTCAATTTTGGAATTTTTTCCTTACCGTAAATTCCTGTGGTGCACATTGAGACAGTCACAGATTTCCTGTAGGCAATTTGATTAACTTTAAACTTCATGGGCAAAAATAACTCTGGGACCACATTTTAGTTGTATTCATAAATACAGCTCTAGTTTAGAATAGTTTAGAAACCCCAAAAGAAGCTGGGCAGATAATGACATGCATGGTGGTCTACTGAAAATCCACTCAGCAAGCACATCAAGAACAATTGTCTCCACTTCACAGAGAGCACACTAAATCCTCCACAGAGTTTTCCTGAGTGCCTAGATTACATTGGCCCTGTATTACATACTAGAAATACAAAGATTGGCAAAGCCTAGACCTTGGCCTCAAGCATTTTCTGTGGATTTTACATTTTTTTTCAGGAAATGGTACCCTAAAATAAGGGTATATTCAGATTAAATACAAAGGAAGGAAAAGAAAAACCAGAAAATAATTGAAATTTCTACAGATGCTGCAAGAATAATATAATAGGTACCAGGTTTGAGGAGTGGGGGATATTTCCAATCTAGGCTGAAGTGGAAAGTTACTGGTATGCTCAGAAGTCAGCTTACATAATTATGGGCTAAGGTCAAATAAGTCACTATAGAGCATTCTCAATTTCTAGCATTTCCTTGGGCTGTTAGTAAGCTATCATTTGACCCAGAAAAAATATATGCTGCCCCTTAGAATAGAAAATACCCAGATGGTGGAAATTTTATACTATTTTGTGAATGGGAAGTCATTTCATCTTCAGAAACACCCCTTGCACCCTACTTTGACCAGCTTACTATAAAGATTACACCAGGATCCATTTTTAAATAACAGCTTGTGTCTGGAAAGGTGTAGATGATACTGCAGAGTGAAGACTATGGAGTAGAACATCTCCCTTTGAATACTAATTTAGTTGTTTACCATCTCATGAGGAGCCAGGTAATTATTTGAATTCACCAAGTCTCAGGTCTTTAGGAAGGCAGTGATTTTAATTCTTATCATATATGGTTGTTATGACAATTAAAAGTGGTACATAGGACCAGAGAGAAAGTTCAGGGATTTAAGTGCCTGTCTTGCATAGTTTGATTCCCAGCTGCATGTGACTCCCCCCAAGGACTGCCAGGAGTGACTCCTGAGCACAGAACCAGGAGCAAGCCCTGAGTACAGTTGAGTGTGCTCTCCCCTACCATCCCATTATCCCCTACCCCCACCACCAAAAAAAATGAGATATATAAAATCTTCCTTAACCCAGAGTTATAGACCAAGGCATATTAACCAGGGCAAATGATGTGGAGAAGAAAAGAGAATGTCGTTTCCCAGAGGGATGATGTGAGTTGATGGAGCCATTCCCCCAACCCTCAAGCAGACCTCTGCTTGCCACCTCTGTCAGACTTGATCAAATCCTTGAAAGATCCCAGGCAGAGAGTAAGAACAGTTCTCCTAAATTCTACCCCAATCACCTCTAAGAGACTGCATTTGGATCATACTAAAATGTTCTTTACTGAGGCAGACACATGGGGTATTCTGAAGGGTCTGTGAAGAGAGTGGGTCCAGAGAGCCATTGGATGAGTCTTCTCTGGGAAGCAAGCAACAGGGTTTTCATTCTAGTTAAAGACTTTACTTCATTCTCTCTTTAATGGTCCTGTTGCAGACTTGTGTGAACTGGGGAGAAGAGAGGGCAGAGCCTCGAGAAATGGCTCTCCACAATCATTGGGGAAGGGCCTGGGAACACCTACTCATGAATTTGCCATGAACACCTACGCAGTGTTGACTCTTGAGTGCCACAGCCGTCAGACTATGCCTGAGTTCCACTTGATTTACATACTGCAGGAACGAGCCTTCACCACCTGAACCCTCGGGGAGCAATGAATTCAGCTGGAGCAAAGAATTCCTCTTTATAAAAATGGAAAAGTCAGTTTTAATCTCTGGCCAGAATTTTTCGATTTCTATCCCGTGCCCTCCCAGAAAAGAAGTTCAGGAAGAAGAGGAATAGTAAAGTAAAAATGGCTTTATTTATGACTGGAGATATAGTGCAAGTATTAAGGTGTTTGTCTCACACGCAGAGCATTTCAGTTCAATTCCTATTACTGCATGTGGTCCCTGAGTCACACCAACAGTAATTCCTGAACCCCACAAGGAATGACCCCAGGGTACCAAGCCAGAAGTAAGTCTTGAGCATTGCTGGGTATGTTTTGGGGCCACACTTGGTGGTGCTCAGGGTTCACTCCTGGCTCTGCACTCAGGGATCACTCTTGGCAGGCTTGGCGGACCTTATGGGGTGCTGGGAATTAAACATAGGTCAACAGAGTGCAAGGCAAGCACCTAACCTAACCCACAGAGGTAGCTGTGCTATTTCTCCAAATCCCCTACATTTTAATAGCTTAAAAATCTTAGTGAAAAGGAGAGAGAGAAGGAGGAAGAGAGAGAGAGAGGAGACAGAAAGACAGAGAGAGAAACAGAGGAGAGACAGAGAGAGAGGAGAGAGACTCAGAGAGACAGAGAGATATTGAGAGAGAGAGAAGAGAGACTGAATTATGCTCTTGAGGGATAAGATGTACAGATGAGATGAGCCAAGTGCAGTGCAGGTCTGAAGCAGAGATGCAGGTGAATCCCTAAGATGGAGAATGCAAATTATAAAGTTAGAAAAATATATTGCGTATATGAGTAGATATGTGGTTAACCCCAAGAATAGGGAAATGTGTGCGTCTGCCCCTGCAAAGTTAGTTTTACAGTTTTTTTCCCAAATTTTCCTCAAAAGACTGTTGCTAAAGTATTGTCAAGGGGGAGAGTTTGGAACTGTTGATGGTCTTCTTTGGTATTCTTATCAAGGCCTCTATTCTCAGGGGTTCTGCTGAAGTCTTACTCTTCTGTTCTGTGATGGGTTTCAACCTTCACAAAAGGTTTCCTGCATTTCAATTACCACCATGCCTCCAGACTCTTGGAATTTTAGAGATAGAGGGTTTTTTCTAATTTATTTTAGGGTTTTTTCTAATCTCATTTAAATCTATATCTAATCTACCACCCCCACCCCACATCTGGAGGCAATAGTCCTGACCTAATCTGATGATGGGGGTGAAAGGAGAATAAACTAAGTACTGATCACCAAGCAAGAGGTTTACAGTAATAGTTCAATAAATACGGCTCCCACTAATCCTATACTGATATGTATATACATATATATGTATATGTATATGTATATGTATATATATATACATATATCAGTATAGGGTTAGTGGGATAAATTATTTATTTATTTATTTGCCTGAAATAGGTTTATTGCAGATAGTGCTCCGGAAACATGTGGGGGTGGGTGAAGTGAGGGTAGGGTGCATGGAGAAAGCCAGATTGCCTACCCTGTGTCTACCTGAAACTGACAATGTGATCACATCATGTGACAGATAGAATGCAGGAGTCTACTCTTAGCAATTTACATTTTAGTTACAATCAATTTATTAGCCAGGTTAATTCCCAGCTTGCTGCTTTCTTCTCAACCTTGATGCATATTAGAGCCACTGGGAAGAATTTTTAGTTTATTTTAAATGTTTGTTTTGGTGGGTGGGGTGGTGGTGTTGATTTGTTGTTGTTATTAGTGAAACAAGAGCTTTTAATTGAATGGAATTTACTTAGAAAGACATGAGGAGACAGCAAAAGAGGAATATGTGTTCTAAAGAGAATACAGACTTCTCCAGACTGGAAAAAGCAGAAGGGGTAGGGTGGGAGGGGGGAGAGCATTCAAAAAAAGAACACGGCCTTGATGAGCAAGCCTAATTTTAAATGAGTTTACTTTAGTGGGTTCAGGGACAAAACTCAGGGCTTAACACATGCAAGACGTGCACCATTGAGCTCCATCAGCAATCCTAGAGAGAATTTTGAAAACTACTGCTGTCTAGCACGCACTTTTTCCCCTCAGGAGGGTTTGATTCCATTAATACCTCTTCAAGAGATTGCTCTCCTCTCTGGGTTTCAGTCTGCTCCTTGGGAAACTGAAGATGGGGTGTAATAACTAAATCTCACAGAGGAAGGCTTCCATGAATGCAGACCTGCCTAGGGTCTTTATCCCAAAGGATACCATCTTTAATTAAAATTAAGGATAAAAAAATCTATTATCAGGGCCGGAGCGATAGCACAGCGGGTAGGGCATTCGCCTTGCACTCGGCTGACCCGGGTTTGATCCCCTGCATCCCATATGGTCCCCCAAGCACCACCAGGAGTAATTCCTGAATGCAAAGCCAGGAGTAACCCCTGAGCATCGATGGGTGTGACCCAAAAAGCAAAAAAAAAAATCTATTATGGAATTTTGCATTAATTTTGGATTTTCAAATAAATAGTGTATTGACATATAATTTATCTTAATACTTAGTTGGTTTTTTTCCCATACTGTTGAATTTTGACTTTGATTGGTGTTGGAGTATTGAAGGCCTGAACAACAAATCATCATGAACAACTTTGTAAACCATAGTGTTTATATAAAGTGTAATAGAAAAAAAAACCTTTTTTTTAAACAATTTTGCCTTTGAGTCATTAGTCAAATGGTGGGACCTGCCTAAAAGAAAACCTCACTCTATTTATTTTGCCTGTCTAGAAATTGCATCTAGGAGAGGATAATCAACTAGATGTCCTGTCCTATTTCTTAGAAGCTCATGCTAAAGCCTCACTTTGGTTTTGTGCTCTATTTCCAAGAGTGGTGAGGGCCAGTGACAGGATGAGGATGAGCTGTTGGCTTGTGGTAGAGCTGAACACAAAGCCCAGTGCATTTCTGAGGTTCTCTCAGAAATCAATTGAGAATAAATTTAAGACGGACTCAATTTGGCTGTGTACGGCTGGCAGCTGATGCAGCAGATGAAAAGTCCTCCTGGAGGGAGTATTCATTATTTAATTGGCCACTAGCCTATACTTAAGCTTTCAGTTTTGACTAACTTGAAACTTTCAACCCATACTAATCTGCAAGAGGAAGTAAAAGAGTGATGATACCGAAATCATACCTCAGAGAATTGATCTGCCTGAAAGGAATGCTGTGTTTATCAGATCAGGAAATTGCATTTAAGGTTTGCAAAAGAAATGTTCAGGCAAGGTGTAGCCAAAGATAAAGGTGAAAAACTCTCCTGTGTTTGCAGGTAGAATTATCCTTGTCTGCCTGGGAGATTCTCCAGTTATTTTAAAGGACATTGCTGAATTCCCAACCATTTCTATAAACTCAAATTTCCTTTTGTTTCTTAGTATAAACTAAGCTTCACAGAACAAGAAATTTTCTGGTTTTGTTCCGTGCTTTAGCCTCAACAATTAGGTGCTTCACCTCAAGTAAGTACTAGCATTTATGTTACCTCCTCTCTGTGGCTTATCTTTCTATTTTCCTTAGAATAAGCAAGGAAATAAGGAAAAAAAATTCTATTTTCCTTAGAATAAGCAGAGTCTCTTGCCCACACGCCTGGCTGTCTTCCCTGGGGCCCCTCGGAGGGGATGGTCTCCAGCTTCCCTCCCCGCCCTGAGCAGAGCTCCTGGTGGCCGAAGACCACTGGAACCTAGCCACAGCCATGTTCAAGGCCCCTCTTCACACGTTTGGACAAGCCTCACGCATGAAGGTACCGGCTGAGGAACCCAGGTGTGTGTAATCGCATCAACGGCCAACATCCAGAGACTTAAAAGCAAGCTCCCAGAAGCGTGAGGCCGCAAAGCGGTCTCCAGATATCTTATAACCTAGTTCCCCCTCTGGGAGAAACTAGCAAGCTACTGAGAGTTTCCTGCCCACATGAGACAGCCTCGCAAGCTTCCCATGGTGTATTCATATGCTAAAGCCAGTAACAAGCTGGATCTCATTCCCCTGACCCTGAAAAAGCCTCAGTGCGGCATCATTGGGAGGGCCGAGTGGAGAGAGGCTTCTAAAATCTCAGGGATAGGACGAATGGAGAGGTTACTGAGCCCACTTGAGAAATCGACGATCAACAGCATTTCATAATTTGTGATTCGTGAAGCAAGGAAAACTTTATGCGACCTGTAGGCCTGCATGATCTATTTATTTTCCCAATACAAGGCAAGCCACCACCTTTTCTTTCTCATTCATTATAATCCCAGCATTGCTCTACCAGGCTTTTACAAAAAAAGTTTTGCAAAAATTTTTTTGCATGCATGCACGCTTCACGGGAATAGCTCCTTCCTCATCTTAATGCCTCTAAAGGTTTTGTTTTGTTTTCCCCAATAAGGCTACTCTAACTATGTTTCAATAGGGGACTCTCCAAGAAGAACCAATGATGCCCTGGGGCTAACAGTGCTACACCAAGCAGTGATGGAGGTGGGGCCACATGCAGTCCTGGGGGTGAAACTCAGTGTTTTACACATACTAGGCACCTGCTCTCATTTATACTATCTCCCCAGCCCCTTTCCTTCTATTCGTTGAATGTCCTGTTTCCCTTATTCTCTCCTCTCCATCTTTCCCTTGCATCTGTTTTTTCCAACTTCTGATCAAAAATATAATTTTTGTTTTCCTGCTTATTATCTTTTTACAAGACCTCAGAATCCATGTGGGAATATGTGTGTGTTACTCTCTTTGCCCCAATATAGCCACACTCTCTTTCAAGACCCCAGAATAGCATATGTCCTTATAATTTGCTTATTGAATGAATACATACATGAATGATTATTGTTAGGCTATATAACCTTCTCCCAGACTAAAATACAAAGATGGTATTTTCTGCCTTTCTTCTTGCCACCCTCCTGGTCACCATAAGTGCTTCTTGTGCTTGTCTCAGAGGCTAAGTATTCCCTATGTGTGAGCTGTTCAAACCTCCTTACATGGCTCAGGCTCAGGTCTGATCCAATAGGCTGACATACTGTGAGGTGTTGTGGATAATGTTTTAATTTTAACAGAAATGAAACTTCCTATACACTGCAGGCATTTAGAGCACAATGAACAGCTAAGGTAATAGAGGTAGCCTACACCCATAAAAGCAACTGATTGAGTCAAGGTCTCTTCAAAGACAGATTTCTGCAGTTACTCTACCTAGTTAAAACCAGTCTCATCTGGAATACCAATAACATTCCCTTGGCTATTCCAGCCATGAATCGACTAGCTTGTGCTATTTTTCTTCTTTTATAAGTTTGAAGAGAAATAATAGAAAGGGCAACATGTTACCATGGTGACATTTGAGTGTTTTTGATATGAGCGACTAAGCCCCACAATACACACGTTTTTCTACTCTGCTGGTGACATGTATCTGTTATAATTTTAGAATACTTAAAAGATTATGGATGATAGAAGGAAGTGAAAAACTTTATTCCTGTGCTCCTTTTTTGTCTGTATATATATATATATATATTAATCATAGACTTTTTTGATATGGTAGCTTCTACTATCATATGAATGTTTAAAATTAAATTAACTGAAAATAAGCATAATTACAATGTTCCCCAGGCACAGTAGACATATTTTAAGTACTCAATAGTCATACATAGCTATCATTTGGGACAACATGTGTCTAAAACAGTTCTATCACCTCAGAAATTTCTATTGGAAGATGCTAGAGTGTGTAAGTTTTAAACATTTGTATATAAAACCAGTGTTATAGGTACTGAAGAGAGTGTTGGTATCAGCAAAGGTTTGAAAAGCGCAACTGTGTTTCTTGTGATCCAAATGCAATGCTATCGATTCCTCTTGAAGAGAAGACCTTCGTTTGTTTATTCACCAGGATCTTTGAGAGGGAGACTGTTGGCAGAACTGTGCCCTTGAAATTTTGCTGCTGTAGACGCTGTTAATTGCATTTGGCCATCTGAGAATTTTTACAAGCAATCTGAAAAGACAGGGCTAAATGTCCACCGTGATTTGTTACCATGATAGTCAGCTTTGGATCTGCTCCTGACACACACATTCCTATGGGAATTGCTACAGGTTTAACTGAAAACAGATTGATGAATGACAGGATAACTTAATGCTAAAGTAAATTTATTATGCAACCAGACCAGGAGGGTGTGTTTAGCAATTGAGCCAAGTTCTTCCTTGAAAGATTTAGGGACTATGTGACCTTTGGCATATAGTGCAAAATGCTTAGCTAGACTTGCTATGTATCAGCATGTTATCTCCAAACATAGACTCCTGGTGGTCTAAGGGATGTGTAGTATTTTTCTCAGCTCTCCTAAGCAAACAGGACCTGCCTAAGTTATTAGCTGAGAAGCATAAACATATAATGAACCATTCATAGATATTTTCCCCCATATCTCTTTAGCATGTGCTGGATATTATGGATAGTACAGTGAGTAAGACCGACCTGGGCACTGTAGAATATCACCCCAAATTATTGTAGCAGCAACCTTATCAAAGTTAAGGATATTGTTAATCAACTAGAAATGAACTCATACCCAAGAATCTTTTATAGAAGGAGGCCAGAGTATCAACAAAGTACAGTGAAGATGAAATCCTAGCTACATGCCTAAAGGAGTAAAAATACAGAACATAGGAGTATGTTCTATATCAATTTGATCTTCTCAAGAGAGCCTTTAAATATTATCTCAGTCTTCGTAAGAAGGGAGAGACAATGTTTTCATAAATGGGTCCTGCAAGGGATATTAATCACTATGAATCAGTGCAAGGTAATAAGATCTAAGTCTTGCAATGTGCTTCATTTTCCAAGCACCCTACATTAATATAGATCAGGGAAAATTCACCCAAATGTTAAAAGTCTATCATGGAAAAGTCCATTTTCATTAAGGAAGAAAGAAAGAAAGAAAGAAAGAAAGAAAGAAAGAAAGAAAGAAAGAAAGAAAGAAAGAAAGAAAGAAAGGAAGAAAGAAAGAAAGAAAGGAAGGAAGAAAGAAAGAAAGGAAGGAAGAAAGAAAGAAAGAAAGAAAGAAAGAAAGAAAGAAAGAAAGAAAGAAAGAAAGAAAGAAAGAAAGAAAGGAAGGAAGGAAGGAAGGAAGGAAGAAAGAAAGAAAGAAAGAAAGAAAGAAAGAAAGAAAGAAAGAAAGAAAGAAAGAAAGAAAGAAAGAAAGATCTTAGTTGTTTAAAGCAACATAGAAAATATTTAGCAACATGAAAACCAAAAAGACACAGCAAGAGGTTGAAAGCAACATCCTTCTTCATGGTTTTGTTTTATTTGGCAGATCACAACCAGTGGTGCTGGGGAGATTGCTCCTTGCTCAGTGCTCAGGGGATCAGGCTGTGCTCGATATCAAACCTGGGCCTCCCACATGTGAAGCATGTGCTCAATTCTCTGAGACATTCTAATGGTCTGGCAAAATCTTCCTAAAGCCTCTGCCTGCATGTAAAAAGAAGTCGGGAGATCAGTTGGTTGTTAATACATAGAAACACCTTGATATATCCTGCAGTGCTGGTTAGTTGTCAAGGAAAGGGAGCCTAGTAAATTTATTATAAGATTTCTCTTGTCTGACACAAGCTTCTCTTCTCACAATGATATGCTATAATAATGTTTGGTTAAAGTCCAGAAGCAGGAAAAATAAAAGAGAAGGTGTGGAAAGTCCTTGAAACCCTTGAAATAAAAATTTTTAAGGAACAAGGTGTATATAATGATGGTGATAAATCACATCAAAGAATGTGATGGTGGTTGTAGCATATAGTGATGGTATATGCTACATGGTAGCCTCTCAGGCCAAGCCCCATTGCACAGTAGGAAATACCTCTTACTGTGAGAGTATGTAGCAGTTGAGCCCAAAAAGATTTAAGAATCGTCAACCATTCTTGATAGTCAAAACAAGTATGGATGAAATCACTGAAAAATTTGAGAAGAGTAGGGACAAGTCTCACTAGTTGAGTATTCCCAATATTTAAGGATTGGACAGAAAATTAAGAACTAATAGCAGTAAGTGAATAGTTCAGAAAAATCAGATGAGGATGTTCTCAGAGAAGTCAAGTAAGTAAAGAATTTAGAGAAAGAAAGGATGCCTAGCAGAGAGAGAGCAAAAGAGAGAAATAGATAGACAGAGACAGAGACAGACAGATAGACTAAGAGAGAGACAGATATCTGAGTCCATAAATTGTCCATTTATTTGGATGGGGAAATTGAATCATACCCTTGATTATAAGGAATTGAGGGTTAACAGAAAGAGGAAGTGTGGGTAAGAAGAAACACCTGTATAGGATCCCTAAAATTAAAAGCCGTACAGACACTGTTAATAAACTTTTATTCCTGAAGACCTGGCTTGCTAAATTGTAGAGATTTGTCTTCAAAATTCCTCTGTCTAGGCTACAAGGGAGGGAAATAAACACATCTGACCCTTTAATCTCAGGAAAATTCCAAATCACAGAAGATTCTAATCTTAATTTTTTTATGTTAAAAATCTTGCTCAGCCATTAGAGAAATATACTCGTTAAAGCTTTCTCCATCACTATTCCTACATGATTCCAGTTGTATGAGTTCCCCCACAAGAACCAAGTCTGCAGATTTCAAAGAAAATGAGTTTTCATCTCTTTCTTTAAGAAACAAGTGTTGGGGAGACTAGTTAAGACCTGAGTCCTACAAAACACTCACCACAGTGGCCAGGAAAAGTTCTCTTAGTATATCTCCACAGACACTAGTAAGTCACCTTTGGGTAAATAGAGAAGATCAATACATTTCAGAACTGCACTGTCGTCAGGAGGCTTTGCACAGAGACACTCCCTGGAGGTGTTTGCAGGCAGAAACTGCTTGCTTCAGACAATCACAGTCTTAAAGTTGTTTATGTAGACCAAACATAAAAATGCCAAGAAAGGGGCGAGAGAAACAGAGTGTTAGGTGAGCTCTTGCCTTGCACTTGGCCACCTGAGTTTGATCCCTGATTATTGCATATGGTCCCCTGAGCCCTTCAGGAGTGATTCCTGAATGCAGAGCCAGGAGTAAGCCCTGACCACCACTCCAAAGCAACAAAAAATGTCAAGAAAAATATTTCCACGACTATCTGTCTCACAGAGCCGAAGTCCTGGATCATCACGGCTTCCTTGTGCTTTTGAACTTGAGCTCAGCATTTGACCTACAGGTCAGATATCTATCAACACGCTCTACTGGAGCTTTTCAAAAATATATTTTTAAATTTAATTGTTTCCAGTTTAACTTGTAATTAATGAATTTTTCATTTTTATTGAAACTTCATGATTTGTAAAGTTATCCATGATTGAGTTTCAGGCATATAATATTTTAACCCTAATCCCTTCACCAGTGTTCACTTCCCTCCACCAATGCCCCAGTTTCCCTCCCACCCACTAGCTGCCTCAATAGACAGACACTGTTTATCTTTCCTTTTAGGGACTGTGATTTACAATACTGTTACTGATGAGTCCCTTTTGATCATTAACATATCTTAGATTTAAAAGCTGTATGACACAGAACTAAAGTTCTCTCTTTGAAATGCAAGCCACACCCCTAGCAGAAAGACATAGCCATAGCATGTGAAAGGTGGTTTACGACCCTGGATACACATTAGAATCATTACATTCAAATCCTAATGCATTTGGGGATGCTTATTTAATTAGGCTAGGCAGAAGAGCTCTGCCATGGTAATTTTTTTTTAAAGCACTCTAGATGCGGTAAGAGCAAACTATAACCCCAGAGGAAGGATTCTAAGTATGAGACCCTCATTGAACTAAAAACAAACAGACAAACAAACAACCTCTTCTATTTTTATTAAAGTTGCTGTCAAACCAATATTCTCCTGTTATCTAATCAAATATATTCAAATATCTTAATTTATAAGAGCCCACAAATTTACCCCGAGAAGAAATCTATTCTTAGTGAATTGGAATACAATAATACATACATTACAAAAGTCAAGTTCAAAATCTCATTTAGCCAAAATTTATTCCAAAATAATTTCTCCCTCCCTTCTTCCCTTCCTTCCTTCCTTCCTTCCTTCCTTCCTTCCTTCCTTCCTTCCTTCCTTCCTTCCTTCCTTCCTTCCTTCCTTCCTTCCTTCCTTCCTTCCTTCCTTCTTCCCTTCCTTCCTTCCTTCCTTCCTTCTTTTTTTCTTTTTTCCTTTCTTTTCTCTTCCTCTTTTTCTCTTTTATTGTTTTTTTGGGCCACATTATGTAGTATTCAAAGGCCACTCCTGGTTAGGTGCTCAGAGTTTGTTCCTTACAGTGCTTGGGGAAACAGGCAGTGTCAGGGATTGAATCTGCGCCTCTCAATCCATTGAGTTATTTCTTTGGCCCTGTAAATCACTTCTTGAGTTTTTTTTAATGAGGTAGACTATATACAAAGTGTCTACAGAGATACAATACCAATTCTTCTCCCTTCTCTATTCTCAAAGTTTCCTGTAGAAGGTAGAATAAATATTACGAAGCAATATCTATCTGTGAATCAGGAAGCAGTGGAGAACCTGGTACACTCTTGAGGTAATTGTCTTTCCACTGAATTAAAGATGAGCACAGTTTAGCCTCATTCTTTATATCTTGGTCTAGTCTTCATAACCTTTGAGCAATAAATGCAGCCGGAAGTGATACTTGCTAGCTATAAACCTGCCTTCCAGAAATTTGGCAGCTTCTTTGTGCTTTAGTAGTTTTCAGTGACCTTTTTGAAGAGAACACATAAAAAGATGATTACTTATTCCAATCACTTGAAAAAAAATTATTAAATATGTAAGTAAATTCATCTTGAAAAGTGGCATTGATACTGTCATGTGAAAAATTTCAGTTTGTCTATGTGGAGAGCTAAGTCATCCTGGTCAATCATTGCCATAGGAATTAACTGAGCAAGTGACACTAATTGAAGAGTTATTTATTCAATCCGCAGAATCATGAGAAAAAATGTGAAGTTTGAATCAAGTTGCTAAGATTTAGGACTACTTAATATATAGCACTATACATTTGATACCTCAAAACTGGCAACTAGACATAGAACTCTTTCTATTTTAGACTTTCTTTTCAAAAAGAAAGAGTAAAATTCATGGCATTTAGCTAAGACCAGTTACAATAAACATACAAGTGCAGGTGTCATTTCTACTTTATTTTATTTTTTTATCTCCAGGATATATTCCCAGAAGTAGTATGGCTGGGTCAAATAGGAGCTCAATTTCTAGTTTATTGAGAAACATCCATATTGTTTTCCAAAAAAGACTGAAACCAGTTGGCACTTCCATCAGCAGTGAAGGAGAGTCCCCTTCTCCCCACATCCATGACAACACTGGTTGCTTTTGTTCTTTTGGATATGTGCCAGTATCTGTGGTGTGAGATGATATCTCATTGTTGTTTTGATCTGCATTCCCCTGATGACTAGTGTTGAAGAGCATTTTTTCATGTGCCTTTTGGCCATTCGGATTTCTTTCTTGAGAAAGTTTGTGTTCATTTCATCGCCCCATTTTCTGATGGGTTTGGATCTTTTCTTCTTGTAGAGTTCAACCAATGCCTTGAATATCTTTGATATTAACCCATTACCAGAAGGGTATTGAGTGAATATCCTTTCCCATTCTGTAGGCTGTCTGTATTTCAGAAAAAACCCTGAGTGCCCAAGAACAGATGACTGGTTAAAGAAACTTTGCTACATATACACAATGGAATACTATGTAGCTGTTAGAAAAGATGAAGTCATGAAATTTGCATATAAGTGGATCAACATGGAGAGTATCGTGCTAAGTGAAATGAGTCAGAGAGAGAGGAATAGTCATAGAACGACTGCACTCATTTGTGGAATATAAAGTAACAGAATGGGAGACTAACACCCAAAGATAATAGAGATAAGGGCAGGAGAATCATGCCACAGCTTGGAAGTTGGCCTCACATGCTGGGTAGAAAGGAAGCTGGGATAGAGAATGGACCACTAAGTAAATGATGCTTGGAGGGCTGACTTAGGATGGAAGATGCGTGCTGAAAGTAGACTATAGACCAAACATGACGGTCACTTACTACCTGTTTTGCAAACCATAACACCCAAAAGAGAGAGAGAGAGAGTAAAAGGGAATGTGTCTGTCATAGAGGTGGAGCTAGGGGGAGGGGTGAGGGTGGCAGGAGGGATACTGGGAACATTGGTGGTAGAGAATGGGCACTGGTGGAGTGGTGGAGGGATGGGTTCTCGATCTTTGTATGACTGAAATGTAATCATGATGGTTTATAAGTCTGTAACTGTATATCTCAGTGATTCATTTAAATAATATATATAATATATATATTATATATATATATATATATATATATATATATATATATAGGGCTGGAGTGATAGCACAGTGGTATGGCGTTTGCCTTGCATGTGGCCGACTAGGTTTGATTCTTCTGCCCCTCTCGGAGACCCTGGCAAACTACTGAGAGTATCTCGCCCACACAGCAGAGCCTGGCAAGCTACCAGTAGCATATTTAATATGCAAAAAACAGTAACAAGTCTCACAATGGAGATGTTACTGGTGCCTGCTCGAGCAAATCGATGAGCAACATATATCTATATATATGACAGTGATATATATCTATATCTATCTATCTATCTATATATATCACTGTCACTGTGATATATACATGTATTTTATATAAAGGGCTGGAGCGATAGCACAGTGGGTAGGGCGTTTGCCTTGCACGCAGCCGACCCAGGTTCAATTCTTTCGTTCCTCTCAGAGAGCCTGGCAAGCTACCAAGAGTATTCCGCTCTGACGGCAGAGCCTGGCAAGCTACCCATGATGTATTCGATAGGCCAAAAAATAGTAACAACAAGTCTCACAATGGAGACGTTCTGGTGCCTGCTCGAGCAAATTGATGAACAATGGGAAGACAGTGCTACAGTGCTACATATATATGAAAATACAACTGAGCTCAAAAAAAGGAAAAAGAAAAAACAGTTAGTAAGCAGAAGTTAGTGGAGGTTGTAAAAACAATGAAGTACTTGTTAGGAAAGAGATAAAACTCAAATCAAACTAAATGCACATCTTAAAAATCTAGAAAAGGAACAACAGATAAAATCAAAATTAGCAGAAGGAAGAAAATATTTGAGAATTTGAGAAGAAATCAGTGATATACAAATCAAGAAACTAGTCAAAAGGTCAATGAATTAGAAACTTGTTTTTTGAAAGAATAAAAAGAAAGAAAGAAAGAAAGAAAGAAAGAAAGAAAGAAAGAAAGAAAGGAAGAAAGAAAAAGAAAGAAAGAAAGGAAGGAAGGAAGGAAGAAAGAAATTAGATCAAAGATGAAAAGGGAGAAATAAAACAGACCTTTCAGTAATAGAAAAAAATCATGAAATTATAAACATTATTAACCAGAGTAGGTCATTATAAATTTTGTGAAGTTGAAGAATTCTTGGAAACACAAAAGTTCATAAGAGGTTATTATAAGCATTATTAACATCATTGGTTATGATAAATTCTATGAAGTTGGAGAACCTAGAAGAAATGTTTGAATTCTCAGAATTATATAACCTCCCAAAACTGAACAAGGAGAAGGTAGAAAATATGAACAGACCAACTAAAAGCAAGGAAATTGAAACAGTCATTAAAATCATTTTAAGAACAAAAACTCTGGTCCACACAGGTTCACTGGTGAGTTCTATCAAATCTTTAAGGACTTCCTACTATATTAAGTTCTTCCAAAATATTGAAGAAACAGAAATTCTTCCTAACAGCTTTTAGGAAGGCGACAATACACTAATACTTAAAGAAGAGAGAGATATTACTAAAAAAAATCAGACCAATTTCACTAATAAATATCAATGCAAAAATCCTCAGCAAAGGGACAGAGAGAAGGTAGGACATTTACTTTGCATGCAGCCGACCCATAATTGATCACCAGCATCCCATGTGGTTCCTCAAGTTCTCCAGGAGCGTCCCTGGGCATGAATCAGGAATAATCCCTGAGCACCACCAGGTGTGGCCCAAAAACAAAATTAAAAAATCCTCAACAAGATACATAGACAAATATATATACCACAACATATCAAAAAGATTCATACCGGGGCTGGAGCGATAGCACAGCGGGTAGGGCGTTTGCCTTGCACGCGGCCGACCCGAGTTCGATTCCCAGCATCCCATATGGTCCCCTGAGCACCGCCAGGAGTAATTCCTGAGTGCAGAGCCAGGAGTAACCCCTGTGCATAGCCAGGTGTGACCCAAAAAGCAAAAAAAAAAAAAAAAAAAAGATTCATACCAAGGAAGCAAGGATGGTTTAACACATGCAAATCAATTAATGTAATAAACCATATGAACAAAAGTAACATATGTTAACCTAGATATGATAGTAACATATCCTAGATATGTTACTTTATATACCAAGAATTAGTAGTTTATTAACATAATTTTTTATTTAATTGAGTGAATTTACAATCTGACGCATAGAAAACAAAATTCAGGGCCGGAGCAACAGTACAGTAGGTAGAGTGTGAGCCTTGCACAGTGGCTAATCCAGATTCAACCCCCGGCATCCCGGATGGTCCCCTAAGCACCATCAGTAGTAATTTCTGAGCACAGAGCTAAAAGTAATCACTGAACATCAATAAGTGTGGCCAACCCCCCTTCCCCCCAAAAAAGAAATAATAAAATTTTAAAGATAACTGTACTGGCAAAACTGTCACTAGTTTTGACTAAGATGGAAAGGGGTGGTATATTAAATATATGAGGCTTCTGGGTTTCAGGATTTATTAAGGGAGAAACCAGGAAAGAAATAGGAACAGAATCCATGTGGCCAGCCACTATCTAATCTAGTTATTTCAGGTAAAGTGCAAGACATGAAATAAAGTCATCTTATTGTGCTAAGTTTTGACATTTTGAAATTTTGAAGCTTGATGTTTTAAAGACCACTGAAACCCAGGCTTCCAATATGTTGGATGGGGCTGTTGGGGGAACACCTGGAGGAGAATGAGAGCCTCACACTGACAGTCAGGGTCTAGTTGCCCACTGATTGCAACTACAATACTGATCCAAGACAAGACTAGAATTTTTCATTCAACTGAAAATCATTATGTTTTGCAATTCAGCCTCATTCAGAAATGAGTAACTGATATTATTGAAGTGTTTATAGATGAAGAAAAATCTTCAAATACTCTTAGAAGAGAGTTCAGTTAAATTAGGTTTTCTTTATTAGCAAGTTTTAAAACAATTTCAAGAGAACATTCACAAAAACAATATTAGGATGTTTGAGGATAAGTTGTCCAAAAAAAAGAAGTAGCCTAGAAAGAACTTTCCTGTAATTATGTGCAGAAGGGCAAAACACAGGGAAAATTTTCTCAGTATTTATCTTGTACATATTGTGAGTGTCAAGGATTACTGAAAGAGAAAAAAAATCACCAGTTTATAAGGAAAGGTAGAATTTGAACACCTAAATGATCCAGTTACAGAGTTTAACTAGTTCTGAATATTAGGAAAGTGTTCCTCTTCTTCTGTAACCTGGAAGAAATTGTGCAGGAACGAACTGGCACCATATAAGCTCATTAATGGCCATGATCCAGAAACTCACAAATGAATCTTGGAATAGAGCAACAAGCTGCAAAGATACCTCCGCACCTCACGCCAGGTTGAGTTCATTTGGGGGCACCTGAAGGTGGTAGGGTGAGTCCACCACCCGCCCCAATAGAACCCCAGCAGCCGAAAACCTCAAAAACCCAATCACCACCATGTTCACGACCTACCTCCACAGGCCTGGGACAAGCCCTTCATGCATGAGAATGAATCTGTTAAACAAACAAACAAAAAACAGGTATGCAAGTTCTGTGAGTGAAATCTTCAGGTGGTGTGAAGTCTGGAATGGATAACCTCCCCACATCTCCTTGTTCTTCCCGGAACCTGGCAGTCATGCCCACGAACTGCCTCTAGCACCATATAAGCTCGTTAACAGACAGGATTCAGAGACTCAAATAAATCTTGGAAGAGAGAAACAAGCTGCAGAGATGCCTCCAAATCCTAGTCACCATCTAGTTAAAAATTTAACTCCAGCTGCATCACCCTATTTAAAATTTTAGAATTTCTGGAGTGACATCTCATAGTTTATGCCATTGATGTATCAAGAGTGGCACCCCACATTTGATGGGGTATAAAATAGAAGGCAACTCATCTTGATAAAAAACATTATTTGCACACAAATCTCCAAGGTGAGATATAATAGTTTTCATGCACTTTCTTCTGAGGAAAACTTTTTGGATCGTTTTTAGCAGATTATTAATTAAAAGCAGTACAAAATAAATTATTTAGGATCTGCCTTTGGGGCAGGCTTGGGTGCTGGTGAAAAAATTCAAAATAATAGTGGTTGGAAGGTGTAATAGTGGTGGGATTGATGTTGGAATATTGAATGTAATAAATTATTGTGAGCAACTTTATAAAAATAAAATTAAAAAAGAAATTGTGCAGGATTGATGACATATTTTTGTTATTAAACATTTGGTAGAATTCTGTTGTGAAACTATTTGGAACTGAAATTTTTGCCTTTTTGAATTTTGAGGTTATGAATTCAGTTTTCTTACTGGTTATAAAGCTATCCAAATAATACCTTTCATATGAGATGAGCTGTGGCAATTTTTGCTTTTTAAAAAATTGGTACATTTTATCTATGTGGTCAAGTTTATGTGTGAAGTTGACCATAATATTCACTTATTGTCCTTTTAACGTATACAGGGTCTGTAGTAATATCCACTGTTGTGTGTGTGTGTGTGTTTAATGTGTGTCTTCTCTTTTTCTTTGTCAGTCCTGCTTGGATAAGTTAAATTATTGATTCTTTTCCAAGCACTAACTTTTTTTGGTAATTGATTTTCCCTATGTTTTTCTGTTTTCAATCTCTTTAATTTCTGCCCTTATATAGATTATTTCCTCCTTCTGGTTGTTTGAGATTTTGTCTTTTTAGTTTTTTAATTTATTAAGACTTCCCATTCTATAAAATTTATTAAGAAACACACAAATTTCAGTTTGTTCAATGTTTGTGTTTCAGTAAATTCTGTGTATATATGTTATAAAACAACCTACTAAGTATGTATTTTTATATACCATATATAATATACTTGCCCTGTGCTCACATGAAACCATCAATGTACATCTGAAACCAATAGCAAAATTCACAAGATGTGCGTGGATTTAAAAAAAGTGAAAAAGAACAACTAACAATGAGAGCTAGCTGATATATCCCAAGTGAGCTTAAAAAGGCCAATCAAGATAAATTATATCATAACAGGAGTGATCATCAATGTTTTTTCCTGCTGCTCTAAAATTTTCCCCTAAGCAGTAACCTTGCAGTGGAAAATCCCCAGCATGAAAGTTCATGGAAGAAGTGTTGTAAACATGTGCTAGGCACTAGATTTATCTTTCAGTGGTGAGTTTCAATAAATGGCTCTCAGACCACCAAAGAATCTGAGTGTGAAAAGACACAGGTTAGCAGCAGAACTACATAAAGAACAAAGTGCAGCTGCAAGGACTAGAATATTTTCTTTGTAATGATATTCATTGGAAATTTCTTAGTATAATTTCAGATGCAAACACCCAATTTAATTTTTAATCATGGCACTATTTTAGAAATCTACAGGACCCTAAAAGAAATTGGGACCTATAGTGACTAAGTACTTTGCCAAAAATTTCTCACCTAGATCCCAGTAGACTCTGAACTCAGATTGCTTTTCTTCATTCCAACATTTCATAAACCAATACTTATTGATAGTTCATGATAAAACAGGAATTATTCTAGGAACTCAGATATAGAAGAGGCAAGAATACTTGACCCCATAGAGTTGGACGAGGGATAGATATCAGAAACAAGTACAAAAATTAACAATGAAAATTTCATGTTAGGTATGGAGATGATAATTATTATAATACAAGAAAGTAAGAAGAGGATGGCAAGCTACCCGTGGCATACTGGATATGTCAAAAACAGTAACAATAAGTCCCACAATCTCGAGAGATGTTACTGGTGCCTGCTCAAACAAATCGATGAGCAACGGGATGACAGTGACAATGACAGTGAGGAAGAGGATTGGGAGCACTGGCAGGGGTCAAAATGGTGCACTTCTAAATCAGGTGGTTTGGGCAGGCTTTATTGAAAAGACTAGCAGGAAGCAAAGAAATTTGCCACAGGAGTAATTGTGTGGAAAGGAACATTTAGGAGAGGACAGAGCTAGTGCAAAGGCATGAGTGGGCCTTGAACAGTTTCTGAGATGTGGCACCATGCTTGAAGAGTTGAAGTCTACACCAGCTGCAACATGTTCTCTAAGAAGCACGAAAGCCTGAGAAGTTGTACGATTCAGCCTCCAGTCAAAGCATGAGTGTTCAGCCCATTGGCCCATATCCATAGCTGTTCAGATGCAGAATAAATTTGATCCAAGAGTTCAGTGGATCACAAAGCAGCTTGTGACATTTTGTAGGACCGCTCCAAAATGGTAAGAAATGTCTCCAATGGTTAGAAAATCTTGTCTTTTGTTGAGCTGAAATCTTCCTCCTTTTGGCTTCACCCTTTAAAGGGTCTTTTAAAATTCCATCTCTACCCTTTAAAGTAAATGCTTCACTTGCCTTTCTGCTAACATGTTACTCTTTTGTCTTCTTTTCTTCAGCTGTCTCCTGTTCTTGCCCAGCTTTGATTTTCTTCTCTATCATATGGTCCCCCATGGCTGCTCAGTGGGACCCTAAGGTATTCTCTGAGACCTAATGGTGAAAATTGAGTATATGGGGGCTAGAGCAGGGGACAAGGAGACGAATCAGCAAGATCGGGGACCACATGAAGGAAATAAGTTTAGGGAGACATAATTTTAAAAAGGTTGAGTGGGCCAGAGAGTACAGTTAGTAAAGAGCTTATCTTGCCTTATAGTTGTCTTGGGTTGGATTCCTGACACTCCCTGAGGCCAGGCTCCCTGCTTTGAGCAGGACGATCCCTGAGAATAGAGCAGGAATAATCCCTGAGCACAGATCAATATGGACTCCCTCCCCAAAAAAGGAGAGCTGAGAAATACTGCTATAGAACATTACTTTGCAAATGTTTTCATTATTTACCCTTAGTGAAAAATACACACCTGAATATTTATTCTCTATATTAACTTCATTGAAGGAACTGGCAGAGGAACCCAGGTATGTGGGACCCGGGGCAGAGATCTCCAAGCCTGCTGAGATCAGGACTGGGCCTCTTCTGCCCAGATCCCCCATTTTCCAGTAGCTAGGCGGTCACACCCAGAAACTGCCCTCAGCGCCATGTAATCCCACCAACGGCCAACATCCAGAGACTATAAGACCAAGCTCCCTCGAAGCAGCCATGCGATATCTTACAGCCTAATTCTCCCCTTCAGAGAAGCTGGCAAGCTACTGAGAGTTTTCTGCCCACATTGGAGAGCCTGGCAAGCTACCCAAAACGTATTCATATGCCAAAACTAGTAACAATGATGGGTCTCATTCCCTAACCCTGAAAGAGCCTCCATGTGGCACCGTTGGGAAGGACAGGTAAGAAGAGGTTTCTAAAATCTCAGGGCTAGGATGAGTGGGCACAGTACTAAGACAGCTCGAGAAAATCGATGATTAACGGGATGATGATGATTAACTTCTTTATAGATCATGCCACATATATTTGTGTTAATTCCTCATACTTATTATAAGACAGATTCAAAGGAATTGAGAGAAAAGAGAGATAGTACAGGAAGTAAGACACTTGCCTTGCATGCAGTTCCTGTGGTTATACCCTCATTTTGAACTCTCAGCACCACACATGGTCTCTGAGCACCACCAGGGATCACTTTGAGCATAGATCTAGGAACAGTCTCTGAGCATTGCTAGGTGTGGCTCAACTCACCAACCCGATCCCCAAGAAAAGAAATTTGAAAGAGGAACTAAACAAAGTGAGAAGTTACAAGAGAGATTTTCAAAGCTCATCTCCCAACCCACGTGGATCATCTAGCTGACCCTGAACATACCCTATTCTAGACAAATTTTGTTTTCTTTATGTCCTCTTCCCAAAGTTGCAAAATGAGAAACCATTTTTTCATTTGGGTCTAGATGGAGAAACATTATCATACGCAGTCTATTGTAATATTTTATTCGTTTGCCTTTCAGTGTCTTATCTTTGGTTTTGTGTGTGTGTGATGCCATGGATAGAACCCACTCCCTCAAGAACTGCCAAGTATGAGATTTACCACTGAGCTACATCCCAGCCCTATCTCTTTAATTTTTTAGTGTTGGAAAAAAATCACAAATTTGTGCTTTACAACTCACTCATGCAAGAGTTGGTGACATTCTGCTTTCCTATGATGTTTGGTGGAGAGGAAGTGTCTCAAGTCTACATGTAAGTCAGTGCAACTCTACAAAGATCCAAAGGGATCAGTTCACTCTTGGTATCTGCCTAGATTTCTGAGATGCTTCAGCAGGGAGATCAGGTAAAGGAGACTACAATTCTTTTAGTGTTAGTAAAATTGAATTTTACTAGATGTTTCTGGATTTAAAAGAGCTTTTTATCCTCTTCAGCACAAACAGGAAACAATATGAAACTTTTTATTAAATTGTTTTCAAAACCAAGGAATTCCTTATGCATACGGATTTCTCAAAGCCGGCTTGCTAGCTGTGCTAGTTGCTGAAAGTTGCCTCTCTTTTTCTCTCTCCACATTGATCCCTCACACTGCTGTTTCTTTCTAGGGTAGAACAGTTTATCCTTCTAATGTAATGGTTCTCAGCTGGGTCCTATGCTGTCTTCCCTCTCTTATGGGACATTTACCAAAGCCTGGAGACTTTTTTTTTTTGGACTGACTAAGCAGTGGTTTTCTACTGAGGCCTAGCATGGTGGGTGGAGACCAGGGACAGCACTTCACATCCTAATACACACACACACACACACACACACACACACACACACACACACATACACAGGACAGGACTCCCATAACAAAACATTGTTGCAAATTTAGTTAGGTTCTGAGTGAAGCCTTAAATTTTGTATGTAAAATTAGCTTATCAAACACCCAAATGCTTATTTAACTCTAGTTAATTGTATCAGGCAGTTTTGGATTTCCCAGTGTCCTATGCCCAGACTTCATGCTGGTTCCTCACTGGTTCCTCACTGGATCTCATGTCAGATGTCCTTTGTCCGTGTTTGAATTGATCTGGTTCTGTCTCTCAAAGTTCATTGCTGTCCTTTTGGTATATTGTTGATGCCTTTTGGTTTATCTTTCCTTGATGGTGCAAAAGAATCACTCAACCTAAAATGTTGGTAGTACAGACCTGAAAAGTCTCTCAATCCATACCCACCATCAAGGATCAGGAGACAATTCTGAAAATTCAACTACCAATTTAAGTGTTCTAACAAACAACAGACCATATCCTCAAACATCCAATCCCTAATAATGTAGATGAAAATCAGGGAACACTTTGAAATCACAGCTTTGTGGGGGACATAGTCTTATACAACTTTGAACAATGTTACTATGCCTTCCAATGTTTGAGATGCTATAGAAGTAGAAACCTAGGTCCACTATTCAAAAATAGTATGTTAAAACTTAAAATATTTGTTTTCAGGTACAGTTATGGCTAAATTTTATTCTGTGAAGAGAATAGGAAGATAGTATAGGAGGTAAGACACTTGCCTCACTTGCAGTTCCTGTGATTATAACCTTGTTTTGAACTCCCAGCACCACACAGGGTCCCTTTTTTCCAAAACTATCTTTTTTTCTAAAACTTGCTAATAAAGATTCGGAATTGAATAGTCTGTCTGTGGCCAAAACCCACATGCTTTCTCTTAATGAGAAGCTCTACAGCATCTTCTGCACAAATCCAGAGATCAATACTTTTGTTAGAACAGGGCTTGTTTTTTTTTGTTTTTGTTTTTGTTTTTGTTATTTTGCTTTTTGGGTCACACCCGGCAATGCACAGGGGTTACTCCTGGCTCTGTACTCAGGAATTATTCCTGGTGGTGCTCAGGGGACATATGGGATACTGGAAATTGAACACGGGTCGGCCACGTGCAAGGCAAACGCCCTACCCGCTGTGCTACTGCTTCAGCCCCCCAGAACAGGGCTTGTTTTTATAGTTTATTTTGCATAGGTGTTGAGCACTTATCCTCATGGAGCTTTCCTTACTATGTTATAACTTTCTAGCTACCTATATGGCTCCAGTACTCCCATCTCTCTTCACTGGTACAGTCCTTAAAGGTATCCTCAACTGCAGTCATGTCTGGTCCCACGAGGACTCTCAACAATTATTTATAGAGTAAATACAAGAATGGTGTTCAATAGGATCAGATAGACATAAAAAAACAGAGTCTAAGTTCAGTATATAAAAGGACTTGCCTTTTGAGGGGAATGCAATTTGATTTAGCTCCAATGGGTGACAGTAATAAAAACTTTTCAAAATAGTAAGAATAGAGTTCCCATAGGAGACAGTGATTCCATTTACTGGCACCTACTTCCAAGCACAAAAACAGCAATTCAAAAATAAATATGTACTCTTTTGTTCATTGCAGTCTACTAAAGTACAATAGCCAAGTTATAGAAACAAGCCAAGTTCCCAACATAAATGAGTGGCTAAAGAAGCTGTGGTACATATACACAATAAAATATGACACAGCTTTGAGATATGATGAAATCATGAAGTTTGCAGCAACATGGATGCAACAGGATGGGTTATGCTACGTGTAAGAACTCAGAGGAAGTACAAATAGTGGATAATATTACCAACCTATACTTGGAGAGCCCGGCAAGCTACCTAGAGTATCCCGCCCACATGGCAGAGCCTGGCAAGCTACCCGTGGCATATTCGATATGCCAAAAACAGTAACAACAAGTCTCACAATGGAGATGTTACTGGTGCTTGAGCAAATACATTATAGACAGACAAAATAAGAGCAATGACAGACCCTCAGACTTGGATTGCAGAAGTAATAAGCAAATATAGGGGGGAGAAGGTAACAATGGAGACTACATAGAGACACTGATGAAAGTTCATTTGGCATGGTGGAGTATAATTTTGTACATCTATACCATAAATTTTACCACTATGGTAACAACCTAAACAAGAATAAAAATAAATATAAATTCAACTTTGTAAAAGAAAGATTTGCAATAATTATGAAAATGTGAACTATATATCACTAAAGTTCCATTCACCTGAACATAAAATTTCACAATGTACGTTTCTTGGTAATATTTTTAAAACATCTTTAAATGTAGAGCCTCTTGTTTTATCTACTTAAAGATACAAAATGACAATTATAAAAATTAATTATATACTTATAAGTATATATTGTCTGTATTTGGCACCTATCACGAATCACGAAATCCCGTTAATCGTCGATTTCTCGAGCGGGCTCAGTAACCTCTCTTTCGTCCTTTCCCTGAGATCTTAGAAGTCTCTCTCAACTCGGCCCTCCCAACGATGTCACACTGGAGGCTCTTTCAGGGTCAGGGGAATGAGATCCAGCTTGTTACTGGATTTAGCATATGAATACACCATGGGAAGCTTGCAAGGCTGTCCCATGTGATGGCACCTATAAAGATTTTTTTTTTTGCTTTTTGGGTCACACCTGGCAATGCACAGGTGTTATTCCTGGCTCTACACTCAGGAATTACTCCTGGTGGTGCTCAGGGGACCATATGGGATGCTGGGAATCGAACCCGGGTTGGCCGCGTGCAAAGCAGGCACCCTAGCCGCTGTGCTATTGCTCCAGCCCCGGCACCTATAAGGATTTTATACTTGATTCTGTATCAGGAATCATGTAAAGTTATTAAAATAGAAATTCATGGATCTGGAGAACATCATAGTTGAGTGAAGAGAGATACATTATGACCTTCTTAATATGTAGGATATAAAGAAATCTTTACAGAAGGGTCTAACAAATGTCAAAGACAATGAACCCTGAGAACTGGTCTTCAGAATTGGCTTACCATGGTGGAGGATGAGGAGGGCAGGAACCAGGAAGGACTGACCAAGTCTAGGGAACACTGGTGGAGTATGTTGTGTTGAAACATTGTATGTATGAAGCCCTGTTAATATTTTAAATAGCAGTGCAAATAACTACATTTTAAATAACTATAAAAAATTTTAAGTCTCTTTTCTGGAAAAATAAAAAGGAGAATATAGCAGGTCCCATTCCAAAGATTTTGAACAATATGGTACACGATCTGAAAAACTGGCATTTTTTTCACTTATTTATATTAATATAGAAAATGTATCTTAAAATTTTTTCAGGGGAGATATCAAGATAGTTGATTTGCTTGATTAATATAGTCTTCATAACATGGTTACATGCTTTATGGTTTTGATGTACAGTTACTGTAACTCACCACCACCAGAGTACAATTCCCTGAAAAAATATACTTATGATACCTCTGTTACTTCTAGTTCGTCTCTTCCTTCCCTTTCCCCTATCTTTTCACTGCTTGGCAGTTTGAATTTTATAATCCAAGGTCAAGTGCTGTTCCTGTTTCAATACTGTCTATTTGCTTGCTTCATTTCTTTGTATATTGACAGTGAGTGATAACATCTGGTATTTGTTCTTTTCCCTCTGCCTTATTTCACTTAATATAATGCCCTCTTAATACAATGTCCCAAGTTTCAGTGAAATGAAATATCTTATCTTTTCTTACACTTGCCACAGCTTCTTTTTCTTTTGTTGGATGTTCAGGTGTAAAAGTGACATTTTAAAGAAGTACACTGTGATTCCAAGGCAGGTTATGTGGAGTTTCATTCTTTGTTATCATTGCTCATAAGCAGTTATGCCTTGAAGCTACTGAAAGTTTCCTAACTGTAACAATAACAACAGTACCAGTAAGGCACACTCTCAGATCTCAACCCACTGATAATTATTCTCATTCACCAGTTAAACATGAACCTGGGGTAGAGTGTGGCTAGAATTCCTTAAGTTCTATTCACCTATGTTTGGAATCAGTCATTTTCTGGACTGAGGAAGAGATAATGCCATCCACAGGTTCATCTCAGTGGTGTAGTTCAGAGAAAAAAATGCACAGAGATGCAGAATTAATTAAAACAGAATGAGGTGGAAGATGGAGTTTTCTAAAAGGAGGTCTTCTATAGAGAGTTGAGGGTACTGTGTGCTAGTTTTTGTTTATTTTATTTAGAAGCACAGGGATTTGGGCTTAATAAAATGTTTAATTCATATTAGTCTTATATTCAAAAGTTATCACTGTCACTGTCACTGTCATCCCCTTGCTCATCGATTTGTTCAAGCAGGCACCAGTAACATCTCTCATTGTGAGACTTACTGTTACTGGTTTTTGGCATATCGAATACACCACGGGTAGCTTGCCAGGCTCTGCCATGCGGGCACAATACTCTCAGTAGCTTGCCGGTCTCTCCGAGAGGGGCGGAGGAATGGAACACAGGTCGGCTGATTCAAAAGTTATCAGTAAGTTTAATGAAATGAGTACATGTTTCTTCTATGCAAGTGTGGATTTCAAAAAAGAAAAGGGGACATAAGTTAAGAGAGTCTGCCTAGAGAATGAGAATAGGAGACTGGTTTGTTATAGTCCCTACTTAGTTTGGTTAAAAACATTGAGGAACTTGGGATGCTATCTTAAAACCAAGTCACTAAGTATTTCTCTGCCTGACTCCTGGGAACTGTGGGTCCTTCTACATTAAAAGGTTCCCCAAGACAGGAAATAAATGTGTGGGACAACTAACTAACCTATAATTTATTATTTATATTTTTACTTCACACTCCTCCTCTAGCACAAGTTCCAAAGAGCAGGCATTTTTCTTCTCAATCATATCTCCACAATTTTTTTGTTTTGCGTGGGGACATAAACTGATGATAGTCCTCCTGGCTATGCATTCAATAATTACTCTGATAGAGCTTGGAGGACTGTGGAGGATGCCAGAGATGAAACCTAGTAGGCCACATGCAAGTACACATACTCCCTGTACTTTCTCTCTAGTCCCTCATTTTTTTTTTAAAGATAGGGTTTACACACAGCAATACTGGGACCACCAGAGTCACACTCTCTAGTGCTTTCTGATGACTGGGTTAGTAAGTGGGTCTTGGATTCCCAGGCATCAAACTCAGGGCCTCAAGCATGTTAGAAATGTGCTCCATCGTTGGTTAATACCCCCAGACCCACATAATTTTTTTTACTTGCTAAAGATGTACTTTTTGATATTCTGGATACAAGAATATATAAATGAACATGAAATTCAATGAAATTCAAGACCTCACAGGCAAGAAGGAAATGTTGTTCTAAGCAACAAGCAGTAGGTTCTAAGAGGAACAGCTGGAAAAACAGTGAAAAGATTGTACATCTTCTGCCAAGTTTTATTTTCTATTTCTGATATAAACACACTTATATGAAAGAAATTAAACTGCGGTAACTTTAGGCAAGTTATATAAATGTGTTACAAGGTTAAAGGTACAAAAGTTGTTGCATATGTGCTAAGAACTAAAAAAAAATAGAAAACAGTTTTATTAGAATATCTCCATAATATTTAAATTTGGATATGATACACTTCATAGTAGTAACATTATGTGAAAAGTGAACTTCATAAAGCAGAACATTTCTTAAAAAGTGGCAATTCATCTAAGTATCTCATCTTCTTCCTCCCTACCTCATCACTGTCACTGTCACTGTCATCCCGTTGCTCATCAATTTTCTCATACCAAAAAAATTAAAAATGGAGAGGGTTGGATACATGAGGTGAATATGTGAGATCAAATATGTGATGTTTTAATGAGATTGATGGGTAAATGCTCTTGCAATATACATGTGCCATACATATATGTATGTATAAAATCATTGTAGTCTATCCTTAAATTTTTTGTTCTGGCAGTGCTCAGAGAACCATATGTGGTGCCAGGGATCTAGTGAATTAGCGTCAGTTTCAGAGAAAGCAAATGCTCCTGTATTATGTCTTAGCCCCAAATTTTATGATATTATATCTATGATCTCTGCATAGTTATGCAATCATGTAACAATACTTTTCTTACAATGGGTCTCCTTCATTAAGTGGTATGCAGTGGAATATTATTCAAACTTGAAAAGGGTGGTATCCCATTGTGAACTGAGTGAGGCTGTAGTAGAGGATTGAAGATCAATAGAGTCCCTTTGAGAGTGAAAGGGAGCATTGATTAAGAATGTTTACTTCAGGCCACATTACGGGCCCACGCCACAGCTCCTTTATGACCTTCTGCTTGGCTCCAACATCCCAGAAGAGGTTTGCCTCTAGCTGACGTCTTAGGGCCTACTGTGGAATGGGAGGCAGAGCCCTTCCCTTCCAGCTAGGTCTCAGAAACCTTTACACTAGATATGTACCATGTTACGGTTCCACATCACATATCTACTCAAAAAAGTAGACACTGCTCACAATTATGCTTCCTGTCATTTGGTGAAGACAAACATAGAAAAACAAAAAATAGAACAACCTCCAACCTAATCTTTTAGCAACTTCCATGGGGTCTAATTACAAAGACTCACCCATGGCACAGCAAGAACACTAGAAAACAAATGGGGAAAACATGTAGAAGTTCACCAAGGTCAATGAGCAAAAACAATTTCACCAAAGACACAAAAACCAACCAGCTCAGTAAATCCTCTGATAATGACATTAGTGACATCAAGATGATAATGTTTAACAGACTCAAAGAATGGCACAAGTAGTCAGCAAAGCACAAGAAAGTATAAGTGGAAATGAAAAAAGTACTATAATCAGAAATGACAGAAATGGAAAGCATGGAAGGCAATATCAAAAACTCAATAGAAGTGCTAAATAGCAACAGAAATACTGTAACAGCTTAGCAAAATTAAATAAATAAATAAATAAATAAAGGAGCTCCATGATGAAAAGGAGGAAACAGCTAGGAAACAGCAGAAGGTGGAACATAGTTTGAAAATAAATGAACAGAACTATGGATGAGATCAAGAGGAACAATGTAAGAATCACCAGAGTCCCTGAATAAATGAAAGGGAAATGTGATGAAGAAACAATAGAGAAACCATCTCTAAGAAATTCCCAGAGTTGAGAAATATAGGCATCAAGATCCAAGAGACCTAAAGAGACCCAGAAAAATAGACCCAGTTAGGAAAACTCAAGGACACAAATGTCAAAATTCTAAGATAATACAGAATATTGAATGCACCAAATTAAAAAAAAATAAAAGACCCTAAGATGTACAGCAGATCTATCAAGTGAAAACCTACAATCCAGGAGAGAATGGAGGGATATAGTACAAAAGCTCAACAAAATGAATACCTTATGAACACCTTTTTAGTACTCTAAGGAGCTCAATTATCATTCAGATTTGAAAGAACAATATAGAGTTTCACGGAAAGGCAACAGCTTTGGAAATTCATAGCCTTGAAACCAGTTTTGCAAGAAGAGTTAAAAGTTTGCTATATGTCTGCCAAGGGGCTAGGCTGGGAGATAAGAAATAAAAAAAAGAGAAAAAATTGCTTTTGTATGTGTGTGTTGTGGAGGGGGGGAACGCAAGGCAGTACTCAGGAGCTACTCCCAATTCTGTGCTCAGGAGACTGTGTTGCAAGAGATTATGCCTGGACTTCTTGCATTAAAGACAGTCTATGGACTACCTCTTCAGCCCCTATGGTGTATACGTTAATATCTTATGCTTTTTATACTCTCAATCGCATCCTGATAAAACTAGAAAACAAGCATTTCATCTTCAGTGATTGCTAACTCTCCCAGATGGGGTTAATTCTTCTTTGAGATGAAACGACTGTTTTATCTGGCCAGAAATGTTAAGACCTAGACATGCCATCTGTGTAACTGTTTTCCTTCAGTGCTAAAAATGGATTACAAAAACTTTTTTATGCATCTGTATTTCCTGTTTCTACTTAGCATCCAGGAAAAAGGATAAAAGACAGGGTTTTATATTACAATAAGAGAGCAGTGGGTATTTCAAGCTGTGTAAAATTTGTACTCTGACTTGAAGATTTTCTTAAGTGATTAATTAAAATCTAATAAATTGTATTTTACTGATAGCAACAAAATGGATTATTATACATAGACTTGTAATTAATCTTCTTAAAATAAGATAAGGAAAAAGTGCTGCTTATTTTCGAGAAAAAGAAAATATTTTGAGAAAGCTGCTTATAATGTAATGAAAAAGTATTAAATAAGACCTTTTGGCCAACAGATTTTTTGCAGAAGACAGGTGTAAACACATACACTTGTTTTTTTTTTATGTTTTTTAAACATATAGTGTTATAAAGTAATTTTATTTCAATAAAATATTTAAAACATATATAAAATAAATCTGGCCTCTTCCACCCAGATTCCCCATTTTCCAGTAGCTAGGCAGTCTAACCCCATCAATGGCCAACATCAAGAGACCATAAAACCAAGATCCCGGAAGAGAGCAATGCAGTCTCTTGCCCCCACTCCTGGCTGTCTTCACCAGAGTCCCTCAGAGGGAACGGATTGTGTTCCCCCCACCCAGAGAAGAGCCTTGACAGTTGAGGACCTCCAGAACCCAGCCACGGCCATGCTCAGGGCCACTCTCCACATGTTTGGATAAGCATGGGGGAGCCGACGGAGGAACCCAGGTGTGCAGAACCTGGAGCTGAGATCTCCAAGGCTGCTCAGATCAGGACTGGGCCTCTTCCACCCAGACCCCCTATTTTCCAGTAGCCAGGCAGTGACACCCAGACACTGCCTCTGGCCCGTGTAATCCCATCAACGACCAACATTATAGAGACTATAAAACCAATCTCCCAGAAAAGCACAGCTGCAATGCAGCTGCACGACATCTAATAGCCTAGTTCTCCCTCCTGGAGAACCTGACAAGCTACTGAGAGTCTATTGCCCACTTGGGAGAGCCTTGCAAACTCCCCGTGGTGTATTCGATATGCCAAATACAGTAACAATAGGTCTCATTCCCCTGACCCTGAAAGAGCCTCCAATCATTTGGAAAGACGAGTAAGGAGAAGCTGTTAAAATCTCAGGGCTGAGTGTAATAGAGATGTTACTAGTGCCCACTCGAGTAAATCGACAAACAACGGGATGACAGTGATACAGTGATAAAATAAACCAGATCTTTAAAAATATATCATTTGCAGTACAACAAAAAACGTGGATTCTGGGGCTGGAGTGATAGCACAGTGGGTAGGGCATTTGCATTGCGCACGGCCAACCCGGGTTCGATTCCCAGCATCCCATATGGTCCCCTGAGCACCTGAGCACCGCCAAGGGTAATTCCTGACCTGAGTGCAGAGCCAGAAGTGACCCCTGTGCATCGCTGGGTGTGACCCAAAAAGCAAAAATTAAATAAAATAAAATTTTAAAATGTGGATTCCTTTAATGGTTTTGCTATTGCTTTGCCATTAAGTAAAATAAAGGTTAAAAGTTGTCACAAGTACTCACAAATAAACCTTGGAAGAGGAAGAGAGCAACATGCCTCAGAGATGCCTCCAGACCCTGCGCCACCCAGAGGAGGGTGGGTGAGTCCCCCCCCCCATCTGCCCCAACAAGCTCCGGCAGCCGAAAACTTCCAGAACTCAATCACCACCATACTTCCTGCCTATCTCCATAGGCTCAAACAAGCCTCATTCATGAGTGAATCTGCTGAAAAACCCAAGTATGCGGGATTTGTGACTGAAAATTCCAGGTTTGTATGAAGTCCATAATGGGTGACCTCCTCCCATTTTCTTGTTCATCCGGGAGCTTGACAGTCATGCCCATGAACTGCCTCTGATGCCATATAAGGTCATTAACAGCCATGGTCCAGAGACTTACAAATAAACCTCAGAAGAGTGCAACACATTGCAGAGATGCCTTCAGATCCCAAAGTTATCATCCAGTTAAAAATTTAAGTCTATCAAAAGATGATGGGAGGCATCACCCTCCCCAACCTCAATCTTTACTACAAAGCAGTAACAATTAAAACAGCATGGTACTGGAACAAAGGCAGAGCCGTAGACCAATGGAACAGGGTGGAATATCCCTACACACAACCCCAAATGTATGATCATCTAATCTTTCATAAGGGAGCAAGAGATGTGAAGTGGAGCAAAAAAAGCCTCTTTAACAAATGGTGCTGGCAAAACTGGACAACCACATGCAAAAAAATGGGTTTAGACCTTGACCTGACACCATGCACAAAAGTCAGATCAAAATGGATTAAAGACCTCAACATTAGACCACAAACCATAAGGTACATTGAAGACAAGGTTGGCGAAACCCTCCACGATATTGAAGATAAAGGTATCTTCAAAGGTGACACGGAACTAAGCAATCTAGTAAAAACAGAGATCAACAAATGGGACTACATTAAACTAAAAAGCTTCTGCACCGCAAGAGATACATTGACCAGAATCCAAAGACTATCCACAGAATGGGAAAGGATATTTACACAATACCCATCAGATAAGGGGTTGATATCAATGGTATATAAAGCACTGGTTGAACTCTACAAGAAGAAAACATCCAACCCCATCAAAAAATGGGGCGAAGAAATGAACAGAAACTTTACCAAGGAAGAAATACGAATGGCCAAAAGGCACATGAAAAAGTGCTCTGCATCACTAATCATCAGAGAGATGCAGATCAAAACAACCATGAGATACCACCTCACACCACAGAGATTAGCACACATCCAAAAGAACAAAAGCAACCGCTGTTGGAGAGGATGTGGGGAGAAAGGGACCCTTCTTCACTGCTGGTGGGAATGCCGACTGGTTCAGCCCTTCTGGAAAACAATTTGGACGATTCTCAAAAAATTAGATATTGAATTCCCATTTGACCCAGCAATACCACTGCTGGGAATATATCCCAGAGAGGCAAAAAAGTACAATCGAAACAACATCTGCACATGTATTTTCATTGCAGCACTGTTTACAATAGCCAGAATCTGGAAAAAACCCGAATGCCCCAAAACGGATGACTGGTTGAGGAAACTTTGGTACATCTATACAATGGAATACTATGCAGCTGTTAGAAAAAAGGAAGTCAAGAATTTTGTAGTTAAGTGGATGGGCATGAAAAGTTTCATGCTGAGTGAAATGAGTCAGAAAGAGAGAGACAGACATAGAAAGACTGCACTCATCTATGGTATATAGAATATCAGAGTGGGAGACTAATACCCAAGAACTGTAGAAATAAGTACCAGGAGGTTGACCCCATGGCTTCGAGGCTGGCCTCACGTTCCGGGGAAAGGGCAACTCAGAGAAGCGATCACCAACTACATTGTAGTCGAAGGCCATGTGGGGGAAGGGAGTTGCGGGCTGAATGAGGGCTAGAGACTGAGCACAGCGGCCACTCAACACCTTTATTGCAAACCACAACAGCTAATTAGAGAGAGAGAACAGAAGGGAATGCCCTGCCACAGTGGCAGGGTGGGTTGGGGGGGAGATGGGATTGGGGAGGGTGGGAGGGACACTGGGTTTACGGGTGGTGGAGAATGGGCACTGGTGAAGGAATGGGTTTCCGAACTTTGTATGAGGGAAGTATAAGCACAAAAGTGTATAAATCTGTAACTGTACCCTCACGGTGATTCTCTAATTAAAAATAAATAAATTATTTAAAAAAAAAAAGGAGGTCTGAAACAAACTTGCAAAAATGTAAAATAATTTAAATTTCCAAAGTACGTTTTTTATCCTAATGAATGAAAGGAATCAAGAAACCATTATAACAGATATTTGAAAATTCCTGTGTGCAAACACATCATTATCTTTAAAGATAATATGTAGGCCAAATATGTTATGTGAAAAATTCAAAATATTGTTAATTGTGCAAAGTGAAAATAAAATTTCTTGAAAGTAAAAAAAATAAATTAAGTCTATCTGTAACACCCTTTTTAAAATCTTAGAATTCCTAGAGCGTTTGTGGATGCTTAATACCTCACACTCTACGCTACTGAGGTACCAAGAGTACCACCCCATATTTGATTGGGTGTAAAGTAGAAGGCAACCAATTTCAATTAAAATACATACACATTAGTACACAAGGCTTAAATGTTTAACATGTTCAACATATTAGTAATCTCTTATAAAGAGCTTAATGGCTCCAGGGTGAGATGCAACAAACTTCACACACTTTTCCTCTAATGAAACTTTTTTTTATTCATTTTTAGTGGGTTATTCATAACAAGCAATACAAAAAAATAAATAAATTATTTAGGTACTGACTTGGGGGCAGGCTTTGGGTGTCAGGGTGGAAAAATTCAAAATACCATGATTTAATGGGTGAATTGATGTTGGAACATTGAATGTAATATATTTTTGTGAACAACCTTATAAAAATGAAATTAAATCCAAAAAGTTGTCATAAACTTAGCTTTTAGAATTTCAAACTTTTCCATTCTGTCATTTTAGAAGAATTGCATTGACCCTGGTTATATTTTTGGTATCTTTCATGTCTCTAGGTACAAATATAATGTCTTAATTTTCTTGTTTACTAATTCTAAACCATATTTTGGAGTTTATTTTCTAGTCATTTCTCATATAGGTTGTATTTTATTACCTCTAGTAATAATTTTTATATTGGGTACATAGTAATTATAAAGTAATTTATTTTAAGATAATACAATTAGCTACAAGCCAATATGTTTTTTCCTTGTTCCTACTTTGTATTTCTATAAATGTTCTTGAACTTTGTTCTGGGACATATTTATATGGAAAAGGTTTGATTCTTTGGGGTCCCATAATTTATTTGTAGGATCATAAAATTCCTCAGTATCGAGCTAATTATTCACTACCAACATAACAGCTTTCTGAGTACACAGTGCCCTAGAATTATGAGTTTTTTTAGTGTCATTTCTGGCATAAACACTGTTCTAACTCTGCATGAGTGCCAGGGATTCTGTCTCTTATTCCTTTCACACCATTATGTCTCTGGGGCAGTTCACAGTAACTATTTAGAATTTTGAGGGACTTGTCAATGTCTGGCTATCTCAGCATGGACAGTATAGAACACTCTTTTCTGTGAACTCTGGTCCCCTCGTGTACCCAGATTTTTCATTCATCTTGAGTCAGGGAATCATAAAATCTCCACTTGACTTTCCTATCTTTGCACTCTAGATTTACTCTCTCTTAAGTCTTGGAACTGGTGTAATTGTAGAGCTCACCTCATTTGTTTCACCTCATAGTATGATGTCTAGTGTATTAGACACCATTTTTCTTTGTATGTTCTTCACTTTTTGATAATTTTATTTATTTTTTTTCTGGTTAATTTCTTTTTTAAAATTTTTTTTTATTGAATCACCATGTAGAAAGTTACAAAGCTTTCAGGCTTAAGTCTCAGTTATACAATGCTCAAACACCCATCCCTTCACCAGTGCACATATTCCACCATCAGAAACCCCAGTATACCTCCCCCCCACTCCGCCCCCACCCTCCACCTATGTAGCTGATAAATTCCACTTTACTTTTCTCTTTACTTTGATTACATTCAATATTTCTAAAAAAAACTCACTATTATTGTTTGGAGATCTCCTCCTCCCCCAAAGTCAGACCTGTTGAAAAGGAAGCATTTGATAATTTGTTTTCCATTGCTGACAATGAAGAGATATGAGGTTTTGGATTTCTGTATTTTAGTAACTAAGTCCAGGCAAATTTCTGCCAGAAATTGTATCACTGCAAGCTAGTAAAAAGTAGTTTAGCTGGCCTTCGTGGCCATGGTCGTGCAGCAGCGGAGAGGCCGCACACGTGCGGCCGCCGGGGTTACATCTCGGCAGAGGGCCACTATTCGATAATTTTAAATGGAAAAGTAACTTCATCTTGGTCCTGTTTCTTCATCTTGTTTGGAAGTATAATTCAGTTACAAGAATATTTTTTAAATAAAGATAAATTTATTCATTATAATATTCATTATAGTATGAGCATGAGTATTAGATAATAGTAACAATGTATGTTATTAAATATTAATTGTATCACTATGCTATTAATTTTCCTAAGTCTTATATATTGTTCATTAGAAAGAAAGAGGAAGAGGAAGAAAAGAAGGAGGAAAAGAAAAAGAAAGAAGGGCGAGAACAATAGTAAGTGGTTGGGGTACTTACATTGCACACAGCCAACCTAATCTGGGTTCTATCCCCAACACTACATATGGTTCCAAGGAGTGATCCCTGAGCATAGAGCCAGGAGTCAGCCCTGAACACTACCACTGTGGCCGCAAAGCCACAAAAAATAAATAAAAATAAATTAAAAGGAAAGAAGGAAGGCAATAAAGAGAGAAAATAATTAATTTTACTATAAGTTATTTATTTTAGGTTTGGACCACACCCAGTGGTGCTCCGAGCTTCTGGCTCTGCACTCAGGAATTAGTCCTGGCTGTGCTTCCAGAACCGTATGGGCTGCTGGAGATCAAACCCAGGCCCACCAATTGCAAAGCAAGTGCCCTACCCTGTACAATCTCACTGCCCCTCCGCCCCCCACCCCAAATCAATGATTTTAAACATCATATAAAGAGTTTTAGGAGGCAGCAACATGAGCAAAACTAGTGTAGAGTTTTTCTATAAAGCTAAATGCAATTTATTTAAATGAGTTAATTTTGCAGCATTTATATGCTTGCTACATTTTCTATGTTAATGACTTAAATTTATTTTCTCTTTTAGCCTTGAAAAAATTAATCAGTTACTTTTCAATGAAAAGAATTCCAGGTCTATTGAATTCCAAGACATGAAAAAGAGTGGCAAACTGGGGAACTGAGAACAAGTGGACTCCAGGGAATTAAAGAATTGTTCATTTCTGAGATGACAAAAGAACTGTGAGTTCTTTAACCACTGGAATGTATCTTTATTCATCATTTTACTTCCGATACCAGAATATAGTTGGAGATCAATAGATGCTTACTGTATTTGATGCCTAACAGCCTGGTTTTCTAGGACCACTGGCCTGTCAGGGCCAGGAATTTTCCAGTGCAGCCCTCCTGTTAGATGATCTACTTCGTTAAAGCAGAAACAGTGGACTAATTGGCTCTGGCATAGTCTGATTTCTTCAGGTCACTGATGTGACCATCACACACCCTCAGTAAACAGGCTCTTGTGCAAGGCACCTGAAACAAAAGAACCTATGCAGTATGTAGGATCTCGGACCATAACTGCACAAATATGGAGAAAGTTCTCATTTGATACTGTCACTGACAGAATTCAGGGACGTAGACATAAAACTGGCAAAGTACTAACCAGAAAGACACCAGTCCAATAGATTAAAATCTTGACCACTTATTAGAATCACTTGACTTGCCTTTATAACCAGTAGGTTCTAAGTACAGCACCCATAAACTCAGACTCTGAATTAGTCTGAGGTGAGGCAAGGAAATTTAAATATTTTCAAGGATATTAACTGATTCTATGATGCAATTAGAGCTACAAATTATTGTTTCTAGGCAATAAGTAAATATTCCCCATCCTTCTGTCTTTGCTGACTTCTCTCATTCGAAAAGTGTCGTGTTCTCCAGCAAAGTGCTACTGAGAACATGTAGGCTTGGAAAAACAAAACTCAGATGTTGGCAAAAGTAATACTAATTTACTTTGGTAGTGATGCTTGTTTTCCTTTACAAGTGACGACTCCTTTTCTGCAGCACAAAAAATAGTGTTAGTACATTTAGGTAAGCATCCATCTCACTTAATGCATCTAGTCAGACCCAGGAATCCTTGCAGTCACTCTCTAACTTCAAGTTCTTCAGACAGCTTTTATTCCCAACTTTTACTGAGCAGCCAGAAAAAGCATTTCATGTTTGACTTTTGTGAAGTCACAACAGGAAGAGAGAACGAGTAGGAGACTGAACTGACTGTTGTTGACCCTTAGCAAGAAACTGAGTTGCTGGTCATATTTACTGATTCTACCTGCTGATGTCAATTCCCACTCTGATTGTGGGCATCTCCCTTCTGGCACACTGAGCCTTGCAGGCTCTTAGTCCCTCCTAATTCCAAAAATCCCTTTTCACCCCTGCAGTGGAGTTCTACCTTCAGTGTCTGCAGACTGATGAGATTCCTTCACTGCTAACTAAACTTTTACAAGCCTCAGGACCCATGGAGACCCATATCAGTCTTTAAATGTAAGCACTGTTGTGTGTTTACTAAAAATAAATTACTAAGCGGGCCTCACTCGGGCGCTCTCTCTCTCCCACTACTTGCATTCGGTAGTCTCACGCCGTTTCCCCCACCCCAGAGAGGCCAATGGAAATGGGCAGGTGAAGGAAGGAATGAGGGCCAGGCTGGCTGATGACAGTTGCAGTTTATTCCATTCTCATATCTATTCTCCTCTGATTCTCCTCCTGCTTCTTCCTCCCCCATGCTACTTCATTCTCCTTCTAGATCCCACATCAATCCCCTTTTGGCTCTACTTCATTCTCCTTTTGCTCTCTCACCTTTACAGTCTTAATTAAAATTCCAAAAGCACGAGAGGTTGGGGTAATAGTTACACGTAAGTGTGGTCATACAATCAACAGAGGTCAAGTCTTTCCCTCAGGGGAAGCTTCTTCTAGGACAGATTCTCATTCAGCAGGATGACCCACCCAAGAGCAGAATTCAATGGGTGTGTTTCTCCTCTCCTAGTCCAACCAACATATCCTTGTATCACTGTATCACTGCATCACTGTAATGCCATTGATCATCAAGTTGCTTGAGCGGGCCCAGTAACATCCCCATTCATCCTAGCTCTGAGATTTTAGCAGCCTCTCTTTACTTGTCCTTCCCAATGGTGCCGCATAAGAGGCTCTTTCAGGGTCAAGGGAATGAGACCCATCATTATTACTGTTTGGGACATATGAATACGCCATGGGGAGTTTTCCAGGCTCTCCTGTGCAGGCAGGAAACTTTCAGTAGCTTGCCAGATTCTCCAAGATGATCCCAAGAGAGCAATTCTCTAAGCTTAATGTTTCTCTTACTGTGTCCATACAAAATGATTAATATTATGAACAACAAACATATAAACATTCATAATATGAATCATTTTATCTCTTTAATCATGTATCTCTCACTGTGTCCATACAAAATGATTAACATTATGAACAACAAACATAAACATTCATAATATTAATCATTTTGTATGGACACAGTAAGAGATACATTAAGCTTAGAGAATTGCTCTCCTGGGGTCATCTCAATCTCAGGCTACAGTTCTCAGGCCAGATTAGTTTTTCCTATCCCTAGCAGGGTCCTAATCTCACGTTACTTTTAGGTCATGACAGCATTTGTCCAGGACCATGTTCTCAACTTATTGTTGAGTACTGTGTTGCTTTGGCCTGGCCCATTTTGATGCCAGGGTAACTCAAAGCTTGCCCTGGGTCCATTCAGTTCCTCGTTGGGATCCTGCTTTTTGGGTGCTAGGAACTAAGAGCAACTGAGGCTTAAATTGAGGAAGTAGATGCCCCAGAGTGCGTATTGTTCGGAGACAATTTACTCTCAAGTTACAAAAGCATAATACTGTCTTCCTTTGCCCATATGAAAAGGACATTGCTTTAAAGTAAAGTATTCAAAAGATATAAGGAGTGGAGAAAGGCAATGTTAACTTACCATACAAGTTCAGTGTCCTAGGAGAATCGACCTTACAAGTTAACAGAATCTGATTAGGGGGAAAAGCTGATTAACTGGTTGGGGAAGAGAGCATAGAGAAGTTACGGATTGTGGATAAGCGCAGAGGAATGGGTGTGATTCGGGAGCACTGTGATAGGTGTAACCCGATAAACCTAAGCTCCCTGTGGCAAGAGAGAAAGGACAAACCAATGTTATCCTACACACTATATAGCAAGTTGACAAATTGATAAATGAAGTATGTTTTAGCCCTCTAATTTGAAAAATAAGTTTTTGGAAGGACAAATTAGAAATACATATATAAAGCTGAAAGTAACAATATGTCAATGGAATAAAATAAACTGAATTTATATTGTATATGCCTAGACTTTCCTCTGGATGGGATGGCAATGTTCCCTTAAGTTAGAATTCAGTTATTATAATAGGCTTGTTTACTATAATCTAAATTCTGGTATTATCATTTCAAGTCAATTGTAGTGCTAATAAAATTAAATTTTCACATGCATCGGCATTCCTGTGTCAGTAATGGTGACATAGATGAAAAACATGATTCTTCGTTCAAAACAAAGGTTCTGGAGTGCTAGAGATTATCCAGCCCATCCCACAAGAGCTGAAGGCCCATAGGGCAGTCCTGGTAATGCTTCGGGGACTATGTGGTAAGAGGGATTGAAAACAGGTCAGGTGCATGCTGAGCATGTACCCTAACCACTGAACTATATTATTCCCCAATGATTTATTTATTTTTTTAATCCCTTCCTCATGCTTCCTTGCTTTTGTTCTATTAACTGGGGATTGCATACACATCTGACTGCACTTATTTAGCTGAGGTGCTCACTTGGGGTCCCATATCACGTCTCAATGCTTGCTCATTCAGACACAGTGCTCCCAGAGATTTTCATTCCTTTTATTTGTAGTACTTGCACTGTGCTCTCTAGGACTTGCGCTTAGTTAAAGCACAGAAGTTCTAGTTCTGGTTCTTGCTGGGGGCTACTAATAAGCTTACATACATTTTTCATCAGGTCTCACTTCCTAGCTGTGTTGTTTGCCTATTCTTTTTGTTGTAATTGCTGGGCGTTACATATCCTTTTGTAGTAATTACACGCACTGAACTGTGAGTAGCACAAAATTGATGGAAATAACTTGTTTTGTGATAACAGGAATCAAAGAAAGCAGAGCTTCCCTGTGTGACACCAGGGATTGGAACTCATGACCCAGTACTTGGAGGAAAGTTGTTTTAAGTTAAAGCCAAGTTGAAGTAGATAGAATTGTCTGTCATGATACAAGGGAGTTTTGTACCTGCAGTTTTGTAGTACAGAGGCCAGCCAGAAAAATTTGGCAACCGCAAAATATTTCAAAATACACGGTAGCACTGTTGCACTATCGTCCCATTGTTCATCGATTTGCTCGAGCAGGCACCAGTAATGTCTTCATTGTGAGACTTGTTGTTACTGTTTTTGGCATATCGAATATGCCACGGTAGCTTGCTAGGCTCTGCCTTGAGGATGGGATACTCTCATAGCTTGCCAAGTTCTCTGACCAAATGCCCTACCCGCTGTATTATTGCTCCAGTAGGGATCATTTCTATAGTTCAAAACACACAAAGCCCAAAAGTCAGTTCAAAATCAACCATGTCATAAATCAGAGATATTCAATAGTGCTTCACTTTTCAGGTGAAAAAGGATCATGGGAACTCATAAATGTATCTTGGAAGAGAGCAGCACACCGAAGAGATGTTTCCCCACCCTGCTCCAGGCTAATTTCATCCTGGCACCTAGGAGGGGAGCCGGGTGTATCCCTCCACCTGCCCCAAATGAACCCCAGCAGCCACAAACTTCCAGAATTCAAATGCCTCCACTCTCATGGCCAATTTTCAGAAGTTTGTCCTGAGCCGCCCACGCATAAGAATGAATCTGCTGGAAAACCCAGGTATACAGGAATTGTGACTGAAACCTCCAGGCTTCATAGAGTCAAGAATGGCCTCCTCCTCCCATCTCCATGCCCTTTGGCTATCCTTGCAGTCACTCCCACGAACTGCCTTTGAGCGCCATTTAAGTGCATTTTTTGCCATGACCCAGAGACTCACAAATGAATCTCAGAAGAGAGCAGCACAATGCAGAGATGCCTCTGGACCCCAAATATTTAAAATTTTAGAATTCCAGGAGCACACGGCCATGACAGCAGCTGCATGATATCTCCTACTATTCATAACAAGCAATACAAAATAAATTATTTATTATCTGCCTATGGGGCTGGCTTGGGTGGTGGTGGGAAAATTCAAAATAATGGTAGTGGGTAGGTGTAATGGTGGTGGGATTGGTGTTGAAACATTGAGTGTAATCACTTATTATGAACAACTTTATGCAAACAAAATTTTAAAATTAAACAAAAAAGAAAAAGGATCAGGAATGAAAAAGTTTAGGAAACCCTGCTGAAAACCATCATGCTATTCCCCCAACTCCCTTTGAAAGCATTTAAATCAAAGTAAATATAAACAAATAAAAATCATCATTTTCCTACACATTAAAGTTAGGTTTCTTCTGGATTATTTTAAACTACTAAATTTAGAAGACAAACTAAAAAATAGAATACTATTCATTTTGTCACCAAAATTTTAATTTAAAAGTCTTGAGAGATAGTACAGTGGGTAGAGTGCTTGTCAGCTAATATAAACAATAATGTTGCAGTTATTTCTTACCTATCATGAAACTGTTGAAAAGAATGTTCAAATTTATGAACTCCTCCAAATAAACAGACTAAAACACAAAGATAAGGATGAAAATGGACATTTGGTTCCATAAAGGAACCAATATTTCATTATAAAAATAATCTTCAGCATTTATACTATCTGTACAGAAGAATTTACTACTTAGTTTGCCGTTTTCCTACATTAAGTGATTTAATTCTTTCACATTTCCCACACTTGCAATCAGACTCTGCAGAAACACTCACAGCCCCAAGCCTTCAGACATTGGACAAAATTGACTCTTGTGTAGAGTGTTTGGGAAGCGGAGAAGCTTTCTGGAGCCTGAATAGGGTGAGTCAAAAAGCAAATGTTTAGCATTGTAGGTTGGTCAATTCCAGCTCTGATCTCAGTTTCTGGGTGGCAGTGGCACCTTGTGTTGTTTAGCAGATGAATTTCTTGTTAATATACAGAACCTGCTAAGACATAGGACCCAGGAAAGGGGACCCTCTACTTTAGGACTAGGACCAGAACTAGTCTCTGTACTTGTGTACCTAAAAAATGGAGGGTGTTGGGCAAGCTTACCAGTGCTTCTATCTTAGGAGACCTCAGGGTCTTGGGTGAAAAAAACTCTACTATCTCCTTGACTCCATGGAAAATTGTAAGGTGATTTGGAGCCTCTTCTGAAAAGTTCTTCCTTGTCATAATGTCCTCGCCTGTGTCCAAAACCCTCTGAAATCCTCTGCCTGTGCCCTGGCAGTCAGATGTGTCAACAGCTTACACTGCTCAGCGCACTCCACATGAGAAGCTGGTACGTTCTCTACATAAGATACCCACAGAGTGTCACGGAATATTCTCCAAGGATTGTCTGTATAAGAAATCTTGACACAAGGCTCCCTTTCTCAGGAATCTGGGTATGAAAGAATTGTTTCCAACTCTTCCCATTTAAAATTGCTTCAAGAAGTCTCCCTAGTCCTTCACATTCTCCAGACACCCTCATCTTGCAGATGGATAAAGCATCTTTGTTGACTCCGCTGTTTTTCTCTCACACCTGGCTGGTCCTTACTGAGTCTACTCATCTGTTTCATTGTCTAAGGATGGGGTTTTAGTAAGGAGAAGAAAGCAGCATGTTATAATTAAAAGCTCATTTTGTCACAATTAATAGCATATCAAATCCTCCAGTACTTCCCTGGTGAGAAGATGAGAGGAAGCGAGAATGATAGCTAGCTCTACCTTGCTAAAACAGCATTGGAATGCCACTACAACTGGCTGCACAACTGGTCCGAATCAATAAGCAACACCCCTGATACTGATAAAACCCCAGGACTTCACAAAATCCATGTAAGGATACTTTTAAACTTGATTTTTCTCTTTACCACTATTTGCTAGGTGATAGTGTGCTTTAAATCACCTTTTAATGTCATGCAAAGGAAATGTATTATGAATAACAAATATGAATTACATAGGTAATTTTAGATTTTCTCCCTCTTCCCATCTGCTTTACTTCCCTTTGTTGCTGCTGCTGGTGATGGTGTTGCAATGTCTACAGTTTAGGTTGCATTTTTCACAGGTGCTTGATCATGTGGTTGCAGTGATTGCACACTTGCTGGAAGTTCTCATACAGTTGACTGAGCACTGGGCTAAGGTGTTCACTGGGGATCACACACTCATTTGTAGTGTGCCAGAGGTCATACATTTATAGCACTGGGATTCACCCAGTGGAGATCACAGTCATCAGGGCGGGCCAGTGCCATAAATTGAATTCACAGCATTTAATCATCCAAAGAAAGTGCTCTACTGAGCCACATTCTAGGACCTCATTCTTATATTTCCTTATTTCCATATAAAGAAAAGTAAAATAAAATGATCAAGATTAATTTTAATTGTTTAGTACTAGATATTAAGATATTATAAGCATGTAACATCATAATATAATGTTCTTATATTATTTACTAGATTTCTTGATAACTCAAAAATTCAAAATAGTATCATTTCAATATTTAATTAACTTTAAGAATTATGAACAAGGGTAAATTTCAAAAAAAATAATTAGATGTAAATTTAGTCTTTACTTCTCTATGCATTAAAAAATGCACTAAAAAACATATCAGGAACTTTTTTTTTCCTAAGGAAGGGGTCTCCCAAGTGGCGCTCAGAGGAAACAGAGATCACTGCCAGCAATGCTTAGCCAAGTCAAACTGGAGCTGGTGACATGCAAAGCATGCACCTTAACCCCTATACTCTCTAGCACTCTTGAAGATGTGGTGAAAAAGGCAACCTCATCCACTGTTGAAGGACTGTCATCTCATGAACTTCTATAGAAAATAATTCTGGAGATTTCTCAAAAATGTAAAAATGGAATTCCCACATGAGCCAACTATTTCTTGGAATCCAAAACACAAAACCACTCATTTGAAAAGATATATGCACACCTATGTTCATAATCAATAAAGAGGAAGATTGCCAATCTCCAATACCTAAACTTCCCAAATCTAAACAGTCTCAAAAGGTAATGCCAACCCCTCCATTAAAGGGGAATACGTGGGTGAAGCAAAGTTCTCACCTCCTGCTTGATCTCAGAGATCAGACACAGAACATTTGTCCTACACATAAGTTCATGGACTGGCAGTTATAACCAAGGAGGTAGTTCAGTAGTTTTCAACATTTTTAGTAACTTCAGACCTGTGCAGGTCTGAGGACGTTTGGTTGAAGATTGCTGATGTAGATCATTCTCTACAGAGAGACAGAACAGGGGTTAAGACACTTGTCTTGCATGCAATCAACTCCAGTATTATATATGGCACACTACTGGGAACAACTCTGAATATAGGGCTGGGTGTAGCCCCCAGAACTTCCTGGAATGGTCCCCTAACCAAAAGCAACAAAAACAAAGCAAAGAAACCTATTTCCGGGCTAGAGCAATAGCACAGCGGGTAGGGTGTTTGCTTTACACGTGGCCAACCCGGGTTCAATTCCCAGCATCCCATATTGTCCCCCGAGCATAAGAAAGAAAGAAAGAAAGAAAGAGAGAAAGAGAGAAAGAAAGAAAGAAAGAAAGAAAGAAAGAAAGAAAGAAAGAAAGAAAGAAAGAGAGAAAGAAAGAAAGAGAGAAAGAAAGAAAGAAAGAAAGAAAGAGAGAGAGAGAGAAAGAAAGAAAAGAGAAACCTTTTTTCAAAGTACTCTCTTACCAATTTATTCACACTTCTGGGAGTGAGGTCCTAGCATCCGAATGCTTTGAACTTCCCCCCAAAGATCTTTGTTGTTGTTGTTGTTGTTTTGGGTCACACCTGGCAATGCACAGGTGTTGCTTCTGGCTTTTGCACTCAGGAATTACTCCTGGCAGTGCTCAGTGGGACCATATGGCATGCTGGGAATCGAACTTAGATCAGGTGCATGGAAGGCAAAAGCCTTACCCGCTGTACTATCCCTCCAACCCTCCAAGAGATTCTAACGGGTGGTGAAGAATGAGAACTACTAATTTGCTGGAAGATAAATGACACTGAATGAAGGCGTCGTGTTTCCATTCTTTTTGCTTTCAGAGCTTACTCCTGCATGTGTGCTAAGTGACCACTTCTGGTGGTGCTCAGGGGAACATATGTGATACCCACATTCAATCTGGGATCTGCTGTGTGCAAGGCAAGCACCTTAACCCCTGCACTATCCCTCTGGCCCCTGTTCCTAATGGTGACCTTGATTGAACCCAGCAGGTTCTGAATCTCTTCAACAATTTATGTGGGAACGGTAACCCAGCTCTTTGACCAAGGAGTTCTGGCCCTGAAGGTTCGTAAGAGGTCTTACATGCTATTTTGAAACCATCCAAGGACTGTTCTCCTGCTGGCTGGTGGGCTATAGGAAGGAGGGTCTTATGTCTCATCAGTTTCCTGATATCTCTTCTTTTTGAGAACTTTTTTTCTGACAGTGACTCCAAAGTCACCTTCTTAAACCACACAGACTTCCCAGTTTCATCTGAAACCAACAGGAAATCAGACAAGTTGGGTATTTTCTGCCAGTCTTTCATAACTAAAGCATATAGTTTCTTTAAACTAGGAAATACATGGACAATTCTAAACTCAAAGGAAGTTTATAAATTTTGTTGCAAATAAACTTTAAAGGGAGAAGCTTTTTTCTTATTTAATAGTTTTTAGGAAGTTCTCACGTTCATAGATAATTCTACTTCTAATTCCCCTAGATAAAAATGTTCTTTCTAATCTGGCTTGAAATGTATTGCAGATAATTCCTCTATTTATCTGCTGGAGTTGTAATTTGCTGAGGTTGCCAAATGCTGACTTAACAATTCGTGGTGGTGGTTCCCCATGGGAGTTCTGCTCTTGAGTTTAGACTGGGCAGTTATTCCAGGTTTCCTTATTTTTAGTTTGCATTGCTTGTGCTTTCTGCAACTATAAACAGTGTTTTATCTGGAACTTTATAAATCATACAAATTACATAACTTTAAACATGCAGTTAATAAACCATTAAGTAGGAGATGAAGCAAAAACGCCTGGGTTTTGGAAGCATCATTACTTCTCATCTGCTTCTCTTTCTTTTTACTTCATTTTATTTTGGGGGAGAGTGAGGGTGGAGATGGTTTTTAATGAAGCACTCTAGTGCAACTGGAGAATTCCCACAGCTGAAAGGCAGGCATTTTCTTGTCCACAGAGCTGACAAAGGCTTCTTTCCACTGAGAGAAATAGAAACCAGAATGTGAAGAAAATAAGAAGAATGTAGCCTAATTTCTTCCCTGCTTGATGTTATACAATTTTTCTGGGTTTTTTTCGGGGGGGAGGGGGGTACATGCAGCGGTACTCAGGGATTATGCCTGGCTCTGAGTTCAGGGTTTACTCCTAGAGGGCTTGGGGGACCACCTGGGGTAGGGATGGAGGGGTGGAACACAGGTGGGCCACATGCAGGATAAGTACCCTTCCTGCTACACTATCACTCCAAACCCAAAGTGGTTTTTTTTGAGCTTCATTGGTATAATCCTTATCCTTTTTAAAAAAAATTTTATTGAATTACCGTGAGATAGTTACAAGCTTTCATGTGTGAATTACAATCACAAAATGATCAAACACCCATCCCTCCACCAGTGCACATTCTCCACCACCAATATCCCCGGTATACCCCCTTTTTCCCATCCTCTCCCTGCTCCATGGCAGACAATATTCCCCATATTCTCTCTCTACTTTGGGGCATTATGGCTTGCAACACAGACACTGAGAGGTCATGATGTTTGGTCCGTTATCTACTTTGGGCACACATCTCCCATCCTGACTGATTTCTCAAGCCATCATTTTCTTAGTGATTTCTTCTCTATTCCATCTGCCTTCTCCCCTACACTCATGAAGCAGGCTTCCACTGCAGGCGATTGAGCTCTCTCCAACCCCTACTGTTGCTTCTTATCTACATGCTGTGCCTCCTGAAATAGAGTTAGAATACTCGGGCATATGTTATACCTCTTAATTCTTTTATTCTGTTTCCCTTCCTACTCCACCCTCAACCCTCATCCACTGTACTGACACTGTTGGTATGTACTGGGTAGGTACTCAGTAAATGTTAGTAAAGGTCATTGACTTTGCCTCCATGGAGCCATGGAAACTTGGCCCTCAAAACTGATAGAACTGCCAGAGTGGAAACATTTGAGAATCTTGCTCTAACACGGGGTGAGTAATAGGTTTACTTTACGTTTTTAAATAGTGACTTCAGTTTTTTGCTTTTTAGAAACAATATTGCCCTCTGGGGCTGGAGCGATAGCACAGCGGTTGGGCATTCACCTTTCACGCGGCCGGCCCGAGTTCAATTCCTCCGCCCCTTGGGAGAGCCCGGTAAGCTACGGAGAGTATGGAGCCCGAGCGGCAGAGCCTGGCAAGCTACCTGTGCATATTGGATATGCCAAAAACAGTAACAATAAGTCTCTCAATGAGAGACATTACTGGTGCCCACTCGAACAAATCAATGAGCAACAGGATGACAGTGACAGTGATATTGCTCTCTGATTCTTAATGGAAACTTGCCAGGTTATAGCTCTCCCAGAGATTGCTAAAGTGACCATCTTTTCTGTAGCATTCCCAGCAGTGCTCAGGAGACCAAGCAGTGCTGTGGCCTTCAGCATGCACAACCTGACCTTAGGCTCTTTGCACTCTCTCCCTGATTCTTGTCAGGCAAATCTTTAAAGCATATCAATGCTTCACCTAGACCTCTGAAGTTATTAGCGTCTTAGTCTTTTATCTTTAAAATATCAGAGACTACTGTTAGTAAAAATTTTTCTTTTTTTCAATAAGGATAGTCATACTTCTTCCAACCCATGATTGGAACCAGTTATTATTATTTTTAACTCTAAAAATATTGTGGTGTCGGTGTGTGTGTGGGGGGGGGGGGTTGGGGTCATACCTGGTTGTGCTCAACAGGCAAACTCCTGACTGCACTCAGAGATTTCTCCTGGCAGAAATCAAATCTGGGTCAATCAGGAGTAAGGCAAGTACCTTACCCACTGTGCTATATCTTCTGACCTCTGAAACCAGCTTCATAACATTTTTAAATAGATCTTTGTTTTGGAACAATAGCACAGTGGGTAGGGCGTTTGCCTTGCACATGGCCGACCCAGGTTCAATTCCTCCATCCCTCTCTGAGAGCCCGGCAAGCTACCAAGAGCATCCTGCCCACACGGCAGAGCCTGGCAAGATACCTGTGACGTATTTAGTACGCCAAAAACGGTAACAACAAGTCTCACATTGAAGACATTACTGGTGCCTGCTCCAACAAATTGATGAATAACAGGATGACAGTACTACAGTGCTTTGCTTTGTTACATGGGGAGGGGTATTGTTTTTGGCCACACCTGCCAATGTTCAGGGTCCAGTCCCAGATCTGGGCCCAGAAGATGACTCCTGTGGATTGTTCAGCCAGTGCATGTTAACTCCTGTACTATCTTTCTGACCCTCACCTTACCTTTTGAATGGACATGGATTTATCTTTCATATTTTTCCATATGTGGAGAATTTTATTCAAGAATAGTAGTGGATCAGAGTGATTGCTCCATAGACTTAGCACATGCTAAGGCCATTGTTTGGGGATGAGGGATCTGGGTTTGATCTCTGGCATTGCATAGTCCCCTGAGAACTGCTGCAAGTGACCCACAAGCACAGAGAAAGGAGTGGCCCCTAAGAACCACTAGGAATTGTGAAAAAACAAACAAAAGATTAGAAAAATACAGAAAAAATATAGAAGGTGATTTCTTCAAGAAAAATTGTAGTTTACAGAAACAAATGTAAATTCTAGGCTAATATAAAGTTGATCTAAAATCAACAAAACAAAATGTTCTATTTTTGGAAAGCAAATGAAACCTGTAACCTCTTTCCTACTCACCACCAAGTCAGTTCTTTTCACTCTTTCCACATGTGTCATGGGTTATTGCCAATTTTCACTAAATGTGAAAAGGTGTGTGTGTGTGTGTGTATGTGTGTGTGTGTGTATTGGTACACGGTATGCTCAAGTTCATACATCTAGCAAAGGTTGAGGGCCAGATTCCAGGAGACCTGCCTGACTTCAGAGACCTTCCAATTCAATTATATTGATTTATGTAAGTGGTCCAGAGTCTAGTGTGGTTGTTGTTGTCGTTTTTAAGTCAATAAGTAGTATCTTATTTTTTGTATTTGTTTCACATATTATCTGCCTAATTAAGATCAAGTTATCTCCTTTTCCCAAAACACTTTTCCCAAAAAGCTGGATCTTATTTCTCCAATTTGGGTTCTCTCAATGGTTGGAGCTAAAAATTTCCAATTTGGGACACAATCTGTTAAAATCTAGGTACGTTGTAGATTGGCTATTCCTTATGGACCCACTGAAGGGAGAAAAAGCAACCATAACATTTTTCTTTCTTCTCTCTTCTTCCTTTCTTCTATTGCTTCTAATTTTCTTAGTGTCTCCATTGTTTTCTTTCCTCTAATCCTAATTTAATAAACAGCATATGTTAATTCAAGTCAACTCATACATTAATGGAAAGAATTATGGGCGTACAGATAATCATCAGAAAATACTAAATATACCAGAATAGGGCTAGTCTCAAAATATAGTTCCCAGCAAAGGGTGTGGATAACTATATGTTGAGGAAGATGGAGCCAAGTAGCACGCACTCCACCCACAAAAGAAGCTGCTCTAAGCACTGGAGAATGAATAAGAAGGGCCCAGGGATAGCGCACAGTTAAATCTGGGGTTCATTCCCATATCATCATGTTCCCCAGCCTTGCTCTGGAGGGACCAGGCTCTGCTGCACTGGCCCTGGTGGTCCCTGTCACCACAGAGCCTTCAGGGCCAAGCAGCACCACATCCCTGGGCTTTATCATTGAACTGCCTGGCCCAGTTGGCTAAGGACAGCCAGGAGGAACCCCTGAGCACCAATTGGAAGGCCCACCCACCCTCCTCCAGAAAAATTAATGAATAGGCCAAGAGAAAGTGTGATTCAGAGAGAGGTCAGAATGTGATCAGAGTCTGGAAAGCCCAGACTGAAAGGGCTGCAGATTTCTCTACCAGTGACTACTCCATGCAGTATTAGGGAGTGGAATAGAAACACAGAGAGCTCAGAGCTGAACAAATACTGTATTGATACTGGCAACATGTGTGCTGTTCCCAAAGACAAGCACCCAGCTGCTCTCAGCTTTGTTAGAGAGAAAGACGAGACAGCTGCAGGGGTGGCCTGAAGCCAACCCGTGTTGACAAATGGTTTCTCTCTTCTAGCAATGATGATACCAAACTTCTATCAGAACCATTCTGCTGGTTACAGAACCTTTCACCTGGTACAAATTAGCCCATAGCTAGGATGAAGAATATTTACTTACTAATAAATACTTGGGTCAAATTCTAAAAGTGATATTTACATTAGTATTCGCATTCTTTTTGTACATTTTAACTTTTACGGCTTTTTCTTTGAAATCGACATCTTCCTTTTCTAAACATTAAAGTAATATGTTTTTCTTTATGGTTTTGGGGTCACACTCAGCAATACTCAGGGGTTATCCCTGGTTGTGTACTCATGAACTACTCCCATATAGTGAGTGTTCAGTGCTAGGGATCAAACTCAGTTTGACTACATGCAAGGAAAATGCCCAACCTGCTGTACTATCAATCTGGTTCTAAAATAAGACTTTTTTAAGCAGTCTAGTTTCAAAATATATATAACAAATGACTAAACATCAAGAGTATAATGTCTGATGTTTTCTTTTATCAGAAATAATTTAAATTTTATGTTAATGGTTGACTGACTTGCTCCAGACCAACACTTTCACTAATAATGACCTGGAAACTGAAAACATACACACACACACACACACACACACACACACACACATATATATATATATATATATGTGTGTGTATATATATATATGTGTGTGTGTGTATACATATATATGTAAACTTTTTTTAGATATAAACACTCCTTTATAGCAGTATTTTCACAATAGCTAAGACATGGAAACAACTAAAATGCTTATCCACAAGTAACTGGATAAAGACATTGTGATATTTATGATATTTTTTGATATATAGATTGCCAATAAAATAGCATTCAGCTATTTTTAAAGGTAAAACCTTGTGTTTTGTAGTAAAACTTGAGGGGATAATTGGTAAGCAAAGTGAAAAACAAGTGAAAAGTGAAAAATAAGTGCCAGAACAAATCACACACATAAAGACACACACACACACACACACACACACACACACACACACCCCTCTCCCCAAAATACAATGAATACTAGAGGGAAAGGGGAGGAGAGATAGAAGGAAAGGGCTGAAGAAATAAATGTGATCATGGACTGCATTAGACTTGTTGTGGTGGTGCGGTGAGAATAGGTATCTTTGAAAGTTTTAGATGGCACCGAAGTGGAAAACTGGATATTAATGAAACTGCTCATCAAATCATGTGGCTCAAGGTCAACTGAACTATACTTCGGGGGCCAGACAGAGAGAGAATCTCTGTCATGTTTGAAAGAATGAATGAAAAAGCAATAAACTGACTCCCTGTGTTACTTATTTTGTCCTGAATAAAGAGACTGGTTTATCAGTCTCTTTATCAGTAGGCGAAAATACTACAAAAATTCTAGCATCTCAAATCAGTGACCTAGTATATCATAGCAGGTGGGAAATAATACTAGAAAATAGATGACTGCTGAGTAGACTGATTAGATAAATTAACATGCAAGGGGCCCAGGGGTAGGTCAGTGGTCAGGAGTACATATCTTGTATGTATAGGAATGCAAGTTTGATCCCTGGCACCACGTGATCCCACAGCAACACTCAGTATAGTCCTAGTGGCACCCAGGACCACCAAAAACAGCAACATCACATCTCAGTCCAAGCATAGTATAGACCAGCTCTGCTGAGTATCACCAGGAGTAACCCATGAGCACTGCTTGGGAGCACCCATAAAAAAGGGGTAGTTATACACTTAAAGTTTTTACATGAAATTTTTAAATTATGAAAGTAATATAAAAGTCTAAACTGTAGTATATCACATGTATCACTCAGATTTACTAAATATCAATTTACTACCAATTGTATTTCATCTACACTCCCATATCTTCCTCACTCAAAGTATTTTGAAATAAATGTAGCTATAAAGTAACTTTAGTTTAATATATCAACTTATATTTTACCTAATTCAGTAAGAGAAAATTAATGAAAAAGAAAGGAGAGAAAGTAAGAAGGAATGGAACGCCAAAAAGGGAAAGAAGGATATAAGGAATGAAGGAAGAAATGGAAAAAAGGAGACGGAAGAGGAAGAAACATGGTTTGATTATGATTTTTTATATTATTCTTGTAAGTGTAAATTCCAAAGAAATGGCAAAAGTTTGATTCAGTGCAAGTTTAGTTAGTTTATTTTGGAAAAGGTCCCAGTTAATAAGTATTTACCTTGAAAGAATTCAGTTCTGCTGCAAACCCATTAACCCTGATACCCGTGTACTTCAAACACAAGCAGAGGAATTTGACTCTGTAGGACTATTTTGATCCTACCCTGGACATGGCATCAGAATCATGCTCTGGATTTCATTATTACTTAACCAAAATAAAATGTGGAATTTTTCTGATCTTTGTTTTAGGTATGTTTTGTTTTCATTTTGGTTAAAGGGTTCTACAAAGGTAGAAAAATGTCAAGGTTAAGAGATTAAATATCAGCAAAGGCTAATGATAAAATTTTACTCATAGGAGAATAATCGTGTAGAATTTCTCAATCTTACATATAGATAAGCATCTCCTAAAAATCTCAAATACATGACCCCATTCTTATAGGCATTAGGTGGAAAGACCAGGTTTATCTTGTGCTGAAGTCAACACTATTTTACTAACTAGCTTTAGACACTCTAACCTCCAGAAAGAGCCCAATGGCAGTTACATTTATGGCTTATTAGAGAAAAAGGCAAAGTTTGGAAAAATTCAATTAATGTATCTAGTGGGGCAATATTTCTGGTAAGGCATATCCAAATATTGGCATTCAATAGACTAAAGGTCAAGAGTCACAATTTTAGGACAATGAGCACCTTTGATAAAAAAGCAATTTGATGCGGCACCACTGTGGGCCCTTGAAGAATGAATGAACAGGAACAAATGAAAAGGTGATCTCTGACACAAACTACTGTTTGTAGTATCACAAACAGTTATGGAAATCCTGTCAATTCTACTTGGGAAACTCTTAGCTAAAAATCATTACTTACCTATAATTAACACAAATTTGGATAGTCCCAAAAGTCTACCTCAATGATGCTTTAATACAAACATAGCACACGCCATTGTGAAATCCCAAAGCTCAAAATTCTCATTTTAGAATGATCTGGAAAAAGAATTACCACTGGTTGACCTAAAGGAGCAGGGGCTTTGTTATTTAAAACCAGTGACAACACTATTTCATCTGTCTTTCACTTTGGAAAAAGGCTGGTCGTTAAAGTAATTTGTTTATATTAACATATTATACATGTGTCCCTAATTTTAAGTAAGTTTCATCTGAAAAAAAAAGGAAAGTATCCTATAAATGTAGTTGAATATATGCTAGTCAACTAGAGGATGACTCCAAGGTTCACGTGTCTGCCTTCCAAGCTTGAGGTCATGAGCTCAGACCCTGGCTGTCCCTCTATGCACCGAGCTTGGTCTAGGTGACTCTGCTGTTGGTGACTTTTGGGGCAAAAGGCAATTTCCAGCTGTGCTGCTGTTGCCAGTTATACTAAGGGTATAACTCCCAGTGAGCACTTGCGCAGGCACCAAAATCAAGATATGCAACCCCCAATAAGCATCTCAATCAAAATGTGTGAAATGTCAACCAAGTAAGTGTGTCACTCCATCTTCACAGCAACAAACCTCAAGAGGTGAAGGGAAGCAGCAGAAGTCTTTCTGTCGAGGGCAGCAGTAATCAGTTATTACCCTGATTTATTCCGTTCTACTATTTCATTCATTGTGTTTTCTGAGGGGACTGGAGCTATAGCACAACAGATAGGGTGTTTGCCTTGCAAGCGGCCAACCCAGGTCGATTCCTCCGTCCCTCTCGGAGAGCCTGGCAAGCTACCTGTGGCATATTCGATATGCCAAAAACAGTAACAGCAAGTCTCGCAATTGAGACGTTACTGGTGCCCGCTCGTGCAAATTGATGAACAGCAGGATGACAGTGACAGTGACAGTGCAAGGCCAGCAGCCTGCCACTGTACAATCCCTCTAACCCCTTGCTTTAAGCATCTATATGTATGCAAGTATAACCACCTTCACAATAAAATTCTTTTAAAATACCTCTCTTCTATGTGGACTATAAGAAAATTCCTGAGGGAACAACAAATGTCATTGGAGCTGGAGATTTTGTTTATAGAACTGAACTTAAGTGGGAGGGGTCCTTGGGACACTGGTGGAGGGAAGCGATCACTCTGGCAGGTAAGGGGTGTGGTGTTGGAATGATTGATGCTTGAAAAAGTATAATTAACAATGTTGTAAATCCCAGTGATTCAATAAAAATGGTGAACGCCAAATTTATTTGTCACAAAGGCTGACTTATAAGTTTCTGGGTTATCTGGGTTATAGGTAACCCAGATAACCCAGAAACTTATATTTACATAGGTAAATAATATGCTTACTAATAAGGTCTACAATTTGGTAGAATATTGATAGTTTTATATCACTCTTGAAGAAAATGCTTCGATCTTTCACCATGACTATTGTGAAGTAGGAAATTTTAAAAACAAAAACAGTTAAAGTAAAAATCATAGTTTTTCTAACTGTAAGGAACGATAGCACAGCGGTAGGGCATTTGCCTTGCATGTGGCTGACCCAGGTTCGATTTCTCTGCCCCTCTTGGAGAGCCCAGCAAGCTACCGAGAGTATCTTGCCCGAAAGGCAGAGTCTGGCAAGACCCCTGGTGTCTGCAGTGTGCCAAAAATAGTAACAAGTCTCAAAATGGAGAAATTACTGGTGCCCACTCAAGCAAATCAATGAGCAATGGGATGACAGTGATACAGTGAAGGTTCTCCAAGTGGCTAAACACTTCTATGACCTTTTACACTGGGAGGGACCTAAACCTGACATAGATAACTAAGCTAATAAAGGTAGTTTAACTAATCATATATGCTATTAGGAGTGGGGCTAAAGTGATAGTATAGCCAGTAGGTCCACCTAGCACATGGCAGGCCCAGGTCTGATCCCCAGCATTGCATATGGTCCCCAGAGCACCACCAGGACTAATTCCTGAGTGTCGAGCCAAGAGTGACCTCTGACTATCACTGGGTGTGACTCAAAAGAGCCAAAAATAAGTAAATAAAAAAATTTGTTTCATTATGAACGAACATTTATTGTAGAGTCACTAACATCTCCCAATGTTCACACAATAGGGTAAGCAGATGCACAGGTCTAACTAAGCAGCTAGGAGGGTTATTGTCCAATTGACCAGCTACCAATGTTTACCATAGTGATCAAAGCTCATGTGACACTGATGTACCAATGATTGTGATCGAAGAAAAATAATCTTCTTCAAAGCCCAGATCTGTGAAGAGATTCCACTCTGGGTGTTGAATCAATACCAAACCCCACCACCCGTCTGTCTGCCTCTGCTGCCGGCGTTTCTCTTTGTCCGGGTCCTGTGGTTGAACATCATACTGGCCTCTCAGGGCTGCTTTTAGTCGGCTGAGCCACGGGCATCTTCACTGTGGTCAGTGCTAACTTTGCCTCCATCAGTGTCACCAGAGGAGTAAGACAGCGGGCAGAGAGTCCAGCTTGCATGCAGCCAATCTGGGAATAAATAAAATTTAAAAATAAGTCATTGAGAGAAACTGAGTATTTCATGAGATTTTTTGTTTAATTTTTTGCAGGTCACAGTAGGCTTGGGGAATTGTTATTGGCTCAGAGTAAAATGAAATCTGAACAAAGCCTTAAAAATGCAGATCTGACTAAGAGGTAACCTCCTGGTTCAAGTTAAATGGATGGTGCTGGAGCTTGCTTTGTTTGTTTGTTTGGGCCACACCCTGCTGTACACAGGGTTTACTTCTGGCTCTGAGCTTACCTCCAGGCAGGAATGAGGGGACCATATGAGGTGCCAGGATCAAACCCAGGTCAGCTGCAAGCAAGGCAAGCACCCTGCCTACTGTACTATATCTCTAGGGCTCCTGGAATTTGCAACATTTAAAGACAATAAAATATACTTTTATATCAGTGGATGTCAATGAAATAGGAACTATTTTCAGTGTTTCCACAAAATATACTATTTCATCACAAAAACCATTGGAAATCAATCGCTTGGTCCTACGACCCAGAAGTACCAATAAAGAATCTAAGAGAAAACTGAGAGAGGACACTGCAAAAATAATGTTGTGTGTATTTATTTTTCTTTCAGAACTCCAAATAGTTGCCTTGGCAAGCAGGCTGCTCTCTTAACTGCAGCCTTCTGAAGACTCAGAGGTGTTTACAGAAATTGAAAGTTCCAGCAGTACATTTCCATGAGCTCATTACCAGTTCCAGTCATACCCTTCAGATTTTTTTCATGTAGAGATAAGTAGCCCTGGGTAGGAACCCTGGCTTGAGGTTTTTGTTTTAATTGCGAAGTAGCAGAAGTCAGATATGTGATTAGTGATGTCAGGGCATCTTTTTAGAATCTCTGCTTTGTCAAAGCAACACCAGTGTCGTTTATTGCCTGCCTCTTTATGCTAATCAGTCTAGCCCACTTGGCCCCTCCTCCTTTCTGCTTCCTTAAGAACTGTTCCTTTCAGCTGTCACTGAGGGGAACTCAGATCTGACTTAGAAATCACTTAATTTAACTCAGCAATACTTTTTCTCTCTTTGTACTATTACTCCAACGGTCCTCTCCTCGAGGTGTTGGATTTCTAGTCAGCAAAAGGAATAAAAAAACTGCCCCAAAGGCAATCTGTTAGAAAGAATTACTTGGTAGGATTTTGAACTCCAGGGAGAAAGTTTCTATGTGTCTTGAAAAGAAAGAAGAACTAAGTCGTGTGTTTTTTACCAATTTCACTGGCATCTTTATGTGGAAGAGAAGTTATATTGGTAAATATTTATTTCAAGAACCATGACTACAAAAATCTTGGAAGTTTATTAAGAGAAATAAATGTTTTTCATGCAAGGACGGGATCTGCATGTACTGCTTTGGCTCTCAGTATCTTGTACAGACCATTTGAGGTGCCCAGCCCAGGAGAGGAAATGCTCTAGTGACACCCGAGCCTCAGCCACACTCCTAGAACCATGTCTACTGCACAAAGGGAAGGCAACTGTCGCCTCTTCAACACTGTGCACACCTGTAAACTGCCGCTTCCTGAGGACCAGCGACCTCACGGTGAGTCAGTCAGGCTAGTGGGCACTGTTTTCTGAGTCTTCCTGTCCATGTGCAGTCGTGGAAGAATGGTAGACTATGGGAGTCTCTGGGGAATCTTTCAGTTTTAAACTCCGAGAATAGACATAACCGAGATGCCGATGGGTAGTTGCCTTGAGCTCACAATTGCTTTTTTGTTGGTTTGTTTTGGGGCCATACCTGGTGGTGCTCAGGGGTTGTTCCTGGCTCTGCACACAGGACTCACTCCTGGTGGGTTCAGGGGACCATACGGAATGCCAGATATCTAAACCAGGTCAGTTGTGTGGAAGGCAAGCACTGTCCTACCTCTCCGGTCCCTCATCATTGTTTTTTTTAAAAGATTATCAAAGGCTATCTGGTATGCATATTCCATGAAGCTGTACTTCTGAAGCTTAAAGTATTACACTTCTATCCACTTTGATTTTTCTAGCACTTGCAAGATGTTGTGTGATTCAAAACACCCCTCCTGAAAAGGCTGAATTGGCTAGGAGTAGCCTTAAGTTAGCCTGAAGTATTCTCTTTTGTCCCACCCACTTATAATGCATTTTTAAAATTTAAAGTTTAAAGTGAATTTTATCTGGATCTCTGGCTTATTCATTTGTAGGAAAACAAATACATTCTGGATTCCTTTCCTATATGGTCCAAGAACGGCCGGAGACTGACAGAGAAGGGGATCACCTTTCAAATGCTAGACACTCACTTAGACTAAACTGTCTACCTTGGAGCCATTCTCACCATTAGTCTTTAAAATTTTCAAATGTACTAAGCAGCCGGCTGCATCAATTAGTGACAGATGGTTGACATAAATGAAAAAAAAAATCTCTCCGAACCGTTCTGTTGGGGACAGCAAAGGACATTTTAAGGAAAGATTGCATGCTGTCAGGATGACATCATCCATTCATGCCCTCCCCCTCCCAGAGGGAAGGGTTTATTCCAGACATTCCAAACTCTCAAAAGCCCAAGATGGTTCTTTCTATATAGTGGTCTAAGCAATGCACTCTTGAGTTTATTCTTCTGTAGTCACAGTTTTAGATTTCAGAGGCATCCACAGTGCTCACCCAAGGACTAAAACCCCTTTCCAGGGTGGCATATAGGTGCTAACGTTCATGGGGATGAATCAGTCACTGGAGTTCTATAAGGTCACTGCATGCTTACAAGGCTTAACATATATAGGGAGAAGAGAGTTTTTATTAAGTGAGACAGTGCAAACTTTGGAGACCACTCTATACCAGCAGGGTCATCTAAATATATTAAACTAACTGGAATGTACCAGGGTTTAAGAATAGCATTGCTAGATAGAAATTAATGAGGTGTTTGTGTGTCTGTCTGTGTGTTCATGTGTATGCAAATGTATTTTGTTCCTTCTCTATTAGTGGAAAATCCTAGTTCATCATAGTGTTTTGTTTGCTTTTCATTTTGTTTGAAATGTTTAAAATGTTTAATGTTTTCTTCCACCTCCATACTCCACTGATTGCTGATGTAATATTTATTATAGAAAATTGATAGTGCAAAACTGTTGCGATTAACATTTCTATACATAGTCTTGTGACCTTTTCTTCTCTGCATGTGTAACACTATATTTGCTTCATTTAAAACAAATCAATCATATTTTATATAGCTATATGACCTGCTTTTTAGCTTAGCATATATGAACAAACTTTTATTTCATTGTGTATTATATAATCTTCTGCTGTCTTAAATTATATGCCATTTCCTCATATGGATAGAGCAAAATTGCTCTAACAATTCCTGAAACACTTCATTTAGTTCTAAATTGCCTTTATTATGAGCAACATTGTATTTAATGCAAACTAATATATAAATAATTGCAGAAACAATATTTCCTTGGTACATATTCTTTGAGATGATAGTAAATCTAAGATATTCATATTTTCAAGAAATTTTTCTGTGAACCAAATGTCCTCCAATCTGCAATATAAAGATATATTCTAAGCAACACTGGGAATTAAAAATTGTTTCCCAATTTTATAAGTGGAAAATTGTATCACACGGTTGTTTAAGACAAACTATCCTAATGGTCTCTCCCTGACTGGCCACATCCCAAGCTGTCCGGAAATATCATTATGGTGACGTACTCCCCAAAACACGAACATGTCTCAAAGTCTGACTTCCTTTTTCAGACTGACGCTTTTACCTAGAATGTTTTGAAAGCAGCCATATTCTTCCACAGCAGAATCTCAAAATATCTTCCCACAAAACCACAATCCATAACATTATAAAGCATGCTAATGTAGCCCAGACCGGTCAGTGACTGCTGAGAAATACCACGTAGAGATCTGAGTTGACAAGTGACACTGGGCAGGATTTGCTACGTTGCTACACAGCATGACAATTAATGTCCTAAAATTTTAAAGTATTCATTAGTGCAGTGGCCCTGGTATTTCCTCCAAGCTATATATACACCTTGGTATCATGCAAAGTTCAGCCAACGTCCAAGAAAGCCAAGTTGTTAGTTTCAGAGAATGAGGTTCAGTTGTGCATTTATTCACTGAGTGTGTAGCTTTGGTCTAGTCCCAGTTCAACTTCTAAGAGTCCCAGTTCAAAGTCTAAGAGTTCAACTTTCTCTTTGAACATACACACCATGATTAATTGACATTTGATTCTTTGGAGGCCGTGACCATACCTAACCCATGAGTACTTTCAATCTTTCTATACTATATGCAACAGTGCTTTACATTAATTCTAAAGTACTTAACTCTTTCCAAGTAGGCACTCCTCAAAGTATACTTTGTAGGTAACCATATAAAAGCCACTCACTCCAGAAATTATCTCGACAATAACTGCAAAATGTTGTGCAAGATGCTGGGTATTATGCCAGAGGAAAGTTTAATTAAATCAGCTGAGTTTAGATCCTGTCTACGTGGAATGTACATCTATGGCAACAGGTATTTATGCCAGCCCAGGAGATACAAGAGCCTCTCGCTGTTTGTTGCTTGCTACCTGGTAGCTTTTTTGTTGTATTTAAAAATCCATTTAGCTATCATTTGATCTCATGAATACATTTGTAAATACTCACATATGTCTAGGAAACCTCAACAAACTTCAGCACATATTTACCCAAGTCACTTTAACCATCCTTATGGTAATGCATTATGGTTTAAAATTTACCCCAAAATTTCATATACTTGATCTTATTGAAATCTCACATCAAACACAGGAGGTAGTGTTATCAGTCATGGTTCTCCAGAGAAATACAACCAGTAGGATAGCATTTTAGAGAGACAGGAGAGGGAGAGGGAAGGTGAGGAATGATTTCAAGGACTTGACTCATAGGATTATGAAAGGTGGCAAGTCCAGTATCTGCTCGGAAGGTTCGAAAAAGCTGCAGACCCAGGTGAAAACGTGAGCAATGCTGTAGATGAAACCTCAGAGCAATCTGTTAGCAGAATTCCTTCTAGCTCAGATATCAGTCTTTGGTTCAAGATTTCAGCTGAATGAATGAAGCCATTAGCCTTAAGGAAGGCAAACTACTTACTCCGAGTCCACTAACTTAAATGTAAATTTCATCCCCAAACACCTGTACAGAAACATCCAGAGTAGCGTCTAAAAAATATCTGCTATTGGGCGGAATACAGACTAGAGACTGAACACAATGGCCACTCAACACCTTTATTGCAAACCACAACACCTAATCAGAGAGAGAGAGAACAAAAGGGAATTCCCTGCCATAGTGGCAGGGTGGGGTGGGGGGAGACGGGACTGGGGAGGGGGGGAGGGTTGTTGGGTTTACGGGTGGTGGAGAATGGGCACTGGTGAAGGGATGGGTTATCGAACTTTGTATGGGGGAAGCATGAGCACAAAGATGTATGGATCTGTAACTGTACCCTCACGATGACTCTAATTAAAAATAAACTAATAAAAAAAAATATCTGCTGTTGTATTGTAGACAGGTCGCACATAAAAGATCAGTGTCATTTTCCTCATTTTTAAAAATAGACATATAAACTTTTCCTCGAGGTCAAGTGATTTTTCAAGGTAATGTAGTTTACTAAGAGCTACTTTCAATATGCGCTCTGCTATGCACACTGATTTATAAAATCTACATTTCCTATTGCTACAATATTTAATTTTTAATAGATTCACATTAAAGAAATATTTCTGCAGATGTCTAAGTTTCATTGAGATTCCCCCTTACTTTCTCTGTGTGTTCTGATACCAATTAAAGGCTACTAATTAGGTACTTTATATTTCCATTCAATTTTGATACTATCCAGAGCTGGCAAGATCCATGAAAGATAAAGGAATCAGTCTCAACAAGATTGCATCATCTCAAAAGTCAGCTCCAAATGTCAATTTTCTCTTAAACTCCTGGAATTCTGCTTGGATCATTCAAGGCTGTCCACCACTCCCTTGGGTTTAAGATTTTACTAAAATAACTCATGCAACTTAAGAAAGTGCTATGCTTACACTTATAATTAGTCTTATTTTAAAGAATACAAATAAAGTCAAAGAGATTCCTAGGGAAGGTCTGAGCATAGGAGTCTCTTCCTGTGACATCAAGGGTTACTCTTACTACAATATATCCACCAATCTAGATACTCCACTGAGCTCCAGGTCCACTTTTCTATGACTTTATTATGTAAGCATGACATTAACCACGATTAACCTCAGACTCAAGTCTCTCTTCCCTCCCTGGAGGCTGGAGTTAGGAATTTCAAGTTCTGCCTTCTAAAGGTGTCCTTTACTTTTCTGGAGTGACCAATCTGTCCCTTGAAAGTCTCTAAGCATTCCTTCTGAGCCACCTCATTAACATAATAAAGACACAATTCTCAGGAAAGTCCATGGTTTCTTTAAAGTTTTGTGCTAGGATTGGGAGACAGACTAGATATATTCTTTATTATCTCACACTTTGGCCATGATTTTTTTGGATGTGCTCTATTTTTTAATGTCAAAGAAGTTTCCTTCAAGTCAAGAACTTGCAAACCAAGAAAATGATAAATGCCCTCAACCAATGCTTTATTTAATGTAGTTTTGCTCTATACCAGCCATACACTGAATACTGTATTAGATGCTAAAGTCAAAGATTTTCTCTCAAATTATTTTCTATCATAAATTCCCTTTTGAATTAAGCAATAAAAACTAAACTAATAATGTGCTTTTAACTTTTGAATGGAAGAAAAAGTCACACAATTTATAATGTTCTAACTTTGCTGCATTTGTCATAATTTTCATGTTACTACACTTCTCTCAAAGGTTTCAGAATACTGAATCTAGCTGAGAACTTTGTACATATATTTGTATACATACATGTCAACTAAATCATGCTATAAAATACAGTAGCTTTATACAATTAAATAAGTGTCTTTTGTAAAGAGGGAGAAAACATGAAAAATATAAATGGTATGCTTCTTAAAATAGACTTTTGTGTGGTTCCAAAGTAATGTTATTTCATATATGCCCCTACATAACTGGTGAGGGACAGTTAAAATAAACTATGATTAAAACAAAAAGACACTTATTTCTCTTTTTCTTTAATAGTCCTGAGATAGTTGACTGATTGATAGTTAAAGGAAATTTCGATTAAGAAAAAATTATTTGGGACTGGAGAGTTAGCACAGGCGATAAGAAAGTCACTTGCCTTGTATATGGGTGGCTGTGGTGACCCTGGTTTGAATTCCTGATACAACATAAGTTTGCACTGGGCACCACCAGGGGTTACTCCTAAACACAGAGCCAGGAATAGCTCCTGACTTCTACTGGTTATGACTCAAATGCCTCTCTCAAAAAAAAAAAAAGAAAGAAAAAAAAAGAAAAATCAAACACTTGTGTTTAATATTTTCCCCATTTAATTTAAACACAGTGGTTTATAAAGTTGTTCATGATGATTTGTTACAGGCATTCAATATTTCTTTTTTTTATTGAATCACTGTGAGCTACACTTACAAAGCTTTCATGTTTGAGTTACAATGATCAAACACCCATCCCTTCACCAGTGTACATTTTTTACCATCAATGCCCCAGTATCTCTCTCCTCCACACCCCCCCACCCATGCCTCTATGGCAGACAGTTTCCCTCTTACTCTCTCTCTCTCCTTATGGGAATTATGGTTTGCAATACAGATAATGAAAGGTCATCATTGTTGGTCCTTTATGTACTCTCAGCACACATCTCCCATCCCGAGCAATCTCTCCAAACATCACTGACTTAGTGATCCCTTCTCTATTCAAGCTGCCATCTCCCCCAGCTCATAAGGCAGGCTTCCAACCATGGAGGAATCTTCCTGGCCCTGTCTCTACTGTCCTTGGGTGTTAGTGTGTTAGTCTCATATTATGATATTTTATATTCCACAAATGAGTGCAGTCATTCTATGCCTGTCTCTCTCTTTCTGACTCATTTTACTTAGCATGATACTCTCCATGACCATTCACTTATAAGCAAATTTCATGATTTCATCTTTCCTAACAGTTTCATAGTATTCCATTGTGTAGATGTACCAAAGTTTCTTTAACCAGTCCTCTGTTCTCAGGCACTTGGGTTGTTTCCAGATTCTACTATTGTGAACAGTGCTGCAATGAATATACAGGTGAAAATGTCATTTCTACTGTGTTTCTTTTTTGCACCCTCGGGATATATTCCAAAAGGTGGTATTGCTGGGTCCTATGGAAGCTCAATTTCTAGTTTTTGAAGGAATGCCCATATTGTTTTCTAAAAAGGCTGAACCAGTCAGCATTTCCAACAATGAAAGAGAGTCCCTTTCTCCCCACATCTGTGCCAGCACTGGTTGTTCTTGTTCTTTTTTTTGAATTTATTTATTTTTAATTAGTGAATCACCGTGAGGGTACAGTTACAGATTTATACACTTTTGTGCTTATGCTTCCTTCATACAAAGTTCGGGTACCCATCCCTTCACCAGTGCCCATTCTCCACCACCAGTAAACCCAGCATCCCTCCCACCCTCCCCAATCCCATCTCCCCCCACCCCACCCTGCCACTGTGGCAGGGCATCCCCTTCTGTTCGTTCTCTCTAATTAGTTGTTGAGGTTTGCAATAAAGGTGTTGAGTGGCCATTGTGCTCAGTCTCTAGCCCTCATTCAGCCCGCAACTCCCTTCCCCCGCATGGCCTTCGACTACATTATAGTTGGCGATCCCTTCTCTGAGTTGCCCTTTCCCCAGAATGTGAGGTCAGTCTCCAAGCCATGGAGTCAACCTCCTGGTACTTATTTCTACGATTCTTGGGTGTTAGTCTCCCACTCTGTTATTCTATATTCCATAGATGAGTGCAAACTTTCTATGTCTGTCTCTCTCTTTCTGACTCATTTCACTTAGCATGAATCTCTTCATGCCGATCCACTTAAATACAAAATTCATGACCTCCTTTTTTCTAACAGCTGCATAGTATTCCATTGTATAGATGTACCAAAGTTTCCTCAACCAGTCATCCGTTCTAGGGCATTCGGGTTTTTTTCTAGATTCTGGCTATTGTAAACAGTGCTGCAATGAACATACATGTGCAGATGTCTTTTTGATTATACTTTTTTGCATCTCTGGGATATATTCCCAGCAGTGGTATTGCTGGGTCAAATGGGAGCTCAACCTCTAGTTTTTTGAGAATTGTCCATATTGTTTTCCAGAAGGGCTGAACCAGTTGGCATTCCCACCAGCAGTGTAGAAGGATCCCTTTCTCCCCACATCCTCTCCAACAGCGGTTGCTTTTGTTCTTTTTGATGTGTGCCAGTCTCTGTGGTGTGAGATGATATCTCATTGTTCTGACTTGCATCTCCCTGTTGATTAGCGATGTAGACCATTTTTTCATGGGCCTTTTGGCCATTTGTATTTCTTGTTTTGAGGAAGTTTCTGTTCGTTTCTTCTCCCCAGTTTTTGATGGGGTTGGAGGATTTTGTCTTGTACAATTCTATTAGTGTCTTGTATATGCTGGATATTAACCCCTTATCAGATGGGCATTGGGTAAATATTCTTTCCCATTCCATGGTCTTTCTTGGTATTTTAGTCACTGTTTCTTTTGAGGTACAGAAGCTTCCTAGTTTAATGTAGTCCCATTTGTTTGTGTTTGTTTCCATTTGCTTGGTCGGGGTGTTTCATCCTTAAAAATGCTTTTAGCTTCAATGTCATGCAGAGTTCTGTCTACCTTTTCCTCCATGTACCGTATGGATCCATGTCTGATATTGAGGTCTTTAATCCACTTTGATATGACTTTTGTGCCGGTGTTAGACAGACATCAGAGTTTATTTTTCTGCAGGTACCTCTCCAGTTTTCCCAGCACCACTTGTTGAAGAGGCTTTCCTTATTTCATTCACATTTCTTGCTCCCTTATCAAAGATTAAATGATAATATATATGGGAGTCTGTGACAGAATATTCAATTCTATTCCATTGGTCTGCGGGTCTGTTTCTAGCCCAATACCATGATGTTTTAATTACTACTTCTTTGTAATACTGTTTGAAGTTGGGGAAGGTGATGCCACCCATCTTCTTTTTCCCAAGGATTGCTTTAGTTATTCATGGGGATTTATTGTTCCATATGAATTTCAGGAGTCTTTTGTCAATTTCTTTGAAAAGTGTCATGGGTATCCTTATAGAGACCGCTTTAAATCTGTATAGTGCTTTAGGGAGTATTGCCATTTTGATAATGTTAATCCTTCCTATCCATGAGCAAGGGATGTATCTTCCTAGTGTCCTCTTTCATTTCTTGAAGTAGTGTTTTGTAATTTTCTTTGTATATGTCTTTCACCTTCTAAGCTGATTTCAAGGTACTTGATTTTCTGAGGGACTATTGTGAATGGGATTTTTTTTTACATATCTCTTTCTTCTCTCTCTTTATTTGTATATAAGAAAGCCATGGACTTTTGGGTGTTTATTTTGTAGCTTGCTACTTTGCTATACAAATTTTTTGCTTCTAAGACCTTTTTTTATAGAGTCTTTATGATTTTCTAAGTATAGTATATATGATCCTCAAATAGTGATGCTTGATCTTTTCCTTTCCTATCTGTATGCCCTTGATATATTTTTCTTGTTTAACTGCTATGGCAAGAACTTTCAATATTATATTGAATTGCAGCATCACTGGCATTTAACATGAAAGACTGATAGAAATAGAGTATTTTAAAAAGTACATAGAATGGGGAGCACTCGTATTCTATTAGACCTTATCATGTCCAAGTCCCTACGAGACAAGCCTTTCTAGCAAGTCTAATTAATCAATATATGAGGATTTAGAATGTAATAATTTAAACTTCATTTTCTTCATCTTGTATTCATTTGGGTGGCTTCAGCAAATAAAAAATAAGAAAATAAGAAATGTCAAGAATATTAAGAAATTATCATTTATTTATTGTTGGTAGGGTTGTTACATTATACATGTGCTATGGAAAATAGTACAGCAATTTCTCAAAAATTAAAACTATAACTACCATATGATCAACAATTCTGCCTCTGGGAATATACCCAAAAAACTGAAAACAGCAACTCAAATATATTATTTTACAATGGAGCTCACAGAAGCACTATTCCCAACTGCCAGGAGATAGAAGCAATCATGTTATCTGTTGATAAATGAAAAAACAGAATTTGATATTATGAAATATTATTCAACCTTAAAATGGAAGAAAATCTGAATACATGCTACAACATGGAAATTTTGTTGTAAAGTTAGAAAACCTGACTTTGAATCAGAATAGGAAACTCAGAAATTGACCCATTCATATCTGGTTGATTAATTTTTCACAAAGAAACCAAGATAGGCTTTTCAAAGGGATGAGATGTAGTATTTTCTGTGGTGGTTCGGGGAAAAAAATGAATAAACATATTACTAAAAATTGACCTCAATACTTTCCGCATACAATGACTATTTTGAGGTGAAAGATAACTAAAACACAAAAGCAAATTTTAGAGAATGTTTTTAAAATCTTCACAAAATTAGATGGAGTGATTTTATTTCATTTTATTTTATTTTTTATTAGTGAATCACTGTGAGATAAAGTTACAGACTTAGAAATTTTCATGCTTGCATTTCAGTCATACAATGATCTAGTACCCATCCCTCCACAAGTGCCCATTTTTCACCACCAATGGTCCCAACATCCCTCCCACCACCCCCACCCTGTCCCCTTCACCCCACCCCGCTTCTGTGGCAGGGCATTCCCTTTTGCTCTCTCTCAGATGGAGTAATTTTAAACACATATAAAATATTAACCGTATAAAACTATCAACACTAAAAGTATCTGTAATTGAAAGCAGGGAGATATGTCAAAGAACTAGAAAGCATGTCTGACTTGAACAAAGCTCTGAGTCTGATCACAGCCCCACATGGCCTTCAGAGCACCACCTGGTGGCCCCCAGCACCCTGGTGAGATCAAACACAAAAACAAACCTAAGATTTCTATTCCTTAAAAGACAACATTAAAATAAGGGCCTGCACAAGAGCAACCAGTGCTGCTGCAGATGTGGGGAGAAAGGGACTCTCTTTCATTGTTGGTGGAAATGCTGACTGGTCAAGCCTTTTTGGAAAACAATATGGACATTCCTCAAAAAATTAGAAATTGAGCTCCCGTTTGACCCAGAAATACCACTTTTGGGAATATACCCTGGTGGACCAAAAACACACAGTAGAAACACCAACTGCATTTCTATGTTGATTGCAGCACTATTCACAATAGCCAGAATCTGGAAGGAACCTGAGTGCCCGAGAACAGACGAATAGATAAAGAAATTATGGTACATCTACACAACGGAATACTACTCAGCTGTTGGGAAAAATGAAGTCATGAAATCTGCCTATAAATGGATGGATAATGAGAGTATAATGCTGAGTAAAATGAGTCAAAAGAAGAGAGACATATAGAATGATTGCATTCATTTGTGGTATACACACACACATATAACATATATGTATATGTATACTAGACGACTAATGTCCACAGCCATGGAAAACGGCCTAGGAGGATAGGTCAATCAATGGTTGGAATCAACCACAAGTGTGTGGGGGGCACAGGGTAGGTAAGATATGACAATAATAACTATAAATGATCACGTTTTAGGTAAAGGGATGTTCCTGATAACCTAAGAGTCTGCCATAGAGACCGACAGGGGATGGGGAGTGGGTGAAATGATGGGAGGGAAACTGAGGATACTGGTGATAGGAAATGTACACTGGTGGAGGGATGGATGTTGGAATGCTGCATTATTGAAACCTAATCATAAACAGCTTTGTAAGGGTCTAGCTCAGTGATTAAAAAAAATTAAGATAAAATAAATAAAAATTAAATTAATTTTTTAAAGGATCTGAAAGATAAAACGTGAGTAAGGCCTTACACATTGCTGACCCTGATGCAGTCCTTGACACCCTACATGGTTCCCCAATGCCCACCAGGAATGATCCTTAAATACCACTGGGTATGGACCCCCCAAAATAAAAAAAATGAAAAATAAAAAATAAATTTAAAAAAATTAAGTAGCCAGAGACATAGTAATCTTGCAGTGGCCTACCCTGGTATAATGCCTGGACTGAAGCTTATGATCCCCTGTATGGTCCCCTGAGCACAGAGCCAGGAGTAAGGATGAGCAATTCTGGATATGCTACACACACACATGAAAAATGAGAGGGAGAGAGAGAAAAAAAGTGGAGAGAAAATATGTAAAACATGCATCTGAATATACAATGAACTCAATATATAAACAGTTTAATTTTTTTACAATTTTTTAGTAAGGCACCATAATAAGGCATACAGTGATTCAATGCCATACACCACAGCCACCACCATAGTGTCAGCATCCCTCTACCAATGTCCCAAAGTCCCTTCTCATCCCACCCACGCCCTTGGCAGTCTCAGTTCTGTTGACTTTCAGAATCTGTTATATTATCCCATGGACGAGAGAGATTATTCTGCATTTGTTCCTCCCGCTATGACTGACTTCGTTCAGCATGATACCTTCTACTTGCACACTGTGTCAGCTGGGCTAGAGAGATAGCTTTTACTTGAGTGTGGACCAACCCAGTTTCTCCTCAAAACCATGGGATCCTCCAAGCCTTGCCTGGAGTGACCCCTGAGCTTAAAGAAAGGACTAAGTCCTAATTATGAATTTTGTGCCCCCTATCCACCTACCAATCCCCCACCAAAAACCCAAAACACAGTGAGTGCAGCAGCAACTAGATTTTTAAATAACCAAATGCTCTGGCTGTCACAAATGGCCAATGAGTACATCTAAAAATGCTTTTCCCCTCTTGAACATGCCTCTCTCTCTCACACACACACACATACACACACACACACTCTCTCTCTCCCCACTTATATTTCTCTAAATTTATTTCACTAAAAGCTACTTTGTGGGCTGGAGCGATAGTACAGTGGGTACATTTGCATTGCATGCGGCCAACTGGGTTCAATCCCTGGCATCCTATATGGTCTCCCAAGCACAGCCAGGAGCAATTCCTGAGGGCAGAGCCAGGAGTAACCCCTGAGCATTGCTGGATATGACCCAAAAAGCTAAACTAACGAAAACAGCAACAACAAAACCTACTTTGCTTCACTAAAAATAAATTTAATTCAATAAAAAATAAAAATGCTCAATATTATTGTCAAGAAAATGCAAATCAGAACTGCTCCAAGGGTTTCTGATTTTTCACTAATCTGATATTTCACAATCACTAAAATGGCTAAAACTGAGAATACAGATGGCCCCTCGCATTGGCAGGAATGTGGAACAACCAGAACTCCTGTTCATTGCAGTAAAGTAGTGTGACCAGCTTGAAAAGTAATTTGGCAGTTTCTTATAAGGCTAAATCTATATCTACTTGCCACTTGCTATGATCTTGCAATTCCAATTCAAAGTATTTTTCCGAGGGAAATAAAAATGACATGTTCACCTAAAATGTGTCCATCTACTTTTAGCAGATTTTGTTTCTCGGAGTTTCAATATGTAACAGCAAAACCTAAATACTACATAGAAATGGAGATCCTAACTCTTTCTGGAGTATTCTTAGAATTAGAAAAGAATAAAGTCCTGATACATGTAATCACTTGGGTAAATCTCAAAAGTATTATGGTTATGTATTTATGCACATAGTATTCTAAGTATTCAGAGATCCAGAATAGAGAACATTATGCTATGGCAATAAAAATAAGCAGTTACTATCTAGAGTGAAAGAAGAGCCAGAACAGGACACTAAACAAATCATGAGGATATTTTAAATAGTATTACTTTAAGGGATCTGAGTGCACACATTCACTGAAATTCACCAGTACATATGCACTACATTTTTAAGAACAAAGACTGCCTGGGTAGCCTCATACTCCAAAACTTCCTCTAGGTCTCCACTGATAAATCTATTGCACTTATGAAGACCCTGAATGATTCTAGACATTCTAGTGAACTTCAATAACTTGCTCCAGAACATAGTGCATATTGCTGGCAGAATAATTACAGCTCAGCTTAGGAAATACCAAGCCTTGTGGATAAAATAAAAGTTCTTAACTCAGAGAAGTTTAATAGTATTTGATGGCTTCTTTACCTTTAAAACTTCTTTTTGTTTTTTCAGCCACACTGGCTTACTCCTGGCCCTGTACTTGGGGATCCCTCCTGGCCCTCTGCTCAAGGATAACACCTAGCAGGGCTCAGGATGTGTGATGCTGAAGATCAAACTCAGGCTGACTACAGGCAAAGGAAGAGCCCTACCTGCTCTAGCCCTAAAACTTAGAAATCCTTATTGATAACATAGAAATAAAAATTAACAAATTAATGAGATCAGCACAGGACATACTAAAAACGAATAGCTGAAATGAGACCATTGTTCCTCTCTTTTAGAAGAATCTGTCCTTTTGTTTTATTTTATTTGGCTTTTTGGTTCACACCCAGCATTGCTCAAGGGTTACTACTGGCTCTGCACTCAGGAATTCCTCCAGGAGGTGCTCATGTCAGCTGCGTGCAAGACAAACACCCTGCTCACTGTACTATTGCTCCCACCCCATGTCTTCATTTTTTTAACATACTTTAAAATCAATGGTTTCTATTCATTTTTCAGTTTGTTTCGGGACCAAGTCAGTCAGTGCTCAGGGCTTACTCCTGGCTGTGCCCAGGATCACTCGTGGAAGTGTTTGAGGGACCATATTGGTGCCAGCGATTGAACAGAGGTCAGCAATGTGCAAGAAAAGAATCTTACCCACTGTACTATCTGATCTGGCTTCTGTTAATGCTCTTCAGAGCTCAGTGCTTTCATCTAAGTCATAATGAATTCAGGACTTTTCCTTTCATAATTAGCTCAAATGCACTACTTCATGAATATTTGTCTCACCCAACTCTTCCTGTTGTATAAACTTACAAAGTATTTCATTTAGCAAATATTTATGTAGTGCTTCCCAGATTTGTTGGGCATGATTCTAGGCCTTAATGAACAAAACAGACAAAAATCTCTACCCAGTTGAACTTATTTTCTAAGTGAGAAGCGCAGGCAATGAAGAAAATTAAATAAGTAAATGAAATACCGCAAATTATGATAATGGGAATAGTAATAGTGGAATAAAAATGAAGTAGGTAAAAATGTCAGAGTGGAAGTTGGATTTTGAGTGCTCAGGGACCATCTCACTAAGATGGTAACACTGAAGCAAGTGTCTAAGAAGTGAGAGTGTGCCAGAGAACACGAGGGAAGGAAGGATGTGAAGAATCTAAGAGTAAGCTTTAGGGCCCAGGTAATAGTTCAGCAAGTAGGATGTTTACCTTGAACATGGCCAACCCGGGTTTAATCCCCTGTACCTATATGGTCCTCCAAGCACTACGGGAGTAATTCCTGAGTGCAGAGCCAGGAGAAACCACTGAGCATCACTAGGTGTAACCCCCAAACAGACAAACAAATAAAAAAGAGTAATCTTTTGACTTCACACTTGTGATAAATGTATTTTGATACCCTTCTTGATTCACTTAAATTAGAACATTATTGCTATATTAGTTATTAAGACATTGAACTTTCTCATACCTTTGTATCACCTGAAGAAATATCCAAGTAGTATATTAAAACACAATTGCTACATAGAAGTTAGGAAGAATTACATACATACACACACACAAACACACATACAGAGCTTGAGGAGTAAAGATAAAAAATCTACTTTTGTAGAACTCATGGTAAACCCAATCTAGATCTGAGTTTTGTTTTTTTTTAAAAAAAAGATTTTAAATGACTCTTTCAGTTTCCCTACTCATGATTAGTCTGTTCACTTTTTCTACTTCCTCCTGATTTAGTTTCAGGCAGTTTTACAAGAATTCATCCATTTCTGCCAGGTTTTCCAACTTAATGACACTAAGTTGTTCTTATGAATCTTTTATGATCTTTCACAGACTTGATATATCTGTTGTAATTTCTCCCTTTTCTTCTTTAATCTGATTTATTTGGGTTTCCTCTTTCTTTTTCCTTGTGTATCTAGGTAAAGTTTTTAAAGTTTGTTTATTTTTTTTAAATATCAAGTTAAAAAATAAAATTCCTGTTCATTTACCCTTTGAACCATTATCTTTATTTCTATATCATTGATTTTTGCTAGAATATTTATTGTTTTCTTCCTTCCACTTACTTTGGAATTATTTATTGTTGTTTGTTTATTTGTTTCTTTCTTAAATTGTAATGCTGGATTATTGATTTGAGATTTTTTTTATTTCTGAATGTAAGCCAGCATTGCCATGAACTTTTTCTCAATACTACTTCTAGTTCTTATAGTTTGTGTCTGCATTCTCTCCTTGAAAGAAATCCTCATTTCTTCTTTTATTTTCTCTTTGACCCAATGGTTGTTTAACAAAATGTTGTTCAGTTTAAAAATGTTAGAGATTTCTCTGATTTTCTTTTTATAGTTAATTTTGCCCTCATAGCATCATGGTCTGAAAAATTTACTTTTTTATGATTTCTATTTTCATGATTTTATGGACACTTTAATTGCGCCCCAGTGTGTGGTCTATTCTAGAGAATATTCCGTATGCACTGGAAAAAATGTGTAATTGGTTTCTTAGGGGTGAACTTTATTCTAGATATCTATTAATCCCAATCCTTACTATGTTTTAAGGCTCTTATCTCCTTGTTGATGTTCTTTCCGGTTGATCTGTCCAGTGTTGACTGTTGGGTGTTAAAAGTATCCCACTGTTACTGTGTTTCTGTTCACTGTATCTCCTCAGATCTGTTAACAATTGCTTTAAAAACTTTACTGCCCCTTCATCTGGTATATATATATATGTATATGTATATGCATATATACACACATATATACATATATGTAGGTAAATGTCAAATTCTCCTGATCTATAGATTGCTTAGCTATTTTATAATACCCATCCTTGTCTTTCAGTATTTCTTTAGCTTAAATGCTGTTTTGTCTACACAAATGGCCACCTGTGCTTTTTAAAAGATTATCGTTTTGTACAGATTGTACAGATTATCGTCTGTACAATCATTTCCAACTGTTCACTCTGAGACTATGTTGATCATGAGATTTCAAGTTCAACTTCCTTCTGAGATCAGGCATGGTGCATTTTTCTCCACCACTGTTCATCAGAGTCTTGGAAGTCCTCACCAAATAATCAGGCAAGAAAAGAAAATCAAGTGACTTCATTTGATTGGAAAAGAAATTTAACTAACATTATTTGCAGATGACCATGATAATATACATAGAAAACCCTAACCTACTAAAAAAAAAAGAACCCTTTAGAAACAATAAGTCAAGACAACAATGCAGCAGGCTTCAAAACCAATACACAAGATTAGTTGCATTTCTACATAAAAATAACTAGAAGAGAAAGAAGGAAAATTTTACAACCTCATTTTAAATAGTTTCTAAAAATATCAAGTGCCTGGCAATCAACTTTATAAAGGGTGTGAAAGACATACATTTAAAATTATAATTCACTGTCAACATAAGTAGGACATCAGGAAATGGAAAAATATTTCACGTTCATCAATTAACATGAGGAAATCAGGAAATGGAAAGATTTTCCATGCTTGTCAACTAAAAGAAATAACATTGTTAAAATGACCACCCTGTGTGGCAAAATAAAAGAAGACAAAAACCAAAAGTGACCATCTTACCCAAAGCATTATACAGAGTCAATGTATAAATGCCTACCATCAAAATGTTGATAACATTATTCAAAGACTTAGAACAAATACTACCAAAATATGTATGAAATCCTAAAACTTCCGAAATAGTCAAAGCAATTCTTGAAAGAATACGAAGATATTTTATTTCCTTATTTTAAATCACACTATGAGGTAATAGTAGCAAAAATGGTATGGTATTGGAGTAAAGACAAACTCTCAGACCGATAAAATAGAAATGAGAGTCCAGAGATTAATTCTTAGATATATAGACAATTAATCTATGCAAAGAAACTGGGTAAATGAAGTGGAGCAAGGGAACCCATTTCAACAGATAGTGTTGAGAAAATTACAAAGTCACACATAAAAATATGAAGCTTGTATTTACCAAGGTTACAAAACAAGTCTATGACCATCTAAGGACATCTCAAATGCATTTCATGGTTATGTCATGTGGCCCAGATCCAGTTGTCCTTTGGCAGCTCCTGCCCTCTGGGGTCAGCCTGCTTGAAGTTAGCCTTTTTGAAATGTGGTTAAGGGTCTATTTTCCTCACCATTATCATTGTGAAATAAAAACAAATCTCAGGCAAAATTTATTCACATAGCCAGTAATTAATTAAACACTTATTAACTAGTAAGCACAAAAAAGTTCACATGACTTCTCAGAGTCTCCTTTTCAGGTTACTGGGTTAATTAATTTTGCTTGCTTTGGGACCAGGTTGGTGGGACTCAGGTTTTTCTCCTCAGTCTGTGCTCACAGGTCCTTTATGGTGGTGCTCAGAGGATCATACGTGGTGCTGGGGATAGAATCAGGGTTGGCTGCATGCAAGGCAATTGCCCTACCCACTGTACTATTTCTCTGGCCCTTCGAAAATTGTTGTTGTTGTTTATTTTGAAGCATGTAGTAACCAAAGCTCCAAATTAAGAACGGGTTAAGTAATACTCATTGTTACAGTTCACTTATTAAGACTTCATTTAAAGTGCTAGCTAATCTAATATGTTAAATCATTAACTTGACTTGATATTTTAATGGCATTTAGGCAAAATAAATTTCACACCTGAGTTGCTTTTTAATATTGTCTTGGAAAATCTATCACAATAGCGAAAAGTCAGAAGTCAAACGCAGCCAACACTTACATTCAGTAAGAAACTGCATTCCTTCTGCCCAATGATCAGGTACCATAATCTTGTAAGTTACAATCTATACTCAAAAAGTCATTGACATAATATCGAGACATATCACACTTGGTGACATACTGATCAATCTTTTGATAAGTGTGTAAACACAAAAAAGGGGGGGGGACACGCCGGTTCTATCTCTCCCCTGCTGCCCGAGTTTGGTAGTATCGCGAGCCAATTCCCCCACCCGAGAGGTCGATGACAAAGGCCAGGTGAACTAAGGATGAGGGCCAGGGTGGTTGATCTCATTTGCAGTTTATTCCATTTCCATCTCCATTCTCCTCTGATTCTCCTCCTGGTTCTTCCTCCCCCATGCTACTTCATTCTCCTCCTCTGGATCAGGATCTCCTGGGTCTGGAACCGCAGCCCACTCTTACAGCCTAGTTAAATCCCCAACCATGAGAGGTTGGGGTTTACACATAGGTGTGGTCACAATCAATAGGGGTCAAGTTCTTTCCTTCAGGGGATGCTGCTTCTAAGACAGATTCTTTTTCAGCAGGATGACCCACCCAAGAGCAGAATTCCATGGGTGTGTTTCTCCTCTCCTTGTCCAACTAACATATAAGCATTCATAATATTAATTATTTTGTATGGACACAGTAAGAGATACATTAAGCTTATAGAATTGCTCCCCTGGGGCCATCTCAATCTCAGACTACAGTGCTCAGGTCAGATTAGTCATTCCTATCCCTAGCAGGGTTCTAGTATCGTCACTGCTTTTGGATCATGACAGTATTTGTCCATGATCAAGCTCTTAACTTATAGTTAAGAATCGTGGCGCTTTGGCCAGGCCTATATAGATGCCAGGGTAGTTCACAGCTTGCCCTGGGTCCCTTCAGTCCCTCATTGGGACCCTGCTTTTGGGGTGCTAGTAACTAAGGGCAACTGAGGCTTAAGTCGAGAAAGCAGATGCCCGGGAATGAATAATATTCGAAGCCAATTAAATTTCAAATTACAAAAGCATATTAACAGCTGTCTTCCTTTGTCCATACAAAAACGACATTGCTTTAAAGTAAACTATTCAAAAGACATAAGTAGAGGAGAAAGGCAGTATTTCACTCATAATATAAAATCATAGATTTCTGAGGAATCTGAGAAATTCTGAGGAATCTAACAGAGTCTGATTAGGGGGGGAAAGGTGATAGACCAGTTAGGGAAGAAAACATAGAGAGGAGTTTACAGATAAACACAGTGGAATGGAAGTGCTTTGGGAGCACTGTGATAAACCTAAGCTTTCTGCAGCAAGGAGAACAGGACATACCCATGTTGTCTTAAAATGTTTAGAAATTATATGTAAAGAGTTGAGATTTAGACAAACCTCAACTCTTTGTGGCAAGGGAGAAAGGACAAACCAATGATATCCTACAATAAGAACCAGCACTAACTTTACCCAAAGTATAAAGCATACATCTTTGGGTAGAGCCAGAAGTTCAGGGATTAAAATGGAATGGATGAAGTGGAACCACTCTATACACTCAAATGGGGGAAAGAGGGGGATTTTTTTTAATCTATAAAAAGCAGTTCACTCAGTCACTTTTTAAAAAAACTTTATTGAATCACTGTGAGATACTTACAAGCTTTCATGTTTGGGTTACAATAACACACGATCAAACACCCATTCCTCTACCAGTGCACATTCCTCACCACCAATATCCCTGGCATACCCGCCTCTTTCCCACCCTCCCCCTGCCTCCATGGCAGACAATATTCCCCATACTCTCTACTTTTGGGCATTACGGCTTGCAATACAGACACTGAGAGGGCATCATGTTTGGTCCGTTATGGAGAGGGAAAAGTTTTTTAAGTGGCTTGATTGATTGCAGGATGAGCTTCAGGTCCTAAAGAGACACAGTATTAACAAGACACAGACTATTTTCCCTCAGCACACTAGAGAAACTATCAAGTTTCCAGAAACTGCTCAATAGTTTGATCTTTTCTCTGAAGTATGGGATCCATCTGGATGGGGAAAAAACATATTTTAGACCTAAAGTATGCGGTAATTGTCACCAAATCTCTTTTGTCCTTTTTTTCTTCTTCCTTTTGGATAAAAGTAATTCATCACAGGGAGTGATGCTGCCATCTAGAGAGAAAGAAAGTAGAAGGAAAACCTAATATTAGAACTAGATAGAACTGACATTCCTTGCGCTGGTGGTTAACAGGAAAGCAGGAAACCTCTTCTGCTCTCTTAAAGGCTCGGGACAAAGGGGTATATTTAGGGAAAGGAGTTCAGAATTGGAAGAAATTGCCTCGAGCTTTTTCATGGGCCTACAATCTTGGAGTCCATGAGAGAGTTTAAAATCAGTGTGCTTCTTTGTGCAGAGAAAGAACTTAAATGTACCTGACTTCAGTCTCCAAAGTTTCATTGGCATCGGCTATTAATAGTCTTTATAATGAGTGATTTAACTCTGACTAATGTATTTTGTGTCAAAATCACCCTTTAATTTATTTTAGCAAGAGAGAAGACACTAGGGAATTTACTCAAATTAACTTTGAGATATTATTTTAAACCTGACCATGTGCCTGCTTAGTATTTATCATCAACATGGCATGAAACCTAGACCGTATTTCTATCCCCCCCACCCTCAGCAAAACAGAGAGACCCATTTCTAACATATGGATGCATTTTCACACTGCAAGTTATTCTTAGGGGGAAATATGTGATTTATAAATGCTGTCAAATGAAATATGTATTTCCAAATGGTAACAAGTTGACCAAGCACATCCTAGCACTCAGACTGCATCTTTATTATCCCACAGGCCTAATGAAGTGAAGAAAGAGCCGAGCACTCTTTCTGGCGTTATCTATACAGAGGCCCCACATTGCAATTGATAAACATTTCAAGACAGCAATGGTTGCAGGAAGTCTTATCACAAAAGCAGCCAGTATTATTATGTATAGTTATAATAACACCCTCAAACTGGAGATATTCTGCCAAAAGCAATGCATTCTTCCAAGTTATTCTGGCATGTGGCTGAAATAAACATTGACCAGGAGATTTTAAACCAGGCTAGGCTCATGCTATTTGTCTAGCGACATGCTCAAACAAACCTCTTTTGAGTCAGAGTAAAACCAGAAAAGAAGAAAAATGTTAAGAATAAAGCACCTTGCAGTGCTTACTAGGTGGCAAAATGAAAGTACAGGAAAACTCTGATGTCTGGATCGCAACCCAATCCTGGATCTTTGGCACCCCAAATGGCCCTCCAAGTCTCACCGGAAGTGATCTCTAAACTCAGAGTATGGAGTAACTTCAAAGCACTGTTGAGTGGTGTGATTCAAAAGCAAAAATCTTGAGAACCCTAGCATGTAATAAGAACTGCACCATACTTATTCCTCCTAGGTGCCAAACTGGGCTTAGCAGTTTGCCCACCTTACTTGGCTTAATCCTTACCTTTCTATGAATCATGTCTTCCTTTTACTTTTTTTTTTAACTTTTTTTTTTTTGGCTCTTTGGGTCTCATCCAGCATGCACCGAGGTCACTCCTGGGTTTGCACTCAGGAATTACTCCTGGTGGTGCTCAGGGGACCATATGGAAAGCTGGGAATCGAACCCAGGTCAGCCGCGTGCAAGGCAAATGCCCTACCCACTGCACTATCACTCCAGCCCCTTTTTTTGAAGTTTTTAAATTTTTTTTTACTTTTTTATTTTATAAAGTGGTTCACAATATTCAAACACCAAGTCCACCGCCGTTACACCTTCCGACCACCAAATTTGGGATGTTTCCATCCCAAGTCCCAATCCCTGTCCCAAAGCACAACTGAAATAATATATTTTGTATTCTCTGTTATAAAAAATTGCTAAAAATGCTACAAAATATCCATAGAGGAAACAGTGTGAAGATTGTTCTATTTTGGCAGAAGCCATTAAGACATTCTTTATGATATTAATAACATGTTAAATGTTGAGTGATGTGAGCTTTCATATATATTGCAGCACTGTCTTCCCGTTGTTCATCGATTTGCTTGAGCGGGCACCAGTAACATCTCCATTGTGAGACTTGTTGTTACTCTTTTTGGCATATCGAATATACCACGGGTAGCTTGCCAGGCTCTCCAAGAGGGATGGAGGAATCGAACCTGGGTCAGCCACATGCAAGGCAAACGTCCTACCCACTGTGCTATTGCTCCAGTCCTTTGTATATATCTGAAAATATGTATATATATACATATATATACATATATATACATATTTCCCTCTATGATTTTTTGCCTACTATTTGAGCTCCATCAAATGTGGTATGGTACTAATAAAAATTGGATATGGAGTGTCTTATGATGTGTCCAAGAATACGTTCATTCATGCATGAGGCTCATGCCTGAGCATGTGGGGAGCGGCTTTGAGTGTGGCTGCGGTTGGGTTCTGGAAGTGTTAGGCTGTCGGGGCTGTGTCCCTTGGGGCAGGGAGGGCTCTCACCTGCCCCCCTCTGGGGCACCCAGAGTGAAACAGCCTGGTGCAGAGTCCGGTGGCATAGCTATAGGGGGCACCATGTTGCTCCCTTGTGTGAGAAATAGTCTTGTGATCTGAATTGCAGCCGATGACGAGATTATCTGGCACTGGCAGGAGGTGGCTTATGGGTGTCACCCCTGGGTCGCCAGAGACTTGAGGGTGAATCATATCTTCTGACCCTCACTTTACAGAGGAGGAAACTGGACTCAGAGGAGTCACATGACTTGATTCACACAGGGAGGTAGCTGAGAAAATGGCATTTATATCCAGGTCTACTTCGTATTTTTAAACCTAGTCGTTTTGGCTCCCCCTTCAATGCAGTTAGATTCATTTTGTAACAGGGAGCATGGTGCAAATGTGTTATGCCTTGCACAAAAAAAAATACCATGAGAAGTTTCAAGACACAATTTTGGGGTGTAATGGTGTGCCCCTAGGGGTACTCATGGTGCTATGTTCAGGGTTTGCTCCCAGTGGTGCTCAGGAAACTCGAGCTGCTGGGGTTGGCTACAGGTAAGGAAAGTGCTTTAACTCCTGGACTACCTGTCTGGCCCCCAAAGACCTAATTTTTCATCCCATTTTTCTGTGTTTGTTTCTGGTTCATGTTCAAAGGTGATGTTCAAGGGTTACTCCTGACTCTGTACTCATGGAATTACTCCTGGGGGTGCACTGAGGACCATATGGGGTTGAACCCAGGTGGGCCACATGCAGAGCAAGAGCCCCACTGTTTCATGTTTTTAAAGATCATAGTAAGTTGAACATTTCAAAGGAAAAAAGGGCAGAATAGCCATGACATATTTAAGTACATCAGAAGATAGACTTATTGGAAACAAGGAAAGAAGAAAAAATTCAAAGAATAGTCTTTTGACAGTAAAACATTAATAAAAATCTAATGAAAACTGAGAGGATGTCTATTGAAAGACATAGTCTTTATGAAACCTCCCTGGTCACCGATGAGAGCATATACACCCCCATATAGAGCACCCTGAACAGGCTGGTGGATTCTTTTGGAGTCCATAGTACCCTCAAAAGGATAGTGCCAGTTTCTTCCATCATCACTGTTTTTCAATTGACAGACTGGTTTTGCCATATGCTCTACATCAAAAGATTTCATAAAAATTCTGTTTTTTTTTAGTCTGCAAATTTCTCTATTTATAAAGACATTAGTGAAGTAAATGACTTTAAGAAATGAGAGGAATATTTCTTCAACTGGGATTCAACTATTATAAATCTCCAGATTCTAAAACACAATGAAATTAAGTCACTGACTATAACCCATTATCATGTATCATTAAATCATAAACTAACCAACACATATACATATGAAGTGGAAGTGAGAATGATAGGACACTCAATACAGAATTTGGATGGGGTGAGTGATCCTACCTCCAGAACGGTAGCAAGTTCTAAGTTTGACATACTCTGTGTCAAAATTGCTTCTGGCTTGCATCAGATGCTTCTTATCTCTGTGCCTTGTTTTGTCTTTTCAGAATTGGTCTGTGCTTACATCTGTTTGTAAACAGTGAAGCACAGAGTCTAGATTCTTTGGAATTAAGAATGAAAGAATTCCTTAAAAATTATTAGCATGAAAAGTAGATGAGTTCAAAAAGTCATAGGATGGATTAGCTAAAACTATGGGTGATGGCAATACTTTGAGTGAATCTAGAGATAAATGTTCTCATCTTCTGTAATTTTCTATTATTAGATGATTCCCATTCTGAAAATAAATTTCTTTATCAGCATGGTATTAATGAAAGAGAGAATAATTTTCTTTGTCCTACTGTTTGTTTTCTCCCCTCTAGTGTATATTTCTCATAATAGTAAAAAAGTTAGGAATGTTAGAAGTGGGGATTTATAATCTCATTTCCAACAAAAATGTAGAACTGTTCAAGGAATTCAGAATTGAACTAAAAAGAGTTTGAATTTTGATCTTTTACTCTCTAAGCTATATTTATTATGAGACAGTTATATTTATAGCACAAAACTTGGTTATAAATTTAGCAGAGATGACCAGGCTGGAAGTTTGCTCATCTGGTGTCTCAAGTTAAAGACGTACTTTGTGAATCAGCCTAGAAATTCCCCATATAAAACTGTCATAGAATATTTTAAAGAATTCTTATTTTTGCCTGTTCTTTTTGAAAAATCAAGAATGTGTTTCAGCCCCTTAAAGTCTTCTCTTCCTAGGACTTCAAATAAAGATTGAAGTCTCTGCAATGATTTGTCTTAGTTTTATACACAAGATGTCATTTTCACAGTTCAGACTTCAGATCTTTCAATTCCTTGTTGAAGAATCTTAGAACTAAAACAAATAGTTTTGATGTCATTTACGATTCTATCAAAATTGACAATAATGTAACTGAGACGTTTTCCAAAGTATTTACTGAAAAGGTCAGATTCAAGTATTATTAAAATAAAAAATGAAGAGGTGGTTTATAAATTCATCACATACACTGGTAAAAGCTGTGATATTAGAATTATGTGTATGGGATATCACCAATAACAATGCTGTAAATCACAAAACTTTCCATAAAATAAATAATTTTTTTAAAATACCAGTTTTATCAGAGATTAAACCATCCATTGCTTCAATATTTCTGAGTAGCTTCATTGTTAATATTTGAATAACCAGTCAACATCAATATATGTACATTCTCAGTACAGATATTTATTTTTAAGTCTTGAGAGCAGTCCTTTACTTTGTCTTAAATTGAATCATAATAATCATAGTTTTGATCTGACTGGTAATTATTACAATTCCAATAATTGTTGCTATTTAGAATATACAGAAGTGTGGTCACTAACTTTAGGAACCCACTGCCCTCTTTCTGAATTTAGTCTCAGCCAATTGAGATCTGAAGGGCTCAGAATTGTTTCTCAAATACACATACATATCCCTGGGGATGATATCAAAGGGAGACTGATATATCTCAGGATTTATTTGCATTGGGAAGAGTCTAATTCCTTCATTTGTATCTTTCTATTTTGCATATGAGAAGTCGCCTGCAATTAATATTTTAATTTCTGACTCACTTCACTTAGCATGAGAACTTTGAGTTCTATCTATTACTGTCACTGTCATCCCATTGTTCATCGATTTACTTGAGCGGGCACCAGTAACGTCTTCATTTGTCCTGGCCCTGAGATTTTATCAGCCTCTCCTTACTCATCTTTCCCAACGATTGGATGCTAGGGGAGGGGGAAGAGGAAAGGACCCTTAGGATAATGGTCTGAGGGATCTTGAAACACTGGTGATGCGAGTGGTGTAGTAGTCCTGCAGCCCTACAGGGGTTAAGGTGCATACTTTGCATGCAGCAGAATCAGGTCGCTGGCACCAAATGGCCCCAGAGCATTGCTGGGTGTGGGAATACTGATATTAAAAGCTGTTATCATTAAGTTATACTCTAGAGTAGATGAGTTTCCTTCTATTGTCTTGCCTAAGATAATTAAACATAAAATAATAATAATAGACAGGGCCAAAGAAAAAGTGGCCTACATTACAACACAATTTGAGACATCCTGACTTTCAATATTGAAGCTATGATTTAGAATTTGACTACTGTAACCAAGGAAATACAAATTATTACTGTGTAATTTGAAGATAGAATGTAGTACACCTGTACCATTTATACACTGAGAGTCAATCCAAGAGAAGGACTACTCTTCAATGAGAACTTCATCTCTTGAAACTTTTTATTGGGAAACTAAAAATGTTAATCACCATGTAGTGATGAGATTCATAAGACAGGTGATTATATTTTGTTTTCCTTAAATGCTTAAAACATGTTCTTTTAATGGGATGATCTATTTATGTAAACATATTATTATCACTTTCCCTAAGTGCTTATTTCTGTAATTATCTGCTAAAGTCATTTATAAATGTATAGTTTATAGGATCTGCATTAAAAAAGTTTGGATTTTACCCAAAGGTAGGGCAAAAACACAGGACAAGAATTTTGTATTATATTTTTAGCTTGTGTCAGAAATTAGAATACAAACTGATTTCTTTGCCTATTTATTTTTTACAGAGAAATTTGTTGTTGCTCAACCAATGTTTGTTTTTAAAAAACGAGAACAAACTTTCAAGGTAAGATTAAACTAATATTTCTTGTTCTATTTTTACTTTGACAAGGAAAATTGTGTTTTAAGCAACTAGTGAAAGACTTGTCCTTCAGCTAATAGAATATTTATTTATCTATTTATATAGTAGGGAATTACTGAGAGCAATTTTACTGTCCTTGAAATAGGAATCAAGGGACCTCATCCTGAAACTATAGATAACATGTCTTTACTAAAATTATATTTTTGACTTGACTTGGAAAAAGGAGGGACTGAAAAAAGAATTAAGCTTCTATATGAATCTCCACCACTAGCTAGTTATAAAACAATTTCTAAAACAATATTTAACTTAAAATATGAATTCAGGACTCTGAGTTTTCGGCACCGTATTGAAATCATCTAAAGAGACAAAAGATTAGTAGCATTTTTAATTTTACCAAATCGTTTAAAAGAACTAAGACACATTCGGCTTTCTCGATTCTGGATATGGCGGATCCTGCTGGCGTTCCGGGCGGCTAGTGCCTGTCTGCGAGCTGGACTTCGTCGGGGGTCGCGTTCCCTTTCTGCGGTCCGGGACTCTTTCAGCCCACCTCAGGCCTCCTTTCTCGAGGCATCATAGCTAAGCCGGGGCTTCACGGTCAAGATGGAAAGCCCGTCCGCTTCAGCTGTGGCTTTACCTTGCAACTCGCCGCCCTGCACCAGTAGCCAACGTGTGCCCGGGACACTGAGGGAACGGTTACAGAAAACGAGGTCTTCATTCAGTTCCTCTTACTGCGTGGTTAAACGTCTTAGAGTCGACGATGCTGAGGAGGAGCCGAACCTTGCCGAGAAGCCGGCATCTTCAACAGAGGAGAGCCATTCTGAATGTGAACGTTTTGAGCCCATAGACAACGCATTTGAAAGTGCCCTTTTGGAAAATAGTTCCAAGAATATCACTGCATGTGAATCTAAATCATTTGACAGTGGACCACGCAGTGATCACCAGAATGACTGTTCAAATGAGGATTTTCCTAAACAAGGATTAAATGAAGAAAAGACAGAGTTGGTGAAACAGATTCAGGAGAAAGAAGAACTTCTTCGGAGGCTAAAATTAGTCAAAATGTATAGATCAAAGAATGACCTATCTCAGTTACAGTTGTTACATAAAGAAGTGGAGAAGCTGTAGCCAGCGCTTGCTCTATGAGTTGCAGTCGGCTCTATCTGAGGAGAACAAGAAACTAAGCCTTACTCAATTGATAGACCACTATGGGTTAGATGATAAATTGTTACACTATAACAGAAATGAAGAAGAATTTATCGATGTTTAATTCATTTTTCTTTCCAGAATATCATTGCTAGCATCTTAGTTAAAAGGTTCTAACACATTTTAAAGAAAACTTACCTTGGTGAGCTAGCATTAAGGGTGCTTGGGTATAAGTACAAACTAAGATCCAAAATTAAGGTTTAGTACTGAATAAATTTGTGAGAAAAGTAGACAATAAAGTGTGAAAAAAATTTAAATCACATTTAAGAAATAATTTTGATAATTCTGGATATATGTTTTGATCTTCTATTGTGAAAAGTTTTATTTTAAATGTTAAAAAATCTGGTGAATGTCTAAACCTAAATTGGTGTAAAATGTCTGCCTCTCCTAAGTTTATGACCCTTGTTTCCATCCGTTACCACCTGATTCATCTAGGTTATTCAGCAGATAATTAAACTCATCTTCAAATTTGAAAAAAAAAAGAACTAAGACACATTCTCCAATTCTTACTCCAAAATATCAAAGAAAGAGTGCTTCCAAATATATTTTAATGAGTTGAATATTATTCTGTTACCAAAACCAGACATCCACAAAAAATGGAAACTACAGGCTATTATCTATATTGAACTAAATGCAAAATTCTCAACAAAAATGTTAACTAATGGCATTCAATAATGCATAAAAGTGTCATGATGAAGTGGGGTTTATTTGGCACACAATGATAGTTTAACATATACAAATAAATCAATGTATTAAACTATACAATAATTAAAATAAAAATTATATGTTAATATAAATTAATGTTGAAAAAAATTTTGGCAATATCCAACCCTTGCTTATCATAAATTTCAATGAAACAGAGATAGAAGGAACATAACCCGGCATAAAATTTCTAATCAATAAAACCACAACTAATATTTACCCAATGGTGAAAAACTAAAACTTTTTCTTTAAAATCAGGCACTGGCATAAAAATAATTACATTACTCAATAGTATAAAATTGAAAGTCCAGGGGAAAAAAACTTACTTTTATCAATAACATATAATGGAGGATCTCTTCAATGGTGTTGGAAAAACTGAACAACCAAACACAAAAGAACGAAAATGGACTAGTCTTTAATACATACACAAAAAATTTCAAATCCTTTAAAAATGGATTAAAACTTTATATAAACCCTAAAACTATAAAATATGTATGAAATAATGTAGGTAAATTTTTCCATATCATTGTATTAGAAATGTTTGGGGCACTGGATCCCAACAGCAAGAAATGAAAGTAAAAATAAACTGGATCTATAGTAAATTGACGTTTTGTGTGGCAAAATAAAATATTAGCAGAACAAAAAGATAACCTATGGAAGGAAGAAGATGTTGGAATATTATTTACCTCATTATCTGAAAAAGTTTAATTTTTGGTCCATACCATGTACTGCTTGGGGATCTACATCTGGCTCAGTGCTCAGGAAACCACGCAATGCCAGGGTTTGAATCCAGGGCTTCCACATTCAAGACTTCAGTCCTGAGTCCTATCCCTGGGCCAGAACTCAATCATCATCATCATTATCATCATCCCGTTGATCGTCGAATTTCTCGAGCGGTCTCAGTAGCATCTCCATTCGTCCAAGCCCTGAGATTTTAGAAGCCTCTCTCCACTCGTCCTTCCAATGATGCCATACTGGAGGCTCTTTCAGGGTCAGAGGAATCGGACCCAGCTTGTTACTGGTTTTGGCATATTAATACACCATAGGGACCTTGCCAGGCTCTCCCATGTGGGCAGGAAACTCCCAGTAGTTTGCTAGGTTCTCCCAGAGGGAGAAGTAGGCCATAAGATATTCGGGAGCTTGCTTTTAAGTCTCTGGATGCTGGCCGTTAACAGGACTACACCGCACCGGGGGCAGTCCCTGGGTGTGACTGCCTAGCTACTGGGAAATGGGAAATCTGGGTGGAGGAGGCCCAATCCCAATCCGAGCAGCCTTGGTGGTCTCAGCCCCGGGTCCCACACACCTGGGACTCAATAATTGAACAAAAATAAGACAATAGCAAAAAGTATTTTACAACTGAGCAGAAGATTTGAATAAATTCTCCAAAGGTTGATAGCCATATGAAACATACTTATCATCACTGACCTTGGGGAAACAAATTCAGACCACAATATGACACCACCTCACATCTGTGACAGTGATTTAGAACAAAAGTGGCAATACAAGTGTTGGAGAGGGTGTGCAACCATGTACTGTTGATGGAAGTATAACTCAACGTTGCCATTTTGGAAAAACTACAGTGCTTTCTCAAGAAACTAAAGATAAGACTACCATAAGAGCCAACAATCCCACTGTTGGCTTTTTTTGTTGTTGTTGTTGTTTTGCTTTTTGGGTCACACCTGGCGATGCACAGGAGTAACTCCTGGTTCTACACTCAGGAATTACTCCTGGCGGTGCTTAGGGGACCATATGGGATGCTGGGATTCAAACCCGGGTCGGCTGAGTGCAAGGAAAATGCCCTACCCGCTGTGCTATTGCTCCAGCCCCCCACTGTTGGCTTTTTGTCCAAAGATCATGAAAACACAAAAAGTTATATCCACCCCAATGTCTATTGAAGTGCTATTAAAATTGCTAAAATATAAAAACAACCCAAGAACCATTGCTAGTCAATTGGGTAAAGGAGGTATGCTACATTTTCATGATAGAATACCATCTAGCTACCTAAACAGAAAAAGAATTTCCTGTGAATAACATAATGAAAGGTATCTGGGAAAATTTTATAAAGCAAAGTATGTCAGAAGCAAAAAACAAACAAACAAAAATGCAAAAAACAAAAAATGAGGTATTGGTGAATTTCACTTATGTTTGCAAAAAGAATTTATAACAGACTATACAGAATGAATAGATAAACAAGTAGACGTTGATAACATCTTCTCAGGTAAGGCTACCTGAGAAGAGGGTGGAGAGGTAGAGGAAACAGGTGTTTTGTTTGCTTGTTTTAAAAATCCTATAATTTTAAAAAATCTTTGTTAGAATAGGAGACCAACACCCAAGAATAGTAGAAACAAGGACCAGGAGGTTTGTTCCATGGCTTGAAAGCTGGCTTCAGATGCTGGGGGAAAAGACAGCTCAGATAGAGAAGGGAACACCAAGTAAAGGGTGTTTGGAGGACCCACTCGGGTTGGGAGATGTGTGCCGAGTGTAGAGTATAGATAGAACATAATGGCCACTCAGTGCCTCTATTGCAAACCACAACACCCAAAAGGAGAGAGAGAACAAAAGAGAATGCCTTGCCACAGAGGTGGGGTGGGGGAGGAGTGGAGGGGGTGGGAGGGACACTAGGGATCATTGGTGGTGGAGAATGGGCACTGGTAGAGGGATGGGTACTCGATTATTGTATGACTGAAACACAAACACGAAAGTTGTAAGTATGTAACTGTACCTCACGGTGATTCACTATTTAAAATCACAATCAATCAATCAATCAATCACAATCACAATATCCCATTAATGACCAATTTCTCGGGCGGGCTCAGTAACATCTCATTTCGTCCTTTCCCTGAGATCTTAGAAGTCTATTTCGAGTTGGCCTCCTAACGATGTTGCACTAGGGACTCTTCAGGGTCAGGGGAATGGGATCCAGCTTGTTACTGGATTTTGCATATGAATACACCATGGGAAGCTTGCAAGGCTGTCCCATAGGGGCAGGAAACTCTCAGAAGATTGCCAGTTTCTCCAAGGGAGAAGTAGGCTAAAGATATCTCGTGGCTGATTTGCGGCCGTGCACTTCTGAGAGCTTGCTTTTAAGTCTCTCTCTGGATGTTGGCCGTTGATGGGATTACACACACCTGGGTTCCTCTGCCGGTAATTTCATGCATGAGGCCTGTCCGAACGTGTAGAGAGGAGCCTCCAGCATGACTGCGGCTAGGTTCCAGTGGTCTTCGACAGCCGGGAGCTCTGCTAGAGGTGGGGAGGGAAGCCGGAACCCATCCCCTCTGAGGGGCCCCGGGGAAGACAGCCAGGCGTGCGGGCAAGAGACTAATAATAATAATAATTAAAAATATCTTAAAAATTCTCATTCTTCCTTAATTTAGTGTTTTATGCACAATTCATCTTGTCTATGCAGATAATTTACCCTATTACAGTGAAGGCTCACTAGAGGAAAAAAATACACACACACACACACACACACACACACACACACACACACACACACACACACCCTCACCATTTTTGGTTCTTGGCCCTACCTCAGCCTTTCAAAATCATTTTGAAGAAGCTCCCACAAAGGAATCTGTAGTTACTGAAATCTGAAACCACCCCTAGACTTTCCTTCCTTTGGGTGCATGCCTTGTCAGCCAAGGTGAGCTGCTTTGTCCTGGCTTTGCTGAGCAGACCAGACTTCTGAGAATTTTGTTATTTAATAATGGGGTGGAAATATGATGAGGAAACAGCCAACACTCAGCTCTCATTGTTAGTTTTGTTTCCTTCCAGAGACCTGCAGAAGAGAGCCTGTGTGAAGTAGTGGAGCATGGTAATGATTTACATCCTGCATTTCTAAACCAGTTCTTAGGCAAAGAAACCAAGCAGGCCCAAGTATTTTGACAAGTGACACAGACCACGTAAAGCTTAATGGGTTTTTGGTGGTGGTGGTGGTGGTGGTGGTTGGTTTGCTGGTGGGGGGAGGCCTACTGTAACTGGCAGTGTGCTCAGGTGATTACTCACAATAGTGCTCAAGAGGAGTATGAAGTGCCCAGATTGTACCCAGACATCCTGCGTGCAAAGCATGTGTTTATCCCATTGATCTAGCTCTATTGCTCCTTTCATTTTTCTTTTAAACATACAAGTAATTGACCTTTGTTCTTAAAGGCAATTTGCAGATCCCTGAAAACAGTTCTAAAATCCCACAGGCAGTGACTACTCTTCAACCTACTTAAAAATATTTTCTAGGTCTGAACATATAGCTCAAAAGCTGAGTGCATGCTTTGCATTCAGGAAATCTGGGTTCCATCCGCAGCACTGAACATGGTAGGGAAACTCCCCTAGCACACAGTGCCAGGAGTAGCCCCCCAAAGCATCACTGAATGTGGTTCCAAAATCAAAACAAAAGCATTCTCTAGAGCTGCTAAATCCAACTAAAATTTTAATTGTACTATCACAGAATTCATATGCAATTTTTAATGAAGACACCTCTTTCTAGTTGCTGCATACTAGATAACATGCATATTGGTTTATAATCATTAAGTTATTGATCCCAATATTTAAAATTGTGCTTTATGAGTCAACATGCTATCAAATGATTTATTTACCTTGCCATGGCATGTACTGAAAATGGTTTATTACAAGCCATTTTACCCTACCCTTTGAATTTCTTGCAGAACATAATGATTTTTTGAGAAAGCGTATACGGTCTTCATCTTTTACATTGCATTCTCAGACCCAAGGAGGTAGGTATAAATTTGACTCTTAACTGCTAATTGTTATATTTTCTCTACATGTGTAATTACTATGCAACTTTTTAATATAGTTAGTGTTTAAAAGTATATCTATTGGGTGGTGTTTATAACCTATTGCTATGAGAAAACAACAGCCAATAAAATGAAGTGTCACTCCCAGGAATTCAAGTTATCAATATTAAACAGGGAACAACATATTTGCTTTGTTTAATGGTGACCTTAGATGATGGGTTTATAGAAACATGGTGATTTTTTTATTCATCTTGGAATATTTTGGCACTAAATATTTCACATGAAGCATGTATTAGCTTTGTAATTAGGGAAAATTGCCATTTCATCCCCAAGTAAATATCTATTTAAATGTCTACCCTTTAAAAAGAATCTTTATGCTTAAGAACTTTATCATATACTGAATACTGAGTAAATCAGTAACTAGTTCACCTCTCTTAAAATGCACAAGCAACACAGATAACCTGATATAACAAAGAGTATTGCCCTCTGCCTGGTAACACAGTTATATATGTCTGCTGTCTTGTCTGTAGGGTGAGTCATACCCATGCCTGATAGATATTACACATAGAAAGCACACAAACTTTGATGGAAATTCATTTATAAACTTTATCAAAGGCATGCTACTTTTAAAAAATAAGATACAGATTTTTTTAAGTTTGGCTGGAGCGATAGCACAGCAGGTAGGGCATTTGCCTTGCATGCAGCCAATCCAGGTTCGATTCCTCTATCCCTCTCAGAGAGCCCAGCAAGCTATCGAGAGCATCCCACCCAAAAGGCAGAGCCTGGCAAGCTCCCCGTGGCATATTCGATATGCCAAAAACAGTAACAAGTCTCACAATGGAGATGTTACTGGTGCCCGCTCGTGCAAATCAATGAACAATGGGAAGACAATGCTACAGTGCTACAGTCATTAGAGAAAATTTTCTAAAGCAGCAAAAATCCAGACGATGTAAAATCTGACTCCTGATGACTTTAGTTTGTATCTGCTTTTAGTGTCAACCTTATCACAGAAACAAATGAAATCCTCATCCTTTACTGACCTCCCAGCCTTCCTCTCTTCTGAGCCAGGTAATGAAAAACTGGAACTTTAAGGCTCATATTCTGACTGTTATGTTTTGGGGGAGGACCTTCCCAACAGTGCAGGGGGTCATGAGGCCCAGGGCTATACCTTTGGTGCTCAGGAGACCAACCCAGGGACCCATCCCAGGCCCTGTGTATGTCAGTCACACGCACCCTCCGGCAGGCTGTGCTATCACTCCCTCCCTCGCCCGTCATGTCCTGACTTTACAAAATCCATTCTTAGTCATGATGAGCTTGCTTTCTTTTGGTTACCATCAAATTCTGACATTTTAGTAGCAAGTAGCTTATAGGCTTTAGCAAAGTAGCTTGGAAAAACAAATTACAAATTTCACTGCCAGAAATAAAAATACTTAATAGTTTGTTTTTGGCACAAAGTTCAATTTTGATGATGTTTTTTAGAACTTCTTGTTTATAATAATTATTATATAAGGCAGTTCTATTAAATGACCCACTTTATTTTATTTACTGTTGCCTAATCACATAGTTTAAAATATATAGTTGTCCTTAAGATATATTAGATTCTAGTTCTAAAAACTTGATGCATTATTTTTTTGCTTTTGGAAACAATACCTGGTGGTGTTAGGGAGATATTCCTGGCTCTGTATTCAGGGGTCACTTATGGCAGTGCTTGGGGGACCATACATGAAGCCAGAGATTAAACTGAGGTTAGTTGCATGCAAGGAAACAACTTTAATCTTAAACTATCTCTTTGTCCCCTAAAATTGATGCTTTGAGATGAAATTCTAAGACTGAGGATTTAGCAGCAACAGAACATGTGCCTTGCATGTGTGAGGCTCTGGGTTTGGTTCCTAGCATAATACTTTGGGACACACACTGAAAGAGTGAAAAAGTAACAATAGAAGAATGAAACATTCCATTTTACATTGTGTGACATGATGTGATATTGAAATAGAAAAAACTTTGGGCCATTTATTGTTGATTTTCATTAATAAAGGTCATGCAAAACATTTAAATGAAATACAAATTTAAAATCATTTATAATATAATAATATATTATATAATAACCCTAGCACTTATAATACTTGAAATAGCAATTTCTTCTCATCTCCATTAATCAAATTATCAAAGCTTGCTATTTCTGCAATTTGTAGCCAAGAGTGATCTTGCAAGCATTTTCTTATCCTAGCAACACATTTCATACAAAAATAACTTGAACTAATAGCCGTCTCTACTCTACTCTTCTGTTATTAGAGAGTGGGCAGAGGCACAATTTGTTAAGTTTGATAATGTTCTATAAGAAATACGTATTAATGCAGACAAAAGGTTCACCGCCATTTCAGACTGCGAAATTTAAGCATTATCAGTATACTTTATCATGAATCTAAAGAAGACTACTCCTTTAATGGTGTAATTTGCTCTTACATTTCTGAGAGTAAAGGGAGCTTTGTAGCAAACTCATCCTGCCCATCACCCAGCTTTCAGAGTATCCAGGCTCTCAAGCTCACTGCCTACCCGCTGTTAGTGCCAACAGTGACATCTGTTGGTTAGGTTCGGTATAAGACTGTTTCTGCCTTTAATTTTAACTATTCTTACTTTGTATTTTTACAGTGAAGAAAAACAACGTTTTTATGACATCAACCCTTGTGCAAAGGAATGTTGATTTGAACAAAGAAGAACAAGGTATATAGTTTTCATATTGCAAGCTCCCCATAAATTTTGCATATTTACCATTTTACATATTTACCATTTATGTGTGTGTATGCGTGTGTGTCTGTGTGTGTGTGTTGGGATATGGCAGTTGTACTGAATGAAATAACATGAAGGAAAATATAAGCAATGGTGCCATGGTCAAAATGAATAGTAAAAGTACATGAGATTAGTAGCTAATTCACTGGCTTTTTTGATTCGTGAACAATAACCATTCAGTTACGACTTTAGAAGTAAGAATTAAATTAGACAACAATAGGTATAAGTAGCACTGTCATCCCACTGTTCATCGATTTGCTCGAGCAGGCACCAGTAACATCTCCGTTGTGAGACTTGTTGTTACTGTTTTTGGCATATCGAATACACCACTGGTAGCTTGCCAGGCTCTGCCATGCAGGCGAGATACTCTCAGTAGCTTGCTGGGAATAAGTATTTCATTAAAAACATGCTGCCCCTTCATGCTAAGCATAATAAATCTAAAGAAGAAATTGAAATAAATACCTAATAAGTCACAAGAGCTATATAAAGAAATAAAGCAAGGGGCCAGACAATGTTCAGTGAAAACAAATTCATTGATTCTGACCACAAAACTGAGATTTCAGGGATCTGAAAGCATCCAGTAATCTGCAGCAGAAGTAGCATTTTGGTGGTGGGAGTGGTAACACTGTTCCCCTAAAAATACACAAACATGTACACTCTGGTAAGTCAACATTATATTAGTGCAAATAAAATTTTCTCAAATATACTTTTCCTTTTGATGCCTCAAGGTCCTGTGAAACATTCCGACCATGTTCTAAGACCTGCTATTTTGCAGCCACCGCAAATACAGAGATGTGAAAAAGTAAGAAGAACGTTTGGACACAATGCACTGGAACCCTGCAAGACTAAAGAAATTGCAAAACATAAGGCAAGAAAACCTCTTATGGTAGGCCTGACCTCACTCCCTCCTTGGGTGCATGGTTGTGGCCCCCACATCTATAGGCAGGGGCTGACTAAACTCTGTTCTAGAGCTGAAGTTGCCAGCAAACCGGAGAAACACCAGCTACCATTGGTTATCCTATTCAAATTGTTCTCTTCACTTGGAGAGTTATTTGCTGAACAAACTGTGGTTTCTGTCCTAAGCTATAAAGTAGAGGCCTAGGTAAATGAGAACCTAGGTCTTTGTTCTTAATACTGATATCTCATAAGGAGACCAATGAGGTGGCAGGGGGCTGGAGATGGAAATCAAAAAAGAAACAGACGTTCTGTATCCCCCAACTGGTCACCCATCAGCGTTACTTTGTCAGTACTCTTGGCCCATCTTCATGGGATAAGGGAGCCAGAACTGCATACAGTGTCATCGGGAAGGCTTGGGAAACCATTGGATCTCAAATTCAGTTATAATGAGGAAAACACTCCAAATAATTTTTACTGTGTGATACAAAATTAAAGTGGAGGGCCCGAAGTAATAGTACAGTGGGTAAGATGGTTGCCTTGCATGCGGCAGGTTCAATTCCTGGCACCACATATGGCCCCCCAGACCCTGCCAGGAGTGTTCCCTGAGCACAGAACCAGGACTAAGTCCTGAGCACCATAAGGTGCGGTCCAAAACCAAAACCAAACAAACAAATAAATAAAGTTGAAAATATGTCCCTTAAAGATATGCTCCCTGCAACATCTTGGCAAATTTCTAGTGGAGGAAGGAAGATATCCATGAAATATTGGAGACTACCAGGTCAGATCATCTACAGGCTTCTTTCCATTCTAAAACTACTCCCTCTTTAATAATTCAGATAATGTGGAGTTTTATATGCACATGATTAGAGCAACTAATTAATTCCATTCCAGACAAGTGTTTCTAAATAAAGAGATAAAAGGGACTTCCTCTGACATTGAGTGGCCATGATAGTGAAACTCATAAAGTTTTTGAGGGTTTAAATAATTTCCCCAAATTGATTTACTAAACTGAAAAGGAGAATTAACTCCATTTGACTAAAAGAGCCAAAGCAAAAAGAGATAGAAACTGAATATCCTGACTTAGTCTATAGTTTCCTGTGTCAGAGAGACCCAGGCTTAAATGTCTTCTCTATTTCTAATTGCCCAAGCATGGTCAAGTAATTTCAGTTGTTTTTTATTAATTTATTCTTATGTAAAATATGAATGATAGAGAACTGATGTTGTGAGGAGTAAATGAGATAATATACATCAAATGACATGTTATTTTTCCCACATATTTAAGTGTAGTTCCTTAGCCTTATGTTTCTTTAGTAAAGCCATTTAAGTGAATATTTTGATGAATTTATTTTCTTTTAGATTCCTGGAGGGAATGCCTGTTTTCTAAGTGAAAATTTACCGAGTGCCAGAATTTCAGTCCAATTGTCTCTGAACCAGAATACTTTAGGTGCTACGTCTGCAGGGTAAGTGAATGATGAGCAGAGAGAAATGTTGTTCATCTATTTTTGCATTCTTTTATCATTATGACAATTTGTGGAAGATGATTTTCTGATCCTGTAAGATAAACTGCTAAGATTTCTTAAATAAGGTCATAATAAACATTGCTTTGCCTTCATTATCTTACTGACTTCTATGAGAATGTTCAAGAAGATAGAAATTTTTATTTAGTGAGGCATCTGGCTGTTCAATGACCCTTTCTTCCCCTTTCCTTCATATTCTTTTTTCTCCTCTTTACAGTTTTCTGGGGGGGGGGGGGGGCGGGGATAGGGGCATTATTCATTTATTGACACGGGATGGATAGTAGCCTAGAAAGCATTTCAAATATGCTAAGTGAAGTTCATATTTGATAGTATCACGAAGGAGGAGGGCCTATTTGATTGGGAATATGATCAAAACTAGTTGTGGACATAATAGATTCACATCTTTGGGGCTCTGTGGCCCATACAGGGTCCGACAGTTACCTGCAGGGGGTGCTATGGAGAGCTTAGAGCACTTCTGCCATAGAAGACTGCATATCCACAAATTTCTTGCCCTGTAAAAAATACTTTCAATATTTCAAAGGGGCTTCCGGGGGGGGAGGGGAACTAAATCAAGACATACACACTGAAGCTTAACTTGGCTTTCTCTGTGAGATCTCTGCTAATTAAAAACATTGGTCACTTAGAAATTGAGAATTGATCATTTTCAACTATCATTGTCATAGTGGTTCCTTTTCTATCCTAACTGCACATCTCACCCCAACCCCCACTCCACCGTGCCCCACTGTGGCAAGCTTCCAACTGTGGAAATAAATGATCACTCTAGACAAGAAATGGGGGCTGAAAGTAGGTAAAGGGATTTACATGCTAAGCTTTCAATACTTGTATTGCAAATCATAATGCCCAGAAGAGGGGAGAGAGACGAGAGAGAGAGAGAGAGAGAGAGAGAGAGAGAGAGAGAGAGAGAGAGAGAGAGAGAGAGAGAGAGAGAGAGAAAGTGACTGCCTACCATAGAGGCAGGCTGGTAAAAGGGTGCTAGTGGGAGGGATACTGGGGATATTGGGAGTGGAAAACTAACACTGGTGAAGGGACAGGTGGAACACTGTATGACTAAAACCAAACCATGACCAACTTTGAAATGATGTATCTCATGGTGATTCAATTCTTTTTTAAGTGCAGTTTGGAGAATTTGACTGGGAAAGCAAAAAGTAGACATAATCTGCACAGTACGTTCCCCTCCCCTTCCCCCATGATCAGTACAGTGATAGGGCTTCAGACTTGTTCAGACTGGCCTGGGCAAGTGCTCCAATGCCAATTGTTAGATGTTGCAAATGTATCTCTGGCAGTACCTCTCTCAATAGGAAGACAGTACCTTCCTTCATATCTCGTGAATATCACAGAAAGATATCTTATGCTTTACATCAATCTAACTATATGACTGTTCCACACACTGAGATTGAAAATGGTTTTATCCTAATATTTGACTGCAAATGCTTATTTCTTTTATTAGATACCAACCAAATGAGGATAAGAAAGCCTTTAAAAGCTGCGGCTCTGATTTCATATTCGGAGAAAACATGGTGGAAAGAGTTTTGGTAGGGTTTGTTGAATGTTTCTATTATTATATAGGAGCTGTCATTTCAAATTTCTGAGAACAAGTTAATCAAAATTATGTTAAATTGGGGAACTCTTTTAATTTTTAACCTCTGGGATTAAAGTCACTTTTTCTTCTTTTTTTTTTAACTAGAATAATTCTCATGGGAAGCAAGTCCTCCTAGAAGAACAAATAGGATTCCACAGAGAAACAGAGTTGTACAATTATAACATGATTACTTATGAAAAATGTAAAATATTTATTTGACTCATATTAAACCAATGTATCTGAGGAAAGCCCAGAATCATTTGCAATAACTGGTTGTAATATTTTAATATGGGATGGAGCGATAGAACAGTGAGTAGGGCATTCGCCTTGCACGCAGCCAACCTGGGTTTGATTCCTCCACCCCTCTCAGAGAGCCTGGCAAGCTACCAAGAGTATCTCACCCGCATGGCAGAGCCTGGCAAGCTACCGGTGGCGTATTCGATATGCCAAACACAGTAACAACAAGTCTCACAATGGAGATGTTACTGGTGCCCGATCGAGAAAATCGATGAGCAATGGGATGACAGTGACAGTGAATATTTTAATATATTTTTAATGAAATTTTTTGTGACAAGGTGCATTTAAAATAACTTGCCAATAAGGTCTCATTAACCCAATTCTATTCTTCAAGCTTCTACATTGAGAAGTATTGTCTTAGCTCCCCACACACTTTAGCTTTCAGAAGAAAACAGTGCTTTATTTTCCTGGGGAAATATACTTGCCAAGGGGAAACCCCTAACCATACCAACTGTCATCTTAAATATTGAACACCAGGCTACATACCACATGCAACTGTAAGTTCTTTGTCCTCCAACCTATAAATTTTTTAACCACAGAAAAATGTACAGCAGGAAAGTCTACAGCAGAGTGGAAGCTGCGCATAAAATGCACCTCTGATTTCATCTAGTGCCTCACATCTTTATACTTTTTCTAGTGTTTACCCAGCTTTGAACTTTTCTTTTTTTTCTTTTTCTCTTTTTTTGGGATTTTTGGGTCATATCAAGTGATGCTGAGGGATTTCTCTTGGCACTACACTCAGTAATCACTCCTGTCAGTGCTTGGGGACCATATGGGATGCTGGGGATGAAAACCGGGTGGGCCGCATGCAAGGCAAATGCCCTACCTCAGCCTCCCCAGCCTTGAACTTTGGCTGAGCTAAACTAAGGTGGGTAGCTTGTCTTAGTGCTCAGCTAAATGAAGAATCTCAAGAATGCTATAGACATTCAAAACCTATGTTAGAGTTTATATTTTACAAAAGAACAATTCAAGAAGTCAGTTATGCCAAGATGGTTAAGGGTGTCATAAAACAATCACTTTAAGAACCTTATTGATTCTAAACCTGCCTCAAGCTAATACCCAATTTCAAGAGTATCATAGATTTTTTTAGCTTAAAAGTACTGGGTATTCTGCTGAAGGCAAACTTCAGTAATCTGAGAGCTGTTGGTCAGTACCTTGAATCTGAACCAGAGTAGACCTTCTGAATGAATTGATGAAATAAATTTAGAAACATTTATTCCATATCCTTTGGAATGGATAGGTGGTGATGTAAAATAAAGATGACTTTCTGCTCTAGAAGTGTTGATCATCTAGTAAGGGAAGACCTAGGCAACCTAGGCAAAAACTCTAATTGGAGCTATGGAATTGGTTTGAGAAGGCATGTGTGCAGTTCCCTCTGGGATCCTTAACTTTGGCTTACAGGGGAAAGTGGCCTTCCCATCTCTTTCAGGTTATAAGATCCTCTGACAGCATGAGTTCTAGTAAAACTTGATTTTATTTCTCAGCTCATTCTAGATTTGTCCTCCAGCTCATTCTAACTAGAATGGATCATAATTGGAGCCAGGATACCCACCTGACTTGTTCGCTGACCACATAGTTTTAGGCTAAATCGCTAAACCTTTTCTGCCTTCATCTCTATTTTCTTAAAATGGAAAATCTTAATGTACAGCTAAATAAAGTGAAAGGATCTTAAGACTCTCAGGGAAAACCCATACTTGTCCATCCTGAAGCATTATCCAATACTCCCTATTCCCTAGAAGATCACACAAGAGTATAAATGGCAGGATAATCACTCAGACATTTTTTTTCTCTCACTGAAGCCTTGATCACAACTCACGTGCTGATCCTGAAAATACAGCCTTAAAGCAATTATTTGCACAAATGCATTTAGTCAAAAAATAAGGACTCTTTCCATAAGGAAGCTCTCTGAAACATCCAGTGCATTTTCTGGATAAGTTTCTAATTTCTCTAATAAGTGGACATACAAAGAATGAATAACTGGAAATACTGAATATGTTCACAGACCAGAGTGGCACTGCTTTCCAGCAGCTGACTAATCTTGTGGTAGCATGTTACAATCGCTTTTTCCTTTGGGGCTATGATATTTCCCTTTGTTAACCCCCTAACAAGGTCTCACCCAAGTATATGGGTGGTGAGTAGATTGTTTTCTAAGGCTCAGCAGCCAGGTCTGATAAGCACATAGAAATCCCCAAACAGAAATAGTAGCTGCATTTGTTTGCCAATATGTTGAAATAGAACAAAGGTATCGTTTGGCTTCCTGCAGATATTTAGGATAAAATTTAATGATACATTTTTTTCTCTCTTCACCTAGGGTATTCAAAAACTCACCCAGACTCAAACTGAAAATGTTTCTTACACCAAGGAAAAACTACTCAAATCCACTCTAAAATTTCCTATTGATTCTCCAAGTTCAAGTAAGAATGATTTTATTTATCTCGTTTTCCCCACCCCGTTTTCCTATGTCATTTCTTTCACATAGATTAAAGACAAAACAACGACCTTGTTTTAGAAACTTTTGGTAAAGATTAAGGCATAGAAGTGTGGTTACATTGGTGAGAAAAAGAGACCTCTGCCCACATTTCAAACAGGCTAACACCAGAGAGCCAGAGCCACCAAGGGGCAGCCGAGTCTGGCTGACATGATGTAACCATGGAATGCATTCTGGATGTCCTTCAGATGTAGCCTTGCTTTGTAACCTTGGTAACCCGGGAATGTAGCTCAAAGTGCTCATGTTTTCGAGGTGATCCAGATGGCGCTCTGAAAAATACCGTGCTTGGGAATTTCTTATCCTAGACTCTCTTGCCTGCTGCCTGCAAACGCCCATCCCCCATCAGATACTCTGTAAAATGGACCTCCTGCCTTTGTCTTCACTCAGTTCTGAGCATGAGCTCCAACTGGTCCACCGGTGTAATAAAGCAGAGTCTCCCCACTTCTCAAGGAATGCTACTTGGTTTTTTCACTGGCTTTTGGTGGGAATTTCCACGATAACATATTATATAAGCTTTTACTTTTTTTTTTCTTTTTGGGTCACACTCATCAATGCTCAGGGGTTACTCCTGGCTTTGCACCCAGAAATTACCCTGGTGGTGCTTGGGGGACCGTATGGGATGCTGAGAATTGAACTTGGGTTGGCCGAGTGCAAGGCAAATACCCTACCCGCCATGCTATCGCTCCAACCCCCTTTTTTGACTTAATGATACAGAGTATTATTAAAGAGACTTAACCTCATTTCATGTAGTTTGACTTTTTTTTTCAGGAAATATTGTTATAAAAGTTAAGGAAATCTGTGTGATAACATAGCCCCCCCCCAAAAAAAAAGAGCGTTCACAGTAGAGAAAATGAGGTCCTTTATGTGTTCTTCTGTTTCCTCCAGGAACAGACTCTATTAAAAATATATCACTCATTGAATCAGCTGCTGCTTTCTCTTCTACGCCATCATCAAAATGCTTGCTGGAAAAAATTGTTGTGATAACAGGGGAGGAAGCAGAACATAATGTGTTAAAGGTCTGTATATTATGCACTGTGCTTCCTGGTTGAACTTATGTATTACAGACACATAATAAAATGACCATCAACATGAACATCTTTTAAAATGTGGGGGAATGGAAAGGTAGCACAGCTGACTGAGCATACTCTCTGCTCATAGGAGGTCTTGGTCCCTGTCATCACATGGTCCCTGACCTCCTCTAGGAACATTCCTTAGTGCATCCCTTAGTGAGAGTACCCTCAAGCATACATAGGTGTGCTCCTTCCATACTTCCTAACACACAAAGAGAGAAGCATAGTTCTCATAAAGACTAAGAGACTTAAATAAAGGTTAGAAGCTTCCGGGGCTGGAGCGATAGCACAGCAGGTAGGGCATTTGCCTTGCACGCAGCCGATCCGGGTTCAATTCAGTATCCCATATGGTCCCCTGAGCACTGCCAGGGGTGAATCCTGAGTGCAGAGCCAGGAATAACCCCTGTGCATCACTGGGTGTGAGCCAAAAAGCAAAAAAAAAAAAAAGTAAAATATAGAAAGCATGCATGATGTATTTCTATTTATGGGAGGAAAAATTGAACATCTATAGTATTGATTTGTATAAATATGCATATATACATAAATATATATATCGGTGCAAATATCTTAAAAGGAATGTTAACAACTGTTTCCAGTTGTGGTGGGTGTGCTTTTCATTTTGGATATCTTTTTCCTTGTTGATGTTTGCACTACTTAAAACCTGTATGTTTTTAAAGGTTAACAGTTGAAAACTGGCTCATAAATCATTAACTAAGATTAGTCTGGTAAAAGATCAACAGATAAAAGTGTTAAGAGTATTGGAAATCATTTATTTCAAAAAAAGAATTCCACATGTATATTTTTTGAATGTCATATATTTTTACATTAAAAAAATTCTCCTTCAGATCAACTGTAAGCTCTTTATTTTCAACAAAACAACACAGTCCTGGATTGAACGAGGCAGAGGTGCTCTCAGACTGAATGACACAGCGAGCGGTGACTGCGGGACCTTCCAGTCTAGACTAAGTAAGGAATTATTACATAAATAAGCCGCTATTTCTTGGAGTAGCATTGCCATGACAGAAATTCATTCTTCTGAGATGTGTTGTGAAATATGTCACTAAATCAGATGGCTTTAAAGCCATATTGTATCTAGCACACTGTTGGAGCTTGTGTTTAAAGCAGGCTCTGAGGTCAGACTACATAGGGCCCCATTCTGGTTCCATCACTAACTGGTGGCCTTGGACAAGTTACTTAATCTTTCCGTCCTTGTTGCATCAGCTTAAAGAAGGATAACAGAAGGCCATGACATATGGTGTGACTGTGAAAACATCATAAGAAGGCACGTAACTCATCCTTGACAAAGCCCAGTACTCATCAAAAGATGGCTCTCACGGTTACTTGAAGGCATATGGTTCCCTGAGCACCACCAGGAGTGATTCCTGAGCACAGAGCCAGGAATAACTGCTGAAAATCACCAGGTGTGGCCCCAAAACAAAACCCCCCAACATTTAAAAATTAAGTGGAATTTTTTTTTTCTAAAAAAGAATATCTGGTGGAAGGACAGAGACATAGCACAGGAAGTGAGATGCTCGCCTTGCATGTAACTGACCCTGGTTCCAACCCACCACTACATATTGCTCCCTGAGCACCACCCAGGGGCCATACCTGAGGACAGAACCAAAAAAGACTCCTGTGCACTGCTAGGTATGGCCCACCCTTTGCCCCAAATTATAATTTAAAGAAATCTCTCCATAATTTATCCTTATTATTCTAAACATGGTGCATAGGTTGAGACAAAGGGTCTGGTACCAAGGAAATAGTGGTGTGAGGTCATTAATTCCTGCAGGCAGAACAATGGCCAAAATCTGGAATCAGTCACCTGGGATGATTCATAAGAGTTCTGGTATCCAAAATAACACATCGAGTACTCATTGTTCAGGGTCCAAACTGTAATAAGTTGTGCAGCAAAATTCTGTGGTGGGGAGGTGGGTCAATATTGAGGAGATCAGAGGTTGTCAGACAAGTTGAATGCAGCCTGTATATGCTTATTTGGTTTCAGATCTTAAGTGTCAAATCTTAATAGTTAAAAATTTTTGTTTCATGGTACAGGATAATAACTCAAGAACAAGTACCTTGTACACATGGCTGCCTGAGTTCAATCCCTATACCACAGGCACCCACATAAGTATCACTGGATATAAATCAGGTGGGCCCCAAACACCACTGAAAAGACTCCGTAAATTTTTTTGTTTCAGATGTATCTTTTATAAGGATATGTATCATTTTAATATAAATAAGTTATGAGTTCTAAATCAATATTCTTCAGATCTCTAGACCCTGAAAAGACTTCTACAACTTTAACCATTTAAAATATTATACTGGGCTGGAGCGATAGCAGAGTGGGTAGAGCGTTTGCCTTGCACGCAGCTGACCTGGGTTTGATTCCCAGCAGCCCGTATCATCCCCTGAGCCTCTCCAGAAGTAATTTCTGAGTGCAAAGCCAGGAGTAACCCCTGTGCATCACTAGATGTAACTCAAAAAGTAAAAAAAATATATATACTAAAAAGATGTATTCTGGCACTTAAGATAAACCCTAAAGTTAAGTCCTAGAACATATAAAGCTAAATTTGAAAACCAAGTTGTAATCTATTTACAGTACAATAGTAAAAATATACTCTGAAGAAAAAAATCTGTAAGGTTTACTTTGCTTTCAGAAATGACAAATCCCCTGGAAGGCTAAGGAACCAACTGTTCTGTCCTCTCATACATTCATCTCCCTATTTCAGTTATGCGCAATCAAGGCAGCCTGAGGCTGATTCTCAACAGCAAACTCTGGGCTCAAATGCAGATTCAACGAGCAAACCACAAAAATTTACGAATAACAGCTACTGATTTAGAAGACTGTAGCATCAAAGTATTTTTAATTCAGGTAAGTGAAATATTTAAGTGGTGAAGGATTGCCGTACTATATAGTCTCTATAATTATTTGATTTTTATTTTTCATCTTAGAAGAACCTATGCTGTTGGCAAAAATGATCAGCCTTCCATTGTGGTTATTTAAAATGTAATGTAAAATCAAAATTTACTATGAAAATTTAATACTAAACAGAAAGGAATCACTTGGTACTTTCCCCATAACATGTATATTGATGTGTGCTATAAATCATTGTATTTTTCTTTATTAATGAAATTGTGTCAGCATTGAGTTACTAAAGCATCTATTGTCAGACTGGCTCCTAGCAGGCCTCCAGAGTCTACCACCAATACTAATACTGCATGCTGAAATTGAGAAAGCTTTGAGAAAGCTCTGAGATGACTGGAAAGGAACCAGTGAGAAATGGAAAAATACAGATCTAGCTAGTTAAAACAATCACTTCAATAGCAAATTCCAATTCTGGACATGAATCAGTCTCCAAGGTAACAGAATGGGAGCACAGCTTTAGTTGTTCCCAGCAGCAGGAATGCTTGACCTCAAATACAAGATCCAGGCACAAGAGACAGGGCTGGCAGGAATAAGGCCAGAAAACAGGTTGGATTTCCCCCATGAACTGAGCCACAGAAGACTGGAAAAGACTATGTCCCCAGTAGGTCAGGCAGAAAGTGATAAGACTAGTCAACTGGTTGACAAAGAGTAATGGGGTAAGGTGGGAAGTTGGCAGGGACTCACTGACGTTGTATTAACTCCCAGGGTTAATACCGTTGTATTAACTAGCAGAGGTTGTATTAACTAGTAGGGTTTAAGTAGCTACCTGTAAGGTATATGTGATGTTGAACATTTAGATGGTAGACTGATGGAGGCTGGAGAAATAGGACAAGGATACAGGTACATGCTAAACAAGCATGTACCTGTATCATGCTTGTTTAGCATGTAGCTGTATCCTGCACTACATATGGTCTTCTCTACATAAACAGAAATAATTATCCCTGAGCACAGAGCCAGGAATAGTCCTCAAGCACTGGGTCTGGCTCAATTCACTAGCCCCCCTTGCCCTGAAAAAGGTGATACCCACAGGCTGTGCTTTAGCAAGATGATTCTTTATACTTTGCCAGCTCAGAACCCCTTTGCTTTTAACAAGCAAGTAGAGCTGAGTGGCATTGAGATTGTTAACCCTGATTAGATTCTACTGTTCAATACTTGATCTGCACAGACTTTTAAAATTACAGAATAGATTTTGAAGATAACAAAATGCAATTTAAAAAATCACCCAAATTTCACTCCCAGAAAGGGCCATTATTAATATTTAAAATTCAATATTTCAGGATGCATGTTTGTATATGTATATATATATGGATGTAAATGTAAATTAGTACATCTATGTCATGTGATCCTTATTATACTTGTACTTCACATACTGTGTGATCTTCGGGGAAGTTTTTTAGTCTTCCTTCATAAGACTTAAGTTATCTGTCAAGTAAAAATAATGATTACATACTTTATAATGCTATTGAGTTAAATAACTAGTATTCACATGAAATATACATAGATAACTTTTATCACCAAAAGTATTTCTATCTTTATAATATTTTTCAAATATACTTCTAATAAATTAAAAGAATTCTATTTTGTTGTGACTATTATTTATTCCATCAATCATATTTTGTTAAAGACAGCTCATTTGTTGTACTTCATTACTATAAAGTTTGACTGGAAGGTAAAAAAAATTATTTATGTACATACTTTATTATTTTGCCTAAAAAAAGTTTTCACTTGACAAATTCCTCTCCGGAAAGACTGAGTCAACTTTTGTTCTTACTAGTACTTTCTTAATGTAGGTGCTGGTAATTCCAATCATTAAAACAGCAAATCTGTGATTCAAAAAGGTATCAAATTGATTTTATTTTTTAACTTACTGTTCTGAATTTCTTGATTGAAAATATTAAAGTAAATTTGACAGAATTAAATGTATTAATTAGAGGCTATATTTCAAATTAAATGTGAGAAAGTCGAGAGACAGAATAATATTTATATTTCAATAAAAATGCATCTTCCGCATTTGTTACTAATCTACTAAAATAATTACACCTTTGACTAGCACACATCCAAAAGAACAAAAGCAACTGCTGTTGGAGAGGATATGGGGAGAAAGGGACCCTTCTACACTGCTGGTGGGAATGCCGACTAGTTCAGCCCTTTTGGAAAACAATATGGACGATTCTCAAAAAACTAGAGGTTGAGCTCCCATTTGACCCAGCAATACCACTGCTGGGAATATATCCCAGAGGAGCAAAAAAGTATAGTCGAAATGACATCTGCACTTATATGTTCATCGCAGCACTGTTTACAATAGCCAGAATCTGGAAAAAACCCGAATGCCCTAGAACGGATGACTGGTTAAAGAAACTTTGGTACATCTATACAATGGAATACTATGCAGCTGTTAGAAAAAAATGAGGTCATGAAGTTTGCATATAAGTGGATCAGCATGGAAAGTATCATGCTAAGTGAAATGAGTCAGAAAGAGAGTGACAGACATAGAAAGATTGCACTCATCTGTGGAATATAGAATAACAGAGTAGGAGACTAACACCCAAGAATAGTAGAAATAAATACCAGGAGGTTGACTCCATGGCTTGGAGGCTGGTCTCTCATTCTGGGCAACTCAGAGAAGGGAACACCAAGTAAAATATGGTCGGAGGTCATGCAGGGGAAGGGTGACGCGCGCTGAATGTAGACTAGAGACTGAACACAATGGCCACTCAACACCTTTATTGCAAACCACAACACTTAATCAGAGAGAGAGAACAAAAGGGAATACCCTGCCATAGTGGCAGTGTGGGGTGGGGGGAGATGGGACTGGAGAGGGTGGGAGGGATGCTGGGTTTACTGGTGGTGGAGAATGGGCACTGGTGAAGGGATGGGTTCTCAACTTTGTATGGGGGAAACATGAGCACAAAAATGTATAAATCTGTAACTGTACCCTCACGGTGATTCACTAATTAAAAATAAAAAAAAATTAAATTAAATTAAAAAGAAACAAAGCAACTTGCTGCAGAGGTGGCTCTGGACTTTGCAATGGGCCATTTTCACAAATAAAATAATTACGCCTTTGTAAGAAATATAAACATTCAAGAACTAGTCAATAATTATTTACCTAATATTTACATAATTTCTAATTCAACACAAAAAATACAAATATTTAACTTATAGTTAAGTGTTTTACCCAAAAGGAATAAAAGCAACCTAAAAATGTAAATAAAAAATATATAAGTTCAGATGCTTCTCCTGATAAGTAAGCATTGTTGGATATCATTGGTTTGTCCTTTCCCCCTTGCCACTAGGAGCTTAGGTTTATCAGTCACACCCATCAAAGTGCTCCCAAGTCACTCCCATTCCTCTGTTTATCTGTAACCATTTCTACCAGTTTATCTGCTCTTCCCTTAATCAAACTCTGTTAATTGGTAAGGTCAGAACTTCCTAGGACACTGAATATTATAACATTGCCTTTCTCTCCTCTTTATGCCTTTTGAATAATTTACTTTAAAGCTATGTCTTTTTTGTATAGACACAAGAAGACAATATTATGTTTTTATAACTTAAGACTTAATTGGCCTCGAATATTATTCCCTCCTGGGCATCTGCTTTCTCCACTTAAGCCTCAGTTGCCCTCAGTTCCTAGCACCCCAAAGTAGGGTCCCTGACGTGGGACGGGAAGGATCCAGGGCAAGCGGTGAGTTATGTGCTACCCTGGCATCGAGATGGGCCTGGCCAAAGTGCCTAATTCTTAACTATAAGTTAAGAGCTTGATCATAGACAAATGCTGTCATGATCCAATAGTAATTATGAGACTGGGACCCTGCCAGGAATAGGAAAGACTGATCTGGCCTGAGCACTGTAGTCTGAGATTGAGATGGCCCCAGGAGAGCAATTCTATAAGCTTTAATGCATCTCTTATTGTGTCCATACAAAATAATTAATATTATGAATTCTTATATGTTTGCTGGCTGAGGAGAAGAGAAACACATTCATGGGACTCTGCCCTTGGGTGGATCCTCCTGCTGAAAGAGAATTAAGTCCTAGGAGAAGCATCCCCTGAGGGAAAAGAACCTTACCCTATTGCTGACCACACCTATGTGTATGCCCCAACCCCCTCATGCTGGGGAGATTTAACTAGGCTGTAAGAGTGGGTTGGGGGCCAGATCCACGGGGGCCAGATCCACAGATCGAGAGAGAGACTGAGAGCCAGGAGAGAGGCAGAGAGAGAGAGAGAATGAAGTAGGATGGGGGAGAAAGAAGCAGGAGGAGAATCAGAGGAGAATGAAGATGGACATGAAATAAACCGATCGAGCAACCAGTTTGGCCTTCTTCCTTCCTTCGCCTGCCTCGCCGCCTGTGCTCCTTTTCTTTTTATTTTTGTGTTTTACACAAGCATTGCAGTGTTTCTATGCTCAGTCCTTGGCTTTGAAATATTTGCTACTTCTCTGGATGGGTAGCAAGATAAATCTTTCCCTAGATTTTCTTTGAATTCTATTGTATATGGTATATGATAGACTTCTCTAACAAGCTCCACTTTTCAAGAGTTGATTTTCAGGGATGTCTAAGCAAAGTGGTGTAAAAAAAAAATGTAAGCCTCCCAATTCTTTGATTTTCCCTTGTGTAAAATGATGGAACAAGGTTGCTTTTAAACTTTAATTAAAACTGAAAATTTGAATCAAAAAATTCGAAGTGAACAAGTTGAGATTGTAAATAAAATTACCTCATATTTTATTTTATTCAAGCATGATGGACTTTTTTACCTTGAGATTTTTTTTAGGGTTACTTATATTCTGGTGTTTGACTTATGTCATGTAATTCTTATTTTAGTGGAAATGTAACATGACAAATTTGTAAAATGCAGATATTTTATTTATTTTTTTTCTTTTATTGAATCACCATGTGGAAAGTTACAAAGGTTTCAGGTTTAAGTCTCAGTTATACAATGCTCGAACACCCATCCCTTCACCAGTGCACATATTCCACCACCAAGAATCACAGTATAGCTCCACCCTGCCCCCCACATCCCCAGCCCCCCACCCCACCTGTGTAACTGATAAATTTCACTTTACTTTCTCTTTACTTTGATTAGATTCAATATTTCAACACAAAACTCACTATTATTGTTTGGAGTTTCTCCCCCTTAAAGTCGGACCTGCTGAAAAGGAAGCATTTGATAAGTTGTTTTCCATTGCTGAGAATGAAGCGATATGAAGTCGAGTGGCCGCACTAGCGGCTGAAATGCAGATATTTTAAATGAACATTTATATTTTTTAACAATTTAATTTTCCTTATTCAGGCTGGTGCCAAAGATACAAGATACCTGTATGCAGCGATACATCATCGTCTTGTTGCACTGCGAGCCTTTGATAATCAGAAAAACATATATCAAGCTGAAGGCCAGGCAGAAACAGTCCTCCAACAATTAAACTGTGATAGCTGTGATGAAGATGAAGATGATCTTATCCACATTACCAAAATTAGATCAGGTAATAACTTTTCTTTTCTTAGTCAAATTAGAACTATGTTTAATACTAAAATATTAAATCAGGTTTTTACAAAGTGGAACCTACTTGTTTAAAGTGGGTGGCTGGGAAATGGATGGACATGGAGAGTATCATGCTGCGTGAAATGAGTCAGAAGGAGAGGGGCAGATATAGAATGACTGCATTCATTTGTGGTATATAAAAACAATATATATTATGTATTGAACTGGAGCAATAGCACAGCGGGTAGGGCGTTTACCTTGCATGCAGCCAACCCAGGTTCAATTCCTCCGTCTCTCACGGAGAGCCCAGCAAGCTACCGAGAGTATCCCGCCCGCACAGCTGAGCCTGGCAAGCTCTCCATGGCGTATTCGATATGCCAAAAGCAGTAACAACAAGACTCACAATAGAGGCGTTACTTGTGCCTGCTTGAGCAAATTAATGAACAACGGGATGACAGTGCTACAGTGCATATTATATATTATATATGTTAGAAGACTAATATCCATGGCCAGGGAAAACAGGGGTTAGGATGACTGGTCAATAGTTGGAATCTACCACAAGTGTGTGTGTGGCAGAGGTTAGATAAGATAGAGAAGGGACCTGTATGACAATAATAGTTGGAAATGATCATGTTAGACAAGAACTCAGTGCTAGAAGTTGGTAAAGGGATATACATCTTTCAGTGTCTGTATTGCAAACCGAGAGAGGGGGGAGAGAGGGGGAGTTAGAGAGAGAGAGAGAGAGAGAGAGACAGACAGACAGACAGAGAAGTAGAGCCTGTCATAGAGGCAGAAGGGGGGTGGGGTGGGAGGTTGTGATATATATATACATATATACATATATGTATATCTTAGTAGAAGTGCATGTGCCTTCCATGTATGAGGTTTGATCTCTTTCTCGGTACTGCAAAATAAGTTTCAGGGAGAGTGGTGGTGGTTAGAACACAAGAAGCTTGGGTCAAAGGATCTGGGCTCAGAGAGGTAGGATAAAAAATTAGTCTTCTGTATGTGTCCTTTATTAGGATTTTACCAATAGTCAAATCTTGATAAACTACTTCCATATCAATTTCATAATTTTTACTATGTTTCATAAGACACTGTGTTTAAAGGGCAGGGCTGGAGACACATCGGGCACGCGTAAGGCCCCTAGTTTGACTGGGTATTGCATGACCTCCTGAGCACCCCTGGGGACAACATCACATCACTGCGCCAAGCATCAGACTAAAAGCAATGCTGGGGGACAGAGCAATAGTTCAGTGGGTAGGGCATTTGCCTTGCATGAAAGCTGACCCTGGCATCCATATGGCCCCTGAGCACAGCCAGGAGTGATTCCTGAGTGCAGTGTCAGGAGCAACCCTTAAGCATCACTGGAAGTGATCCAAAAAGTCAAAACAAACCAAAACAAAAAATAAATAAATAAATAAACAAAAACCAAGAATGCTGGGGAGGTTGCACCTCCAAACAAAAGATTGTATTTACAATTTAAGTACTACATTGATACCTGAAAATGACCGTCTATTCACTTGTTTTCATTTTATTACTGGTTATCATGGGTGATATAACAATAACACATAGTAGAGCCATCAGGGATCCCCAAAACATTGATAATGCTGTTTCTTTTCTGGAACTGAACTTCTTCTTTGCCTAGGCAAATGGTACTGTGTGTGTGTTTGTGAGTGTTTGTGTGTGTTTTGAAATTGGGTCAAGATTTTTCCATTGAGCCAAGATTTTAGTTTTAGTGCTTGTTTGTATGCGTGGATTTAAAACTTAAATGTATCCATTTATTTGGGGAAAAGCACTGTAAAGGAAAAATAATAATAATAATAATAATAATAATAATAATATAGAAATACACTTGTGGTTATTCCAATGAAGCCACCCAAATATTGTCAGTAATGGGTAAATTAGTCTTGAATTCTGCCCCACAAAGGAGTAAGTAATTTTCTTACAGTGAGTTTGTTAGCAAGTATCTTTCTAACTTTTTATCCATTTCCATCATGTTACTTTAACTATACCTAATTTAGGAATGTATCAAGAAATACCAGCAGAGTTTGGTGAAATATCTCTGTTAGCTTAATACTAAAAATGCAATTGAACACATAAAACATGTGGATGAGGATCACAAACTGCTTGATTAAATAAACCAGAGAATTAAGTAATAAAAGAAAAGTCATTCTTTTAAACAAATGATTTATAATTGTTTAAATTGGATAAAATATATAAATACAACTATCTTTTCTATTACTATGTTTAGATTGCCAAGAGCAAAAGGAGGTCTATTAAATTGGATTAAACTTTTCAATGTATTCATTTAGCATTCAAAATACTTGAAGTAAAGATTAAGTGGCAAAATTCTCTTATCAGAGATGATGCAGTTAGGGGGCTGGAGAGATAGCACAGCGGATAGGACGTTTGCCTTGCACGCGGCTGACCCAGGTTCGATTCCCAGTATCTCATATGGCCCCCCGAGCACCACTGGGAGTAATTCCTGAGTGCATGAACCAGGAGAAACCCTTGTGCATTGCTGGGTGTGACCCAAAAAGAGAAAAAAAAACAGAGATGATGCAATTATTAGCCTGTTTTATTATATCTGAGAAAAGAAAAATAAAATATGAAATTACCTTCCTACGAAATTAAAAACAACAGGCACAATGCAAAGTAAATGGTAATCATGAATCTCCCACTTCCTCTAACATTTTCCCTTTTCACTTAGTCCCTTTCTAGGTGTGCTGAGTACAAATGCTAAAATGTTATTGAAGTGACAAAAGTTTAGTTTTTAAAAGTTGGTCGCCCTGGGGCTGGATCAGCTAGGGCATTTGCCTTGCACACAGCTACATGTGTTCAATCCCTGGCATCCCATGTGGCATCCCATGTAGTCCCCCGGGCCTATCAGGAGTGATCCCTGAGCATAAAGCCAGCAATAAGCCCTGAGCACTGCAAGTGTGACCCTAAAACAAACAAACAAAAACTTTGGTGTCCCATAAATTCAGGAAGGGGGTCATTCTCTGAAGAGGTCTGTGTAAAATTATTACTTCCAAATGTTACTTCTATAAAATATGGATTCTGCATATTTTATGTCCTTTCACTAAACATATTTGTAATTATTGATGTTCAGTTGTACTTAATATTAATGTAATCTGAATATATTATATGTAAAGAATTTTAAATTTATATCACAGATCCTTCTAGGTGGACCTGCAGAAAATCAGTTGCCTGTTCATGAATGATATCTACTATGAACATGACAACATCTACAAAAAGGCTACCTACTGAAAATACTAAACTATCCTAGAAGATCCTATTCATTCTTCTGAGCATTTATGGCTCAAGAACTACAATTATTGCAATTAAAATGTTTATCTTATGCAGCCTAATAATTCTTAAATTTTATATTTGATTATTGTGAATAAAATTTAAGAAATATATGAACTTTGAAAGTAAAATTTATCATTTTTGAAGAAATTAATGTAGAATAGGATTTGATAACTGATTCAAACTATCCATCACATTGATGTATATCACTGTATCACTGTATCACTGTCATCCTGTTGCTCACGGATTTGCTCGAGCGGGCGCCAGTAATGTCTCCATTCATCCCTGTCGCGTTCAGGGGAATGAGGTTCATTATTGGATTTCTTATATGATGGATATAATAAATAAAACAATAGATTGCTGGATATGGTAAATAAATAATAGGTAAAATAGATCTAACTAAATATTTATTTTTTTAGTCATGCCTTTTCTTCCCCTAAAACAAATATTTTGTGAAATTTCCAAATTAAATTTTTGGAAAAGCACTGCATGATACACTGCATGATAGCATTTTATTAAATCGTTTTTTCTCTGAGGTAATGTGTATTTTTATTTAGTTTTCAAACTTACTAGTACTATAAAAGAATATATTCATGGCATTAATTCCTGTAGAGTATTTGTTCTTGGACTTGTATTTATTGCAATTTGTATATGCATGACTCACTATCAGCATCCAATAGCTGAAGGAATGAACAAAATATATCATCCATGTATCAGAGCAGTAAGTACATAGAGTGAAGTATGTTAACTTGTGCTCTTTATGTGATTAAATTGTTATTAATATTCAAGTAGCTGTGAGTGTATGAAGACCTGTTAAAAACAAGTGTACCATGGGGCCAGAGTGATAGTACAGAGGGCAGAGCATTTGCCTTGCATGCAGCTGAGCAGGGTTCGATCCCCTGTATCCGATATGGTCCCCCAAACACGTCCAGGAGTGATTTCTGAGTGCAGATTCAGGAGTAATTACCCCTGAGCATTGCCAGGTGTGACTCAAAAAGACAAAAACAAGTAAATAAATAAATTTAAAATACAATAAAAATAAAACAAGTGCATCAAAAAGTAAAGTAAAATTATTATCTTGAATGACATTATTATGATAGATTATAGAAATCCCAACAATCGTGCAACAGAGTTTCAAGGCACCCTTGATGAGATCTGTTTTAGAAGCACTTCATGAACTACGGAAGAAAATAGTCTTGGTACTTATAGTCACATTTCATTCTTCATGAATGTAGTTTGGTCACTCATGACTTAAAATTGACCTTTGATATATAGAATAACAGAGTGGGAGACTATCACCTAAGAACTGTAGAAATAAGTACCAGGAGGTTGACTCCATGGCTTCGAGGCTGGCCTCACGTTCCGGGGAAAGGTCAACTCAGAGAAGCGATCACCAACTACATTGTAGTCGAAGGCCATGTGGGGGAAGGGAGTTGCGGGCTGAATGAGGGCTAGAGACTGAGCACAGCGGCCACTCAACACCTTTATTGCAAACCACAACAGCTAATTAGAGAGAGAGAACAGAAGGGAATGCCTTGCCACAGTGGCAGGGTGGGGTGGGGGGGAGATGGGATTGGGGAGGGTGGGAGGGACGCTGGGTTTACGGGTGGTGGAGAATGGGCACTGGTGAAGGGATGGGTTCCCGAACTTTGTATGAGGGAAGTATAAGCACAAAAGTGTATAAATCTGTAACTGTACCCTCACGGTGATTCTCTAATTAAAAATAAATAAAATTAAAAAAAAATTGACCTTTGATTGTCACCCCTAAATAGATATCCCTATTATAGAGATGTCTTAGTTGGGGCTGTCATGGAAAATTACTATAGATTAGGTGGATTAAACACCAGAAATTTATTTCTCAGATTTTCAGAAGCTACAGTCTGAGGTCAATGTGCCAGCAAGGTATGCTTTATCCTGAGGTCTCCTTTCTGGGTTTATAGGTGACTGCCCTCTCATTGCGTGCTTAAATGACCTCTGCTTTGTGGGAGAAGTGTGTGAGAAAGACACATACACACAGAGAGAGAGAGAGAGAGAGAGACAGAGACAGAGAGACAAAGAGAGAGTCTTTGATTTTTGATGTCTCTTCTTACAAATCACCAATCTTCTTCAACCACAGCTCTACCTCATAACCTCATCTAATCTTAATTATCTGAAAAAGCCCCTTCTCCAAATATCATCAAATTGGAGTTTACAGCTTCAAAATATAGATTTGGAGGAGCAGTTTATAGCAAGAAGATAAGTTTCACAATTTCAATACAACTTTTGAAAGTGCTTTTAATAACCTATTTGGAATAATGGCATAACTTTACAATATGCTACTTGAATAATATCACGTGGATGTACACGTGAGAACACATTTTTTAAGTTAAATTACTAATTCTACTTAAAATATCTTTTGTAATAATAACATCAGATATGTTTTTTATTGTTAAATCTTAACTAATGCCTAAAAGTTTAGTTTAGCATTGAAACTTGAATGAACTCTTGTAGAATATAGCTAGTATGTTCATTGTTCAAAGCTTTGCTCTTTTCCTAAAACTGAATTAACTACAACTATAAAAGCTAGTTATTGAGAGGGCCATTCAATCTCTGAAATTCGTAGAGAAGAAATGTAGTTGGTGGCATCTTTCTAAACTAAGAATTAAGCAATGGCTGGAAAGGGAAAAAGAAAAGTTAATGTGAAAGATTAAAAGAAAAATGGTAGAGAAAAGGGAACAGCAGAGAAAAGAAGAGCTCTAGCATGAAAGTTAGTGTCAAGAAAAAGAAAAACAATTTTTTAAGTTAGTTGTTTCATAAGCCCAGAGTAACTCTGATGCAGAATAGAGGAAATGGAAATTATTTGCGGGGGGCAAACAGGGGGTCACCCTCAAGTGCTCAGGGTTTGCTCCAAACTCTGGACTCAAAGATCATTGCTGACTGATGTCCTTGGAATTGAACAAAGTCTGGTGTGTATAAGATGAGTGTCTTACCAATTATACTGTCTCTCTGGCCTCTAAATAGAAATTTTTATTAGATGCATAATGTGAACTGGGTGGGAGGGGGACATTTGAAGAATTATATTAAAGAATGGGTTTTACTGAAATATTTTGGCTCATCTGGGGATCTGATTTGCACTAAATGGTTAAAGGGAAGCAGAGAGATCATTATCTTTCTTACATGTTTATGCTGATCCCTGCATTGGGGTGGAGATGAAGCAATATTTTCCAGTGTCTTGAACATCTTAATATAATTAATACTCCTTTTTTTTCTGTGATATTCCTTGTAGTTTTTTACATTTTTTATAATTTTGTTCAGCATTTGACAATTGTATCTGAACCATAGGAGGCCCTCAAATATAAAATTAATTCTATTGATGTGCTGTAAGAGGCATTATCCAATAGAAAGATAGGAATTGGAATTTGAAGCAAAGGAGATAATCTGGGTTAATCAGACAGGCAGCAGCTAAAGTCAGTAGCAAGGGAAGAGAGGTAAATATTTTGAATGGGCAAAAGACATCTGTACCTACTTTCATAATATTGTTAACTGCTGTACTTTATAACTAAAGTATAATCTCAGAAAGGTTAAGGAATGAGATCAAAACTGACAAAGGTAATAAATCAAGGTCTTTCAAAATCCAAAGCCTAAACTCTTTTTATTACACAACACTAGAAGTACTGCATGCATAAGAGAAGTAGGCTTTGAGGAAGGGAGGGAAACTATAAGTCCTTAAAATAAATTTAGGGAAAACTATAAAATGAACAGAGAGATGTGAAGTACACAATTAACACATTAAGGACTGGTGTGTTGGGAACTAGCGTGGGAAATGTTATGAGCAGAGGCCTGGGATATATAAGCACATGGTTTCCAAGAATGAGGCCCTGGCGTTTGATAGCCTATGCCCCTGACAAAAATAACAGTTTTCTCCCAAGATCTAATGATAACCATTCCAAATGTTGCCGAAATATCTTCTTTAAGGGCTTTTTAAAAGCTCTCTGAGTTTACAATCAGATCTTTTAGTAATCTTGGAAATAGCAGAAGTGAAGTGCTGGGGGAGAAATTTCAACTGTCTTTCAAAATAGGGAATCAATCAAGGTGTTCAATGAGGATGAGTGAATTATGAAGATGTGGCATATAGACACAACAGAATACTATGTCACTGCAATGAACAATAAAATCATGCAACTTGCTGCATTTTGCATAGAACTGGAAGATATCCTGTTAAATGAAATGAGCCAGAATAACAAACAGGATAATCTCACTTATCTGTGGCATTTAGAGTAATTGGATGAGGAAATGCAAGATGTGAAAGGGATTATACCTACATCACTTTTGATCCCACAGTACAGGAAGAACAAGGACAGAGAAAGAAAGGGATTGAGGGGGAGAAGTAAGAAGAGGAGAGAGGTAAGGGGTTAGGGTTGGGGAAAACAGGCCAAGCGCCTCAAGTTAAATCTCAGCTAATGCCTACAAGTTCAATTTATGGGTGGGAGTGGGACAGCTCTACTACCGAGTCATAGAGTCACCAACACCAAAAGCAGGAGAGCCAAAGGACAACAACCAAACTTAAAAATATGCCTGTCAAAGAGGCAGGCTGGCAGGTGGAGTGAAACCTGGGGAACTGGTGGAGAGAAGTTGACACTGAGGGGTTGGATTGATGCTGGAACAATGTATGCCCCAAACTCAATTATAATAAATCATGGTTCATTAATTTTTAAAAAGGGAAGAAAAAGAAGAACAAATGCAAAAAATATTCACTATAAATAAAGCTCTAAGCAATAATAAAGACTTGGAAAGTTGACTTAAAAAAACATGAAAGATATCACAGATACGAGCATGTTTAAATATTGATATTGAAAAGGAAAATCCAGTCCGAGGAAGGTTTGTTATACTCTATAAAAATATTAGAGGGTAACTGGGTTGAATATTATTTTAAGGCGGTGAAAAGAAATGAGATCCCAAAATGACAAAGTGATACCCAACCGAGATGTAAAACATTTGTGGCTGGACATGGGATCAATCCCCCCCCTCCCTGCCTCCAAATGAATTTTTATCTCTAATGAAGAAGACCTCAATTTCACATGTGTACAACCAAACTCAGAATTTGGTTAAAACTTTGGTTTTCTACATTCATTTTTCCCCCCTTTTCCTTTTTGGTCCGGTGGAATTGACATCCTCCTATTCACCAGTTTCAAACCAGTCTTCTGCGACTACTCTCTTTTCTGCTTCTTCAACCTCTAAAGAATTACAAAGTTTAGACTAGTAAATACAGAAAGGTCTTAGAGGACATTCAAATTATAAACCAGAAATTCACATCTCAAAGGAATTCAGAGGTGTGCTTAAGCTTCCACTACAGGGAGCTGCCTGAGGTAGGGAGGGGGCCATAGCTTCCTAACATAGCAGCTGACATCCCTCCTGACGCCACTGAGCATTCCAGAAATATACTACCTGGCACCTAGTGACTCAAACTATCAGTGAACCCAGGAACAAGTGTCCTTGGTGTCGGGTAGCTGAAAAGACCCACTGACTCAGTCCTACGTGGATTTGCTAGAACCCTGGCATAACTCTAGTCCAGCGCTCCCATTTTATGTATGTGGATAAAGTAACCGAGCAAAGTCCAAAAGCTAGTCACTGATAGAACTGGAACTTCAAAGTCGCAAAGAGTTGCCAGATTGTTAGATGGGGCTGTCATGTGATTTTCCCTTAACAATGTGAGCGTTTTCTTTCATTCCATCATTACTTACAACCTTAACCTAGTTACTGAAGCCACTATTCCTAAAAGTGCCCAAGTCTCCCAATCTGAACATTCCTAATTCAGATCAATAGTCCCCCAAACGTTGCCCTCAGAACTCATTTCTCTCCCGTTACACAGTCTTCACTGCTTACAGGATAAAATACAACTTAGTATTAACCCTTCGTTCACTTTTCTGCTTCTTCAGTCCCATCTCATCTCCCCATTCGGACACGCTCCTCTCAGGGAGACTTATCATTTTTGATCAAAGTACTCCGCATCTTCAGTTTTGCACCAGGCCTTTAAATCATGCGGCGGGATGCAGGTCAAGCTCTTTACAGTCTCGTAGACCAGGGTCAGAAGAGCATCTCAGTTATCCTCTATGCGTTGAATGAATGAACAAAGCGCGTAAGTGCAAATACGAGAGGGTCTACGCTTACCGCTTACACTAAAGTCTTAAGCGCAAATACGAGAGGGTCTACACTTAAGTGCTTTGCCCTTACGTGGAATAACGAAAAAGAATGGAACCCTGGGGAAGGGGGAGACTGAATCACACCTGCCTTCCCACCAGGCTCAAAATCCCCCCACCTTCAGTCAAACAACACGTGGCTCCGGACCGGTTCCAGCTGGATTCCTCCGAGGCTATTCGAAAACCAAATAGAATTCCTGCACTTCCCTCTGCGCCAGCCAATCCCCGGAGCGCCTGGGTGTGAGGGCGGGGGTTCCTAGCACTAAGCTTGCTCTGATTGGCTGAAAGACTTAGCCCGCTGGGCGGGGAGTGAGCTGGGCCGCGGGGGAGGCGGGAGGCGGGCCGGGCGGCGCCCGCACTGCGCAGGCGCGGGTGGAGAGCGTACACAAACAAAACCCATCACCCAGAGGCGGCCGGCTTTCCCCCCCACCCCCACCTCCCCGTTTTCTCGCGCCGGGGGCTCCCCCGGCTCCCAATAGCCCCGCTCGCCCCGCCTCCGTCAACGTCTGGGCACGTCCCCCTGGTGGCGCGGGCCACGCACCGCCGTGCATTTAACCTCTGCCCGCCCGGCGCGAATGTGAGTCGCTGCCCGGGCGGTGCGGGGCGGCTCGCACTCCTGGCGGCGGGCAGCGGCGGCGGGAGCCCCGGCCTGCAGCCCCGGCCGGGCTGACGATGACTTGCTACCGAGGCTTCCTGCTAGGCAGCTGTCGGCGCGTGGCGGGCGGCCGGGCGGCGGCGCTGAGGGGGCCGGGCACGCCGGGAGGCCCCGCGGCGCGGCCGCGGCTCGGCGGCGAAGGTGGCAGCGGCGGGCGGCACCTGGGGCAGGGGCAGCCGCGCGAGCTGGCGGGCCGTGGCAGCCGCCCCGACGGCGGCTTCCGCCCCTCCCGGGTGGTGGTGGTGGCCAAGACCACCCGGTACGAGTTCGAGCAGCAGCGGTACCGTTACGCGGAGCTCTCGGAGGAGGACCTGAAGCAGCTGGTGGGTCCCCGCCGCCGGCCCCGCCGTGGTGTCTGGGCTCCGCTTCCAGTTCGCTCCCCGGCTCCGCTGGGGGTGGGGGGCGGCCGCACCCCCTGGCCGAGATCGCCTCTGCCCCGGGCTGGACCCCCTCACCGCCCCCGGACTCCCAGTCCGTCCTGCTCCCCTGGTTTCCTCGTAGAGCCCTCATTGCAGGAGAGGGCGGGAGAAAGGTGGGGGGGGGTCACTGTTCGTGCCGAGGGTCCCCATCCCCTCCCCCCCGCTCCACGTCCCCCAGGTTGGGGTCACTTGGAGGAAACCTTGGAAGGGGGAAAAAGGGGCCCCGCAGTGGAAAGATTTGGGGATACACTTGGGGATACATCCTCTCCCCCCCACCCCATGTTGCGGGGGGCGGGGGGCGCGGAATTAACTCCGATCCCAAGAAAGGTGTGAGGGTGGCAGAGGACTGGACATGCTGGGGAGAGCTACCCCCACTCCCCCAGATGTGGGGCGCCGCCGCGGGTCATGGAGGAGAGGGCGAAGGTGGCCCGGACACACCCCCTTCCGCGCGGCGGTGCTGCAAGGCCTGAGACTCAGCCCGCCTGGGACGGCCTCGCCTGCGCAGGAGCTGGTACGGGGGCTGCAGTCAGTTTCCCAGGTACACGTGTCTCGGGGCCCAGGAGAGGGAGAAGGGAGAAGAGCCACATCTGGGCTGCTGAGGAAGGTCGAGACAAAGGGGTGGGCAGGAAACTGGCTCAAGTATGCTATCAAGAGACTGTACAGTCACAAGCCTTCCACAGGAGATAGCTGGCACAAATAAGATCCGATGCCTTTGCAAAGTGTATACAACCATGTTGTGGGGAGCAAAAGAGCCCTTATCTCTCTTCTCTCTCTCTCTCTCTCTCTTTTTTTTTTTTGGAAACTTCTGAGCCTTTGCTGCTCCCCACACCTACACTCAAGGAGGGAAGGTGATGGTGCTGTCACAGCACCCAGTCCAGGAAAATCGCCTTGGGCATGTTGACACTGCACCAGAAGGCTTTGCAATTAACTACCTTCAACTACTTTTGTAGAATCCAGTGCAAGAGTAGCTGCCCCTTTGTAAGCATTTTGGTCTGGTTTGCCGTCTCTAGCAGAATTTTGGTGGTATTTGTAGAGACATCACAATGAAGTTTTAATTCTTCTTTGCTTCAATACTGATCTACTTTTAGCATGATTTCTGGATTCTTTAAGAGTTCATTGAAATTCCCGGCAGCTCCCTGATGGAGGTGTACTAGGTGTGGATTTGTTTTCTCTCCCCAAGAAATCTTTACATTCTTTAAAGAGTTAATCAGCGAGCAGTTTTTAGTTTTTTTTTTTAATGTAGGATTACTGCTATTTATTCAGCCATTCACTAAGTTGATTGAATTGGGCATGAGCTCCACATTACTCTCTTTTCAAATTTTTTAAGTCGGATATTTGTGAGATAGACCATTGCAAAGCTGTTCAGCGAACAGTTTGAACCTGAGGCGGTAGTAAAATGGGTATTAGGAAATGAAGTTGGGGGTGAAGCAAAAGTAGGAATGTTTGTTTTGGGACAGAGAATGGCACTTGGGTTGTTCTTCTAATTTTGCAAGATATATGTTTTGAAATTGCCCAATGCATGCATAAAATATTCCTTTGTACAGCTTTATGGAAATCTCCCACAACAATGTAAAATAATAAAGTAGATGGCTTGTTCAGAGTGGCAGAACCTCTGGAGTCAGGACTTGCTAAGCCCAGCATCTGTGTGATTAAATTCCTAAAAGTGGATCTTTGTCGTCTATTTGTTTGGGGGTCATGCTCAGCAATCCATATCCAGTGCCAGGAGCACCTTGACCCTGTACTACTCTCTCTGCCCCCAGGCTCTATGCATCTTTTAGTTGCCCTGGGCCTATGGAGTGAAAACTATTTGTGTGGTAGTTTTCTAAGTGCTTGTATTCTAGTTCTGTAAGTGAAAGACTCCAGTGATGGATTATTAGCCACCAAAGCCCTAGAAAGTGCTGGCATTTGGGAGTGTGCTTAGTTTTCCAAAGGCTTAAAGAAAATGGAGCCACCTGAATTATTTCCTTGTACTCTGAACTAGGGTGTCACTAAGCTAAAGTTCCTAAATGTAGGCAGATTGCTGAGTCTTTAGAAACAGAACTTCCAATGTACCTATCTATTTGAGTATCTGAGGAGAAATCTCTACTTGGCAAATATTTCTCTGTTGCTCAGTAATACTGTTTGCCGGGCAACTTTGGTTAAAACTTAGGTACTATGGAACATGGCATTTTGCAAACACCAGGGAATGGAATAGTCTAGTTGTTCCAATTAATTTTTATTGGTTTAGTTCTGTATTGAATTCGTTTTATTAAGCCAGTATTCAGGGTAGCATGAGGTGGAGCCCGGACAGAGATCTGGAACAAGACAAAGGATTCTGTTCTATGTGAAGTTGTTCTAAAGTGGTATTCTGTAAATAGGAATGGTAACATGGTTGGTATTGTTTGCTGTTTTTGCTGGCGTAAAAGATATTAAGATTTACAAATTGTGTGAATTGGGTATAAAAAGAACTGGACAGGTGCTAACCTGAGTCTTGGATACCTTGGCTACCGGTCCATAGTGGTATGATACCTGAAATTTTGTGTCAATCAGAGATTTCTTTGTTGTAGCAATGATGGTTTTGTTGCAGACAGGTCTCTTATTAGGTAGCCTGTTAAAATGCAAATGGAAGGCCAAGGAATGAATGCAGGTGTAATTTATCCTCAGTAACCACATAGTTGTCTAACTTTAAGGAACCTAAATGATTAGAAGAAATACTTAGTTTTTCTATAGGTACAGAAATAGATTTACATCCTTCAAACTGGGTCGAACTTTGACTTAAAACAATTTTTTTATATGTTACACTGCTTTGAAAAATCACTTTTTTTTCATCTCCTAACTGATCTATGACTTTTCTTGTGAATATCTTTCTTCTTTTTTTCTCCTTCAAGGATTTCTAACTGCCCAGGACTTTCAAGGACTAATTATACTATTACAGTTTACTTGTGTCTTATGAAATGTAGCTGTTGGCAAATGGGGACTTTCATTAACTGGTTCATTACACTCATAGATTAGACCTTTAGAAGAACCAAAGCTGATTGGGAAAAGTTTTGCATCATAAACACACCTTCCTGGCCATTGAGAAGAGTTTAATTTAAAATATCTTAATATAAACCTAGTAAATGAGAAGTTTCCAAGCTCTTCTTTGCCCTAACACAATGCCATTTAAAGATTTCCACTTCCAGGTTTTTAAAAATTATAATGGGATAGAATGATTTCATCTATCAGTTTCTTTATTGTTAGTTAAACCGTATTTAGTTATTGCTCTCATGAATTTGGGAGATGTAGTGCCTTGGATTTTGTTTACCTTATTTTGATTGCTAAAACTATGGTATAAATTGGCTTGTAATTCTTGGGCATGTAATTCTTATGCCACATGGTATGCAGTGAGTACAGTATATGCAATATGAGTATTTGCCAAATGGAGCAAATATGTTTCCATAGTACCTCCAGAGCCTTCTAACAGAACTTCATTTTTTTGAAATCTTCAAGTACAGGCACCAGCTCTGTCTATCTCAAGTGAACATCTGGCCACTATACTTGTCTGTTCAGAACGCAAAAGCTCCCTGTAACCTGTAGAGTCATGTAAGGAATTTGTTAAAATGCAAATGCCCGAATCGCACCTCTTGTCTTGTCACCCCCAACTCCAGTTGGTGAGGAATTACCAGATCCTACCTTTTACATTTTTTAAAAATTTTTTTATTTTTTCCTCACCACGGCCTCTTCCAACTTGTTTCCTGTCTCTTACTTCTGTCTTACCAGTTGGCCCTCTAGTCTCATGCTGTGCCCTCCCCATGTACATTTTCACTAGTGGACCCTTTGGAATATCTGGGGGCCCCACAGGGGGCTCTCTGGCCTCCGGTGGAGAAACATTGCTGTTAGTGATCCCTTCATGATCCTTAGTGTGTCAAACAAGGCCCTTTGTGAGCTGGCTCCTTTCTACCTTTTGAACTTAATTTTAAAATCAAATCTTTTTTTTTTTCGATTTTTGGGGGTCACACCCGGCAATGCTCAGGGGTTACTCCTGGCTCTGCATTCAGGAATTACTCCTGGCAGTGCTCGGGGGACCATATGGGATGCTGGGAATCGAACCCAGGTTGGCTGCGTGCAAGGCAAATGCCCTACTCGCTGTGCTATCGCTCCAGCCCCAATTAAAATCAAGTCTTGTCCTGACCTTGATTCTGCATTAATTTCAAACACTTTAATTTCCACTTGATGTTATGCTGATTTAACTGTATTGATGAATATCATATTAAAATGGTTTAAAATGTAGAATTCAGAAGAGTACATAAATGGAAAGTCTTAATCTTGTCCTAGGCACTCGTTTTTTTCTTTGGAAAGTAAGTAGTGTCAGCTTTTTCTTAGGTTTCGTTCCAGAAAAAAATATAGAATTCCAAATCAACAAGGTGAGATGTTCTTTTTTGTTTTTTCTTTTGGCACAAGCTAAGCTATTCTTCACCCTTTTGAAGAAAAAAAATAGTATGTATAGTAATCCATTGTGTGCCATCTTAATTTATTTAACTACATCTTTATTTTAAGAATGTGTCAATTATACATGTGTTAATCAAACTCAAAGCTGATTGCCTAAAAGTGAAATTATTGACTCAAAAGTCATGCACGTTTGAAAATTTAATAGATTTTGTTGCATGGCTTCCGTTGAAAGTTTCAGTATATACTTTCACTAGCAATGGGTAAAGGTGCTTGTTTTTCCATAGTTTATTATTCCCTACAAGAGCTTTTCTGGTTGAATATGTTTGAGAAACATGAACCTAAATAAAAGATTCTACTTGAGCATGAGATTTCTTGGTTTTGCCAGAAAACATTTTAAATTCTGTGAAGCACAAATTGAAAATGGAAACAGAAGGTATACTATCTCTTACATAAATGTTTGCAGTTTTAGGAGACTTAGCTGATGTAAGAGAATTGAAATCACAGTTGAGAATCATTGACCAATTTGCTTAGAACCCGGAATTTTAACTTTCACATTTCACTTGGGGAGAAGTTTAAAAACAAAAACCATGTAACCAACCCTGAGAATAATAGATTCTCTGATCACTTTTCTAATTTTAGTTGTATGAGTTAAAAGTGTTTATTGATGCACATTAAACATTCCTGTTTAGTAAAGTATAAATGAACTTATGTGAAATCCAAATTCTATGCAACTGTACCAGTTATTTCATGCCTTAGAAAAATTTGTTACAGATTTTTTTTTAAAAAATAATGAGCAGTAGTTATGGATTGTGCAGGAAATTAGATCAACATTTGTAAAAGATTTCTTCATAATAAGTCAGTTGGTTCTCTTCTTTCTAACTGAAAGCTAGTAGAATTAGGACATAACAGTAGTTCTTGGCCTATGTAATCATTATAATTAAGTCTTAATATATTGAGTATTTATGGTTCTCAGGCAGGAGTAGAAATATGATTGATTTAATAATAGTACTATGTAGTGAATACGTTTTAGAATAATACTTGGAGATCTTAATTTTGAGCCTGGCAACACTAAAATTGAGCAGGTCATCTTCCCCTCTCAGCCACTATGACTTTGAAATAATAAATTTCTACTTTTCCTTTTTCAATTCAATTAATTTTGAAGATCATCAGATTAAATGATCTAAACTAGTGTTTATAATTTAGTTTAAAGCATAATTCTTTTCCCTAATTTTTATATCTACAATGATAACCATCATGTAAATATCAGATTTACTATATATCTAAAATGAGACTAATTTGGTTTCTTTGAAATTTCTCTACTAAGATTGCTAAAGTAACTGAAGATTTGTTGAATTTTGTTCTACATTACATGCTTGTATAGAACTTTATGATTTTTATCCATTTAACTTTTTAACTTTATATTCTGAATTTTTAACCTTTTATTGAGGAGTACTTTTCTAATGGTGAAAATAAAGATTATAATCTGCTTTTAAAATACTTGTTTGCAGTGTCATAGTTACCAGTGAATGTTCAGTACATTTGTTGATTATCTTATTTAACATGTCAGTTTCAAATAATTCTTTACAATCTATTGACTTCCCACCTCATAAGTGTTCGGCATCCTGCTAGGCTCCGGAGACTCAAGGTGAATCAACAGTTTCTAAATGTACGGTGAAAAAAATTTAAGTATATGACGAAAATATATTAAACCCTACCATAACTATTGATAAGTGGTATGTGAAAATACTCAAAAAGAAGAGTATAATTTAGGGAGGATCAGGATTAAAAGGAAGAGCTTTGAGACTTTTTTTCAACTTTTGAGTTTGCTTTTTAGTGATCCTTCTCAGTTATGTAGTGTATTTTTATCACATTAAAAAGTTTCAAAAGAACTAGACACTTGTGTATCCAGTTAACTAGACATAACATATTTTGCAGTATTTCTTTCAAATAATATTGAAAGAAATGTTTTAAGTGTAGTCCTGTTCTCACTTTCTTCCTTCTTCTCTCCCCAGAGGTAACTACTAACCTGGAATATATTTATGTGTATGTATGAATAAATGTGTATATATATATTGTGTATGTATATATATATAAGTATATATATATATATATATTGCATTAGGGACTGGGGAGGAGAGATAGCTGAGAGGGGTGGAGTGCAGTCCTTGCGTATGTGAGGCCCCAAGTTTTATCTTGCCTTCTTCAAAATACTGCCAGGCATGAGCCTGGTAACCCCCAGTACCACCAGTCCCAAGTCTACATACTCTTCCCGACTATCACTGGGAGTATCCCCTGACCTCCCTTGTTGCAGAGGAGCCCCAAAATGTTGTATCAATAATGTCATATTTAGAATAGGTGTCTATTTAGATCATTGATTTCTCATTCACAATTGGATTTAAAACAAATCTGTTTTATGTGTTAGCCCATTTAATCTGCTGCATAATATTCCATTTTGGGGGTAAATAGTTTGCTTTTTTTTTACTATTTTAAAAAATGGAATTAGAGGTAGAAATAATTTTTAATAGGCATTGAGTAACTCTGATTCCCATATTCTTATCAGCACTTGGTAGACTAACATTGTTGCCAAAGTGATGGTAGTGATAATTTTAGGATGTTTGAAGAATTTTGAGTTTATGTTTTTTTTTTGCCATCAAATGTTTTAACTAGTCCACAGTCAGGAAAATTTTACATTATGACAGTACATATTTGAAATAAAAAATAACATGAAACAATTTAGCCTTATAACATAGAGTTTATTTTCTCTTTAATAAATATGCTGGATGTGATCATTAAGTTAATGTCACAATGAATGTAAGGGAAGTTTGAAAATCATTGTTCAAAAGTAAGTATGTGGAGGCTGGCTAGGAAGTCTGGACACCGTATGAAGGGGTAGATATATGAATCCAAACCTTAGCCCTACTCTTTGTTCTCATGAATGGAATGAGAAATGTCAGGTTTTTTGTATTATTATTATTATTATTATCATCATTATCATCATCATCATCATCATTTTGAGATTTTAGCATTCTGGGCTAGTATGAAAAACAGTTTTCTGGTTATGGTGGTGGTTATGTTGGAGGAATGGGAAATAAGGATTTTTAAAGAAGGACCTAGTTTAGAGATTCTAGAGGCAAGCCATTGTGTGAGACCAGATAAGAGTTGATGTCCAAATTTCCCACGAGTGGCTGCACGAATATATAGCACAGATTGGAGAAACAATTTGCAGGTATAATCATTTGGCTGCGCTACTGACTACATGGAGGTCACGAGGAAGATTCAAAGATGACGCCTGGGCTTATTCTGTTGACTAAGTAAATGGAAATAGTATTAACTGACTGCTATGTAGGACTTCGAAAGCAAATTAAGAGGAATGTATAATTGGATTTGGATGATTTGGGGAGAGAGGTATTTGAACCAGTAGGTGGATATAAAAGTAGGCATTTGAAAATTTGTTCTCGTAGTTCAAGAGAAAGACATGAGCTAGCAGGCAGCATAGACTTCATAGTTAGGGTCTATACTCGATAGAAAAATCTCAGGATACGGAGGGGAACAGGGGAATAGTTCTGAAAGACGTGGGAACCCCTAAGAAGGTAAGAAGGTTAAAGATGGAGTCGTAAGCAATGCCAACATTTAAGGGAGTGGGTTAACATAATTAAAGTGAGGAAAACTGAAGTAGTAAGAGAACAGTGGGGGAATGTCAGGAAGAAAGGTAAGTGGGATAGAAATGACCCAAGAAAAATGCCAAATACAATTAAGGGAGAGGGCTATGGTTCCTTGCACTTAGTGAATAGTTCACTTCCTAGTGGTTAATTGGATGTCACTAATTCCTTTAAACAATTTTGAGTAATGTTGACCTACTATTTAGTTGTGTAGATGTCATTTAAATTGTGCTTAGTGAAATTATATAACAAACCATCATCGCAAGTTTCATAATTCTGTGTTAAATTGAAAAAGACACATCTCCTTCCCTCACTCATATTTCTTAGTAATTAATGTGTAAAATGGTAATTTTCAAAGGACTAATGACAGGTTTTAAGATACTATAATAAATTCCATTTTGGCCAAGGAAAATGCCTCTAATACTTCAACAAGAATAGTTTTCTCCCCTTGGTGCGATGACTGGTTGTCACGGTTGGTTGTGATGCTCAGCACGGCAGCATACTCTAGTTGCAGCACCTCCACACAGGCTTGCCAGGGGACACATTTAGTTGAAGTGCTTGCCAGTGCTCCCACTTCTGGCTGGGAGTATGCACATACTTGGCTGCCCTGGAGATTGCAAACTCTCTTGTTGGTGCCCAGGGTCCCAGACAACAAAGCTTCTGGGACCATGCTCAGTGCATGTGGAGACAAGAAAGATTGAACTCCTGGCCTCTCTTAGTCACTAGGTACCCCTGAGTCTCTAACACACATACATATTTTATTATTATTACTTTGTAGTGCTGGGCTAGAACGATAGCACAGTGGGTAGGGCCAACCCAGGTTCAATTCCTCTGTCCCTCTCGGAGAGCCCGGCAAGCTACCGAGAGTATCCCACTTGCACGACAGAGCCTGGCAAGCTACCCGTGGCATATTCAATATACCAAAAACAGTAACAGCAAGTCTCACAAGGAGACGTTACTGGTGCCCGCTAGAGCAAATCAATGAACAACAAACAGGACAGCAAATCGATGAACAACGAACGGGACGACAGTGCTACTTTGTAGTATCAGGGATCAAACCCAGGGACTCACACATGCAAGGCTTGTGCTCTGTCACTAAACACACATAATTTTATGAACTTTAAAAATTTGTTAAGACTTTTATGTTGATGCTTTTTTTATTCAGTGATTTAAAAAAATGCCTATTCTTTCTGCTTATTTTGGCAGTTCATGAACCTTAGTACAACCATTCAGAACTTTAAAGAAAATAATATAGAAACTTGTATCCTTTAATTAACTATGCCGAGCATATGCTATTAAAGAATTAGTGCACAAGAAATTTGAGTGGGAACAAGAGTTTGAAATGACATTTTAATTTCTAGCTATGTCACTTAATTTCTAGCCCTATAAAGTGTTCACTCTTAAAACCATGGTAACCAGTGTGTTAGAAAACCAGGGGCATATTAGTTAAGATGCCTGTTAGATTTCCAGGGAAAGATGTCAAATTGAGCACATTCATTTGGAGTCATAGTTCCATGTTAGAAATAACAGTTGAACCGGGGATATTGGTGGTGCACTGGTGGAGGGATGATGAGTGTTTGTTTGATCATTGTGTGGTTATAACCCAAACATGAAAGCTTGTAACTATCTCACAGTGATTCAATAAAAAAAATAAAAATAATAACAGTTGAGTCACCAGCATGACTATACAATTTTAATCCTGGGCTTTGTGACCAAACCTGGCGGGCAGTGCTTGGGCGGACCCTTTGTGGTGCTGGGTATTGAATTGGGGTGAGCACCACCTTACTTGCTGCATCATCTCTCTTTTTTCAATCCTTGAGCCTAGAAATCCCAGGGAGAAAGTAAACAAGAAAAGCATTTTGAGCATATTCATTGAGGTGGTTGCTACATTTTTGGTTTCATAGTTGGGTTATGGGAGGATTAATCTCAATTTTAATGCCTTGCTCATCCATATTCAGTAATTTTACTCCTAGAATAGATTTTCAAGCCTCGTTAATTACCCAAATTAAGTAGTAATTTACATATTAATTTTTATATAGCTAAATGTGACCTTAGCACCTCTTTTGGGGAAATGCATTTTTCTTTATAGAGTAAGGGCAAAACTTTAAACCTCTTAGCATAATGTTCATAGACAAAAGACTGGGAAGGTAGGAATCAAGACATTAACACTAATTATTTCAGGTTAATAATCTATGTAATTTAGCTTTTAAAAATAAGTTCATTTGTGTTATTTTAGTAGACTTAAAAAAAGTAGAATACCTTTCACAAAAAATGCTATCTAGAAACTTATTTTGTAATTCAGTAAGCAATGACTTGAGAGTATACTTATGATTGTATATTGTATAACTACTTGAAACACTGATTTTGTTCACAAAGAGGCAACATATAAAGGAATTTGGAGAAGGAACAAAAATAGCATGCTTTTTAAATCTGTAGTGAGCAGTTTTCCAGCTATATTAAAAGGATAGCACTGTCGTAGCACTGTCGTCCCGTTATTCCCGTTATTTGCTCGAGTGGCCACCAGTAACGTCTCCATTGTGAGACTTGTTATTGTTTTTGGCATATCAAATACACCATGGCTAGCTTGCCAGGCTTTGCTGTGCGGGCAGGATAATCTTGGTAGCTTGCCGGGCTCTCCAAGAGGTACAGAGGAATTGAACCCCGGTCAGCTGTGTGCAAGGCAAATGCCTTACCCGCTGTTATTAAAAGGATATTGAGGATATTTAAAAACTTTTGTCTTCGACATTTCATTTTGGACATAAACATTTTAAAGAAAAATAATAATGGTGAGATAACAGTGTTATAAAATGTCACTAGAGTCAACTAGGACAGGTAATTCTTTTAGTTTAATGTCTATATCTGAAGTTAACCATTCTCAGCGAGCAAACTAGCCCTTTGTTTGCATGACAAATTCCAAATAGAGTTCACAGATCTTGGATTTGCAGCACATGAGCGCTACAGATCCAAGTAGAACAAAGGTCAGCTTAGGCTTTCATGTGGTTATATGTAATATGTTTAAAATCTATTTTAAAAAATAAAACCATTTGGGACTGGAGCAATAGTACAGTGGGTAGGGTATTTGTCTGACATGCAGCCAACCGGGGTTCGATCCCTGTCATCTCATATGGTCCCTCAAGCACCTCCAGGAGTAATTCCTGAGTGCAGAAGCAGAAGAAATCCCTGAGCATTGCTGGTGTGACCAGGAAAGCAGATAAAACATTCATGCTGTAAAATCTACCAGTTTTCAAATTGTTGACTCTATGATTCAGAAAAGTTAATGCTGCACTTGGTATTAAAATTAAATTGTGATTTTTATGAAATCTAAACTATCTAGTTTAAATGTATAGGTATCACAGGGAATAATTGAAGTTCAAAATTGTTAGAATTTAAAAACTATTTAACAGTGCTTTATAAAGAATAACGAATATGTATCATGTAATAAGACAAATTTATTTCCTATTTTGTTTAGCTTGCACTGAAAGGCTCTAGCTACAGTGGACTGCTGGAACGACATCATATTCACACCAAAAATGTAGAGCATATTCTCGATAGTTTACGGTAAGCCTATGGGATTGGTTTAAGTGGGCTTTTGTGTACAGAACTTCCTTAATAGTAAAGATTTCTATTATAAGCTAATTTCCAAACAGTTATGCTGTGCTCGGTGTACAGTGTTTCTGTGTCAAAAAAATGGAGAATTTTTACTGTAGTCTGAAAAGTTTACAGCACCTCCTTGAAGAAAAGTATCTGTTCTACATTGAGTTATTTCATTACTTAATGAATTTCAACTGTGTGCCACTTTTAGTTTTTAAATGGAGTAGTAGATTATCGTGATATTTATTGTATTATTCCCTGATGACTAAAGGTTACCATTATAGAAATCAATTAATTTGTGGCCAGAGGCTAGTGAGCGGTGTGCATGCTTTGCATGCTGGAGTCCCAGGTTAACCCTTGGCACCAGATGGTCTCCCAAGTACTGTACTAGGAGAAGCCCCTGAGTATTGTTAGGTATGGCTTAAGGCAAAAAGAAACCAGTTAATCTGTGACCAAATGAATACTTTAGTGTGTACATGAGAATCAGTGTAAAAACATTCAAATTGCAATGTTTTCTTTTAAAAAATTTTTTGTGGCATCAGGGTTGAACCCAGACTCTGATATATGCGAGGCAGTGGTTTTTGGTTGAAATTAGAAAGACTTTTAAACATTGTTTTAGTGACTGGAATTCAGTGACCATGAGTTGAATTTAAAGTAGTGGCTATTCCAAAATCTTGGAATAAGCCAAGTGTCCAAGAACAGATGACTGGATAAAGAAACACAGTGGAGTACTACTTGGCTTTAAGAAAAGATGAAATCATGCGTCAAGTTGATGTTACATGGGGAGTATCATGCTGAGAAAGGTTAGCCAGAAGCAGAGGAACAGACATAGAATGACCTTTCTCATGTGTGGGATATAAAGTAGCATAGTAGGCATAGAAACTGAGACTTGGTCTTCAGTAGGAAGCATATCACAGCAGGGATGCAGGGTGGGAATATAATGGCAAGCCCACTGGAATAATGGTGGAGGGAAGTCCTTGATGGAGGATGTGATGCAGGAATGTTTCACGCACGAAACCCTATCATTCACAGTATTATCAACCATGGTACCTAAAACTTAAGAAGACATAATAATGCTGGAGCCAGAGAGGTAGTACAGCAGGTAAGGCAGTTGGCCTTGCATGTGGCAGATCAGGGTTCAGTTCTTGCTATCCCATGAAGCTGATTCAACTCTGAGCCCACCAGGAGTGATTCCTGAGTGCTGAGCCAAGAGTAAGCCTTGAACATCTCTGGGTGTGCCCCCCAAACCAAACCAACAAAAAAGCACAAATTAAAAGTAATGCCATTCAATTTTAGAATGAAAAATCGTCTGTCTAGGAAATCAGTTTTCTGGGCTGATTCATTTTTTAAGTAGTGTATTTTAACAATGACATTTAGTAAAACATTTAGTAGAGAAAATAAAAGTAAATTCTAATTAATGAATATTGCTATTTGCCAGAGAATATAAAATATGTTTTAAAATAGACTTTGAGATTATGGATAGTCATTAACTTTCAACATATTCATATGCTTTCTGGCTTATAGTTTATTATGTTGTGATTCAATGAAAATGAAACTAACCTTACAAAGCTAAGTATGAGTTTGTTTATAAAATGAACTTACTTGTTTTGTATCTCTATTGCAGTTCTATGCCTACAGATAAGTAGAAGTTTATTCCTTTATGTTAAGTGAAAAATTTTTATAACCTTTACCCTTTTGTCTTAGGAACGAGGGTATTGAGTTTCGTCTCGTAAAGAGGAGAGAATATGATGAAGAGAGCGTTCAATGGGCAGATGCCATCATAGCTGCAGGAGGTAATAATTTTGTAGAGGTAAAGGTGTTGGGATTTGGAAGTGTTAATACTTTAATATACATATTTTCAAGTATCCCATGGGTTATATAATGACCCTGTCAGAATCCAACCATAAGACAAATTGGGCTTTTTAGGATCAGGTTTAGGTTTTAAAAGATAGTGCTTTATTAAAGTTTTTCGTTCCCATTATGGTTAATATTCAGAAAATTAGAAATTGAGCTCCCATATGACCCAGTAATACCACTCCTGAGAATATATCCCAGAGAGGCAAAAAAGTATAGTTGGGTATATCTACACTATATAATACTATGCAGCTGTTAGAAAAAATGAAGTCATGAAATTTGCATATAAGTGGATCAACATGGAAATTATCATGTTAAGTGAAATAAGTCAGAAAGAGAGGGACAGGCATAGAAAGATTGCACTCATATGTAGAATATAGCACTGTAGCACTGTCATCTCGTTGTTCATCGATTTGCTCGAGCGGGCACCAGTAATGTCTCCATTGTGAGACTTGTTACTGTTTTTGGCACATTGAATATGCCACAGGGAGCTTGCCAGGCTCTGCCGTGCAGGTGCTATACTCTTGGTAGCTTGCCAGGCTCTTTAAGAGGGATGGATGTAAATAATCAAAATGTAGAATACAAGAATTTAACACATTTATACATACATTCCATATTTATTCTAGAAAAAAAAGACACTTATCCAGGTAAGAAGGTTTAAATTTACTGATTTTGTAGTAATGCTATAAAAACAATCACTGTATCACTGTCACCCTGTTGTTCATTAATTTGCTTGAGCGGACGCCAGTAACGTCTCCACTTGTCCGAGCCCTGAGATTTTAACAGCCTCTCCTTGCATATCCTTCCAATCGGTGCCGTATTGGAGGTTCTTTCAGGATCAGGGGAATGAGACCTGTTATTGTTACTGTATTTGGTACATCGAATACGCCACAGGGAGCCTAAAGTAACATAATGGGAGACTAACACCCAAGAGTAGTAGAGATAAGGACCAGGAGATCTGCTTCAGTTTGCTGGAGGTACAGGCAGCTCAGATAGAGAAGGGAACACCAAGTAAAGGATGGTGGGAGGACCCATTTGGGCTGAAAGATGCGTGCCAAAAGTAGACCATAGACCGAACATGATGACCACTCAATACCTCTATTGCAAACTACAACACCCAAAAGGAGAGAGAGAACAAAAGGGAATGCCCTGCCATGGAGGCGGGGTGGGGTGGAGGGGACGGATGGGGGTGGTGGGAAGGATGCTTGGTGGTAGAAAATGGGCACTGATGGAGGGATGGGTACTCAATCATTGTATGACTGAAATGCAAGCAGGAAAGTTTGTAAGCCTGTAACAGTACCTCACGGTGATTCACTAATAAAAAAAAATTAAGTTTTCCTTCCCTTTTTAAAATTATTTTATTTTTTCCTTTCCTTTTTTTTAATAGGCACCATTTCTGTGGTGCTGGGGTGGGAGGTGGGGGTGGAACCACTTCCCATGATGCTCCTGCCCTGGCAGTGCTATGCGTAGGGGCTGCATTGTCACCCCTAAAGTGCTTGGACACTCTCAAGGTCATACCTAGTGCTTGAGGTCAGCATTTTACTTTTGTAACAAATGACACTATTGTGATGTTCTCTGCCTATAGTCTTCTGTGTGTTTTTAAGGTGTGCATTTCATTAAAATCTGATTGACTTCATATGATTATAGTTACTAATTTGGTTTAGTAATCTTGCGTTTAATGAGATTATAAGGATTCCATTCCTCTTTGGCCCCATATACTTTTTTTTTTGAGCTTTACTAAAATAGTAATCATTCTTTCTAAAGCTTAACATTGACAGTGGTTCTTAGACAGTAAAATCTAAAATAGAACACTTTGGATATTTTCTCATTCAAATAATTTATCAATTTAGAAAAGGAAATTGGAAAAGGAAAGAAGATTGGCTGATAGAAGTGTAGAATTGGATAGGTGGTTCCTAGAAAGGGTTCCTGCTACATTCTATAGTACACTGCACAGCATCCCTCAGTTTAGACATACCTAATCTAAAAAGTCAGTTGTTTCCTTTGGGAATTTTGGGACCTCATCTGGTAGTGTTTGGGGTGGACCTTGCAGTGCCAGGGATGGAACCAGGGCCAGTTGCATACAAGTCAAGCACATTAATCCCTGTACTAAAATGTCAGTGTTGCTGCTGTTGAGAAACCCTGGGTTAGAGTGGTGGGAGTGATAATGCAAAGGGACTGTGGTAGGGAGTAAGATTATCACTGGGGGTGGAGGAAAGGAGGGAGAGAGGGAGGGGAGGGAGAGAGAGACAGAGATACAGAGACAGAGAGACAGATAGAGAAGGAAAGCGCCTGCCAGAGAGATAAGCTAGGAGGAGGGTGGCAGAGGGAAACTGGGGACATTGGTGGTGGGAAACGTACACTCGTGGAGGGGTGAGCGTTGGAACACTGTATGACTGAAACCTGACCACGAACAGCTTTGTAAATCTGTATCTCGTGGTGACACAATAAAAAATTTGAAGAAAATAAAAAGATAGTCAGGATAAGAGATGATTATTAAAGCAAAAGTACTAGTGTTCAGAATGGTATTAAAACTGGATTGATGGGGCTGGAGTGATAGCACAGCGGGTAGGGCATTTGCCTTGCATGCGGCTGACCCGGGTTCAATTCCCAGCATCCCATATGGTCCCCCGAGCACTGCCAGGAGTAGTTCCTGAGTGCATGAACCAGGAGTAAACCCTGTGCATCGCCGGGTGTGACCCAAAAAACAAAAAATAAATAAGTAAATAAATAAAATAAAACTGGATTGATAACAAAAGATGATGTCTTATTCCTTTAGGTGATGGCACAATGCTTCTGGCAGCAAGTAAAGTCTTAGACAGACTTAAGCCAGTTATTGGAGTAAACACTGATCCAGAACGGTAAGGAAAAATGTATTTCATTGTTTGTTCATTGTGTGTGTGTGTGTATCACTGTCACTGTCACTGTCATCCTGTTGCTCGATTTGCTCGAGTGGGCACCAGTAATGTCTCCATTGTGAGACTTGTGTATATATACAGAAGTATATATATGTATAATATATATATACATATATATATACATATATATATATACCATGCCACTGGGAGCTTGCCAGGCTCTGCCGTGAGGGCGGGATACTCTTGGTAGCTTGCCGGGCTCTCTAAGAGGGAATAGCTACAGAGAGTATCAACACTTTTTATATTACCTGTTTAGCTTTGCTGACATTTATCATCATACTTGTTAAACCACCTACATACATGACTTTATCTGGCCTTTTTGATTATCTGGAACTTCTCCATCTCTAAAATCTTGATTCTGCACAGATCACTGTCTTCTGTTTTCATAGTTGTTTTATTCCATCAACCCAACTAAATCTGTTTACTGAGTTTTCATTTATTGATCTGTTTTCTTCACTTAATTCTTTCTTACTCACTTCATTCACTCTTGGGTGAATATCTTAAATATTCTGTGTGATTATCTTTCTGTTCAGTCTTCTATTAGCCTATCATGCTTTCTGTTCCAACACCAGCACTTAAGACCAGTTGAGTAAAAGAGTTATGGAAAGTTGGACTCAGTGGCTCAGTTTGGACTTTGGTAGCCCAAGTTTATTTCCTATTTGTAATTCCTGGTACTTAGAACAGAATTCATAGAAAACTAAAAAACTTTCTATGTGATTCAAGTGATTTCTCTTCCTCATTCTATAGTTATAAAACTTACTGCTCATACTCCATACACTTGTTTTCCTCATCTCTGTTCTTTTAATAAGCCTTTGTCTTAGAGCTAAAATGAATATCAGTGTATTGGAACTTGTCCAACTGTTCTCTTGCTTTGAAAGATAATCTTGGGCCAGTGAGAATGTGTGGAGGTTAGGGAACTTAGTTTTCATGGGGCCAACTCAGGCTTGATCCCTGACACCATACATGGTTTCCCAAACTCCTCCAAGAGGGATCCTTGAGCACAGAGCCAGGAGTAAGCCCTGAGCACTGCTTGTTGTGACCTCTGTCATTTGTTCCTCTTTTATATCTGCTGTCCAACATGATTCTTCCCTTCCCCTTCTCTTTCCCCTCCTTTCTCTCTCTCTCTGTCTTAACTCTTCTTTCTTCACTCCCCTTTGTTTACCTGTAGTAAGTTTATTTGTATTATTCTTGCCTTAAGAAACCAGTGATATGGTAATTCCTGAATTTTCTGGATATTTTAGTTTGTGTTTTACTTGACTTGTTGTTTTACTTCTTTGAAAATTCTTTTTTGGGGGACCAGGGACACCCCCATAGTGCTGGAAGCCCCAGGGTTGTACCTGATGGTTGTTGGGTCCCTCCAAAGTGTAGCACCCATGATGCTTGCAGAGGACTGAATAGTTTCAAATATCTAACCCAGGCTGGGCGCATGCCAGGCACATGTAAGATTTCCTGGCCCTTGGAAAATTCTTAATGCTAACAGTTACCATTGATAGTCTTAAACATTTATTGCATTTCTCCTCCTTCTTATCTCTATGACCCCTACCTTATCTCTGTGACTACTTTGTCCCTGTATTTTGGAGGATCTTAATTTTTGGTCACATGGAGTTTTCAACTGTATGGGCATTCCTGACTTCTGTGTTGTCCAAGGGATAGCTGTAGAATCATACATTCATTGCATCTCTAGTATTTACCATATAACAAGAAATCTGTACCATCATCCTACCTTCATTCAAATTGACCCCAATCTAAAGATTTTGTGGGTTACACTTGGCAGTGCTCAGGGCTACTCCTAGCTCTGTGCTCAGTGTTACTCTTGGCAGTGCTGGGGATTGAACCAGGGTCACTTGCATGTAAGGCAATCACCTTTTACCTATGTACTAGCTTTCCAGTCCCAAAAGACTGTTCTTAAGTGCAGATGAAACAAAACTACATCTGCTAACATCATGATTTAGGTTCTTGTTCTTGTGCGTAGAGAAACTGCTCTGGTGAAGAGCTTTGTTAATATTTAAGATAGGACTTGAGGGGCTGGCGTGCTAATATAGAGGGCAGGGCCCTTGCCTTGCATATGGCTGACCTAGGTTCTATCTCGGTACTCAGCATGGTCCCCTGATCCTGCCAGGAGAGATCCCTGAGGGCAGAGCCAGGAGTAAGACTTGAGCACTGCTGGTATGGCCTCAAAAGATAGGATTTGAAAGAAATCTTCAGAATGCCCCTGTTCTTTTCATGCCTTTTCCTGATTTTTGCCTACAGTGCTCTTATGCACTTAGTTGTGTAACTCTTCACGTAAGACCGGTTTGTCTCCTGGGCTCTAATTATAGTTCCCTGTAGAGAGTTCTTAACCCTTTATTTTATTTTCTGTTTCTATTAGGTTGTACATTCCTTGAGTGTAGAACTTTGTATTGTAATGCATTACTAACACAATCTTACATGTAGTTGCAATAAGCTTTTGACAATCTTAGAAAGCAGGGCCAGGACCTGAATCTAGCTGAATTATTATTTCCTGAGAATAAGCAATTGAATTAGTTCAGTAATTAGCTTTTTATTGCCTTCAGTACTGATACATTTGTATTTTATAACTTCTTGGTTATTTATTTATTTATTTATCTATTTACTTACTTCCTTATATCATTCAAGAGATTTAGTGGGGAGAGGTTTGGATTCCACCTGGCTTTGCATAGGGCCATGCAAAGCAAGTGTGTTAACTTCTATGCCTCCAACCCCCGAATGTAAGAGAATCTTAATAGAAGTCATCATATTTTGTATAGTTTGTTAAAATACAATTTCCATTAAAAAGTTTTTTTTAAGCCTAATATTCTTAAACTTATGGGATTTTTGAAACTAGCAGGCAGATGGTGGTGTTTTTTCTAATTTCTAGCTAGGATAATTGGTTTTACAAGTTCTCTGGTTTTTCTACTTGTTTCCAGGAAGAAATGGATTAAGTTTCTGACTTTGTTCTGTAATTCAAATTGCTTGTCTTCTGTTTTTTTTTTTTTTTTTGGCTTTTTGGATCACACCTGGTGATGCACAGGGGTCACTCCTGGCTCTGCACTCAGGAATCACCCCAGCGGTACTCAGGGGACCATATGGGATGCTGGGAATTGAACCCGGGTCAGCCGCGTGCAAGGCAAACGTCCTACCCGCTATGCTATTGCTCCAGCCCCCTTCTTTTTTTTTTTAAGTACCATAGAACCTTAGAATCTTTAATCTCAGAAGTTAATGTTCAACTTCAGTTTCTTCTTCACTGTATTATCGAACACTGTATAAAAAATCATCCCAGAACTTAGAGGCTGAAACAGTAAGAATCACTTCTTACAATTTTCTTTTATGGTTTTCTATGTGTCCAGAATTCAGGAGCAGCTTGGCTGGGTGGTTTTGGCTGGGAGCTCTGATGAGGTTGTAGTCATGTGGTAGCTGGAGTTGCAAGCTTCTGGAAGCTTGATTGCAGCAGGAGGACCCACTTCCACGATGAGTCACATGGATTCATCTAAATTAAATGTGTTGTTTCTGTGGATATCTTCTGTATTCTGCACGATACTGAGCCTGGCAAATAATCAAACCATTTGAATGCTTAACAGTCAAAGATAGAGGGCATGGGGCAGGAACTCTATTGCTCTTCATACCTTTATGTTGGCCGATCAGGATTTAATCAGGCTTTGTGACCAGTTCAATATGGCATGGTTGTGGATGGCAGCAACAGGTTATAAGTGGCATTGCAGGTTCTCTAGTGGTCATTTATCTGGCTCTTTCTGGGGTCAGCTGCCATACAGTGAGGGCACCCAGGAACACTAGCGAAGATCCCATGGAGGGAGTTGAGACCTCTGCTAAGAGCCAGTATGGTGTGCCAGCTAGTGCATGGCTGGCACTAGCCATCCAAATCTCACCACTCTGTGATTTTGCAATTACTTGTTTAATATTTGTCTTCTACAGCAAATTGAAGACTTCAAAACTAACTTCATGAAGAAATTTATTCTCATATATTTTTTAATAAATGAATTAATTGGGTTACATTTTCTGAATTCACTTGGAGTGACATTAAAGCTATATGTAGTTTTTTCTAGTTGATCATTTTTGTTCTTGTTGAAAATACAATTTTATAATTAAAAAAGTGGAATATTAAAATTTTTATATTTGATTTTTTGTGCTTTAGTGCTAACTTAATTTTTTCCCCCCTTCCCTTTTATACCCTTCCTAAATCTTTTTTTAAAATAAAGGTCTGAGGGTCACTTATGTCTTCCGGTTCGGTATACACATTCCTTCCCAGAAGCCTTACAGAAGTTCTATCGTGGTGAATTCAGGTAGGAATTTCTTAGTGGTGATATGTCACTTAAATATATATCATTAAAATTTTATTAAGCGGACTGGAGAGATAGTATAGCAGGTAAAGCACTTGCCTTGCATGCAACCAACCTGGGATATGTCCCTGACATCCCATACATTCTCCTGAGCCCTGCCAGGAGTGATTCCTGAGTGCAGAGCCAGGAGTAAGCTGTGAGCATTGCTGAGTGTGACCCCCAAATTAAAATAAGTAAATAAAATGTTAAACAGGACAAATTAGGTAATATTTGCATTAGTTTATAGCTATTTCAGTAAACCATAAAAAGCAATACATTAATCAAATTACAAAAAGATCTAACTGGCCTTATTTTAGTTCAGTTAGAGCTGTATAAAGGAAAATTCATAGATGCCACTGGATTTGCAACTAGAGTGTTTTGTTTGTTTATTTGTTTTTCTCATTGACTGAGATAGATAGTCCCACTATCTCAACTCTGTAATATGTTCTTAGAAGTTTGGTACAAAGACAGTTAAAACTCCTAATTAAAATAAATGTTTAAATTCTCTTGATTTTATCCTCTTCTTTTCCTAATCAGAGAATGACTAAGGGTTATATTTACTTACTTACTTTATTTGTTTATTCACTTAGTTTTGTATTTGGCTCTTGGGGTTACACCTGACAATGTTGAGGGGTTACTCCTGGCTCTGCACTCAGGAATTACTCCTGGTGGTGCTCCGGGGACCATGGGATGCTGGGGATCAAAGCCGCTCATCCGTATGCAAAGCACATGCCCTATTCATTGCACCATCATTCTGGTCCCGGGTTATGTTTACTTTAACTTGGCTGAATTTCTTGATATCTGTATCAAGTGTTTCTTAAATATTGGAGTGTCTTTTCATCTTCCATTTGCTTAAAGGAGCAGGAGGCCATCCAAAGACGGTGAAAGGTGAAGGGAAGGCCGAATGAGGTTGCAGGTTATATCAGAGAGAGCCAAATTGGAATACTTTTTATTTCCTAATTTGGGCAAGATTTTATAATGTTAGATCATTTCTCCCTGAGTATTTGTTAATGTGTACTGACTACTGCAATCGTTTTATTCATAGTGAGTCTAGTTCCTAATCATTTAAAAAATTTGGCATGCTAGAAGTTGTTAACACATGGCTTTTAAATGGCAGCATGTTTTTGTATACTTGTCTAGCGGAATCTGCCCTATTGGGTTTTTGATATTTAAGATTTTTGCTTTGATATCAAGCCTGTTCATTTATTCTTTCCTGAGCCCTGAGAGTAGGCTTTAGCACCCCATCTCCCAAACCCGAAAGGAAAAACAGTCCATTTAAATTTCTATATATTATCTTGAAGATTATAATATTTGTTATTGATATATGTTTTTATAAAACATTATCACAAAATTTAGGAGGAGGAATTTTTATCTAATTTCATTACCTTAACATAACATTACTTTTATTTCAGAGTGTTTTCTGAGAAAAAGAACAATTATATATAGCTCAGTAATAAATACTTGGTAGAGAGTTTGTGGTTCAAATCACTTGAGAGGTTTTATACAAATATTTATGTTCCTGAAAGAGGAAGAAATTTAAATCTGCCTTTGAGCTGGAGGAATCTGTACTCTTTGTTCCTGATGTCACTTTCTTACTATGAGTTTTAAATTTTGGTGAAATTGTGATGGTTAGCCCTTAGTTGAACTTGTCCTCATTTAATGTAACTTGTTTTTCCTTTACTTTTTGAAGGTGGCTATGGCGGCAGCGAATTAGGTTATACCTTGAAGGGACTGGCATAAACCCTGTTCCTGTGGACCTTCATGAGCAACAGCTAAGTTTGAGTCAACATAATAGAGCCCTCGATGTTGAGAGAGTTCATGATGAAAGTAGGTTTGAGATAATGTTTAACATACACTGCTTTTGTAAGTTTCAGAACTAACAATTTATATTTTATTTATTCTGGGATGTTAGTACCACTGGCAGTACTAACAAAAGTATAGTGAACTGTATCAATTGTAAAACATAGTATGAGGATACTCTGAAGTAGGAAATGTAACTATTTCTTAGAAAATATATTTTCTAGGATAGTTTTTAAAATCAATTAGGAATGGATGATAAAAATCTAAGTGGATGGTTGATATATGTATTTAATTTAATTATTTTTTGCATTTAAAATATTTAGGCACTGTGATTTTCATAGTTATTCATAGTCCTTCTCTCTCAACTCTCCTCTCTGGGTCACTCCTGGTGGGGCTCAGGGACCACATGCAGTGCCAATATTGTACCCCAGTCGGCCACATGTAAGGCAAGTGCCCTACCCGCTTTTCTATCTCTCCAGCTGGAGTCTCTGTTTCTTTACACGTACAGGAACTTCTTTAATAAAATATCATTTGTTTATTTTTGTTTCTGTTGCCTTTGGTAATGGAAGCGTGTCATTGAACAACTTTGAGATCAAGATTTTGGAGCATTCTTCTGATATTTTACTTGATATAGTTTGTGGATTCTGGTCTGATCTCAAGGTCTTTGATCCACTTTGAGTTGACTTTTGTGTAACGTGTGAGATATGGGTCCAGCTTCATTTTTTTTTTTTTTACATGTGGTTACTTCATTTTTCCAGCATTGGTTCTTGAAGAGATAATCTTTACTCCATGTGCCTAACTCCTTAGTCGAAAATTAGTTGACCAGAGATCTGGGAATTTGCCTTTAAGTACTTGGTTTTAACCCATTGTTCAGAGAATCTATTCTTATTCCAGTACCATGCTATTTTGATCACTCTGGCTTTAAAATTTAGTTTCAAGTTAGGTAATGAGAGAATTCCCAATTCCTTATTTCTCAGTATGGCTCTGGCTACTCAAGGTGTTTTATGACTCCATACAAACCTTATTACTGACATTCTAATTTCTTGAAGGGTATCATCAGGTTTTGGGTTTGAATTGTGTTGAATCTATATAGTAATTTAGGTAGGATGGTCATCTTGACAATATTGATTCTTCCTAAGAGCATTGGATACTTCCCCTTTCCTAAGGTTTTCTACATCTTTTTAAAATGTTTCTTCTTCAGTCTTTATGATATAGATCCTCCACCTTTTTTGTTAAGTTGGTTCCTAGACACTTGTTGTTTTTGGACACTATTTTGAGTGGGATGGGCTCTGATTGCTTTCTCTTCTGTTTTGTTATTTGCATACAGGAATGCAACAGACTACTGTCATTTGGCTTTGTAGCTGACTACTCTGCTGTATTGGCTTATTGTTTCTGGGAACTTTTTAGTGAATTCTTTAGGGTCTTCTATGTATATTATCATGTCATCTGTAAATAGTGATAATTTCACTTCTTCCTTTCCCCTTTCCAAATTTGATTTGAGTCCCTCGATTGATTTTTCTTCCATAATTTTGTTCTCAGACTATACTGAGTAATAGTGAAGACAGTGCTCTTCCTTGCTTTGCACCTGATCTTAGAGGGGATGTTTGTCGTTGTTCACAATTGAGAACGATACTGACTGTTGGTTTGCTATAGATGGCCATTACTATTTTGTGGAAGTTTTCTTCCACCCCTGTTTCATTGAGGGATTTTTATCACAAAGAAATGTTGTATAGTCTGGAAAGTTTCTCTCTATATGTTGATATTATATGATTTTTATCTTTCATTTTATTGATGTGGTATATTATTTTGATTCATTTGCACATGTTGAATCATTCTTGCAGCCCTAATGAATTCCACTTGATTGGGGTGTATGATCTTTTTGATATACATATATTATTTTTGCACAGGGGTTGCTCCTGGCTCTGCACTCAGGCATTACCCCTGGTGGTGCTCAGGGGACCATATGGAATGCTGGGAATCGAACCCGGGTCGTCTGCCTGCAAGGCAAACACCCTACCCGCTGTGCTATCGCTCCAGCCCCCTGATATGTTTTTGGATTTGGTTCACTAATATTTTGTTGAGGGTTTTTGCATCAGTGTTCATTAGGAAAATTGGTCTGAAATTTTCTTTTTAATAGTATCTATTATCTTCTTTGGGTGTTAGTGTAATAATGGCTTTGTTGGATCTATTATGAAGGATTCTTATTTCTTCAATTTTTTCTTTTATTCTTTTATTGAATCACCATGTGGAAAGTTACAAAGCTTTCAGGTTTGAGTCTCAGTTATACAATGCTCGAACACCCATCCCTTCACTAGTGCACATATTCCACCACCAAGAATCACAGTATACCTCCCCCCACCCCCCACCCCCCACCTCCCCAGCCCACCACCCCGCCTGTGTAGCTGATAAATTTCACTTTACTTTCACTTTACTTTGATTACATTCAATATTTCAATAAAAACCTCACTATTATTGTTTGGAGTTTCTCCATCCCAAAGTTGGACCTGGTGAAAAGGAAGCATTTGATAATTTGTTTTTCATTGCTGAGAATGAAGAGATATGAGGTCGAGCGGCCGCACTAGCGGCTGCACGGTTTTGGATTTCTGTATTTTAGTATTTCTGTACTTTAGTATCTTCAATATTTTTGAAGAGCTTAGGAATAAAGGTAGTAAGTCTTACATGAAGGTTTAATGAAACTCACCAGTGAATCTATATGGACCAGAACATTTGTCCTTGGGGGGGATTCTTAATTACTGTTTCAATTTCCTTGCTTGTGATTGGCCTGTTATAGTTTCATCTTTTCTCCTCATTTAGTTTCTAGAGGGTTACATGGTTATAACAATCTGGCCATTTCTTCTAGGTTCTCCATCTTAAAAGCATAAAGTTGTTTAGAGTAACCTTTTATGATTTTTGTGACTTTCTGAGGGGCCTGTTGTAATTTCTCTCTTTCCATCTTTGATCCAATTTATTTGGGCATTTTCTGTTTTTTTTCTCTTGAGCATCTAGCCAAAGGTTTGTGTCTGTCTTTTTTTTTTTTTTTAACAGATCCTGTTCCTGGTTCCTATTGACTCTTTATATTCCTTTCTTGATTTCTATATCACTGATTTCTGCTCTAATTTTTATTATGTCCTTTCATGTACTAGTTTTGAAATTCATTTGTTGTTGCTTCTCCAGGTATTTAAGTTGTGTGTTTAGGTTGTTGATTTGAGCTTTTTCTTCTTTTTTTGTATTGCTATGAATTTTTTCCTTGCTTTATCTTTTGCTGTGGTGACAGATTCTGATAGTTTATTGCTTTGTTTTCATTACTTTCTAGGAATATTTTTACATCCTCTTTGAGTTTTTTCTTTGATCCAGTTGTTATTGACTAGTGTTTTATTGCTTCCACTTGTTGGGATTTATCTTCCATTTTCTTTTTTGGTCTATTTTGTGCCTTCATGGCATTGTGGTTTAAGAGGATGCCTGGTATGACTTATATATATTCACATGAAAATAACCTGATCAGGAAAACAACTCAGGAGGATGTTAGATCAGTAGTTGCTTTGGTCACAGTTGTGGAACTTTTTGGCTTATGTGTCTAATTCATATCAGAAATTTGTTGCAGTATAAGTTACTAACCTTAAACTGAGCAACATTAAATATAAATATTTATAATTTCGTAGCGATTGTGAAGGTCAAGAATCCATGAGTAGGGGGCCAGAGAGAGAACAGAGGGGTAAAGTTTCATGCTTTTGCCCCTGGCCCACTGTATTAAATCTCTGCCACCACATGGTCCCCCTATCATTGCTGGGAGTAGCCCTGGAGGGTGGCCTGGTAGTCCCAGAAACCACAGAGCCTGAATTAGCACCATATTCTTGGGCCCTTGCATTGAACTGTTGGCCCAGTAGTCTGAGAACCACTGGGAGATCCTCAGAGTCCCCTGGGCCTCCTGAGTTCCATTTCGGTGGCATCCCGCCCTCCCCCCAACAACCAAATGATCCATGTGTAGCTTAGCTTTGTGAGTTTGGGTTTAGTGTCTCTCAGTGGGTGAGAGTGATGCTGTTGCCTGAGCCATTATTACTTACTTGAACTCCTGACTGGGACATCTGCTTCCCAGCTCATCACCTGGTGGCTAGCAAGAGACTTTAGGTCCTCACCATGCTGGTCTCTGTAAAAATAGGATGAACTCTGTTCTCCCAAAGCCTGTGATTTGAAAGAAAGAGTCAGAAATAGAAGCCAGTATGTCTCTCAGAATTGACATACCCTCACCTCCAGAGTCTGTTGGTCACGTAGAAATAAAAGTTTATTCACCAACACGGTGTGGTGTGGTATGAAATGTTGCACAAAATGCAAATACCAGGAGGCAATACCACTGGGGATCATCTTGGAGACTGGTGACTACACTTGGGTGGGCGTTTCAGCTAGACTTAGTAGAGGGGATGGAGGAAACAGAAAAGGGAACTTGTCCTGTTTTGCTTGCCTGGTGGGAGAAACTTGGGTTCAGTGTCACTGTCGGTGATATTGAGAAAATGGGGGGTTTGGTTTTTTAATTGTAGCTTGATAAAAGATAAAAAGGCAAAGGAAACTTTTTGAAGGTGAAAGTTTTTTGAGTCAGAAAGCAGTGGCTTGAAGAATTTTATGTGATGGGATGTTGTTTAAGCAATCATCAAGGAATATTCATAAACCGTGCCTACAATTTAGTAGAGTAAAATAAGGAGTGATCACATTTTGTAAGAGTCATGAAAAGATACATGGCAGTGTTTCTCCAGGGTACTCTTATCCAGATACTCTCTAGGTTTTGTATCTGGGGGAGGAGGAAGATCTGTGGTGTAGTTGCTTTTGTTTCTTACCTGAGCCATGAACGTAATTCGATGATGAAATCCCAAATGGCTCTTTTGCAAATACTTGACTCATCCTATTTCTAAAGCTTACACGATTATGTGTAAGTCAAGTGTAATAACAAGAGTCTTATAAGTCAAGTGTAATAACAAGATTGTCAAGTAGATTTCATTCTTTAAAAGTTTGATGGGCTTTCCATTCTATAGCTGTCTTCATCCCAACTTGAAATGTGTAGTTTTTTTTCTTTCATTTAATAAGGCTCCTTTATATCTGGAGAAGCTTGTATTCTCTCCTGAGCACATTTTCTTTTCTCTCTCTTTTAAAAAAATTTGTTTGCTTGAAATAAAAGTTTATTCATTTCTTTTTTATACTGAGTTTTATAATAAAATATTTTTACATATTTAATTTATATGTTAATGTAAAGCATATGATTCTCTTAAAAATCGGCATTTCTAAATGTTTTCTATAGTTTATTTGTAACATTTCTAAAATTAAAATAATGATCTTGGATTTTTGCTTTTATTCTCAGCAGTGTCTGAGGCTTCAGGACCCCAACTCTTGCCAGTGAGAGCCCTTAATGAAGTCTTCATTGGGGAAAGTCTGTCCTCCAGGTACTTCTAAACCTGTGACTTTGAGTTGGGAACTTACTATTTTGATAATTGAAAAGAGGATTTTATTTAATTTTTGTAACCTGCCAAGATTTGTGAATAATTATGTGTAATAAATAGAAACACATTTTGAGTAAAATACCTAAAAGCCTTCATACAAGTTGATATGGGTTAAGAGGAAAGAAGGTTTTGTGACCACAAGAAGTTAGTAAAGCCTTAGGTTAAATAGTTATGCAGATTTCTATATATACACTTTATAAATGTTTTCTATGTATGTTTTCAAATTGATACAGAACTTTCATAAACCATCTGCATGAAAACTTCCCTACTTACTGTTTTATCATTGTCTTTTAATGCTGACTTGTGTATTTCCTTTTTTATCTAAAATCCAAGTAAAGATCACATACTACTTTTGGCCATCATGACCTTTTAGAATTAAGAATAGCCCCTTTGCCTCATCCTTGTTTTGTTATGATATAAAATTTTTGAATGGCCTACCTATTTGGTTTGCTGAAGAATATCCCTGATCATGGGTTTTATTTTCTCTGCACAATCAGATTCAGACCTGATGTTTTGGGCAGTAATACTGTATAGGTGTCCTCAATGCAACAGCATAAGGCAAGTGTATTGACAGTTTAATATTTGTAACAATCATTAAATAAAATCAAGGTTGATAAAATTATTCATTCGGAGTGCAAAGACAATGTTTTAGCACTGCCACAATTTGTGGTCATGTTGAATATAATTAGGTTTTAGTTACCAAAATTTTTTTGCAAAACGTTGTTGGTGATATTGGAACTATTACCAAATAACTGCCATAAAATAAAGTTAATTTAATTCTTGGCAGTATTTTAGAATTTGCCTTCTTATTTTTGTAGATGAGCTAAATTAGGGATAGATAATTAAAAATATGTCTATGCCCCACGTCCCTGCTCTGTGCACATGTGACCTTTTGGCCGCCCTGTTGCTGATTCCTTAGTTTGCTAAATCCATGTAATCTGCAATTTTGATTGTTATTCTGAGAAAAGTTTGTCTTGGTTAAATCTAAGTTTTAGCCAATGCAGTGGTGAAAAGCATAAAGCCTGATTCTATACAGTAATTTAGAATTACTGTGATTATTCTGATTAATGTGATTTTTAGTCAGTAAAAAATACATTGTGCTCCTGCTCTGTATAAAATGTGAATCACTGGGGAATCTAAAAATGAATAAGAGAAAGGTAGTTGTGTCTAATTTTCTTGAAGGTGATAAAATACATAATCATAAAATTAAAAGTAAGATTTTTTCTTTAAAGAAATAAATTCTTTAAAGAACTTAAACTATAATAAAGTATAAAAATATGTTATTTTAACATAGTAAGATTTATGCTATATATAAAGTTTTTTTTCTTGCCACATATCAAGTTTGAAGCAATATGGAAATGAATAATGGATACTTTAATGTGAAAAAAGAGAGAAGGAAGAAACTAACTAATTAGTGATATAAACTAGTCATTATTGCTAAAGACTTAAGACAGAAGAGAGCAACAACTTTAAATGAGATTGGAAAATATCTTCGTTAAAATAAATAGATGACAAAGGTAAAACTTTTGTGAGTTTATGCTTATTCTAGGGAAGCCACTTAATGGCTTATATTATTTAATTTTATTTATTTTTTTTTATTTTTCCTTTTTGGGTCACATCTGGCGATGCACAGGGGTTACTCCTGGCTCTGCACTCAGGAATTACCCCTGGCCGTGCTCAGGGGACCATATGGGATGCTGGGATTTGAACCCGGGTCGGCCGCGTGCAAGGCAAACACCCTACCCGCTGTGCTATCTCTCCAGCCCTATATTATTTAATTTTAAAGGCAGAAGTTTCCAAAAGCTTCCATAAGCTTTTATATATATATATAATTTATAGTTACTTAAAAGTAAAATAACTTATAGAAGAAGTAAAAAATAAAACAAGTTATGAGCTTGAGAATTCTGTGAAATCCCATGGGGAGATTTTAGGTTGGTTACTCTTATTTCTTATGGCATAAGTGATCTGTTGACTCATTTCCTAAATAGTGTCTAATGCTGCTGCTTTTTTGTGTTCTTTGATACCTCATCATTAGGAAGATAAGGACAGCACTGGGCTAGTTTTGGGTGTTATTCAAAAGGTTCAACTGTTGGAAGTTTTATTTATTTATTTATTTATTTTTTGTTTTTTTGCCTTTTGGGTCACACTTGGTGATGCACAGGGGTTACTCCTGGCTCATGCACTCAGGAATCACCCCTGTTGGTTCTCAGGGGACCATATGGGATACTGGGAATCGAACCCGGGTCAGCCTCGTGCAAGGCAAATGCCCTACCCGCTGTGCTATTGCTCTAGCCCCTCAACTGTTGGGAAGTTTTAAAACTTATTATAAAGTATTCTGTGATAATAGATCTCTAGGCAGAAAGGGACCTTTAAGGGATGCCTGCTATGAGCCAGGCACTGTGAAAGTTTTTATCCTCACAGTTAATTCTTAGTTACTCTATTAGAAAGATAGCTATATTTATTAGTGGAAAAAAATGAAATTTGGAGAGTTCAATTAACTTACCTAAGGTTAGGTAAATCATTAGCATCAGAACTATCATATAAACTCTAGTTCTAATTCCAGGTTATATATGTTGAGATGTCAGTGGGCCCCGAAAACAAATTTTAAGTTTAGCTTTTCTTGGAAAATACAATGTGCAGCAATATTATTCCTGCCTCATTTATAATGTTCTTAGATTTAAGAACATTTTAAAAGCCCAATTATTTCTCTTTTCTTCTATTTGTTCTAACCTAGAATGTCTTATTCTTGGGCTGTAGCAGTGGACAATTTAAGAAGAAGTATACCCACTCTAAAGGGACTGTGAGTTTTATTGCTGCCTTAAAAAAATACTTTCCCTGAAACAGAAATCCTGCTCTGAGTTGACTAATCTAGATAAACTTGCATGTGAGAATGACACTAAATTTGCTCACTGTTTTGGGCTCAACATCTCTCACCTGACTATTCTTCTCTTCCTCATCACCTTCGCTTCTCTTTTATCCCCACTTATCCCTAATCACTTTTACGTCTATGTGATTCTAGTATAATAGCAGCCATTTGTATGGACTTGGCTACCTTAGGTTCCTAATGTGCCTCAAATTTCTTATTATTTAGAACATATAACAAAACTATGAAGTAGACTAAATGTTGATATTAGAACTTTTGTCTTCTACTTTTATGAACGCTGACTTCAGCGAAAAAAAGTGAAAAGAAATTGTATCATGTAAAACCTTCACAGATTAAGAGTCTGGTAGGAAAAATGGAAAAGATTAGAATAAGGGATACATTATTTATATGATGTCAGTGTTTGAGAGATTGTCTAGTAATTGTCCTTATTTTTGAAAGACTATATTTTAATTAAGATTTTATTTTAACTTTTTATTTAGTGGAGAAAAACAACCCAGTTTTGATCAGTGACACCATTATTTTTAAGATTCAGTCTACAAAATAACTTTTACTTGTTTCCATTGTTCTTTGAATAGTTGCAGATTTATACATCTGTGTAGTTAAAGAAATACTATCAGTTTTGCATGTCAGAAAACCCATTAATGAACTACTCTAAGGAATATAAATTTTTGTGTATTTATGAATACTTTAAAAAAGAGCTTCAGTAGAAACTACTGATAACTTGAAGAATTAGTTAACAAACTTAGATATCTCAGGAGCTAATGACCAAGAATGAAATTCATGTAAAAATTATATTTTTCTTCTTAAATTTTAAGTAATATATTGGCTAAATTTCATAAAAACAATAGCAGCAGTGCTAAAAATATTTATCAGAAGCCCCTATTTTGACATATTAGTATTGATATAAAGGAACATAGATCAAAGAAGGATATAGTTATACAGAATTAAAATGTTTTTTTTTACATGTACAACATTAGGATTAGCATATTGATACACCAGTTATGTCAGGTATGTGCAAGCCAAGCTGGCCTACTTAGGATTCACTGTTTCTGAAACTGTCCCATGTTTTATTTGCTGTGATCCATAAGCCATGCAAATTCAGTTTTATATTCTTAATTCTTAGGGCTTCCTACTATGAGATCTCAGTTGATGATGGTCCATGGGAGAAACAGAAGAGTTCAGGGCTCAATTTGTGTACTGGAACGGGTTCAAAGGCCTGGTGAGTAACCTGGGATGTTGCCTATCAACTTCTGTGATGTGTTTTAAGTAATGTAGCTTACTCGATAACTTACATTGGCATATCAAAGAGTTAACCTGGCATTATATTAGTTTGTTCAGTTTCTGCTTTACTCATCGATTGTGTCTAAAGTCCTTGGCTTTGAAGATTACAGCTGTGGTTTATATTTGGTCATTATTTTACACTGGAATAAGTTTGTAAAGATAAGAATTATTTTATGCAACTATGTGGGGTTTTTTGAATTATTTTATGCAACTATGTGAGTTTTTTTTTTTGTTTTGTTTTGTTTTGTTGCTCTTTTGGTCACATCCGGTGATACTCGGGTAGGTTAACTCCTGGCTCTGGCAGCGCTTAGAGGACAATATGGGATGCCGGGGGTTGGCCATGTGCAAGGCAAATGCCCTACCCACTCTCCTATCGCTCCAGCTCCCACTATGTGTCTTTTAAAAACTATTTGCATGATACTAAAGACGTGGAAACAAAGTAAAATATCAAAAAACATGCCAGAGGTCTGTCCATTAAAGGCCTAATTGCTGATAACTCTGAGCATCCTGAATCTTAGTTATCTAGGCTCTTTGTAACATGCAGGTGTGTCCCAGCCTCTGCTGGTGCCTGTCTTCTGACTTGAATACTCGTTCTAAATACTCATTCAGAATGCTCATTCTAAAATTACCTGCTGGGTAGAATATTGGTAGCACTTTAAATATTACACTTTAAAATGGAGTGTATTATCTTTTGTTCTCTTCCTCTATTCCCTGAATCACTTAATAGCAGTATTATTGAGGTTGACTGCATACTTTACAGAAAAGCAGTTACTCCTCAAAACTTTCTGAAGTCTTTTTTATCCTTTGGCACGTCATTTTAAATCCCGAGAGTGAGATTTCTGAAATCCTCACTCTCTTTTAGTTCCTACTGCTGTTTTTTTGGTCTGGACCTCATCAATATTTTGAATTTTATCTGTGCCTCCTCTTTATGGTTCAGTCTTAGTTTGGGTTACCAATAGAGTGATACATCTGAAATGTAGATAAATAAGACTATATCCTGATGTGCTTTAAAACTTTTTTTTTTTTGGTTGCTTTTTGGGTCACACCTGGCGATGCTCAGGGGTTACTTCTGGCTCTGCACTCAGGAATTACTCTTGGCGGTGCTCACGGGACCGTATGGGATTCTGGGGATCGAACCCGCTGTGCTGTTGCTCCAGCCCAGTGCTTTAAAAACTTAAAAAAAAAAAAGTGAAATAGTTGTATTTAAAGAAATTTAGAGAGGTGTAAAGGGGGGAGAGAGGGAGAGACAGACAGAGAGACATGTTTAAGAGAAGACATGGGCTTCTTGGGGTGGGGGAGGCCTTTGTGCCTTAAAACTTCTGCTGACTGTGCCTGTGTTCAGATGATCCGTTTGCCATGTACTGGACTCTGAGTGTGACCTGAGGACCTTACCAGTCTTTCCCTGCCCGTTCCCTGCCAGCAGCGTAGGGAACACTATAAGCTACTTGGAATTCTCAGCACAAGGCCTGTTCTCTGTGGGCTTTTTGTTTTTGCTCAGTACAACTTATTCCTACTTTGAATGCCTGAAGAGTCCATTCTCTATCCACTGACTGAAAAATTCAGTCTTAAATTTGATTCTTTTTAGAAAATATTTCCTAGAACGTAGTTCCTTTCATAAACCTAACTCACGAGTCCCTTTATTGTTCACCCCCCGGCACTCTTTACTCCTAGCAGGTATGGTACTTGCCACAGTATTAGGTATCTAAGAATTAATGCTTAGTTCATTTGGGCAGTTTCAGGAATTTGGGGTGGTGACTATATACTTTTCTTCTTGGCTAATTTTGGTGTGCACCATATTACATAATACAGACTCCCTCATACTTTTTGAAAAAATTATTAGATGCTTATAAGAACAGCTAAAATTTTTTTAATCAAAGAGATTTTAAATTTGGAAAGTTTGAAATGAAGTTTCATTTCCTATATTTATTTCCTGTATTTTATATTTTCATTACTTTAATGTGGAAAATTTCAAATATATGCACGAGTAGACAAATAAGTCTCCATGTTCTTATTAGCCAGTTTCAGAAATTATCAGTTTATGTCTAATCTGTTTTCTTTAATAGCTAATCTTTTAAATTCCCTTTCCCTTCACTTTTTTGTTATGATGATCAGGGGCTTCATAAGCAACCATGTTTCCTCTGTACCCCTACTAGTTCCTTCTACCCCATATTGTTTTTAAATAATTTTTAGTAATCATATATGTTCATTCTTTTTTTTTTCTTTTTGGGTCACACCCGGTGATGCACAGGGGTCACTCCTGACTCTGCATTCAGGAATTACCCCTGCTCAGGAGACCATATGGGATGCTGGGAATCGAACCCAGGTTGGCCGCATGCAAGGCAAATGCCCTACCTGCTGTGCTATCACTCCAGCCCCATATGTTCATTCTAAAATATTCAATAGCTCCTGGTATTCTCAAAATATTTTTATTTAGTTCATAATGGTTTATAAGAGTGTAAATGTACTATTTCAGTGTGAATACTTGCCCCATGTTTATCCACTCATCTGTTGTTGGACACTTGGCTTATTTCCATAGATAAGTTATTGTGAATAGCACTGCAGTGACCATAGGTGTTCTTGGAGTAGTGTTTTTGTATTCTTTGGGATATTTACCTACGAGTGGAATTGCTGGATCATACAATAGATCGTTTTTTTTTAAATTTCTGAGAATTCCTTATGCTGTTCTCCATAGAAGCTAAACCAGTTTACATTTCCACTACTAGTGAATGAGGGTTCCTTTTGTTTTATTATCATACTACCATTTGTTGTTTTGTTCTTTTGAAGTCATTCTCGCTGGTGTGAAGCGATAGCTCATTGAATTTCCCTGATAACAAGATCTTCACATTAAGGAAAAAAATATCCTGGGTAGGCTGGTGAATGATCTCTTGGAATAAAAAAAGAAAGAATATATTTAGGAAGATTGGCTAATATCATTTTCCCATGGGCCAGTTCTAAAATAAGAACATTTCTCACATAACCTTTAGGATTGGAGCAATAGTACAGTGGGTAGGAAGGGCACTTGCCTTGCCCACAGTCGACCTGGGTTTGATCTCTGGCATACCATATGGTTCCCCAAGCCTGCAACGAATGATCCCTGAGAACTGTCAGGTGTGGCCCCCAAACAAAAACAAATAAAGTGACTTTTAACAATTATTTGAATTGTTATTATCTCAGAGATGCTATGATGTTATTTTATAAACAGCTAATATATTTAACCTTGGAAACAATTATAATCAGTAGCTTTCATATAATAACATCTTTTTATTTTCAGTTTTTAAAAATTGTTGTGGGGATCACATCCAGCTATGCTCAGGGGGACCAAAAGAGCTGCGCCCAGTGGTTCTGGAGTTGTGCGGGTATTGATTGCCAGAGATCTAACCCAGGCCCTGGTGAGCCACATTCCTGACCTTTTCATAATATCTCTTCTGTTCACTCTGATGTTTCTTACTGAAAACTGAATTGAGAAAGAGTTACCCAGATGCTTTTCCTTTTCATCTCTTAGTAGCTTTACCCCTAAGAAACACTGTGGTGTGTAGTAAGAAAGAATACTGGCCTGGAATTTAAGAAACTTGACTAAAACATAAACTACCTTTGCATTTCTATGCAAGATCCTTTTCAGCAGAATGAGGGAAATGGAATAAAATAATATTGTTTCCTGAATTCTCTGATTCAGAAGGTGTGGTGATTGATTTGTATCAAAATTCTGCCAAAAGTATTAGTATTACCATTTTAGAAAGGAAAAAAAATTAAGGTTTGGCAAGCATAAATAGGTTTTTGTCGCATATAACTAATGTCAAAACCTATATAATTCACATATGTATGTGTACTTGCCTTGTACATGGCCAACATGGGTTTGATCCCTGCACCTCTGATCCCTTCTAGACGTGACCCCCTGAGCACAGTGTTAAGAATAAGTCCTAGTGTTATATGAAAGGAGAGAAGGTTAGCACTCCCCTTGACAAGGATGGAAGAGGCTTCAGCCTTGCAACACGGTTAAGGCACTGCCACCTACTTCTTGGCATCTAACTAATGTTTTTTTATCAAATGCTTTCTTGGCAGTAGGACTGTCTTTTTTTGGGGGGGAAACCTCAACAACAATAGTGAGTTTTATGTTGAAACATGGAATGTAATCAAGGTAAAGAGAAAATGAAGTGAAATTTATCACTTACGTGGGCAGGCGCTAGGGGGTGGGAGGGGGCGGGAGGTATACTGGGGGTGGTGGTGGAATATGGACACTGGTGAAGGGACGGGTGTTTGAGTATTGTATAATTGAGACATAACCCTGAGAACTTTGTAACCTTCCACATGGTGATTCAATAAAATTAATTAAAAAAAAAAGAATAAGTCCTAAACACCACCAGGTATTGTCCCCCACTGTGAGCTCAAAATTCGGGTGTTTGACGTGTTCTTGTTCAGTGGTCAAGAACCGCCTCCTCAGGCCTCTGCAGCAGAGGAGCAAAGAGATTGGGGACCACAGACTGATGGTCTAAATGGCCCGTTTAATGCAGAGCTTCTCTCATAGAACATCTGAGGGGGTTCAAGGAATAGGATCGCACATAGGTGTGGTTGATCATTTACAGAGGCAAAGTATTTCGATGGAGGCAATTCTCTTGGGGGAATTAACTCAAAGAGAGACTGTCTCCCAGGGACATCAGTATTGCTTTTCTCTTTCTGTATAGTTGCACATATTAAACAATTAGATTTACTTTTTATTAAAGCTTGCAGTTATTTGGATAAATGCAGTAATAGATACAGATTCTGAAACTTAGTTCTCTGGGTCCCAGGGGTAAGCAAGGCTTTTACTTTAAATCTCAGACTAAACCTGGCGGTGCTCAGGGGACCATATGGGATGCTGGGATTCAAACCCGGGTTGGCCGTGTGCAGGGCAGACGCCCTACCCGCTGTGCTATTGCTCCAGCCCAAAGACCATGCTTTTATGCTTTCTATGCTGTCCTATTTTGGTGATGGGGGTAGCTTTGCCACTTGCCCTGGGTCCATCCAAGTCCTGCGATGGGACCCCTCCTTTTGGGTGTTAGGAACTAAAGCAACTGAAGCCTGAGTAATTATGACGGATGCCCATGAGTAGATATATTTCAGAGTCAATCAGCTCCCAAATATTAGGAGAACAGCATTAACAGTCTTTCTATGTTTAAGCAAAGAACATTGCTCTATAGCAAAATACCAAAAGGCTATGGGGAAATAGAAAAGCAAGCAATCCACTTCAAATACAAAGTCCAGAGTCACCAGAAGGTTTTTGACTTAGTAACTAATACAAAGGAAAGGTTAAAGGTAAACTTGGGGAACTAGGGGGTTCGCAAGAGCACTGTATGCTTCTCTGGGGGGGGGGGAAAGTAAAGGGACAATTCACTCATGAAGCCTAAAACAGGGTCAATATCCAACACCCCAGAAATAAAATAGAGTGGGCAAGCTATCTGAAAAGTCACATCATTTGAAAGTTGAGGTTGAATTGAAGAATTATCAAAATAAACCTGCTAATCTTCACAAAATAGTCACTTTCACTGTCATCCCATTGCTCATTGATTTGTTCCAGCGGGCACCAGTAACGTCTCTCATTGTGAGACTTATTGTTACTGTTTTTGGCATACCCAATACGCCACGGGTAGCTTGCCAGGCTCTGCCGTGGGGGCGCTATACTCTTGGTAGCTTGCCGGGCTTTCCAAGAGGGGCAGAGGAATCGAACAGGGGTCGGCCGCGTGAAAGGTGAACGCCCTACCCCTGTGCTATGGCTCCAGCCCAAAATAGTACCATGCCAATAGTGCTTAAGCTAATAGGCCTAGACTTCATCTTTGAGGGGATGTGTGTTTAATTTTGGTATAATTTTCAGTCTTTTAGTAATGAGCAAAGAATAAAGAATAAAAAGTTAAATGCTTGTAAAAGTAGTCCCTGCTTCTCCTGCCACACAGTTTTCTGTTGCATTTGACTATTAAAAAAATTAAGTATAAAAAATAGAGTATAAAATTTTTTGTATACAAATTGATTATAAATTGAGTATAAAAATTTAGTATAAAATTTTTCACTTGAGTATAAAAAAACTCAGAAGTTATCTGACTTGCTCAAAGCCATGTGGCTAGTAAATGGTGATGGTAGGGTTTAAATTCTGAATTTGACTCTAGATTTTTGGATTGTAACCCCTCTAAAGAATTACTAGAGAGAGGAAAATTGAAATAGTCCGTTTCTTTTACTCTTTGAATTGTTGTTACATATGTAAAAGCTTGTTTTTCTCACCTTCTGAACCCTTGCTTTGAATATGAAATGAAGTGCTCAGTCCTCAGTCTTAGTGGGGTAAGGCTAGTTTGCCACTAAAGTTTTTGTTCTGATGTCTCAGCAGACTTTCCTCCAAGTGGTGAGGCTTCTTCCATATGCTGTTTTAGTCTGTCATCTTTTAAACATGCTTCTACAGTTCCTGTGTCACTTCACCCACAGCAGGGAAGGCGGAAAGGCAGGGAGACTCACCTGTGGGAAGTTCATGAGTCAGGCTTAACAGTGTCATTAATATTGTTCACCAGTTCCTTTTTGTGTGTGTGTGTGTGGTGACAGGAATTGACAGTAATTCTTTGGTTAGAATGAAAGTTGTTACTCGGCTGGATGATAAGAGGAGACAGAAAAATCAGCATTAATTATGTATCCCAGGGGAAAATGAAAAGCTTTTCATTCTTTGCATTAAGAAAATTCTTACTCCAAACAGTGCTTCAAAATGTGAAAACCTCTACAAAATGTGTAGGGTTCTTATGCATAGCAGGTGTCTCTGAAGTGTTAATCTTCTCCTTCCTTTTACTGGTGTGAAATATGATGTGCAAATGGACATAAGGAAAAAATACTATAGAAAAACTCATGTTTTCTTTTTATTAAAATGGTGCAAATCTACTTTCTCTGCAATGCTGTCCTAGCAGACTTTAATAGGGGTGAAGAAGATGTTCTTCAAAAGTTTTACTAGGTGATGAGGATGAGACTCAATTTGTGCAGCTTAGTTGTTTTTAGTACAGTTTACATCTGTTGTCAGATGGGAGTTACTAGAAAGTTGGTGAAGGTTGTAAACCTAAAGGAAAAAGTCACATGCAGCTACAGATTTGCTTAACATACAGTTTGACTTTGAATTAAAGTAGGAACCACAAAATGCTTTGTTTTATACACATAGTGCAGATGAGCAAAGGTACAGAGAGAATGAGCTTAGAGTAGTGAGAAACGGAAACTGAAACTGGAGGATAGATAACAGTGAAAAGTAAAATACAACAAGGGACAGATTTTAATTAGGGATTTGGTCTGTGATCTCGAATTTTTTTTTTATTTAATTTTTTTTTTAATTGAATCACCATGTGGAAAGTTACAAAGCTTTCAGGTTTAAGTCTCAATTATACAATGCTTGAACACACATCCCTTCACCAGTGCACATATTCCACCACCAAGAATCACAGTGTATCCCCCACCTCCCCAGCCCCTCACTCCACCTGTGTAACTGATAAATTTCACTTTACTTTCACTTTACTTTGATTACATTCTATATTTCAACAAAAAACTCACTATTGTTGTTTGGAGTTTCTCTCTCCAAAGTCGGACCTGCTGAAAAGGAAGCATTTGATAATTTGTTTTCTATTGCTGAAAATGAAGAGATATGAGGTCGAGCGGCTGCAATAGCAGCCGCCCGGTTTTGGATTTCTGTATTTTAGTATTTTAGTAACTAAGTCCAGAGAAATTTCTGCCAGATATTGCATCATTGCAAGCTTGTACCTCTCTGCTACTTTATATTCCACATATGAGTGCAATCTTTCTATGTCTGTCTCTTTCTTTCTGACTCATTTCACTCAACATGGTACTTTCCATGTTGATCCACTTCTATGCAAATTTCATCTTTTCTGACACCTGCATAGTATTTTATTGTGTAGATGTACCAAAGTTTCTTTAACCAGTCATCTGTTTTGGGGCACTCTTTTTTTCCAGATTGTGGCTATTATAAACAGTAATGCAATGAGCATAGAAATGCAGATGTCATTTCTACTATACCTTTGTGCCTCTCCGGGATATATTCCCAGGAGTGGTATTGCTGGGTCAAGTGGAAGCTCAATTTCTAATTTTTTGAGAATCATTCATATTGTTTTCCAAAAGGGCTGAACCAGTCGGTATTCCCACCAGCAGTATAGGAGGGTCCCTTTCTCCTTACATCCACGCCATCACTGGTTGCTTTTGTTCTTTTGGATGTGTGCCAGTCTCTGTGGTGTGAGGTGGTATCTCATAGTTGTTTTGATCTGCATTTCCCTGATGATTAGTGATGTTGAACATTTTCTCATGTGCCTCTCAGCCATTCGGATTTCTTCTTTGGGAAAGTTTCTGTTCATTTCACCACCCCATTTTTTGATCGGGTTGGCAGTTTTCTTCTTGTGGAGTTCAGCCAGTGCATTGTATATCCTCGATATCAACCCTTTATCAGATGGGTACTGTGTAAATATCCTTTCCCATTCTGTAGATTGTCTTTGTATTTTGGTCACTGTTTCTTTTGAGGTGCAGAAGCTTCTTAGTTTGAGATAGTCCCATTTATATATCTCTGTTTTCACTTTCTTGGCCAGTGGTGTGTCATCTTTGAAGATATCGTTGGCTTCAGTGTCGTGGAGGGTTTTGCCGGCCTTGTCTTCAATGTACCTTAGGGATTCTGGTTCGATGTTGAGGTCTTTAATCCATTTTGATCTGACTTTTGTACATGGTGATAGGTGGAGATCTAAGCCCATTTTTTTGCATGTAGCTGTCCAGTTTTGCCAGCACAGTTTGTTAAACATGTTTTCCTTGCTCCACTTCACATTTCTTGCTCCCTTATCAAAGATTAGATGATCATATATTTGGGGGGTGTGTCAGAGTATTCAACCCTGTTCCATTGGTCTGCAGCTCTGCCTTTATTCCAGTACCATGCTGTTTTAATTACTACCGCTTTGTAGTAGAGTTTGAAGTTAGGGAGGTTGATTCCTCCCATTTTCTTTTTCCCAAGAATTGCTTTAGCTATTCATGGGTGCTTATTGTTCCACATGAATTTCAGGAGTGCTTGCTCCATTTCTTTGAAGAATGTCAAAGGTATTCTTATCGGGATCACATTGAATTTGTACAATGCTTTGGGGAGTATTGCCATTTTGACAATATTAATTCTTCCAATCCATGAGCAGGGGATATCTTTCCATTTCCTTGTGTCCTCTTTTATTTCCTGAAGTAGCGTTTTGTAGTTTTCATTGTGCAAGTCCTTTACCTCCTTAGTTAAGCTGATTCCATGATCTCGAATTTTTGACATAAAGTATATGTATATGTGCATTTAAGAGATTATTCAGTGTTTTTGCATTTCTTAAAAATTGAAAATTTTAGGGTGATAGTTTTTATGTGGAGTATCTGACTATCACTTCTTCTTTTTTTTTTTTTTTGCTTTTTGGGTCACACCTGGCGATGCACAGGGGTTACTCCTGGCTCTGCACTCAGGAATCACCCCTAGCAGTGCTCAGGGGACCATATGGGATGCTGGGAATTGAACCCGGGTCGGCCGCATGCAAGGCAAATGCCCTACCCGCTGTGCTATTGCTCCAGCCCCTGATTTTCACTTCTCAAAAAAGTTAAGAACCACTGAATTAGGTTTATAGTTGTGTAGCTTCTTATTCCTTTTCATTGAGATTATCTGTCGAGTCCATGTAAGAAATTCTGAGAGAGAGAGAGAGAGAAGAGAGAGAGGGAGAAAGAGAGAGAGAGAGAACTACTGCAGGCACGTAAGACACTTGCCATGCAAGTAGTTGACCTGCATTGTATATGATCCCCTGAACCTCACCAGAAGGGACCCCTAAGTGCAGAGCCGGGGGTAAACCCTGAGTACTATGGGGCATAGCCCAACCCTCCCTTCTCAAAAAAAAATTAATGAGAAGATTATGTTATGAAGCAGTAGGTTTCTAATTCTAATTGCCTGGAAGAACTTTTAAGAAGAAAAGTAAAGAGTCACCTTTCTTTAACATATAGACCCCACTATAGAACTGCCTACCTATAGAACACTTATTTGTGTTAAGATTTGCTTTTAAGTGTTTAAGGGAGGCATCATTTTGGTAACAGATTTCTCAGGGCAGGGAAATGGCACAGGGGTTAAGACACCTGCCTTGCACATGATCAACCCAGGTTCAATTCCTGCATCACTGCCCTGGAGGCCCCTGGGAATTTGGGTTCGGGAAGTGAGGGTTGAGTTTGAACTACTGGCTTGGTTGTCTAATTGGTGGGAGTGGCCATTGGCAGCACCATAAGTCCCCCCTCAAAACAGATTTCTTACCTTCAAGGAAACTCATAATTTAAAGAAATACTTATGCATCTTTAAAAATTAAGTTTAAGTTTAAATAGTATAAAAAGGGTGTAAAATGAAATTAGTCCCTTTTACCATTTCATTTCTCTAGTACTAATCTCCAGGCACAAACAATACATATGTGCATAATTGTTTTTTATACCCATGGTTAGTTTTGTTTGTTTTCTGGGCCATACCCAGTAGTTACATGCAGTGCATTGTTTGGCACCCCATGTCCCAGGGATCTCCCCTCCTGTGTGCAGAGCCCAGCATGCAGCCTGTTGTTCTATCTTGCCCACTCTACCTTTGGTCTTTGAACTTAGCAAACTGTAGTATCTGTGTAGTATTCTGTTGGCTAGCAATCGTTTATTAACCAGCTCCCTACATATATATATATATATGAGTTATTTAGTATTATAAATAATGCTTCACACGAAAGAGCCTGGCAAGCTCCCCATGGTGTATTCCATATGCCGAATATAGTAACATTGACAGGTCTCATTCCCCTGAGCCTGAGCCTCCAATCGTTGGGAAAGACGAGTAAGGAGAAGCTGCCAAAATTTCAGGGCTGGGACAAATGGAGACATTACTGGTGCCCGCTTGAGCAAATTGATGAACAACAGGATGACAATGACAGTGACTTCAATAAATATCTTCGTACTTTTGGCGGGGGTGGGGACAAATCGCAGATGGTGCTCAAGAGGCCTGGGGGCGAGATGTGGGGGAGCCCCTGCTGATTCTCAGACAACGGGGCCGTGGTTTGGTTTCAGGCTCTAAGGATGCTCAGCTCCTGAGGCCCTGGAGTGCTGGGGGTGCTGGGGACTATCCAGGCCCCCCTAGGAGTGCTCCAGAGCCACTCCCTGTGAGGGACATGTGGTGCTGGGGCCCGAACTGGGGTTGACCCCGTGCCAGGCAGGCCCCTCAGCTCCTGTACTATCTCTCTGGCCCCTCCTTACACGTGTTTTGTTATATATGCAAATGTTTCAGGATACATGACTGAATTGAAAAATAGGTTCATTTAAAATTTTAGTAATGTAGAGGGGCTGGAGTGATAGCACAGCGGGTAGGGCGTTTGTCTTGCATGCGGACGACCCGGGTTCGATTCCCAGCATCCCATATGGTCCCCTGAGCACCGCCAGGAGTAATTCCTGAGTACAGAGCCAGGAGAAACCCCTGTGCATCGCCAGGTGTGACTCAAAAAGCCAAAAAAAAAAATTTAGTAATGCAGAATTGCAGTCAGCTATGACTTCTCCAGTCCCATCCCTGTATGAGACTACTTGTTTTCCACGACTCATGCCCGTTCATTATTTGCTCTTAAGTTCTTAAAAGTTTCAAAAAATTTGCTTTAATTTGCCTTTCCTTAAGTATGAATAAAGTTTGAACATTTTAAAAAGCACAGCCTAGGCCTAGAGCCATGGCTTAATAGGCAGAGGGCGTGGGGAACTGGGAGGAGCCCCCAGGGAAGCACCACCAGATGTGACCCCTAAAGGCGTCCCCCACCTCTGCCAAATATCATTGTCACTGTCATCCCGTTGCTCATCGATTTGTTTGAGCGGGCACCAGTAATGTCTCTCATTGAGAGTCCTGTTGCTCATTGATTTGTTTGAGTGGGCACCAGTAATGTCTCTCATTGAGAGACTTATTGTTACTGTTTTTGGCATATCCAATACGCACGGAGAGCTTGCCGGGCTCTCTAAGAGGGGCGGAGGAATCGAACTCGGGTCGGCCGCGTGAAAGGCGAACGCCCAACCACTGTGCTATCACTTTAGCCCCTGCCAAATATAGGCATATGAAATGCTTGTGCCCTTCACTGATTATTATATTTTAGTTTGGGGGCTACTCTTGGCCCCCAAACTAAAGAGGTTAGGGGCTGTCCCCATTAGTTCCTGGGCTGGACGGGACTGGGGGCAGCTGGGAACCATGTAGTGGCAGGGTTGGAGCTGAGGTTTCTACATATGAGGTATGTGCGCTCAGCCTTTTAGCCTCTCCCGGACCCCTCGAACTATTTTAAACTGGGGGTATTAGCTTTATCTTCTGGTTATTTCCTCACAAATCCTTAGGAGTTCTTTATATATTAAGTAGATTATTTCATTTTAATTTCTAGTAGATTATTTCATTTTCATTTCTAGTATGTTTTTGGAATGAAGAACTAATTTGTGTGGTGTTTATTTCTAGGTCATTTAATATTAATAGGGTTGCAACTCAAGCTGTGGAAGATGTCTTAAATATTGGTGAGTACCAATATATTGTTACGATAGTTGTTATCATATCATCATATCTATGTTATGATAATTGTATTATGTTACTATGTTTTATTTTGGTAGCTATCCAAAATATTTAATTATCTTTTTCCCCCCCTTTCCTCTTTCAATAGCAAAACGACAGGGAAATTTAACTGTTCCATTAAACAGAGAACTGGTAGAAAAAGGTCAGTGTCAAAATCATTCTCATTCTGTATAACGTTTTTGGATGTTACTGTGGTTCTGTGTTTGTTTTGGGGCCACACCTATTGGTGCTCAGGGCTTATTTCTGGCTCTGTGCTCAGGGATCACTCCTGGCTGGGATGGGATGCCTGGGACTGAAACTGGGACAGGTGCATGCAAGGCAAGCACCCTACGTGCTGTGCTATCTCTCCAGCTCCTCCCCTAGTATGTTTTTATTTCAAAGTGCATTTGTCTAATAAATATAGTACTTTTTGTTAACTGATGAAATGTTGGTTTACAACATTTTTTTTTAGGAATACAGTATTATATCTCTCCAAAATGTATCTCACAATACAGTGCATCCCACCCCAGTACCACTGTCTCTCTGTGTAAGTTTGTGGGGCGATCAGGCCAGGTGTGATCCTGGCTTGCAGTTGCTCCCAATAGAGCATGGGGCCCTTGTGATGCCAGGGTCTAACCCAGGGCTCCCAGATGTGAAGCCTCTGCATCAGCCCTTTGGCGTATATCCCTGCCCCCGAAATCAAATTCTGAAAGTGCAAATCACATTTATATGTGTGCGAACTTTTCATATACTAGATCCTCTCTTCACTAGGCTCCTTTCTATATATACACATTCCTCAGACTGAAGCTCTAATTCTTACTGTCTTTATAACTGAAAAACCATACACAGAAATTCAAGGTAAATTAGTTTTTCAAAAGGGTACAAAACTGGGGCTTGGGCAGTAACTCAGGGGGCGGGGGTGCATATTTTACGTGTCAGAACCACAGGTTCATCCTCAGCACCACATGAGCTGGTCCCCGAAGTGCCTGGGGCAACTCCCAAGCACCAAGACAGGAATAGCCACCCCCTGAATAGATAGAAGCCTGAAGATGTGGCCTCAAGACCAAAATAAAATTGACACTGTGTGTGTGTGTGTTGAATTGTTGCAAGAATTGTTGTATCTATTTCCTAGGTTATAGATTTTTCATATCACATTATTTAGTTCAGTACATGATAAAATATTTTAATAGTACCAGTAGATTTAGATATTTTGGTTTTCTACATTAAATTGTTTTATTAGGATAGAGTTTACTTTATTGTTTAAAAGCAGGACTAAATCTCTGAAGTCCCTTTGATCTCTCTCTTTTAACTTGTGAGACCTAAAAAATATTTTAATTATGGCTTATGAGCTAGCATTAACATTGACTCTGCATCAAAGAAAAGAAACAATCATTCTATTAGTTATTTATTATAAAACATAAAATGACATCAGGTTTATCAATCTGTTTAAGGTTATATATGAAACATAGTAATTTTTTTTAACTGAAGCAAGATAGTTTTTTTTTAGGGTTTTTTTTTTCTTTTTAATAAATTTATTTATTGAATCACCGTGAAAACAGTCACAAAGCTTTCAGGTTTAAGTCTTGGTCATACAATGATGGAACACTTGTCTCTTCACCAGTGCACATTTTCCACCACCAAAAACCCCAGTATACCCCCCATCCCACCCCTCCCCCAACCTGTGTGGCTGATGATTTCCACATGACTCTCTCTCTATTTTGATTACATTCAATATTTTGACACCAGACCCACCATTATTATTTGGGATTTTCCCCCAACACTGAGACCTGCTAAAAAGGCAACATTGGAAAATTTGTTTTCTATTGCTGATTATGAATAGCATATAATTCTGAAATTTTAATAATTAAGTCTGGAGGGATTTCTGCCCAAAGCCTCTGGGTTCCGAGATTTGTTTGTGTGTCTCTGGGATCATGACCATTAAGGAGCTTAATAAACGGGCCGTTCATGGGTGGCAACTTGGGGTCTCATTGGGGCAGGGGAGCAGCAAGATAGTTTTAATTGAACAAAATTCTCTTAGAAAGATGTGATGGGAGAGAATGGGAGAAGTAGATGTTTAAGAAAGAACATGGGCTTCTCTATATTAGATTTTAAAACATGCCTAGAGACAAGTAAGCAAGATACATGGTCAAGGGAGAACACGGGCTTGAAGAGCAAGACTTTTTTTTTATAAACAAGTATGATGCTTTACTGAATCTTTGGCAGACTTGATTCTCTTCAGAAGCAGTAGAGAATGGTGTTGTGACTATTTGAGATACGTCAGCAAGCTACTCCTTTCAAGCTCACAGTTTGTGTGTGCAGTACTGGCAAGGCAAGAGTTTGTTTTTGACAGTGAATTAGATTTTTAAGTTTTTTTTCTGTTTTTGATTTATGGACCACCCTCAGCAGTGCTCCGGGCCTACTTGTGTCTCTGTCTGTGCTCAGGGATCACTTCTGGCGGGGCTCAGAAAACCATGTGGGATGCTGGACATTGAACTTGGCTTGACCATACCCGTGGTACTATCGTTCAACGTACAATGTACAACCGGTGTACTATCGTCCCTGAAACTAGATTTCTTAAAAAAGAATCAGAATTCAAATGACATTCTGATAAAGATCATTTTGTCAAGTCTTCTAATGTAGCACTCAACTGAACTATAAATTCTTTATATCCTCATCTTTAACCATTTTGTGCTTTGCGTGCAGATCTCATGTTTAGAGAGACAACTGGTCTGAACAGTTTTTTTTAATTTTTTGTTTTTATTTTTTTTCTTCTGTCAAACAAGATATTTAAAAAAATTTTTTTATTAGTGAGTTACCGTGAGGTACAATTATAGACTTACAAACTTTCGTGCTTGCATTTCAGTCATACAATGGTCCAGTGCCCATCCCTCCACCACCAATGGTTCCAGGCTCCCTCCGACCACCCCCACCCCACCCTGCCTTGGTGGCACGGCACTCCCTTTTGCTCTCTCTCTCCTTTTGGGTGTTGTGGTTTGCAGTAGAGGTATTAAGTGGCCATTATGTTCAGTCTATAGTCTACTTTTGGTCTGAAGAGTTTTTAAAGACTTTTGGCTCATGACAGTTTTATTAGAGAAAACATATTGCTTGTCATGTGAAGAATCCACTTGTCAAGAGTGTTAACTAGTCATTGTACTTAAGAAATCTTTTCTTTAAAACAATTTTTATACTTAACAACAACCCTTTGATATGATATTTTCGAAAAGAACTTGGCCCAGAGCAGGGAATGTGGCAGCTTAAAATCCATTTTGAGTATCACAAACTAGTCCCCTATTTCTGCTTAATTACTACATTTGTTTCCTGCCACCCCTCACCCCCAAATCTACCTGTCTCTGCTGAACTGTGGGTTATGTTGGATTGAGTGACTGATCTTGGAGCCTAATTCTTGTAAGATTTTTTTTTTTTAACATAGAACATATGACTCCCCAGAAGATTGCTACCCAAAGACTTGGAATAGAACCGCTTTTAAGTTGAGGATAGTATCCAGATTCTATTTCATACTTTTCAGAAGTGATAGTCTTTTATCGAATGCGTGACTTTTTCTTTTTCTTCCTAGTAACAAATGAATATAATGAATCGCTGCTCTACAGTCCAGAAGAACCAAAAATCCTTTTCAGTATTCGAGAACCAATATCAAATAGAGTTTTCTCCAGCAGTCGCCAGCGTTGTTACACCTCCAAGTAAGCTTCCAGTGTCTGGTTTGTTTTTGTCTCTTGTGATCATAGAGCAGCCCGGGGTGGGTGAGTGTTCGGAGGGCTGGGGCACATGCACAGCCCTCTGGGTTTGGCTACCAGCACCGCCTGGCCTCTCTGCTGCCAGATGGAGTCCTGCTGGGAAGGCCTCGCTCGGGACCAGCAAAACAGAGAACTACTAAAATAAAGAAAGCACACATGCTATTTAAAAGAAATCCCATTTCAGTAAATTCACTCTTTCTAGTAGAATCTAGCATGAAAAATAGATCCTGTGCATGTAATGAGGTGTCAGGCTAATCTGAAGAAGAATTAAGTTTTTGACACAATTCCTCATTTTAGAGAAACTAAAACTTAAGTCACCAGAAGGAACATGTTTACTTACTTATTCGTTTGGGGCCACACCTGGTGGTGCTCGGGGCTCTTCAGGACTTGGTGCTCTAAGGCTGCTCGTGGCAGCACAGGGAGCCAGGCACCGCTGGGAATTGAAGCCAAGCTTTCCGAGTGCAAAACCTGGGCGTTGGCCTTTTGAATCTGCTTGGCCCAGGACCGTAGTTACTTAATTGGGTGATGTGAATTTGTCTATGTTTTAAATGTACCTAGACACAATAAGATCAAATTATTTTAAGAGAAACTGATTATAAAACAACTTTATTTAGTGACTAATTTATTTTCCCTAAAATTGAACACCCTCCCCTGCCTGTTGAATTTGCCTTAGATTATTTTTTGAGAGGAGAGTATATACATAAATGCCTAGCTTTTAATTGCGTAAAAGTTGATCACTTTTCCAAACTAACAAGAAAATCTCCCATAATGATGGGATAAAATGTAATCTAGGTAAAGGACAGTTTCATTCAAGTGCTTGCTGCTTTACAGCATTTATATTTTCTCTTTGTCAAAATATTATTTCCAAGAAAGACACTCAAAAGAAAAATTTCATTTTAAAAAATCATTAAAATTATTACTCATTTCAGAATGAATTTCTGATTAACAACTTCCTATTTAGTTGGGATGAGACTATAAGGACCCATTAAAAAATATTCATGACAGCATTTCAAAAGTATTTCTTAATGCATAAGGAGCAATTTAAAAACAAAGGCTGATAAACTATAAATTAGAATTAACAAGTTGCTAATGAAAATGCCATTAAGAAAATGAAAGGTGAGCCATAGATTGAGTTATCTGCAGTATCAACCAGTGACGATATCCAGAATATTTAAAAATCTATAAATCAGGGGCTGTAGAGATAGCACAGTGGGTAGGGCGTTTGCCTTGCACTCGGCCGACCCGGGTTCAAATCCCAGCATCCCATATGGTCCCCTGAGCATGGCCAGAGGTAATTTCCTGAGTGCAGAGCCAGGAGTAACCCCTGTGCATCGCCAGGTGTGACCCAAAAAGCAAAAAAAAAAAAATCTATAAATCATAAAAAATACAGATAGCCAAGTAGAAAAATAGCCAAAAATTTGGAAAAGACATTTGATCAAAGAGAATATCCAAATGGTTGATAAGCATGTGAAAATGCCTTAGGCCTTATTATCCATCCTAAGAGTAGAAATTAAAGTACATAATCTGATCTCACATATAGCCTTCAGAATTGTAAATTGTTGGTAAGATGTAGCAACTGGAACGTTCTTATATTACTATTGGGCATGTTAGGCATAGTTAGGAAAATTACTTGGCAACCAATTTACCAAAGCTGAATAAACCATATGTAGTGACTCAGTAATTACATCCTGAGGCATCTACCAGCAGAAGTCTATTCAGGAAGACACGTTCAGGACTATGCCATGCATAATAGCATTATTCCGATTAGATAAATACCCGAATGCCCATGAAAAGATCATTTCCATGCCATGGAAGTGTTTTTATACAGTAGTGAAAATTAGGCACATATGCTGCCTGAGCCCATGTGCTGCTTGGTCCCATGTGGCATGCCTGAGCACATCTGTCACCCTCATCTCACCTCTTGAGATGTGTACTTTCATGTGTAATGTATCACTACACAAGTGCATTCATCAAGCAGTACCTTAATAATCTGTGTCTCTTGTGTTAATATCTAATTTAAAAATTTTTACATGGACATAACTACATACTTGTAATTATCTTTAAAAAAATCTAACTGTAGGGCCCAGAGATATGACTCATAGGTGTGAGCATGTGACTAGCAGATTGCTGAGTTTGATCTCTGGCTCCTTGAGCCTCTGAACATCACTTGAGTATAGTCCTGATGTCCCCTGAATAATGCACCGCTGCCTGGACCATGTATGGCCTAAAGTGACCCCCACGGTGCATACCCACCCCTAGCACACACACTCCTACAACAGGCATCACTGTTGGGGGAAGAAAGACGATGGGTATCATAACCCCTGAACTTCTTGTCTGGATGGAGTATTCCTGAATACTAAAATTTGGAGATTTTTGATAATTTACCCATATATTTACTAACCATTAATTCTCCCTCACCAAAGAGAAACTTGATTTTTAAAGTCTGATTTTAAAAGCTAAATCTGCTAGTTTAATGAAGAGTATTATTCCAAGTTAACAAAACTAGTATTTAATAAGATGTTTGTTGCTACTTAGGGTTTCTGTTCGTTCTCGGTGTTGGGATGCCTGTATGGTGGTGGACGGAGGAACTTCTTTTGAATTCAATGATGGAGCAATTGCTTCCATGATGATCAATAAAGAAGATGAGCTTCGAACTGTGCTTCTAGAACAGTGACAGATTTCCTTCGGTGACATTTTGGAAAAATGGAGAAATACTTTTACTTTAGAAACAATCATCCACAAAGCTCCAACTTTTGGTTATTGTTGAGACTGGTTTGCACTGGGTTCAAAGGTGACCAAGGAAGTAAGATCTGCATTATTCTTCTGTGGATGCTAATGAAAACATGTATTCACCATGTAAGAAAAGGATGGACTAAACTGATCAGAATTGATACCAGTGAAATTTTTATATTGTTTACAATTGGTATGCAAGAGTGCTGGTATCTTTTTTTAAATTTAGAGGTAGGCCCAAATAAAGGATTAAATGTTTAGGATTTGAAATTTAACTATATAAGTTTGTTTTTCCTTCCTTTTCATTCCTCCTAACTTTGTGAAATTGGTCAGTCCAAACACTTTATCGTTTGACTAATACCTATTTTTATAGTACTTAAGAATCAAGATTTTTAAAAAAATTTAATGATGGAGAACTTTGATAATTCTCAACATTGACCTAAGTGAAATAAGTACATGTTTTTTTTTAATATGTGCTAAGAATTTTCTAATTTAGAACATAATAATATTGTTGACTATTTTGATTTAAGGCTCAATTACTTTTGAAATTATTTGTAGAAATTTTCATTAAATTAGCTTTCAGGTTAATTTTGACAATTGCGTGAAGTAACATCTTCGGACAAAATCATAATGTTATTACAAATGTATTAATCTTCAGGTAGCTATTTTTGACACATAATTTAAAAAAATGATTGAGTTTAATAGATTTCTTTTATATTCAGCTCTCCAACATTCAAAGAATATTAAACTGATTAGACATTATCTTAGGAGTTTGTTATCACCTTCAAAATTATTTTCTTACATTAGAAATATTGTCAGAAACGAATTGTTTAGTAAATATGCAAAACTTTAGTTTTGGAATTGCCTTACTAAGTTCATCTTAAACACACACATTAGCTTTTGCAGATAAACTTTTAATGTTTTTATTTTTTGCCCATTATGATAATTTATTTTTGGAGGAAATTATCTAATTCTTGACCTACTTAATCTTAGAATTTCTACAAAAGCACCCGTTATTGCAGCATGAGAGTCAGAATTCTCATGTACTATATTCAGATTTTTACCTGCTTTTTTTTGTACTTGCTTTAAAAAATTTGTTCAGTCGTTGAAATATTTATTGAATGCCCTCTCTGTGCTATGTACTGTGTCAGGTGCTGGAAATATGTTGATGAATGAAACAGAATATCTGATAGAATGTGAGTTCTGTGAGCACAGAAGTAAATTCTGTGGTGTTTTGTTAACATTTAACATGTTCTTGTCAGATTTTTTTTATGTTACTGTACAACATTAATCTAGGTGTTAATGTATATCCAGAACAGGATTATGTCTTTCTAAGAATATTTTTGTAGACACTCATAACAAAGGATTTACATGTGTATAATTAAAATTAGTGCTTTCTCAGAGCTGAATCTAGTTTCTGGTCTGATTTACAGACAATATTCTTAAGATACCATACAGTATAGAAACTTCCTCTAATATATGTCTAAAACCTTCTTGACAGAAAAATTCCATCTTTAATATAAGGAAATCTGTCCCAAATGGTACCATAAATCTGTTAATATATCGCATATTGAAAGGTAACCTGCTGTGTAAAACTGTTCATAAGCCATACTTGAAAGGTTTATAAAATTACTTAAATGTTTGCTTCATTTGTAACATAACTTCTAACATTTCTGCTCTTTGGTGGGAATTTATATGTAAGAAGTCATAAGAAGCAAAGGATGTTAGCAGAGCAAATGTGTTCTTATAAATGAGTTAACCTTTCAATGGCAACTGTATGTGAATAAAATTAAACCACTGTTTTGCCTATTTTTACTTCATTTATTATCTTAACCCTTATGGGAGTCATTATTTGAAGACTCTTTTCCTGAATATTTTCCTGAAATGTTATTTCAAATGTCTTTCAAATGTCTTTTTTCTTCTGCTGCCATGCATTATTCTGTGCCCTGTTGATTTCATTTACTTCATTTGACATAAAATCATTTTCCCCCCTTTACTTATTTTTTTATTTCATCACAGTTTCAGGCATACATTATGTTAACACCAGTCCATTCGCCAGTGCCCACTCCCCTCCCTCAGTGTTGCCCCCTCCACCTATCTGCCTCCTACCCACCAGTCTGCATCTCTGAGGGACACTTCTTAAAATGTATGTTTGTGCACTGTGGCTTCCAGACTGTTGTTGATAAGGTTTCATACATATCACTTTATCACCTTTCAGCACCTCTTCCTCCCCAGTTGACTGCTTCTATCCACCATAGTTGTTGTCCCCTCCCTGTCTCCTATTCCCCAGACCCCTCAAGAGACATTTTCCTTCTGGATACCAGGTCTCATGTTCTTTGTTTCCACTGGCTTTGGGAATTCATTATTTCCCCATTAGGAATCATGATTTCATATGTTGTCAAAGTGCTTACTTGGTAGTTATAGATGCCACAGAATTTAGACCTAATATTTTTGATGTTTCATTTATAAAGACTGTAGCACTGTAGCACTGTCATCCCTTGCTCATCAATTTGCTCGAGCGGGCACCAGTAACATCTCCATTGTGAGACTTTTGGCATATGTTTTTGGCAATTGAATATGCCACAGGGGGCTTGCCAGGCTATGCCGTGCAGGTGGGATACTACATAAAGACTACAGTAAATCAAATCATAATACATGCCTTCAAGTATAAAGAATTTCCATTGATTTTACTTTTCAAAATAAATAAGAATACAATAAGTAGAGTTAACACACATTTTTCTGAAAAAAAATTACTTGAGTTGAAAATAATTGTCATATATAAATTTCTGATTTTTGGTTTTGGGACCATACCATCAGTGTTCAGGGGTCATTCCTAGTAATGTTCAGAGGACCATGTGGGGTTAGGACCATCCTAAGTATATATTCAACCCACTGAGCATTCTCGTTGCAGATATAAAGTTATAGGCATATTTATTGCTTCACAGTGAAAGCAATAAATTTATAACTAAATACTAAAAAAAAATGTGCCATAGTATTATAACATATGTATCATAGTATTCAGAAATGACAACTACCAAGAAACTTAGTTGTCCAAGGAATATCCCATTAATATGACAGTAAGTGATATAAAGAAAAAGTTTCATTAACTTTTCTACACCAGTAGAAGGTATCAAGAGCATTTGTGTGTGTCATGAGCTTTACATATTTTAAGAAAATAAAAGGAGAAAGTAAATGAAAATATTTAAGTGTTAATTTGATTATTTTATAGTAGATTTTATAAGTTATAGCTAATTATTTCTCCCTTTTGGGGGTCAGAGATAGAGTATAGCACAGAAGACACTTGCCCTGCATACCACTGACTGGCTTTAATCCCTGGTCCTTAGCTATGGCCAGGATTGATCTCTGAGTAAGTGTGGTCCAAACTACACTTACTATAGTTTCTCTCTTTTTAAACTCAAACGTCAGTACCAGTAAGTAAATAATAAAATCAAAACTTGGGATCATAAAAAGACCACTTCAGGACATTTGAACAATGAAGTGTTAGACACAGGAAGACACAATAGCTTTGAGTGAAAAAAAAAAAGCACCGTAAAGCTGATATAAATGCCTGGCTAATACCTATTAGGTAGATAACATAAATAGAAGGTAATTGATAGGATATATGTTCTATTCCTCTTAATTTATGACTATGGAAATTAGACTGCCTTAGCCATAATGTTCAAAAGCATAGGGAATATTTTCTGCCATGGAGATGGGGAGAGTGAGAAAGGGAGGGTATGCTGGGGATATTGGTGTGGGGAATGTGCACTGGTGGAGGGATGGGTGTTTGATCATTGTGTGATTGTAACCCAACCATGAAAGCTTGTAACTATCTTACAGTGATTCAATAAAAATGAAAAAAAAAAAAAAGAAATTAGACTGCCTTAGTCTTCCTCATAGTCCCCTTCAAAATCTTAAAATGATTTTAATGCTCACAATTATAAATTAAATATTCTGGAATTTGAGAAGTACTAAAATAATAGAATCTTAATATTTAAGTTTATTAAAATGTAAAAAACAGCTGAAAAAAAAAAAGAAAAGTAAAGCCATATAATGAAGTCAGTCTAGACGTTAAGGCTTCAAAGTGGCATCCTAATGTCAGCCTCTTAGAGAAAAGAGCTCTTTGACTTTTAGAAATAGTTGGGTAGTGGGGAGAGGGGAGGAATGCTAAGAAAAGAGGAAGTTGCTCTTTCACTTGTTCAGGGCGAGGGTGTCCAGTAGACAGGGATTTTCTCTAGGGTCTTGCTCCCGGGCCTTTCTTCATATGCTCCGTGCTTCCCTGTGCTGTCCTTGAGCGAATTCTGAATTGAAATAGCAATCACTAGAAGGGACACAAGATTTATTATCCAGAAAAAAACTTGGCACTTAGAGTAACCCTATAATTTGTGGCAAGAATGTAAGAGATGGAGGCGTTAAGGACCAAAGGCAGACATTAACACACCATGAAAAGAAAAAAGTGAAAGTAACTGCCAGATGTTACATGCTATTTGGTAGGAGAGACTTGATAAATAGTAATTTTCTAATTAAAAAGAGAACTGGAAGGACTGGAGTGATAGACACAGCAGGTATGGTATGTTAAGTTCACAAAATAAGAGCCAGATGTGTAATCACAGAATAAGTATGTGAGCAGTGGCGGTGGGGTGGTCTCTCTCCACGTGCATTCAGTGGCCGCGAGCCGCTTCCCCTCCCAGGTCTGTAGCCATCGCCAACAGAGCATGAAGGAGGGAGCAGGGCCACCAGGCGGGTTGGTGATCAGGTGCTGTTTATTCTTTTCTCCCCATGCGCCCGTTCCAGTCTCACTAAGTTCCCCAATCCAGTCTCACACTGCCCCTCATTCCTGTCTCCTCCTGGTCCCATGCTAGTCTCTTCCAGCTCCATCTCGACTAGCCCAACCTCCAAGCATTGGGGGTAGCCACTACACATTGGAGGTAGTACAGTCAACATAGGAAAGCCCTTCTTTCTTTTTTAAAAATTTATTTTATTTTTTAAATTTTTTAATTAGTGAGTCACTGTGAGGGTACAGTTACAGATTCACACATTTTTGTGCTTGTTTTTACCTCATGTAATGTTCGAGAGTCCATCCCTCCACCACTGTCCATTCTCCACCACCAATGAACCCAGTATCCCCCCCACTCCACCCCACCCCGCCTCTGTGGCAGGGCATTCCAATTTGTTCTCTCTCTCTCCTTTTGGGTGTTGTGGTTTGCAATAGGGGTATTGAGTGGGCATCATGTTCAGTCTCTAGTCCACTTTCAGCACGCATCTCCCTTCCCGCACGGAATCTTCAATCACATTTTACTTGGTGTTCCCTTCTCTATTTGAGATGACTTTCCCCCAGCGTATGAGGCCAGCTTCCAAGCTATGCAGCCAACTTCCTGGTATTATATACTACTATTCTTGGGTATTAGTCTCCTACTGTTATTTTATATTCCACAGATGAGTGTAATCCTTCTATGTCTGTCCCTCTCTTTCTGGCTCATTTCACTTAGCATGATACTTTCCATGTTGATCCACTTATATGCAAAGTTCATGACTTCATCTTTTCTAACAGCTGCATAGTATTCCATTGTATAGATGTACCAAAGTTTCTTTAACCAGTCATCTGTTCTCGGGCACTCATATTTTTTCCAGATTCTGTGAAAGCCCTTCTTTCTGAGGAAAACTCTTTTAAAATAAGACAAAGATCTCCTGCAGCCAGGAGATCTGTTCATAGAAGAAATACCATCTAGGGTTATGTTTCTCCTTTCCTTAGTCCAACAACCATTTAAATGTTCATCTTAATTCTATTTCTTAATAATGTTGGTCATTTTGTATGAACACAATAAGAGATTAAGCTTATAGGGTGCCTCTCCTGGGGACATCTCACTATAGATCCCAGAATACAGTGCTCAGGCCAGATTAGTCTTTTCTAACCCTACCAGGGTCCTAATCCAGTTGTTACTCTTTGGATCATGACAGAATTTGTCCATGACCGTGCTCTTAACTTATAGTTAAGTACTATGGCATTTGGCCTGGCCCATTTTGATGCAGGGTAGCTCACAGCTTGCCCTGGTCCATCAGTTCCTTGCATCCAGTCCCTCATTGGGACCCTGCTTTGGGGGTGCTAGGAACTAAGGGCAGCTGAGGCTTAAGTCAAGAAAACAGATGCTCAGGACTGAATACTATTGTGAGTCAATTAATTCTCAAGTCACAAATGCATAGCATTAACTGTTCCTGTATCTATACAGAAAGGACATTGCTCTAAAGTAAACTATGCAAAAGGACATAAGGGAAGGAGAAAAGCAATATTTCACTTATAAATACAAAACGGGAGTCCTGAGGTGGATCTGACCTTGTAAGTCAACAGAGTCTGATTTGGGGAGAAAGATGATTGACCAATTGGGGAACTGGTCACAGAGAGGAGGTTACAGATAAACCCAGAGGAATGGGAGTGCCTTGGGAGCACTGTGATGGGTATAAAAACCTAAGCTCCCTGTGGAAAGGGAGAAAGAACATACCAATGTTAAACCTAAAATGTTTAGAGCTATATTCCAATAAATACAGAGGGATGGGAGTGTCTCAGGGGCACTGTTATGGGTGTAACCCAATAAACCTAAGCTCCCTGAGACCAAGAAGAAAGGACAAACCAATGTTATCCTACAATAGGGCACTTGCCTTGGTTGAGGCAAGTGACCTGGGTTTGATCCCCAGCACCCCATATGGTCCCCTGAGCATGATCAGGAGTGATTCCTGAGTGCAGAGACAGGAGTTAACTCCTGCGCATTGCCAGATGTGAGCCCCCACCCCCCATAAAAGAGATCTTGATAAGACTGTATGTAGATTAGGGCTTCTCACCTCTAGTACTTAAGACATTTTGACCCAATAAATTATTTGTTTTGTAACAAATAGTAAATTCTAACAAACAATAAATTATTTGTTAGAAGACAGCATCCTGCTAGATGCCATTAGTACCTGTCCCCTGTGGTAACCAAAAGTACCTTCACATATTCCTACATTTCCTGGTGAATCCAAATCATCTTGCTCAAAAACTTTTTTTTTTGCTGCTAGATCAGTCAGTTTGTAGAAATAATAGATCAATTAAACCTGTTATATGTCACAGCAGCAAAATCCAGACTGTGGAACATGCAACAAATAAACAAGTTTCTTTGATAAGTAAGTTGCAGGGGATAAAAAAATGGAGCCCAGAGACTAAGAGACTTAAGAGATTGTCAGTCAGGTACAATGTATGAGCCATGATTGGAGTCTCATCAAAACAAATCCGTGTCATAGATGTGGCTCAATGATAGAATGCATGACTTAACATGTTTCAGACCCTGGCTAAGAGCCTCAGCACTAAAAATAAAACAATAAGAATATCTGGGGAATTTAACAACATCTTCATGTTCAGAATTAATTCAGGACACCATCTTTTAGAAGTTAAAAATACATACTGAAGCACTTATGAAATTATAGTGTCTACGGTTTGCTTCAAGTAATCTGTGTGTCATCATGGTGGATGAAATGAAATTGCTCGAGTTAATGACTGTGGAAAGTGGATGAGATCCGATTTTCCACATGTTGCATATTATCTATCATTTTTTTCTTTTTTTCTAGGTTTTAGGGCCATAGCTAGCAGTGCTCAAGTGTTACTCCTGGCTCTGTGCTCCGGGATCGCTCTTGGGGGGCTTTGGAGGATCACTGCAGTGTTGGCGATTGAACTAGGTCAAATTTCTATTTAAAACGTGCTTATGGGGCCAGAGCCATAGTACTGTGGCATTTATCTTGCATGCAGCTGACCTGGGTTCAATCCCCCACATCCTATATGGTGCCCGAGCACCGCCAGGAGTAATTCTTGAGTGCAGAGCCAGGAGTAAACCTTGAGCATCGCTGGGTGTGACCCAAAGAGAGAGAGAGAGAGAGAGAGAGAGAGAGAGAGAGAGAGAGAGAGAGAGAGAGAGAGAGAGAGAGAGAGAGAGAGAGAGAGAGAGAGAGAGAGAGAGAGAGAGAGAGAGAGAGAGAGAGAGAGGCAGAGAGAGAGAGAGAGAGAGGCAGAGAGAGAGAGAGAGAGAGAGAGGCAGAGAGAGACAAAGGGAGAGAGAGACAAAGGGAGAGAGAAAACGTGCTTATTAACTGACTCATTGATGGTACTTGACTACCATATTAATGATCTCAATTCCAAAAATTTTATAAACATACTCTTTGAATCACACTTCAGAGATAATGCACTAATAGCGCCCTGTCAAAAAATATTACAAACCATTTAAATTTGACAAGCATATGAATTACACAGGAGAAAAGGAAACATTTGAGGCTTTGTTTTGAAGGGCCTTACTTTGACACAGTGGCCATACCACACAGGTGCTTCCTCATGGTTAACATAATACTTAGGAATAAAAGAGAAAACAGCCGACGACTTTTATACAAAAAAGTTTTATTTTTAAACAAGTCTATAAAAGTAGAAATCACATAAAAAAATACTGATCACTGACATGTTGGCAAAATAGCTTATGGCTGGACTGGAGTTGAGAAGTACTGTGTACACCGGGGCATCCGGAAGTCAGGAGTCCAACCGGATCCCATGGTGAGCCCTTGTCACTATTTGTAAACAACAATTTCAAGTAGTATTTAGCACTCTGAACGACCATGACATTGAAACATAATCATTTCCCGTATCACAGTACTATAAAATGTTCTTATTTAGATCTGAGCAGATAAGGGCACTTCATATCATAATTTCTAACATCTAAGAAATCTGATTTTTAGGAATACTTTTATGAAATGCTACTAGAAATATTTGCTTTATGCAGAGGTCATCAGTTTAAACAAGAAACTAGTGTTTGTGGGTTTTATTCTATTTTTTTGTTGTTGTTTTTGGTAAAGCAGAATGTAATCTTTTTGCTTCTATGTACCATAGAAAAATTTTCACTGATGTCATCAGGAGGTGCAACATCCCAGTCTTAACTTTTATACAGGTGCACACTATGATTATGTCTCTGAAATTGCACAGGCATGTGTATATTTCTGACAGAAAAAAAAGCATGAAGTTTTAGGAAACCGGTCTAATAACCTAATAAAATGGGGTTTCAAGAAATTATTACGGAAGACCATTAAAAAATAAAATACTATTTCAAATGCTTGATTCTGAGTAATATAAAAATAACCTTAATAACTCAGCAATAAAGAGAAAACTTCAGCATTTCAACATGAAAACTGCCTGATTATACCAACTTTCTAAAAGCAAGTCCTTTTAAAAGCTAAAAAATGCATATTAACATAAGATGATTAAAAAGTTTTAAGACCACAATAGCATTCCCTTTGCTAATTTAGGAAATCTGGGAAAACAGAACATTAAAAGCTATTTTATTAATGTGCATTAGAGATCCTTATACCTGTCACAGAAAATTATTTCTGGGGTCTTCAAATTCTTTACAAATTTCATACTAAGAATTTTTTGGCTTTCAATTTGAGTTTTAAGATGACTCATGAGGGTTGTGTCCATTAATCTAATTTCATATCTAAAGGCAAATATTCTTCTATCCCCAGAAGAGAGTGCTTTAACTGCCACTGTTGAACTCGAGACAAATAGCTTATTCTTCTTCCAATTTATGTTTCACAAAGAAATAGTGAAAGATTAAATAGAAGAAAACTTAGAGGCTAGAAAGAAGATTGCCTGATAATTTGTAAGCTTGATTCAAAATAGATCTGACAAGAAGGGCACTTGGAAGAGGTGGCTCAAAATCTTCTCTTTAAGGACTCAAAATTACAAGCTTGCTTCTTTCCTAAAATTTCACAAAACTGAGAACTTAGGCTTATAAAAATAGAGCAGTGACAGCTCTTACAGTCATTGAAAGAAGGCCATACATCATCATTCTCTCTCTTAAGGGGTTTTCAGATATACTTAGAGAATGAAGAAGGCAAAGGAGAAATCAAGAGTAAAAATAGTAGAGTGCTCCAACTAATGGGCTTCCTGCCTATTTCCCTGTTCCAAGGAGGAGTTGTCATTCAGGAATAAATACTTCATAGACAACTGGGCTTTTGAAGTGTCAGCCGACATTTGATGCCCCACATCTCCTGGTTCTTTGTGTTGCTAATGGTTGGCCTGGCAATGGTGGTGAAATGGGAGCCATTAATCTGGAGGTGAGGAAGGGCTTCCTTTAACAGCTGAAGGGTACCATCCGGCACGATTCCAAAGACTTGTAGTGTTTTTAGTGTGGGAATTTCTCCAAGTTCACTGGAAAAGAAGAGAAAGTTTCAGAGAAACAGTATCGACAGAGACTTATTCCACTAGGGTTACATGACCTAATTTCTACAATTTGTATCCCAGTCTGTAAAATTCAAATTGACTGACAGCATAAGTTGCAAAGAGTGACATGGGAAAATAGCCAAGGTACATCAAACCAGAAAGCACAGGCCCGAACATTGCTCAGGCAACATGGCCCGAGGAAACCATACTGCATTACGTGGATTTATTTTAACAACCAAAAAGCTCTGAGATTTATTCACAATCCAACCATATTTGCCTCTGATCTCCATTCTTCATGACAGGAGGACCTTCCTGGCAGTGCTGGGAAACACTCCCATGATAAGCGCCTGTAGTGTGGGCCTCATGGTTTGTGCTCAGGCCTGGCAATGCAGGGGGTCACTAGCCCCCTCCTCTGCCTTTCCTCACTGTCTATCTTGGAGAGTGTTAAACTGTACTGGGATCATCAAGTTTTACTGGAAAACTTGATGCAGCAAGAGTGGAAGATTATTTGCAATTAAAGGATATGGACATGCCGTATTTGAGACAGGCTCTGGTTGGAAAGGTGGTTTCTGCAGAGCTGGAAACTTCCTAATAATGGTCACTAGCAGGGCTGGAGAGATGGGAGATGGTTCAGCAGGTAGGGAGTTAGCCTTGCACATGGCAGACCTGAGTTTGATCCCTGGCATCCCATATTGTTTGCCATGCATGGATAGGAATAATTCCTAAGAGCAGAGCCAGGAGTAGCTCTGGAGAATTGTTGGGTGTGGCCCCAAAGCCAAAAAATTAAAAAATAGTCACTAGCCAACAGGTTTGTACATATGATGAAACTTAACTGTGCCTTCACTAAGCTAATTCAGACTTGATTATATATATTTGGGGACAGAAGCAGTGAAGGGCGACCATCAGGTCTTCATAAAAGGCAAGGGCCAGCTAACCCACATAATACTATTTTTTTTGGTTTGTTTTTTTCTTTTTGGTTTGCTTTCCTCTGTCACATGAGCCCAACTCACTTCTTGGGCATTTCACATTAGGTAAAATACAACACGGTCAACAATGAAATGGGGATAGTGTACACAGAAATAGGACATTTGCTCCCCAAAGCAAACACAATTTGGTAATGATTCTTTCTTCTTAACCACTTCTGTATGCTCAGAGATCCAACCCTCTGATCTGTATTTGCTCCAGGTTGGGACACACGGTACAAAGTCTCAGGAAAGGGAATATTTAGTTTGGAATGCCAACAAAAATCCCCTTGCAGATCAATGACCGGGCTGGACAGTGACAGTGGGCTTACTCCAATTTTCCACTTGTGACCCCTTTGCACCCAAGAAATGTTTAACATGCCCCTGGGTACATAGGTATAAAAATTAGGTAAATACACTGAATAAATCACAAATTCACTCTAGAACAACCCCACCTTCAGTTCCATCTGGGATATAGAGTTCCAGTTTAAGAAGTGGGGACTTCTCAGAGAAAAGCAGAAGCTGCCTAAGTTTCATGTTTCTTGAAATCAAAAAACAAAATCCAAAAAACCCTTTCTGAGTTTTAAGGTGGAGCACATGCCTGGCATGTAGAGGGCCTCAAGTCTGACCCCAAGTCTGAACCCTGGCACCACACGGAATCCTCAGTGCTGCCGGCTGTAGCCAGTGGAGAGGCCCCCAAACAAAACAAACCCCTTCCCGTAGTTAGCACCTTACTCCGATCTTCCCTCCTTCCGATCTCTTCTCTATCCCAAGTCCAAGCCATCTTCCTAGAGCCCCGCTCACAGTATGGCCAGTGCCCAGCGCCAAAGTCATTGATGTTTCCATCAAGCTGTTCAGGAGCCTTAGACCCCTCCATGCTCAACACACACTCCCAGTATCCCCATCACACCTCAAAATGAGTTTATTCTACATCCAACTAAGTGCCTAAAAGGCCTGGGATGTCAGCTGAAGGCAAGCTGAAGGGTAACTTAGGAAAATGTTACCCAAATCAACAAGCCATGCCTGCCAGTCATAAAGCACAATCAGAATTTGACGTTAGAGGACTCTGAAAAATTCAGAAAAGAACAAACTGGTGGTGTCCTTTAAGAGTCTAATCTCTAGAATAAGGAAATCGGAGAAAAAAAGAGAGGCCACAATATCCAGCACTGTAGATTTCCCATCATTTAAGATGAGAGCAACCTGCCCCGATCTTAAAGTCCTCTTACATGAAATCTGAGTGCATGAGAACGCTAATCACCACGTGAATCCTGGTTCTGGGATACCCAGAGTCAGATGTCAGTCCATCTGCAACAGGCGCTACTGAGGAGGGGAAGGGAACTGTGGGTGGGAATAAGAAAAGGAGGCAGCAGAGGAAATTCTGGTATCACCAGCACTGCACAGGGCCTTGGGAAAGAAAGAAAACCTCCCCCTCTGGGAAGACACCAAGATGCTGTGTGCAGAGGGTGTGAGCTGGGTGACAGAGGGCAGGACCAGCGTCCAAGTGGAAAATCCACAACCTCCTTAAAGTCTGTGTGAGTGAGTGTGAGGCCCCAAGTGTGGGGTGCTCAGGAGCCACTCCCAGCTCTGTGCCTAGGGGACCGTGCAGCAGCGGGGATGGAGGCTGCACAGCAAGCACACCAGTCCTGGGAGCCATCTCCCTCCAATTTTAAGCAGGAACCCAAAGAAAAGCTCTCTGAACCACACCTCAGACTACAACGTGCAAGGCCTACAACAAAGCAGAACAAATACGCAAACGGAGACGGCAGAGACCCCGCAGAAGCGTTTAAGGCATCCTGACATTGAGAATCCAGGAGGAGAGACAAAAAGCGAAATCAGAAACAAAAAACAATTTCGTGACCTGCATGCAATTATTTTCCTGTAGTAATATGAAATATATATAATTCGATACGATCTTTCAATGCCTCCCCACTACAAATTATAATAGCAGAGCGTGAAAAGCAAATAGAAATAGGAAAGAGTATCTTCAAAGTAATTCTTTCTAATTTAAGATGCATTAAAGACAAACAACAATAAGGTTTTAAGTCTACTTTCAATTTTAGTAAACAAAGGAATTTCTACACCCCTTCCTCAATTCTCTATACCCCTCATTGATATAATCCTGTTTTCCTGGTAAAGTCTCAAATGCCTCCACTGGAAATCCTCCTATCTTGAAGAGTTTTACTTAATCCTTTAATCTGGGATCAGTTTATGAGCTCGAACTTGGATTCCTTACTTGAATGAGAAATATAGACTAATTCAGAGAGAGTTTAGCCTTGGGTGCTCAGAGCAGTGGGGTGGTAAGGGAATACATGCAACAAACATCTTCTCGGGAAAACCTGACAGCCTTGCCAGGACTTCAAAACATCACATAAGAAAGACAGCTATGGTCCACTTCTAAGAAAAAAAAATCTGGGGCCTGGGCAATAGTCCAGCAAGTGGAACGCTTGCCTTGCACTCGGCCAACCCAAGTTCATTCAAGTCCCAGTATCACATATGGTCCTTTGAGCCCAGCAGGACAGAGCCAGAGCCAGGAGTATGCCCTGAGCACAGCCGGGTGTGGCCCCTAAACAAAATTATAAATTCCTCATTTTTTTTTTTCAGCTCTCCAGCAGTGCTCAGGGGGCCCAAGGAGCTCACTGCCTTGCATGTGCTGTCACCTCCGTGCCACCTCCTTAGCACAAATGGCTCTCGGCAGGTTCTTGTTGAGGATCACACCACCAGTGCTTACGATCCGTAATACGAATTTTATAACATGAATTTCAAGCTGCGAGAAACTAGAGAGAATGAGGTGTTTTTTTTTTTAGTAACTATAGCTTTATCTTTTTAACTGTATATAAATTTGAAAAATTAATGGTTTAAATATTTCTATTATAATACACTTAAAATTAACATAAAATAGATGAATCATGAAAATGCACAATTTGTTAACAGTGAGTTAAGAATTAAGAAAGTGTTAAGGAAAAATATGAATAGGCCTATAAGTTTATAGAAATATGTTTTATCCTAAAAATGGATAAAGTTTTTTTTTCCCGCTCTTTGGGTCACACCTGGCGATGCACAGGGGTTACTCCTGGCTCTGCACTCAGGAATTACCCCTGGCGATGCTCAGGGGACCATATGGGATGCTGGGAATCGAACCTGGGTTGGCCTCGTGCAAGGCAAATAAATGCCCTACCAGCTATGCTATCGCTCCAGCCCCTAAAAATGGATAAAATTATATTCTAACTTTATATTAAGAAGTTATATAACAAAATATAATGTAGTCTATTATAAATAATATATAAATATCTGTTTAGAGAGACTATTGATAAGAAGGAATTTCGAGTTTTTATGGAGACACAACGAGGGCCAGCAGCACACGGTCGTCCCCTCTGAGGGAAGCCAGGGTCCACTGGACTTCTGGGCCTTTGTCCCTGGGGCTCATGGACAGCCTCTCTCTCCTCTTTTTTTTTTTTTTTTGGCTTTTTGGGTCACACCTGGCAATGTACAGGGGTTATTCTTGGCTCTGCACTCAGGAATCACCCCTGGCAGTGCTCAGAGGACCATATGGGATGCTGGGAATCGAATCTGGGTCGGCCGCGTGCAAGGCAAATGCCCTACACGCTGTACTATCGCTCCAGCCCCAGCCTCTCTCTCCTCTGTGTTCTCATCTCTCCCAGGGGTCTGCTTGGGACATTAGCCCCCGACACCCCTGCTTGCTTCTCAAGGTGAAGCCAGCAGGCAAAAAAGGGGGCCACTGCAGGGAGTGGGGGAGACGGCAGAAGCACCAGAAAAGTGACCCTGCTGCCCCACCCCCCATCCCCCAGTAAGTAGCTCCAAGGCTTGAAACCTTTGCTGCTGCAGAAACTGAGGCTTCACCTCGGTAGTGGTGCACCCCCGCCTCCAGAAAAGGAGAAGCTTCAAGAGGAAAGAAGGGCTGTGTGAAGAACCTGAGGGAATGTTCACTGCAGCACTGTTCACAATAGCCAGAATTTGGAAACACCCCAAGTACTTGAGACTAGATGAGCGGATAAAGAAACTATGGTACACGGACACAATGGAATACTGTGTAGCCGCCTGGAAACATGAAGTCATGAAATTTGCTTATCCATGGATGGATATGGAGAGTATCATGCTGAGTGAAATGAGTCAGAGGGTGAGGGAAAGGCATAAAATGATTGCAATCACTTGTCGGATATAAAAAAAAGATAGTGTGAGAATAATACCCAAAGACTAGAGAAGAAAGGGCCAGGAGGACTGGCCCACGGTCAGAAGCCTGACACAAGTAAGGAGGGAGCGCAGTTAGGACAAAGAAGGGACCACTATGGCAATAATAGTTGGAAATGATCACAGTGGACAAGAACTGGGTGCTGAAAAGAGGTCAAGTGATTTGCATGATACCCTTTTAGTAACAGTATTGCAAACCATAGTACCTAAAAGAAAAAAAAAAGGGAGGGAGGGAGGGAGGGAGGGAGGGAGGGAGAGAGGGAGAGAGGGAGAGAGGGAGAGAGAGAGAGAGAGAGAGAGACCACAGAGGCAGGCTGGGGGAACAGTGTTAGCTGGAGGGAAACTAGGACATCAAGACAGGAAACATACATTGGTGAAGGGATAGGTATGGAACATACAAAGATGTCTGCTTAGAGTGCCTTCATGGTTCATGGGCATGGACTGAACTCTCAAGACTGAAACCTGAACATGAACAACTTTATAACTGTCTATCTCATGGTGATTCAAATGAAAAATAAATTAATTTAAAAAAATTCTTAAAAAAAAAAGAACATCAGGGAAGAGGCCAGAACTTCAAAGGATTGCCCCTCTGACACTCCAGCAACCGGCTGTCCGGGCACAGAGAGCCCCATGGTGGGGGCTGTTTGGGGAAAACCCTCGAGGACCAAGTATAGAGAAGCTACAGCACACTGCCTCCATCTTGAGAAGTGCACACACAAGGGAACAATTCCTCTCCTCACTCCAGTCTGAGGCCATGGACCCCAGAGAAAACCAACTGCTGGTGCAGTGTAGCACAGGTGGACCTCAGGGACAGCTTGACGGCTGCCCAGTGGGGCCAGTGGGGCCAGTGGATGCAGAGCCAGGGAAGACTTGACCAGGCCTGCCCCCTAGGCATTTGATAGGGGCCAGCATGGTGGGGAAGAGTATTTCTCTCCGCTCCCTGATACTACCTCACTCCCCCTGTCCCACCACCATCGTCCACCTTCTTACATCAAAAAGATTTTGTCAGAAAAAAGTCTTGAGAGTTCAGTCCATGCACAGGAACCACGAAGGCACTCTAAGCAAACATCTTTGATTGCCAGGATAACAGGAAGATGCAGACTGACAACCTTGCCCTACCTCTGCTTGGAAAAGAGTTATTAAGGGTTTATCTGCTTAGCCTCAAGCTCTCTGGAGCCAAAGAATAAACACAGAACTCGTGGATACATTATCATGAGAAAAGTTGGGAGCCAGGTGGTAAGAACAGGAAAGACTGACAGAAAAACCTTTGGGGGGATATGCTAGAAGTTCCCAGGAGCTCTAGAGGCTAGAGAACAGAATAGGAAGCTCTCCTCAGAGCTCCATACAGATGATCTCAGACTCGGACCTCTCAGCGCCGTGGAATTCAGTCAACATTTTTCCTAAATGAGAAATTCAGGCCCTGGGCCTCAAGACGCATTTACATGAATAATTAAAACTATACTGACTAGATGGCATAATTCCCTTGGTTAATCCTATTAGCTGAATTATCTGATTTATTCACTAATTTTCAAGCCCAACTTGTATGAGCCAAAGCAGTCATTTGGGCACTGGGCACATTCTCTGTTCCACTTCCCCATCCTTCTCGAGTAGGACCCAGAAGCTCAGGCACAGTTCGAGCTACACACGGGTCAGATAAACAGTCTCATCTGGGGCTGACTGGCTGAGAGTACCAGACCCAAACCGAAATGGTGATGTCTTGCTGTTTGCATAAAACTTCCAAGTACTTGACATGATGAAAAAATTTCCAGCTCTCTGGGATGAGTGACAGGAAGCCTTCTTAAAGAAAATTAAGCTATAGATCTCTCCGGACCCCGTACTGAGCCAATTCCACCCAGGACACCTTTACATATGTGTAGGACAGTGTTAGGCTAATATTGATACCACAGCGGTAGGGTGTTTGCCTTGCATTCGGCCGACCCAGGTTCAATTCCTTCGCCCCTCTCGGAGAGCCCAGCAAGCTACAGAGAGTATCTTGCCTGCACGGCAGAGCCTGGCAAGCTACCCATGGCGTATTCGATATGCCAAAAACAGTTAACAAGTCTCACAATGGAGACGTTACTGGTGCCCGCTCGAGCAAATCGATGAGCAATGGGATGACAGTGATACAGTGATACAGGTTTGAAATATACGACATTAAGAACTGATTTCAAAGGTCAGGGTGGTAGTACAGTGAGTAGGCACTTGTCTTGCACATGGCTGATCTGGGTTCAATCCCCAGCACTCTGCAGGCTCCACCCCCACCCCACACCAACTGCCAGGAGTAATCCCTGATGTATAGAGACAGGAGTTTTTTTTTTTTTAAAAAAAAAAACCTTACAACAACCAATTTTAATAGCAACTGCTATTTTCTTTGATCCCTCCTTTCTACAAACCTTAAGCAACCGAAAGACTTACAGTAAAGTTTCGGGTATTATATCATAGCACCGGCTGAGTGACAGATGTTGGAGGTAGTTGAGGTGGTAGAATTCCTCAAAGCAGTCGTTCTTCAGCATGACGCTGTCACTGTAACACAGCAGAGGGCAGGGTTGAAGAGCCGCACCAGGGGGCGGGGCCAGGCCATCCCCTGCTGAGCACTCACAGTGCCATCCATCACCATTCCCAATTCATTTTGCACCCATCACTATTCCCAACTCATTTTAATGAGCAAGCAAAATCTTATGGTGGGTCTGTTGTAAAAAAGATAAGCAAAAGCTGAACATACCTTAAGTCCAGGTGGACAAGATTGGGGCATCTTCCAACTAAGGTAGAGAGATCTGGAAGAAACAAAAAAAGTCACTATTAAAGGAGAAGCAAGAAAAGGACAGCGGCTGGACATGGTACGCTGCACACTGCGCTACTCCAAGTTCAGAACAAGGCGGTGAGGGTCTACACTATCAGAGCAAGATCAGCAGCCTGGACAAAGGGGAAAGTCAGGAGAAGCACCTGAGGACCTAGGGGAAAAGTAACAGAACTGCGTAAAACGGAGTCAGTGGTGTCTATAGGACAGTGAATGACAGGATAGATAAAGGAAAAAAGAAATCCCATTCACAATAGAAAAAAGCAAAATCAAAATCACTACTAAAAAAAACTATCATTTAATGTTAAGTATCATTTAACATCAAATATCATTGAATATAATTAGCATTTAATATCAAAGAACAAAATCATGAGATATTAAAATACACTACAGATACCAAACCCAGAAAAAATTTATTTCACCAACTCAAATGAATCTAAATCAATTTCACATGTATTAAAGGGTTCTATATGCAAAAATTACTCACTGGATCTTGGGCCACGTAAATAGTTTCTAAACATAAAAAGAAAACAAAGGGAATGCTATAATTTACTATGTAACATTTTGTAACTATTACAATAGAACAAAACAAAAATACAATTAAAGTCTCAGAAATCCGGGAATAAATCTTTCCAGCATACATCCAACAGAAAAAGAACAAAAGAACATAAGTGATAGAAATAAAGAACAGCAATATTTTGCAAAATTAAAACATAAAAGTAGAGCAAGAAATGCAAAATGAAATTAAAATGCTGCTTTTCAGGCATCAAGTGGAAAGACTTCTGTTACACCACCTAGAATTGAAGAAATACACCAGCTCCCGACATATATGGTAAGTAGGTATTTCATTTTAAGCAGTTTTTCAGGAAAGCAAAACTTTCTTTGATTTTTTTTTTTTTTGAGGGTGAAAATATCAACTGCGGGGGCCAGAGAGATAGTACAGTGGGTAAAGCTCTCAACTTGCAAGTAGTCAAACTGGTTCAAACTCGATCCTTGAATGCAGAGCCAGGAGTAAGCCCAGAGTACCAGCAGTTGTGGCTTCCAAAGCACAAGAAACAAAATGAAAACATTCAGGAGTTACACACACACCACACACACCGGGTTCTCTAAGCTGGGAGCCGTCTCCCAGGCACGCACGCACGCACACACACACACACACACACACACACACACACACACACACACACAACACACACACAGAGGTTCCCTAGAATTGAAATCACCTCTCAGCACCAAGCGTGCACGCACGCGTGCACACACACACACATACACACTCTCTAAGCTGGGAGCCACCTCCCAGGAGCGCACGCACACATGCACACACACAACACACACACAGAGGTTCCTTAGAATGGAAGCCACCTCTCAGCACCAAGCACGTGCGCACGCACACACACACACACACACAGACACACACACACAGACACACACACACACGCACGCACACAGAGGTTCTCTAAGATGGGAGTCACCTCCCAGCACCAAGCCAGGAACATATATATTCCCCAACACCCACACATGCGACCCCTCAAACCAGTCAATCAAAAACTGAATTCCTCCAAACTGGGGCCAGGGAGAGAGCTCAGCAGACAGCTGGACTCTGCACCCCTTCTCCCTCCAAGCCCAGCACCCCAGCCCTGGTGGGCACTGCAGGTCTGCGCTCTGAAATGCCCAGCCCCAGGACTGATTATTGCCAGGAGTGGCCCCCAGGTCGCCCCAGCACCAGTGAGGAACACAGCTCCTCCATGCCAACAATTGGAAGAAAGTCATGAGCTATTTTGCGGCACCCCCCGCCGGCCCCCCTTCCCCAGAAATGCTGAAAGGCTTAATCTTAATCACTCATAAATGTGCCTGTTATTTATTTTCAAAACAAACTTCATGTCTGAGGTTTTGTCCCTCTTTCTCACAGCTGTATCTTCTTTCCCCATCTCTCCTCTGAATCCTAAATTTTCATATTCAGCTGGTTCAACGCCCCACAGGAATCGGTGATCCGTTTCTCCCATTTATGCCTCACACCAAGCCCTGATTTCGGCCCTCAAGCTGTTCCAAGTCATTTCCTTTGCAGCAAGGAGTGACGTCATTGTGGCAGAAGCTCTCGCCCCTCCCACGTCCCATCTGTTACCAAATCCTGCCACATGGGTTCTCAGAACGTGTCCCACATCTGACCCCTTCCTACCACCTGGGCTTCCTCCAGCTTCTGCACAGCCCAGCACCAGAACGACTCGGAAAAGCTGCCAGATCCTTCCTGTCATTCCTAGGGTCAAACAGCCAGTGGACTCCCAGGTCTCCCAGAAGAAAACCCAGAGCAGCCTTGCCTGGGCTCAGCGCGCCCGGCTCACTGCCGCAGGCATCTCTGGCCACGCCCCTTCCTCGGGGCCTGCCAGCTCAAGGCCTCTCTCCCTGCTGGTCCTTGGGTCTAGAATGTTCTCTCCTTCACCTCCATGAAGTCTACTTGTCCGGCTCTCTGCTCAAAGGTTACTTCCTCAGAGAGACACCCCCCGCCCATTCCCCATGTCCTTGACCCTCCTTTCTGTGCACATAGTAATCATTCCTTGTCTGTCTGCCTTCCTCACAAAGATGTCTCCACAAGGGTGACTCCATCTGTTTTGCTTCAGGTCACACCCTCCAGGGCTTTCTGCCTGGCAGGTGCTCAGACAATACATTGTCAATGAATGACTGGATGGACAAAGCATACAAGGCAATCTTGAGGGACCCGCCATCCAGTAAGCCGGCTGGCGGTCAAAGGAATCCTGAGTCAGATCCGACATCCTGACACCACCTGGAAAGAACAGGTGCTGGGGGATGGATAGCCTTGGCCTCCCTCTCCACCCTCCCGCCCTCGTGTCCGGCCAGTGGTCTCTGGGTGGAAAGGGTCAATAATCCGGAGCTACTGCCGAGGTTCCTTCTTCACTTCCATTCAACACACAACTGGAGACCAAGAGCTCAAGGATCTCAGGGACGGACGCCACACAGCTGTCGTTTCAGTGGAGAGGTGATGCCAACGAGAGAAGCCAAGCTCAAGTGCAAGACTGAAAGCCAGACCCTCCGAGAGGCACTCAGGGCTGTGGCTGCCCACTCTGAGAGCACGTTCTGTGTTGCCCCCTGAGAAGTGCTAAGAATGACCACTTGTGACTGAATTCTTAGCAGGTGCCAAGAGCAGTTCAGTGCGCCTAACCCAAGAGGTGGGGTCCCACGTGATCTGTTTTAGCCAGGAGAAAAATGAGGAGTAAGAAGTTGAACAATCAGCTCAAGACAAACCAGTAAGTGGCCCAGCAATTCCCTGAATCCAGGGAGTCCAGCCCCGGTCCGGGAACTAATGGAATCCAAACGATGCCAATGAAAGAGCAAGTGCCCCTGCCAAAGACTCCAGTGTCAAAACCAGCAGTCACAGCACTGAGCCCTTCTACTCACCGTGTGTGTCTCTGTTCTTGCCTGGCCTGCAAGTATTACCTACTGTTCTTGCCAATATTTGGTCAATAGACTATCTGTTCTTTAACAGAGGAACAAAGGAAAGTGTTCTAAGCTAACCTTGGGAAAAAAAAATTAACAGCCATTTGCCCAGAGAAGAGAAGAGTGTCACCACAGTTCTGAAACTTCAGTTCATTTCAGAGAAAAACTCTCTCTCTCTCTCTCTCTCTCTCTCTCTCTCTCTCTCTCTGTAGGAAGGAAATGTCAGTTGGGCACCACCTGCTGTCCTTGTAAGAGGAAGAAGCTGATAAGCAGTGAGGAAGACGGGCAGAGGCTGCCGGAGGGGAGAAGGCCATCTGGCGAGCAGTGACCCTGAACCTTATTTCCGCTTTGTAGGAACTCAAACTCATCCTTGTCCAGGTTTGTTTATGAAATGGAAAGATTCTCAATGTTAACAAGGAGAGCAACTGATGATCTATTATCACATCAGTACAAATGATTCGGTACCACTGAAACTGTGGTAGACCCCCTGAAAACATGGAGCACTGTCACACTGTCATAGCACTGTCGTCCCGTTGTTCATCGATTTGCTCGAGCGGGCACCAGTAATGTCTCCATTGTGAGACTTGTTGTTACTATTTTTGGCATATCAAATACATCACTGGTAGCTTGCCGGGCTCTCTGAGAGGGACGGAAGAATCGAACCTGGGTCAGCTGCATGCAAGGCAAATGCCCTACCTGCTGTGCTATCGCTCCAGTCCATGAAAACATAATTCTCTGAAAATTCAAAAGCACCCTCCAACTTGGACACCAAACTATCAGTCTGGGCCAACGCTCTCCAGGGTGTTCCCTATAGAAAAATAAATCTTATCGCGAAGTATTCAGTACACTATGTTCCTCTTTAAAAAATACTTTTTATGGGAAGAGGACTGCTGCATTGCTAATCAGAATACCGATGACTTGTTTATTCCTGTGTTTTCTCATGGTCTAATTTTGAAAACAGTCAAATATTTTGTTGTTGGAAAACAAGCATCTGGATTCAAAGTATGAACACAAACCTCAAACCCCGTCACACGTGAGAATGGAGGCGCAGTCCTGAGAGTAACTTCTCCCTTCCCCTTGTCTGTCAGGGAGTGGAGTCATTCTGTCGCAATAAAACTGTATCAGACTAACAGTCGTTAAGCCAGATTTGCAGCCCTGGGTAGGTGGTACTGCCATTTACTATCTACAGAATCAAGATTCCAACGCAAATCTGTCTACATGAGAGATCACTCTAAAAAAAAAAATGCTGGGGCCGGAGCCATAGCACAGCGGGTAGGGCATTTGCCTTGCACACGGCCAACCCGGGTTCGATCCCCGGCATCCCATATGGTCCTCCAAGCACCGCCAGGAGTAATTCCTGAGTGCAAAGCCAGGAGTAACCCCTGAGCATCGCTGGGTCTGACCCAAAAAGCAAAAAAAAAAAAAAAAAAAAAAAAAAGCATACTGGAGTAAATATGTGAATTTCAGGTAAGCCCCCTTACAAGGCAGCATGTGTTCTACTCAACCTTCTGGTTCGCCAAAGTCCAATTTTCTCTCTCTCAAAGTCTACTGAGTCACCCCTCCAAGTCTATTCCCTTCCCCACCCCCACCCCCTCTTATCCTGAGATATCTCACCAGAGAACCCAACCATATCCTAGGGAAGTGATGTTAAATGCTACTGAAGTGTAAGACGGTACATACTGTAAATGCTTGATCCATATCTTCTTTGGGGCGGGGAGTTTGGGGTTGGTGGGGAGGGATGTGTGACATACCCAGCAACGCTCAGGAGTTACTCCTGGCTCTGCACTCATGAATTACTCTTGGTGATGCTCAGGGGACCATATGGGATATTGGGGATTGAACCCGGGTCAGTCATGTGCCAAGGCAAATGACCTACCCACTCTACTATCGCTCTGGACCCACTTGATCCACATCTTTTTTGTGAAGTTAAAAGTTACCATGAACAAAACAGTCACACACAGGGGCTGGAGCGATAGCACAGCGGGTAGGGCGTTTGCCTTGCACGTGGCCGACCTGGGTTCGATTCCCAGCATCCCATATGGTCCCCCAAGCACCACCAGGAGTAATTCCTGAGTGCATGAGCCAGGAGTAACCCCTGTGCATCACCGGGTGTAACCCAAAAAGCAAAAAACAAAACAAAACAAAACAACTACACATAGAGGAGCTAAGAAGGCATTCCAGACATCAAGATTGGGTGGACGTGTACGGCTGGTTAACTAGGTCTGGTGCCACACGCAGCCTGGGATGGCAAGGGAAAGCCACCACAGAGATCCTGCAGACGCTTGCCTGAGCACATCAAGAGTCTTGCAAGAGCAAATCAAAACATCAGCGAGATATTACCTCATACTAGTGAGACTGGCAGACATCACAAAGAATTCTTTTAGAAGGACAGCTAGAGAGAGTACAGAGGACAAGGTCTGGCTTTGCACAGGGTTGACCCCAGTTCAAACCGCGGTACTGCACATAGTTCCCTAAGCACTGCCAGGAGTAAGCCCTGAGTACCACGAGGTGTTGCCCCTAAATTCAAATCCTCCCTGCAAAGAAAAGAATATAAAAAAAACCAGTGCTGGTAGGGTTGAAGGGATAAAGGAGGCCTCACTTCTGTGGAAAACAGTATGTAATATGAGCAGTTCTCAAAAAAATCAAGAATTAAGTTGGGGCTGGAGCAATAGTACAGAGATAGGGCACTTGCCTTGCACGCGGCTGACCTGGGTTCAATCCCTGGTATCCCATATGGTCCTCTGAGCACTGCCAGGAGTGAGTCCTGAGAGCAGAGCCAGGAGGAACCCTGAGTGTTGCTGGGTGTGGCCTCAAAACAAAAACAAAAACTAAGAATTGAGTTTCCATATGACCCAGCAATTCCACGTCTTAGCATCTACTGCAGAGTCCAAGAACAGTGTTTCAGAAAGACATCTGCCCTCGACAGTCACTGCAGCGGTCCTCACAATAGCCAAGATGGGGAAACAACCTGACGGACAGCCCAAGGACAGATACACAGATAAGGAGCCCTCAGCTCCAGGAAAAGATGAAATGCTGGGCTTTCTTGCTCCTCGGCTGGAACCAGAGGCCACTGAACTGAGAGAAGTCAGAGGACAGGGGGAAACAAAATGGTCTCGCTCAGATGTGGGATCTCAACAGTCCAGTGGCCACAGGCCCCGAGAGCCACCCTACATAATGCAGCTTCAAGGGGCGGGGGCGGGGTGACAGGGGAGGTGGGACCCTGGAGGTGGGGGTAACAGGGGAAGTGAGACCCTGAAGGAACCCGACCCTCTGGGGGTGGGGTGTGTGTGTGTGTGTGTGTGTGTGTGTGTGTGTGTGTGTGTGTGTGTGTGTGTGTGTATAACACTGTGCGTGCAAGCCTCTTATTATCATTACTATAAACCACACGATTAAAGAAAAATTAGGAAGAAACCGAGTAAATAAAATGCTGAGTAACACGGAGGGGGAGGGAGAAGAATTGGAAGCGTTTCTCAACAGCCGACAAAACAATCCCGAGTGAACGTGGAGGCTTGTAGGACCGGCTTTGACTGCCCTGGTTGGGCGCCCACTCCCCATCGTCCTCAGACCCAAGAGCTAAGTCAAGGTCAAGTATAAATGGGCAAAAAGGCTCCTACACGGGGGTTGGGGGCGGTGGGGGGCAGGGTGTGTTTCACTTGCAGCACAGTGGGCAGTGCAGATTAGTGGGTGTTGCTCGGCCACTCGGAGCACTGTTTCCGAGCACTCTTGGCTCTGCCTGCTAGATGCCTGCGGCACCCCTGCAGCCGAGAAGACTCAAGCCTCTTCAAAAGCCCCCGGTGCTGGCACTGTCCAGTGACGCCTGTTCCACACCCATCAAGGGCTGCCCTGTTCTCATCAGGGTTTTCCAAAACTACAGGCGGAGCTGATGACAGGTTGGACAGGTAGTGCAATGGGTATGGCGCTTGCCTTGCATGTGGCCGACTCCGCCACGGTTCCCTGAGCCCTGCAAGGAATAAGTCCTGAGCTCTGCCAGGAAGGGCCCAAAAGCAAAAAGATAAAACACGAAGAGCTTTATCTTTTTCGGGCGGAGGAGTTCTGCCCGAAAGGAACTGCTGAGTCCAAGGTTTCGACCTCTCCAGCCCACACTGGCCGTGGCCTTCGCCTACCCCTGCTGCGGAGGGCAGCCTCGGGGGAGGGCAGTGGGGAGGGCTCACCTGCTCTCGAGAGGTTCTTCCGGTAGCCACTGAGGTTCAGCTGGGTGATGGTCTCGGACACGTGTGCCACCGCCACTTGCACGTGCTTCTCCGTGAAGTCGAAGCACCAGGAGAGGTTCAGCTCGTCCAGCCTGTATGGGAGAGGGACAGAGAAAAGCGGGTGGCGGGAACACAGGAGCCAGAGGCTGAGGCTTCAAAGAAAACGCCAAGCCGCAGCTCCCGGAGCATTCGCACCCGAACCTCTGCTGCCCTGGAGCCAGCCGAACCCTGCCCTCCCTCCCCTCCCTACTCGGCCCTAGATGGCTGCCTGGGTCTGCACCCAGGTAATGGTGAATGCTGCCCCCTTGTGGCGATGGAGAGGCGCGCCCCATTGCTCAGGACAGATGCAACCCCAGGCCAGAACTGGATGTGGCAATCTAGCCTCCCTGTTCTTTTGCAACCACCAGGCTGTTAGCAAACAACCGTCCAGACAGAGCAAACACCTGACATGTTTTTTGTTGTTTTTTTAAAAAATCTGATGGATGGTACCAGAGGTTCCTCATCAGGAGACACTGACGTCGAGTGTCTCTTTCACCATATCTCCACAAAGCCAATGGCACCCAGATTTGCCTCTGTCCAGTGGATGAATGTGAGATTCGGGAACAGCAGGTAGGCACGAAAACATCTCCCCACTCCTCACATGCCTGAGCAGTGCAGGGCTTCCTGTTTCCCCTCCCCACAACATTCCTATCCAAAGATAACCTATTTCCAGCAGGTTAGGAAAACAGCTACAGTGCTTTAGCAAAAGACCCGAGGAACAAACAAGAGCACAGCCAATGTTGCATATTCCGGGAACCATGTCCCCCTCCCACTTCATATCTGTCTTATTTGGATACTGATTTATTTCACAGTTTCTCTCTTGTGCATGTTTTGGGGGGGGATGCCACAATCACCAATGCTCAGGGGTTACTCCTGGCTCTGCACTCAGGAATTACTCCTGGTGCTCAGGGGACCATATGGGATGCTGGATGCAAGGTAAAGCCCTACCCACTGTGCTATCCCTCTGGCCCCCTATTTCACAAGAGATGCTTTTAATGAATTCACCAAACTTATGTATTGTCTGCCAATATGCACCAAATTTAATCAAAAATTTTTGGTTAGGTCTACAGAAATCAATTATAGTGGGAAAAATTCTGACTGGATACAGCCAATTATGAATAGATGAATTTCTATCTTCCTTGCTTTGACAATTTTTTTTTTTTTTAAGAATCACTAAATTAAGTATCTCTTGTAAACTTCATTGATTTGGCTCCTGGAGGAAAAAGCATATTATATTATCCAAATCAAGAGCTTAGCATGTTAAAACAGCTTAAGGGCCAAGAAACAGTACAGTGAGTAGGGCATCTGTCTTGCAGATTTGATCCTGACCTGGGTTTGATCCCTGGTATCCCTGGAACATTGCCAGGAGTGATTCCTGAGTATAGAGCCAGGTGTAAGCTCTATATTTTTGGGGTGTGGCCCCCCCCAAAACAAACCAAAACAACAAAACAAATACCTACAAATTAAGCCAATTTGTAGCTGAAGAGACAGTACAGCAGTGGGTAAGGTGCCTGCCTTATACATGACCAATCTGGGTTCAATCCCTGGCACCACATGTGATCCTTGAGCCTTTCAGGAGTGATTCCTGAGTGCACAGCCAGGAGTAAGCCCCGAGCACCATTAGGTGTAGTCCAAAGGGGAAAAAAAAAATGTTGTCCAATTCTATTCAGATGTGAAGACTTAACAGTGCTTTCAAAAGCATAGTGCTACAGTCAAATCGCAAAACCTCCTACCTGCAGCAGCTGTTCAGCAACGTCTTCAAGGCAAACTCAGAGAATCCAGAACACCCAGAAAGGTTTAATCGCAGCAAGTTTGAATTCTGTGCCAGATTACTGGGAGGAGAAGAACAGGGGAAGAAAACCATGAAGACACTTGTAGTTGCTCCACAGACTTTGTGAGCACAATGGGCTCGTGAAGTAGTTACACACACACACACACACACACACACACACACACACACACACACACACACAGAGCGAGTGAGAAGTGAGTTTAAATTCAGAGCCACAATGGGACACTCAGTGGGGAACGGTTTACCTCCGCTTCCTTATCTGGGAAACGGCAACCAGGCTCCTTCTGGCCAGAGCAAGACGAAGCACCCACTGTGAACGAGTGCTGAGCACAGAACCTGGCACCAAGACTTGGCCACCAATGCAGCTACTGCCTGCAGTTCCCCTTACTCAAAGACACCCCAGACTTGCCCTCCCTTTTCCCCTCCCCATGGTTTCAGGCTGCTGAGCTGGGGGGATGCAGAACAAGAGTCCTAGAATCACACTCCAGTGCCAAGTTCAAATCTCGGATCTGCCATCTATGCGTGGAAAAAGGAGAACACATTCCATCTAAGAAGCAAATGAGAGCATCCTTTTAAAGCATGCAGTACCAGGCACTGAGTAGGTGCTCAAAAAATGTTACCGTGATGATTACTCCCCAATCATCAGGTTGCAACATTTCTCATTGGAATAAATCCAATAAGGTGCAAACTAGTCTAGGTGCCTGCCTAGATCTTTCAGGGTGCCCTGCCTTTCCATTCCAACAAAGTTATCTTCCTTCCATCCTCAGAACTCACTTTACTCTGCTTCTCTTTACATCGAGCACAGGGTGGGGTTGGTCCCTTCCTCTCAGTCCCGTCCTCAGCCCCAGCCCCAGGCTCACACAATCCCTAAGGCTGGGACCACTCTGAGCCATGGAGCTTGACCAGGCCAGCCTCCTCCACCCTATCTCTATCTGAAATGCCCAAGCAGTTTCAGTGCTTAGCTTAAGACTCACTTCCTCAGTGGGGGCTGCCTCCTTCGAGGTGATCACAGCCTCTCTGACTGCCACAGCATCGCTGACACTACAGGGCTCGCCCACACTCTACACCTGCCTTCATCCTTGTCTGTTTAGGCCCCAGCAGAAGGCCGGCCTCCCAGTCTCCCGGTAGCTGGTGACCTTCTGCTGCCTACACGAGTCCTGGGAAGACTGGTAGAAGCTAGACACGGGCACTGACTGTTTTCTGGGCCCATCGAATAAGGACCTCGGGTAGACCAGCCAGTCAGGAAACAGACGGAGATACCCAGCCCGCTGTCTGCAGTCAGGGAGAGAGCGTGGCTAGGAGAGTCCACGCAAGGACCCACTTTCCTCTCCCACACTCACCGCTGGGTGTAGCCCTGGTGGCTCCAAACGTAAGAGCACTGGGGTCTGGGTTAAACCAGTAGGCAGAGACTCGCACAAGCGCGCGCGCGCGCGCGCGTGTGTGTGTGTGTGTGTGTGTGTGTGTGTGTGTGTGTGTGTGTGTGTTCCTGACCGGTCTGCCACTCACTTGACCACAGCATCTGACAGCTGCAGGCCTGCAGAGAAGTGGGGGGGGGGGGGGGGGTTTGGGTGTGTGTGTGTGTGTGTGTGTGTGTGTGTGTGTGTGTTCCTGACCGGTCTGCCACTCACTTGACCACAGCGTCCGACAGCCGCAGGCCTTCCAGGCTGAGGTTCTGTAGCTTGAAGCACTGAGACAGCAGGCCGAGCAGGGCGGACACTTCGATGACGGAGTTGGACAGGTCCATGTGCTGCACGCGGAAGGGGCTGAGCCCAGGAGAGAGGGAAACGGGGCTCCGTCAGGTGCCGGGACATGTTCCTCCGGATCACATCACCTCCCCGCCCCCACAAACACGCCCACACCCCTTTCCAGGAGCAGTGAAGTTTTGGGATTATAAATTATTCCTAGGCCCCAAGCCACCCCCACCTCTCTGATCCAGACGTAAATCTAAGCGAACCTTTCCATTCCATTTTTTTTAAACAAATTGAATCACTGTGGATGACAAAGATATTTATGATTGTGTTTCAGGCATATATTATTCTAATACCAGTCCTTCCATGAGTGCCCACCACCCGCCACCGGTGTCCCAGTCTCCCCCCACCCCCCACTCTGCCTCTGTGTAGGCACTTCCCCCCTCCCCCGCTGTCCCCTTCCCTAACTTATCCCCGCTCAGCCCCGCCCCCCTGCAGACCACTTCTGCGGTTTCTGCTGCCACCGGTCGCCTGATATCCCCCTAGGACACTTCTCTCTATCCTGCATACGAGACAGCAGCCTGGATCTGCTCCTGTTCCAATTCAGGAGAATGTTTGTTCCCGTTCTCGAGAACAGCTGCTGCCACTGGGGGAACCCTCCGGAAAAAGGAACCAGCGGGGGCGTCATGGGAAGGAGCTGGATGTGGGTGGCCAGAGATGAATCCACGGTGCAGCCCACAGTAGTGGAGGATGGGCGCAGAGGGCAGGGAGGCAGCGGCAGACATGATGTACAGTGGCAGGGGGGCAAGGGTGGGGGGGATGGGGACACACGGCCGAGTCAGGCCTGAGGATGCTCACATGGGGGCTGCAGATATGGATCCAGAATGTTCTGGGAGCTAGAGCACGGGACGCGTATGAGTGGGCTGAGTGAGGTGCGGACGGGGAGGACACGGCTTGCCCAAGGGCAAAATGCGACTGCAGCTCCGAGGACAGAGTCAGTCCTTGGCTGGGCTTCTGTTATCAAAGCGGCACTGACCTTCCGCGGACAGTGCACAGAATTTGTCCCGAACACCCCGGCCCGCTCCCTGTCTCAGCCCCTCTCAGAGAGGGCTGCTGGCTGGAGCCAGGACCCAGCCCGAGACACAGTGTGGGAAACGAGTTCTGGCCACCTCGGGGCACGAGACTGGGGTCGCCTCGGTGTCCAGTGTCCCCGGCCACCCTCTCCATTACTAATTTCTCTACTTCCTTTCTTCCTTTCTCTGGCTTGGCTTTGCTCTTTTCTCCCCTCGGCTCTGGGATATCTTTTTTTTTTTTCTTTTTTTCTTTTTTTTCTTTTTGGGTCACACCTGGCGATGCACAGGGGTTACTCCTGGCTCTGCACTCAAGAATTACCCCTGGCCATGCTCAGGGGACCATATGGGATGCTGGGATTTGAATCTGGGTCGGCCACGTGCAAGGCAAACGCCCTACCCGCTGTGCTATCGCTCCAGCCCCGGCTCTTGGATATCTTGACTTCCTTCCTCCAAACCCACAATTCCCTGACAGGTCCTCTTTCTCCCCCTGTCTTCCTGCTGGTCTGCACGTGACCAGAGCAAACTTCCTGCACAAATGCCTCAACATTTCCCTTAGATCCTTATAGATTTCTGTTTTCAAAAAAACCAGGCCGAGCCCACAGCTCAGGGTAGAGGACGTGCCTTGCATATGTGAGGCCCTGGGTTCGATCCCTGGCACTCCATGGTCTCCAGAGGACCACTAGGTACAGAGGACTCCCAAGTACAAGCTAAGTACAGAGGACCCCCAAGTATAAACTAGGAGTAGCTCCTGGGCACCAAGGGATGTGGCCCCCAAACCAAAATCAAACCAAAAAGCTAAAAACTTTAAACAGGGGCCGACACTGTAGGACAGCGATACTGTGTTTGCCTTACACGTGGTAGACCCAAGTTTGATCCCCGGCAAAACAAATCGATGGTCCCCCAAGCACCACCAGGTATGATTTCTGAGTGCACTGTAGCACTGTCTCCCCATTGTTCATCAATCTGCTCAAGTGGGCACCAGTAATGTCTCCATTGTGAGACTTGGTGTTATGCCATGGGTAGCTTGCCAGGCTCTGCCATGTGGATGGGATGCTCTTGGTAACTTGCCGGGCTCTCCGAGAGGGACGAAGGAATGGAATCCGGGTTGGCTGCGTGCAAGGCAAACACCCTACCTGCTGTGTTTTCCCTGAGCACTATTCGGTGTGGCCCCAAAACAAAAAAAAGAAAACGTCAAATAGACACAGAATTTCTTTGGTCTTGGGGTCATACCAGTATGCTGAGGAGCGATTCCTGGCTCAGTGCTCAGGATTCACTTCTGGCTGTGCTTGGGAGATCACTAGCTGTGCCGGGGACTGAACCCAGGTCCCCTGCACACACAGCATGTGCCTAGACCCTTGCTCTATCTCCCTGGCCTCGCCAAAAGATTGCCTTTGGGACACGAATGTCTAAGGAAAGACCACGGAAGGGAAGGCAGCCAGATGCGCCAATCACCAGTGTGCAGCGCAGAAGAAAACTTATTTTTATTTGGTTTTGGGGGAGCCACTCCCAACAGTGCTCAGGGATCACTCCTGGCACTATATGCAGCAGCGTCAGGAATCAAACCAGAGTCAGCTGTGGGGAGGCAAAACCCCTTCCCCTGACTATGTCTCAGGCCTAGGGAAGCATGCTGAGCGCTGCTACCTTTAGCCTGTCTTTCTGTTCAGTAAGTATCTAATTATCCAATATAAAAATATTACTTAGCTTTTACAACGTGCTCGTGAAACAAAGATACCAACCACTGGAACAGTGCAACGAGCTTAAATATCGTGCAGGATAATGCAGGTTGACAACAGAATCATTTATCCAAGTATGAGATGGCATGAAACCAACAACACTTCCGCAGAGAAAAGGTTTTCAAATAAGCATCAAAAAGATGGCATAAATTCCAGGCTGCACAATTGGTTCTGGAGGAGGTCAGGAGCCTCCAGAGACAAAACCTGATGAGACGTTTTCCTTGACCCGGAAAGAGCGGCAGAGAGCCAGCCCTTCGGCCAAGGTCCCCCTATGAGGAACTGGCTGCGCAGCTCTGAAACTGAGAGGAGCCCAAATGTCACAGCACTGGTGCCCTTGTCCTGTCTCAGGATGACCACATCCCCGCAAGCCCCAGGGGCCAGCAGGGCCAGCACAGGCAGCAAGGCCAGGAAGGGGAAATATTTGGGGGCAAAGGAAAGAATTCAGAAATCTGGAGAAGCATGTAGAAGCCCCGGGTTCCATCCCTGGTTCCGTATGGTCCCCCCAATCCACTGGGAACAACCCCCAAGCACCAAATCAGGAAGATTTTCCCAAGCACTGCTGGGTGTAGCCCTCCAAACGGAAATAAAACAAACTAAAAAAAAAAAAATCCCCAAAGATCCAAGCTGCAATCCATTTCCTACTTCAAGCTTCAACAAATTACGAACTTCACTTTTCCCGTTTTTTACCTGAAGTTCTCAACTAGTGGTTGGTCCATAAATGATCGAGGGCAGCGGAAGGCCACCACGCCCCGGGACAGCAGCTGACCAGCCACATCGGGGTGCAGGTTTTTACCAGAGAGGTCCAAGGTCTGCCACAGAGACTCGTCGAACCTGAGAAAGTAAACATGTCCATGTGATAAATCCAGGACACGGGGACCCCAAACATGGAGGCTGGCATGAGCTGGTCGCCCATGTGCCCTGAAGCATATTCTACAGGAACCTTTAAGTTGGCCATACAATTGGTCAGGACACTTTAATGGATCAACCTTACATGATCCTGCTGAACGTTTCTTGGGCTATTGTAGATGTTTTCTTTTCTTTTTTTTTTTTTTTTTTTGCTTTTTGGGTCATACCCGGTGATACAAAGGGGTTACTCCTGGTTCTGCTGGGAAGCCCAGGAGAGCTGTGTGCAAGGCAAGTGACCTCTACCTACTGTACTATTTCTCCATCCCAAGCAGGGAATATGTTTCATGCCTACTAAAATATTTTAATTCATTTATTTAAGGTTTGGGGCGGGGGGGGGACACACCGGCAATGCTCAGAGATTACTCCTGGCTCCACACTTAAGGACCACCCCTGGCAAGGATAAGGAGACCACCTAGGGGGTTGGGGATTGAATCTTGGTTGGCCACATGCACGGCAAGCACCCTGGCCGCCGTACTAGCACTCCAGCCTCTCCTTTCCTTTGAATACTGCTGGAAATATACAGAATCGTAACTGGGCTTTGAACTAATTCTGCATCACACCCGTGCCAATGTGGTCTTTGACATCTATTACCCGAAAGGCAGAAGAATCGCAGTGCTTCGTAAAGGCCGGGGACTTCGGTGGTCACGGAGACAGAGAGGGATGCACTCTGCAGGGGGACGCTGGCAGGAAGCACAGCGCAGCCCCCCTCCGGCACGGCAGCTTCTGATTCCAGGGCCCGGGACGGGACCAAGGGGCTCCTGCTGCTTCCCTCACGACAGTCCCCGGCTGTGCAGTGCAGAGGGAGCCGGTCTCCAGCCACCTATCCCCCCCCACTGCGCCCACGTCTGGTCTGTCCTGCCTTACCCACTCTCCACGTGCAGCTCTGTCTACACCTAACGCATGTGTCACCCACCACCCCCCCCAAAAAAAAACCTACATCTGTGTGTGTTTGTGGCCCAGGAGCCAGGCTCGCGCCATCCTGTCCTGAGGGCCTAGTCATCCTTATTTTTCACACGGGTTGGACCGAGGCTCAGGGGTGTCGTCTGACTCCAGCCGACCTCCCTGAAGAACCATCCTGCCCTCCTCACCGCTAGAACCTCCTGAGAACACGGTGCAGCCTAAGGCCGCGCCCACAAATGTCTGCCACTCTATATAGAGGGAAACGAGCTTCCAGCAAGGGGGGATGAGGGTGGGGACCCTACCCCCAACACCACCAGGCAGCTCCTCTTCCACTGGAGCTGATGCTGGGGGAGCTCTTAATGACACCAAGCAAACACCTGCTTGGTTCCCTGCTGCTTGATTTTCCTCCTTTTTGAGGCCCCGATGGCATAAACAAATCCCCCTGCCCACCCCTCCTCCTCCTCCACAACCGCCAAAGGGGCTGAAGAAATGATACTCACGCCAGGTGATACCACCTCTTGCAAACGCTGGAGATCTTCAGCAGTTCGGGGAGACAGAGACAGGAGAAGATTCCCAGGAGCAGCTCGTCTGGGAGGGAGTCCCACGACACGCCTGGGAGAAGACAAGGCAGAGTCTCGGGTCACTGTTCTCACTGTTCCTTACCCCACGGGTCTAGAGGGGAGAGGGCGGCAGCAGCGCACTCAGCCCAGGAGGGGAATCCAGGGGGAAATGCAAGGGCCCAGCTCCGGGAGTCTTCGGTTTACACACCGCCGAAGCACGACACTCTCGCGCCTGAGAGAGGAGGGAAAACCAAGAACGCTTGCCCTAATATTCTGGTCCGTCACACCTGCAGGCCAAGTCTTAGCAAGGACCACATCTATGCTCCACGACAATGCCCAAGACTGCCATCACAGAGGAATCTTCTCTTCTCTCTGAGATGCACTCGGCAGATTTATCCAGCAGTGACTATTCAAAAGGTCACTAAACCTCCTTCCCTCTTCTTTCTTTGCTTTGGGGTGACAGCCGGCATGCTCCAGAGTTACTCCTGGCTCTGCACTCAGGAATCACTCCTGGCGGGCTTGGGGGACCACATGTGGTGCCGGCGATCAAACCTGGGTCATTGGCTTGCCAGGCAAACACCCTACCCACTTTACTATCTCCCTAGCCCAAGACCTTCCCCCCACTCCCAAATTTTATAACAAGCCCAGGTAGATAGGTATGTAAAATACACACACAAGTCAAGCCTTCACTGTTCATAAATCATAAAGAAATTGACTTTAGAATAGTTTGCAATCCCCGTTCAGCTGCAAGACCTATAAGAGGTCCTTGCTCAGGTGAGGCCCAGCTGCGTCTGGGCACAGGCCTGAGGTGCTCATGCAGGCGGGACGGGAGCTGCTCCGAGCTGTGTTCAGTACAGACCAGCAGGCTGAGGTGCCACCTGGCATGCGGACAGCCCAAGGTTATCCCTCGTATCACACAGGGTTCCCTGAGCCCCACCAGGACCGATCTCTGAGTGCAGAGCAAGGAGTAAGCCCTGAGCACCACCGGTGTGGTCCAATCCCTTAAAAAAAAAAAGCATAAACCAGAGGGAGGGAGAAAAAGCTGGGAATTTTTGTTTGTTGCTTTTGGGGCCATCCATACTCAGCAAAGACCAGGGATCACTGGGGCTCGGGTGCAGGAAGATAGGATTTCTTTCTATCCTTCTTTCCCTCCTTCCCCTCTTCCCTCCCCTGCACCTCCCCTCCTCTACCTCCTCCTTCTCTTCCTTGGCTTTTTGTTGGGTCACAGTCACAGCAATGCTCAGGGGTCAGCCCTACCCGCTGTACTATTGCTCCAGCCCCAAGACAGGATTTCTTAGTGTTATCCAAGTGATCTCTAACTGCCTGCTGAGCACGCATGAAGCAATGACACCTAAACTGATAGAACTGTATCGCAGGAGAGCACTACCACCCATCCCCACACTGACCAGACACTCAGGGAACGATGAAGTGGGTAACACAAGGGGTACAACATTGAACAAGGCCTGGCCAATCTGAGTCTGAGACACAGACACACACACAGCATCAGCACTTTCGTGATGGGCTGCAACAGGGGTGCTACGCTGCGCATGGGATGGAACAGTGGTCTGGGCAGCCTTCCTGGAGGGGGTGGCAGTGGTTGAAGAAAACTGTAGGAGATGGCAGTTGCTCAACTGATGACGGTCTCCCTTTCTCCAAAGGACTGAATGAAAGAGTTGAAACTTGAAGGGTGAAAATGATAGGTTTCTAAATAGTGATGAGAAAGCTGGAAGGCAAAGGCAGACACCAGTAACGTCTCCATTGTGAGACTTATTGTTACTGTTTTTGGCATATCGAATACCCCAACGGGTAGCTTGCCAGGCATATGCCGTGCGGGTGAGATACTCTCAATAGCCAGCCGGGCTCTCCGAGAGGGACGGAGGAATTGAACCCGGCTCGGCCGTGTGCAAGGCAAACGCCCTACTCGCTGTGCTACCGCTCCAGCCCAAAGGAGCCCCTTTAAATAAGCTAATATAGCGAAGGGTACTCAGGGATCAAATCTGCAGGGGGCTGCCTGACACATAGGGCACCCGGCCCCACGCTGTCCTCAGCATAAGCCCGGATATCAGTCTGCCCGAGGCTGTCAGTCACTGGGGGAATGTGTGGGCGGGGACACTCTCGGGAAGGGGACAGGAGCGAGAAGTGCCCCGCAGGCCCGTCCAGTGAAGGCCTTCATGCACAGCCCCCTCCATGCAGAGCAGAGCGTGCAGAGCAGAACGCCTCCTGACCCTAGCGGAAATGTGAGGTGCCAGACGGGGCAGCCGGTGGGGAGGGGAAACCAGGAAGGCGGACTGGGAATCGCAGGCAGACTAAGTTAATGAGCGTGATGCTCCCTATTCTCCCGAGACGACAGCAGCAAACCGGAAGCGCAGGCGGTAAGAGATGAGCAGTTAAAATGCTCAGGAGGCCCCTGCGCAGCCACAAAGGAAGATGCTGGCAGACGGCTGCAAGCCCCGGCGAGGGCAGCCTGCAAGGAAGCGGGTCTTGACTCAGGGGCCAGCTCTGCCCCACCGACTCAGCTCTGTCTCTGGGTCTCAGCTGAAATGCCCTGAGAAAGTGTATCTCGGGCCATGGGGGGTGGGGGTGGGGGGGCGGGGTGTGTGTGAATCGTCAGATATGTGAACTGGCACCCAGGACTGTATCTGGCACCAATAAGCCACCACCAGTTCTTTGCAAAATGCACGATCCTGCCTGTTGTCCCCCTCATCCAAACTGCCCAGCTCAGCCAACTCTGTATCTGGTGTCCGGTTAACCAATTTCCACACCTACCCAGCCGGTCTAGCCAAGGATGTCAGCCAGTGCTCGGCTGCTGGTTTACCAGAGAATGACAAGGCCCCAGAGAAGGAACACCCTCCCCTCACTCCCACACACAGCTCCACTCCTCTCTCTTTAAGATTCTGGGCCACACCCAATTGAGTTGCAGAGTTTGCTCACAGTTGTGCTGGGGGGGCCCATGTGGTGTTCGGGAGACCCCAGGCCTCTGGCATGCATGGAGAAAACATGCTCTCCCTGGCACCGGGAAAGCTAGCTTTATTTCTCCAAAGAGGCAAGGCTGGGGCCCTCGGAGGACCAGTCTGCTCATCTGTAAAATGACACAGGTGAAGACACAAGCTCAGTAAACACTTGGAGGCGTGTAATTAACGTACCAGAGCTGTGAGCTGGGTGTGAGCCTAGCCGGGGCCCTGTGGGGACTCACAGGGAGATGAATAATAAGCCAATGCATGGCCCTAACACTTAGAGACAACACACACCCTCCCCGTGGTACTAATAAGCCGACATCACACACTTAGGGCCGTGACATACCGAGGCCTAGAGAGTCTGAGGTTTAGGGGGAGTAGGGCCAGGGCCTTGGGTGGTACAGAGAGAGACCAGGGGCACAGATTCAACAACACTGGGAATGTGAGATCTAAACCATGACCACCAAGCTTTGAAATGTGCCTGTCCCAGTGGCAAGTAGGGGATATGGGAGAGTCATGGGGACAGTGGTGGAGGGAAACTGCCATTGCTGGTGGGACTGGTGTTGGGTAATGAATGCCAAAGACTCCACCATCAATAAGTTTGTAAATCACGGCTCTTTAAAAATTAAAATAAAAATTTTGAAGAGTCTGGCATTTCCTTTGAATAATAAATCATTTCATTTATGATGAAAGCACACGGCCCTTAAGGCATGCAGCACCCCAGCTTAACTTCATCCACAGGAGAGGAAATCTATCTCAGAGGGATAAACAAGTTCACCGACTTCATCAGCTCGTAGGTGGCGGAAACAAGAGGCCCCCTTGGAATGCCAAGCCAGGATTCCAGTCGACTGAACAGCTCTGGGAAAAGCTGTTTCCACATCCAGATCCAGGTGAAGGGGCAGAGCCACCGAGGAGGCGGGCTGAAGGCTGGACACAAGGTCACGGGCACCGGGGTGGAGCTATAGACCCTGCCACAGAATAGCATGGCTCTGTGGCTGTCCAGGCAACCGGACTGAAGACAAAACCCCAGGGAACCTTAGTCATGTCCTTTGTTTTGTCCAAGAGAGTGTTCTTTGCCGCAGGGAAGGGGATTGAGAAGAAGATGCAACTGGGACAAAAGTGACAAGAGTTCTCTGCATGTAGGATGTGGCAGAGTGGAAATGCAAACCCAGACATCACCCCAAACCACACTCTCTCCTGTCACCCTGGGGCTCTGCACGTCTGCACGTCTGTTCTCCCCAAGTTCAGGCTAAAGTTCTCCAAGCTTCAATAAGAAACATAAACCTGACTATGTGTATATATTATATATGTATATATATCATATATATATACATCATACACACACACACACACACATATATATATATATATATATATATATAGAGAGAGAGAGAGAGAGAGAGAGAGAGAGATCAGCTAGGGAATGGGGGCTGGAGGTGAGGAGCGGGATGGCCGAGAGCCAGCAGTGGGCTGGCAACAGGAAGGATCGAAGGCCATGCATGGCACAGTGAGCACAGTCCCAGAGAAGCATGCAGCTGCCAGCAAGACGTCACTGACTCTAGGGCCCCTGACGAACAAAGGGTGTCAGAGCCTGGACCTGGCTGCCATTTCAGCAGATGGGACAGACGCCTGTCTTTCTAGAGCTGATCCAGTGGCTGGGATCCAGGCTGGAGATATGCTTAATCTAATTTTACTTGCCATACGGAATTCTCTAAACATCAACCATCTGTTTCCGGGATTCTCGACTCTCGTGCTCCCTGCTCTGTTGGCTTGAGTCTGGTGGGAAAGTCTGGGAAAGCAGGATCTGCCCTGCAGGGGATTAAGCCTGAGCGCTCCAATCTTTGCAGAGAGACTGCTAAACATCCTGCCGAGGGGTTGCAATGATTGCAAGGCGAACACGGGCCAGCTTCACAGACCTGTGGTTGCTCCCCTCCTGCCACCCCCTGCCAGCCTGATTTTCACTTCTTTCTCAGGTGCAAACCCGCTCTCCACTTCTGTAACCTCAGCACCACCCACACTGCCTGAACTGCTGAAGGAGCCGCCTGCTGAAGCATCTCCTCAGCAGTCTTTCCCAAGTGCAGGACACAGCAATGATGGGGGGCGCGGCGAAAGTAGCCTCGAATACAAATGAGGGGAACTTTCTACTTGTTCACTTAAAGGAGGTAGATGTGCAGAGGCTGCTTCTCTGCAAAGGTTACAGTCGGCTATGGGGCAGAGCAATAGTACATACGGAAAGGTAGGGCGTGCATGCGGCTGACTGGGAATTAAGCCCCGGCATCCCGGTAAGATGCCCTGAGCACTGCCAGGAGTGATTTCTGAGAGCAGAGCCAGGAATAATTCCTGAGCATCACCGGGTGTGGCCCAAACCACAGAAATAAAAATACCCACCACCCCCAAAAGGGTACAGTGGGCTAAGTAAATCGAGACCGTCTATATCACCTCCTTGCAGGACAGTGACCGTAACTGACAGCCTCATTTCCTGGAACATCACCTGCATGCAGATTCAAATTAATACTGCAAATTGAGCCAGGGAGACAGCCCAACAAGCAACTGCAGGCTTTGTGTTCAGGAGACCCGGGTTTGATCTCGAGGCCTGCAGAAGGTTCTCCAGCACTGCCCGGAATAATCCTGAGCATAGGAGCACAGAAGCAGGAGTAGTCCTGAGCTGTGAGTTTTACTTGCAACTCTACAGAAAGCACTCCTGGGGAGGTTCTCATAAGTATATAAAAGATGTTTCCCTTTTAAAGCAGAGATGATTAAACCACACTTGAAGAACAAGCAGGTACTGGTGTTCACACCTGTTTTTGAGGATGGGATCACTTTGTGTTTGCTTTTTCGTGGGGGGTGAAGGGGATATGGGACCATACCCAGCAATACACAAGGCTTACTTCTGGCTCTGTGGTCAGGGACCACCTGTGGTTCCAGGGATTGAACCTGGAATCAGCTGCTTGCAGGGCAAGTGCCCTACTCGCAGTACTATCTCTCTAGCTTCTTGCTAGCTTGTTTTAAGTAGAAATAACCCATGCTTCTTTTCTGGGAAATTACAACAGTTTCTGCCATGGAAGCTGAGTTTTCCTTCTTCTTCTTACAAATCATAAAAGAGAAAGCACTACCTGTGGTTTTCAGCCTTTATTCGCTGTGGGCCTCCTATGGACCACCCACGGGCCACGGACCAGGCACTGTAAACCACTGCTGTAGTGTAGAGGTTCAAACCAAGGAGCCAACGGGCAGGCCAGGAGGACCACAAGAAGGAAACACATTCATAGACAGCCACTGTTGGGAAAAGCTGAGAAACACTTTTCAGTCCATATTAGCTCTTGGCAGTTTAGGTTTCTATGACCAGATGGGCAAAACTGCAAAAACCACGACAGAAATAGAGGTCATCAATGACCTCCTCATCTACTCACTTGCTTAACCTTTGGGAGAAAGAAGAGTAATAAAAAAAAAAACTACGAGATTTGAAGAATAGAATTGCGCCTGTATTACAGTGATGGTAGCAGGATCTTTAGCTAATACATGTTCATTCCCAACCTCTAGGATGGTGCCAAGAAATATATGTTGGGGCTGGAGCAATAGTACAGCAGGTAGGGTGTTTGCCTTGCAAATGTCTGATCTGGGTTCAGATCCCTAGCATCCCATATGGTTCTGCAAACACTTCCAGGACTAATGTCCTGGATACTGCTGGGTGTGACCCTAAAAGACCCCCACACCCCCCAAAAGAAATATCTGTTGAAAGATTCAATCAAAGGAAGCTACAGGGCAAAGAAAGATTAGGTTTCCAGGAAGGCTCTTGCAGAGCTAGGTTTTAGAAGTTGCAGGCTGAGATTCCTGGGTGAGTCACGGCAGCCTAGTTTGAGGAGCATGGTTTGAAAGAATGGAAATGAAAGCCCAGTTGGAAAGATCTTAAGGGAATCAGCTGCATGCTGGGCAAGTGGAATTTCAGGTTTGGATAGACTGAATGTGCAAGAGTGCACTGCATTATTATTATATGAATAATAAGGAATATATATACGACATATATTGAGGATTTTATATATAATAAGGATTATTTCTTAGCAGTTAAAAAACAAAACTGGAGGGAAATGTTTGCCTACAGCCACTGAAAAAAGAACCCCCGGGCGGAAGGCAAGACTTCTTGAATCAAAATCTCAGGAATTTTACACTTTGAACTCGTTCCCTTGGGTTATCGATACGCACCCTGCTAGAACCTCCGCTGGCCCTGTCTGGGAAGCTCTCTGGAAGCCAGGAAATGCTGACCACGGGAAGACTCCAGGGTACTTCAGCGCATCCCCTGCTGCAGGGAGGGGGGCTGGGGAGGCATCTGATGACCATGAACACAATGCAATTGTCTCTCCTCTGTTCATTACTGACCTCATCACTGGGCCATTTCCTCCCAGCTCCTTCCTCACACTCACCCGAGGGCCCATCAGACCTATCCCGGCAGGGCCGGGCCCACATAGTTTTTCCCTTCCAAAAGAAATAGATGAATAGGATTTAGTCAGCAGATGTGGGCCTGGCTCTGGGCCTGCAGGGAGAGACTGCTGAGTACAAAAGGAAAACTCTGAAATAGCCCAGAACCACTGTCATCAGAGCTCCACGTGGAGCAGGTGTGGCCCAACCACCCCTAATCCCCGCGGAGCTATTAGCCACCTGCCTGGACAACTGCAGACAAAACTCCCTGGAATGATAATCAGACAAAACTGGAGGCCCACAGGGATCCTCTAACCAGCTGCCTCTCACCCTGCGTCACTGAGAACCCACCCCAGTGAACCAATCTATAGTGTGTCTAACGCCACCAAAGTATACTCTGAGTGGGGCCCCGGACATAACACAGAGGCCTGACTTGCATGAGGTTCGATTCCCAGCACCACATGCGGCCCCATGGCGAGGCGTGGTTCCCTGAGCACAGAGTAAGGAATGAACCCCAAGCACTGCTGGGTGTGATCTGAAAACGAAAAAGCAAATATAAAAAACAAAGAATGCACCATCAAAGTATATTATGAGTGTTCTTCCATGCCAACGTCAATAGAAATAAGACACTGTCAAAGTCACTATTTCTTATCTGTCACTTCAAATATATTTTTTGGTCAAGTTTAAGAATATAGACTTAATGACTGGATGATGAGCTAGAGCACAGCGGTAGGGCGTTCGCCTTTCACTTGGCTGACCTGTGTTCGATTCCTCTGCCCCTCTCAGAGAGCCCGGCAAGCTACCCGTCGCATATTCAATATGCCAAAAACAGTAACAATGTGTCTTACAATGAGAGACATTACTGGTGCCCACTCGAACAAATTGATGAGCAACGGGATGACAGTGACAGTGACTGGATGATTTTTAGATACTATCTCGTAGAGATTCCACATTTGCTGAGTAGAAGGAAGAAGGTCCATGTTTATCCAAGAAGGAAATCATCTTGGATACCCTTCTGTACCTCAGAAACTAGACCTCACTAGCATGACCCAAGAAGTACTTGTGGTCTGAACTTCTCACCTGTTCATGTGTCGGCTGGCCTTCCTCCTCAACCTGATTTGCAATTATCTTAAAGGGTAGGAACTATCACTTGATCTCTTATTTCCACCTTGCCTTGCTTTAAAAAGATATCTTTTAAAAATCTATATCCGTGTGTGGGGGTGTGGAAAGGCAAGTAGCAATTTATATTTCATGCTAAAAGCTATGTGCACTGGATAAATAAATCAAAATCTGTTCATGTTAGCAGGAAGTGTCTTTGACCACATGGAGTTGGTCCAGCTGCAAAATGCCAGGGCTGCTCTCCAGACACTAAGCATAAAGCTGCAATTTTGAATTCAGCTTTTGTGTGCATTTTTTAAATGCCTTTTTTTTTTGGTCAGATTAACAGTATTGAGGACAAGAGAAGGACGTTGTCTCTCAAGGAAGCATCAAATATATTATGGATTAAATTCACTGCATTTACTCTCTGGATGTCCGCCATGTGCCAGGCAGCATGCTAAGAGTCTTATAAATACTCTTTTATTTAATTTTCAGTCACCCAGCAGAGTCCCATCACTCCATTACACATAGAAACTAAGACACAAATTGCTCAAATAAAGACAGCAAACAGCAGAACTGGGATTCAAAGCCAGATTTGTCTGACTTCCCCATGATTTCTTACCAGCTGCTTAGAGATTTCGAGTCCATACTTGATGGTCTCCTTCCTAAAAGGCCAAAGATCTTCCCGAAATGGTGCTAGGGAGATAGTTCAGGTGGTAGAACACACGCCTGGCATTTGCAAGTCCTGAGTTGAATCCCTGGCACTGCATGACCCCCTGCACCTCTGGCTGTGGTCCTGTAGGGAGCCATTTTACCTTACTGATCTATCCTGTCACTATTTGTTTAATCACTAGCTAACCCCATGCCACACCTAGCAAAGGTTGCCACTCCTAATCTTACTGATAGATCTTATCCTATCAGCATTTGTTTATTACTAGCTAAATCCCATGCCACACCCTGCATTTCTATTGGGGGTCCCGGCACCACCTCCTCCCAGCAGGGAGGTATAAATACTGTAACTGCCTTTTCGGGCTCTGCGTCTGTTCATTCAGCTGCGTCCCCTTCTCAGCCCCACGGAAGGGTTCTCTCTGCTGAACAGAACGAGACTTCCACATTGACTTCCACACGGTCCTAGTGGGAACCCCCAGCCCCACCTCCTGTGGAGCTGGGCAACACTGAATTGTCAGGCCTACATGGAGGAGCCAAAAGGCACTGGGAGTGGCCCCTGTAAAGAAGGAAAATACAACAGAAAACCCAAGATTTTCTCAAAGCAAAATAAGCAAGCAACCAATGAACACTTGGTCAGGGAAATCCGGGTGGGGGATATTGGGAATAGACTTATTGAGTTTGGCTCTTCAAAACACTGTCTTGGTTTCTTAAATGTGTTTCCTCTTCTGCCCCATCATTCACTCAATTTCAATCCAGACTGTATCACTCTTCCCCAAACACCGCCAACCAGCAGCCCATTCGGTTGACAGCAAAGTCAGACTATATCCAGACTCTGACCACAATGCTACCTCCATCGTGAACAAAATTGTTCAGTTTTTTTCTCTCAATCCCTTACTATTAAATCTCAATATTAACAGAATAAGTGATTTTTTTAAAGGTCTTATGACACGGCTCAAGACCACTGCTACCCCTAGTCTCCACTGCTGTTCCCTTTGCTCACTCTTGTCCACAAGGAACTTTCTTGCTGCTTCTTGAATAAAAACGATATGCTTCTGCTTCCTAGTCCTCGCACTGATCTTCCCCTCTGCTTGGGGCACTCTCCCTCAGAGTATCTGTACAAACTCCCACCTCATTTATGCCTTTGCTTGAAGTGAGGCTTTCCATCAATACCCAACTTAAAAATGTAATCCAGAGGGCCTAAGAAATATTACAGCAGGAAGGGTAATATTGTACCGCCTTGTAAATGGCTGACCTGGGTTCTAGCACCCCATATGGTCTCCAAGCACTGTCAGGAGTGAACCCTGAGTGCTGAGCAGAGCCCTGAGCACAGGTGGGTGTGGCCACCCCCCGCCCCCAAAAGTTACCCAGGGGTTGACATATGACTCACTGGTAGAACACAAAGCTCACACAATCATATATATGTGGGTCTGGGTCTGACATAGCAAAAATAAATAAACAAATAAATAATCATGATAAAAGTAAAACGAAGTAAAATTGCACCCCAGTGCTTCCACGAGCTCTGGGCATGTTCCGTTTGTTGTTGGAGCGCTTCTCACTTTCACATCCTGCTGACTGGTCATGTTTACCGTGTCCTCGCTCTCAGTCGGAAGCTCTATGGGGGTGGGAATGCTTTTGTCTGCCTCACTGCTGTGCCCCCAGCACCAAGAGATATCACTCAGTGGCCTCGGCAAATACTTGCTTAATTCATGTTTTAAATGACTTTCTAGTGTGAAAAGCTGATGCTCCTACACCAATGTGCTTCGCTTACCCTCTGGCTTTGAGTAGGGGCTCACTCATTCGCCGACTCAAAGCTTAAAGAAGACACTGATATTGGGCAATGAAGACAGCTCAAAGGACCAGAGCATATGCCTTACATGGGCAAGTTTGGTCCCAGGGCTCCTGTAGGCCCCCAGATACCACCAGGTGTAGCCTATGGGCCCTTAGCACCCACGGGCTGGTATCCAGTACATGGTCTGATGGAATGCGGAGTATGTGCAACAAACTGCTGACACTGGAGGCCAGGTAATGCCAGGAGTGGCCCCCAAGGCCTCTTAAGCATTGTTTGGAGGACCCATTATACACACACACACACACACACACACACACACACACACACACACACACACATACAGCAAATGATATGATGAAGTCTACATTCCAGTTGGCTCTAGTCCTGTGGGATGAATCTGGGAAGCATTAAGCTGCAATTTAGAGAGCCTGAAAAACTATTTAGGAGACGAGGCGAAGTTCCAGTGGCAGAATGGACATTGGGGGATGGTGGGAGTCTGCGCGGCCTTCAGATTCTTGGTTTGGGCAACAGAACAGATAACACTAGCAGTACGAGAGATTGAACATGCCAGAAGAATTCAGTGTGCATGTGTGTGTGAGAGTGTGTGTGCACGTGTAAGTCGCCATCTCCTAGTTTAACATTCACAGTCTTTTGACAAATAACTAACGTCATTATTGCAAAAAGCTCCCCCAGGACTGTAACAGCAGAATTTAAACAAAAAAATCTCAAAGGATCCTGTTTATGTTCCCATCTATCAGTGGTCTGCAGTGGCTGTAAGGAAGATTCCCTTCTTTTAAAAAAAGCAAGAATGTCTTCTCAGAGGTTAAATTTTCATAGGGGCTAAAACAAAATTATTTAGCAGAATATATATATATATGTAGAAGATATATATATGTACATATATATATGTACTAAGATTTCTATAGACTTCAAAGACATTGTTCTATTTCTTTGCAATTAGGCAGTTTTAAAAGATCCCCAAATTCTTATTTTGCCAAACAAAAGTAATAAAGCCACCCTTTTTGGGCAGTTTTACTCTCATACCTTACCTGAAAAACTCTCTCGATTTAGCTTAGGTCTGCGAACGATCACAAAGTCCTTATCATTCCCTTTGCTCTTCTGCCGTTTTGGGGGAGGACTCAGGTTTGAGAGCAGTTCTTGGGGGATGTTCTCACTGTCCACCTCCTCCTTCTCCAGGGCAGAGACCCCCATGCCTGACAAAAGTTCAGAAGTCTTGCCAGAGTCCCATCCCCACGTAAAGCTCGTGGCAACGTTGCTACTCTGGTCGGGAATCTCCTGTAGGTGTTTCCTGCAGAAAGCACAATAGCCCCGGTTTTCTCAAAAATGTATTCGAAAATAATCCCAATGCTTAAAATGACCTACCAGTTAGACACTGCCGAGTTTTCACAGCGACTAACAGAATTGCTTTTTAAAAAAAAATTGGTTACGGTGACTTTTCGAGAAAGAAAGCGAACAAAACCGAAAAGGCCTCTGACTGAGACCACGCAGAAGGCCTAAAGAATTTCTTAAAGTGGAGGGAACCAACAGACAAGGAAAAGAGGAAGGCAATCTTACAGTGATTGAAATCAGCAGGGAAGCTCTCGACAGAAAAAGACAAATAATGCCGCATCCTGATCACAGCACTAAAATAGCCACCCATCCTTACCTTCCCAGAGAAGGAGATAAGCAAGCAATCATGGAAATTACAGCATAAAAATCGAGTCTGAGCTAGAAGCAGCACTGGCGGCCTAAGAGAATAAAAAGAGTTCATTCATGTTCTTCCCCCTTTTGCAAGCGGCTTACCTGTGCATGGCGGCTGCAAGTTAGGGGCTCCGAGACGCGTGCATTAAATTGCAGAACTGCCTTGCTTTCCAGATCCCCGCTTTGGCGCGCGGAGGCTCGCAGCTTGGGATCCGACCCCAGCAGCCAGACCCGCCAACTCTAATAACGTTCCATCCTCCCGGCGCGCGCACGACTTTCCTTCCCCGCTCTCCTCCGGGGCCGCCGGCTGCGCGGCCCCGCTGCCTGCTGGGAATTGTAGTTTCGGCCCCGCCTGGTCTTCCCTTGGCCACGCCACTACTTCCTTCCCGCGCCTCCCGCCTTTAAAATACCCAGAAGCCCCCGCGGCAGCGGGCCCAGGGCCCGCCCACGGAGTAGGCGGGGAAGCGGAAGTGGGCGGTGCTCCGGCTGACTGGGAAATGTCAGCGGCTTGACGGCTTTGCCTTTCCCGGGAAGCCAGAGGCCTTGTGGTGGTCGCCACCGCCGGGGCCTCGGCGCGGGGGCCTCAGACCACACACACACACACACAGACACACACACACAGACACACACACCCTGGGTCACACACACAAACACAACCGGGACCGCTGTGGCGGACGCAGAGTTGCCCGGTGCTTCCAGACACCGCGGTCGGGCGACATCGGACGGTGAGCCTGAGGCGGGGAAGGCGAGAGGAGGGAGAGACTCTTTGGGGGACCGGGGCAGCCCGGTATGACGCGGCGCGGGGCGGCCGCCACCCCTGCTGGCCCCCGCGGCCCGGGGAAGGGAGCGGCGCGGGCGGCCCCGCGGACTTAGGTCGCGGGGCTGGAACCTTCCCTGCCCCCGTGAGATCGCGCGACGCGAGCGTCCGGGACGCGGGCTGCGGGAGAGCGTCTCCCCGGGAGGAGCGGCGGCGGGCTGTTCCGGGAGCCGAGACCCCCGCGGGCCTCCCCGCGCCGCCCCGGCAGCCCCCCAGATCTCTGCAAGGGCCCGAGCCTGGGAACAGAGAAAGTGAGTGTGTGTGTGTGTGTGTGTGTGTGTGTGTCTGTGTCTGTGTCTGTGTGTTGTGTGTGTTTGCTTTGTGGTGCAAGAGGTGCAGAGTGCAGGTGTGTGTGTCAGTGTCCTGTGTGTGTGTGGTGTAGGGAGTGCAGGGCGGATGTGTGTGTGTGTGTGTGGGGGGGGGTGTGTGTGTGTAAGAGAGTCTTCACTTTATGGTGCAGGAGGTGCAGAGCGAGGTTATGTGTGTCAGTGTGTGTGTTTGTGATGTAGGGAGTGCAGGGCGAGGGTGTTTGTATGTGTGTGTGAGAGCGAGCGAGCGCGAGAGAGCAAGCGAGAGAGAGAGAGAGAGAGAGAGAGAGAGAGAGAGAGAGAGAATCTCCGCAGGAGGTGCAGGGCGATGGTGTGTGTGTGTGTGTGTGTGTGTGTGTGTGTGTGCATGTTTGTGCGTGTGCGCATCTGCGTGTTGTGCGTTTTCGTTTTACAGAGCAGGTGTAGGGCAATGGTGGTGGTGTGTTGTGTTTGTCTCCGCTCTATGGTGCGAAGTGATGGTGTGTGTGTGTGTGTGCGTGTGCCTGTTTGTGTATAGTGTGCTTGTAGGACGCCCCTCTCACTTCACTGTGAATTGATTTCGTGGTCGCCCCCTAAAAGCCTGATGCTCTCCGCCTGTTTCTGGCAGTCTGAGAGTTGGGCGGGGGTTGGGGGCGGGAAGAGTTTGGGACTCGGCCAGTTCCAGGTAGGATGACTGAGCGAAATCCCACCGACAGGCATAAGAGTGAGAACCCCCCAACCCCCACGAAAGCCTTGGCAAAGGGGACAGACGTACCCCAGCCCCGCTGGAAATGGAGAGGATTTGCCAAGTTCCGAAGTGGAAGAGGGTCGCGCGCCTGGTGCAAATAACAAAGAAAAAGCAGCCCTTAGCGCTGCCTGGCAGTGCCTTTGTATCTCTTTGAAGAAGAGAAAATCGGCCCTATACTGCAATGGAGCTCAGACTTGTGCTTGACAGACGTGCCCCAGTCTTTAGTTTACTCCTGAAAGTAGCTGAGGTGCAGGTAATAGAGGACATCTACCCACCGGTTGATTTGGGTTGAAGGTGGTTACTTGAGCCGAGGGGAAAGCAGTTTCTCCCGCGTTTGGACTCTGTAGATTAAACTGATTTTCAGCAACAAAGATTACTTTCATTTCTAGGAAGGTGAACAAGACAGGGAGACAGTAAATGAATGAAAGAGAAAAAAAAAAAAAAGAAACAAGAGACAGACCAGTGTATAAAATGCCAGGAGGAGAAAGAAGTTTCCAGATACAAAAGTGTTGGGGAAAGACCACTTCTAGTAGATAGGAAGTCTGGTAGATGGGAAGATACTAAATTTATTTTTTTTGTTTTGTTTTTTGGTTTTTTTTTTGTTTTGTTTTTGTTTTTTTATTTTTTTTTAAATTTTTTATTGTGGAAAGTTACAAAGTTACAAAGTTTTCAGGTTTAAATCTCAGTTATACAATGCTCGAATGCCCATCCCTTCAGGTGAGTTATATCTCCTACCAAAATTTAGCGAGTGGTTGCTTGAGAGTTAGGATGCAGTTCTAGTTCTCAAAATAGTTGGGGTGTCTGGATAGGTGGACCAAGTTTCTCTGTAAAATGCCTTTAGAGTTTGAAAATCAAAATCTGATACTAAAATAGGTTTTTCTCTAAGGTTGCTCTAGTAGCAGAAGTATTTTAGCTTGCTAAAATGAAAATTTTACCCCCAGCATTTCTTCTATTCATAGCCAAGTCTTAGTATATTTTTATAAAAATTTAATTGGTACTTTGATTCTCTCTCTATCTCTCTCTCCCCCCCCCCATCTTTTTCTCCCTCCCTCCCTCCTCCATCCTTTGGGGTGGGGGCCACACCCAGCAATGCTTAGCAGTTACTCCTGGCTCTACACTTAGGAATCACTCCTATTGGTGCTGGGGAACCATATGGTATGCCCGGGATCAAACCCGGGTTGTTTAATGCAGGTGCCTCACCTCCTGTACTTTCTCAGTCCTCGTTAATGTAAGGAACCATTGAAGTCCTTGCAATTTTTTTTAAAAAAATGTTTATTAGTGAATTACTGTGAGATACAGTTTCAAATTAAAGAACTTTCGTGTTTGCATTTCAGTCTTACAGTGAAGTCCTTGCAATTCTTCCTGGAGAGATTGCTGTCTGCTCTTTTTAAGAATAGCATGGTGATTGCTACTGATTGTGTAAAAACACAAAAAAGAAGAAGGGGGGGGCCCAGCGGGGCTCTATCTCTCCCGCTGCTGCCCGAGTTCAGTAGTCTCCAGCCGCTTCCCCACCACGGGGGAGGTTGATGGCGATGATGAGGCAGGCAAAGGAAGGAAGAAGGCCAAAACTGGTTGCTCGATCAGTTTATTTCATTCTCTCTCTCTCTGCTTCCTCCCCATTCTCGATCTCTCTCTGGATCTTCCTCTGTGCCTGTCTCTCTAGAGGTGCCTGTCTCTCTGTGTCTTCTGTCTTCTTCCTCTGTCTTCTTCTGCCTCTCTGTCTTCTATCTCCTTCTGTCTTCTTCTGTCTCCTTCTTCTGTCTCTCCTATCCCCTATCTCCCTTGTCTTCTTTCTCTCCCTGTCTCTTCTATCTCTCCTCAGTGCCCCACAGTCTTATTTTATATAGCAAATTACACAGGGTGGTGACACAAAGGTGGGTTTAACATCAACAAATCAACAAAAAAGGGTAAGACCATTTCTTGAGGAGATTAACAAAATCTCATCTAAGGAAATCTCATCTAAGGAGATCCACTCAAGGGTGGGGGTCCAAACAAGGGTGTATCGGGGTGTGAGCTAGTAATCTACTTAAATAGTCTTAGTAAATCTACTTCTAATATTTCTAGCAATGTCATTCTGTATGAGCACAATAAGAGATATAACCTTAAAGTTTGGTTCTTCCTAATGACATTCACTGTATAATCCAGACCATAGTCCTCAAGCCAGGTTAGTCTTCCTATCCCCAGCAGGGTCCTAATCTCGTCGTTACTTTTGGATCATGACAGCATTGTCCATGATCATGCCCTCAACTTATAGTTGAGTATTGTGGTGCTTTGGCCTGGCCCATTTCAATGCCAGGGTAGCACATAACTCACCGCTTGCCCTGGATCCATCCTGTCCCTCGTCGGGATCCTGCTTTTGGGGTGCTAGTTAAGAAAGCAGATGCCCAGGAGTAAATATTATTGGAGTCAGTCAACTCCCAAGTTACAAGCATAATATTGTCTTCTTGTATCCATACAGAAAGGACATTGCTTTAAGGTAATCTATGTTCCCTAAGGCAAGGCTAAAAGGACAAACCCCATGCTCTCCTACAACTGATAAGGATTATTTTATTGTACCGATTAGTTTTATTCAATTACTCTCTAATTCAGCTTACGCCATGTTCTTCTGTCTCTCTCTTTTGTAAATTTGTTTTGGGGGCATATCCGTATTGTGTTCCGAATTTAGAGCTCAGTTCAAAACTTAAGAGTTTGAGATCTTAGAACTGGTGTGGCTCAGGGGCCCATTGTGCTGTGGGGATAGAACAAGGATGATGGGCAGGGACTGTGTTATATCTGACCCCCACATTCTGTTTTAGTAAGAGTGGTATGTTATGACTTTTGAAGTCAAATTTCTAGATTGGTATATCAAACAAATGAATTGCAACTTTTAAATACAGATATCTACAAGTAACATTAGGGAGACCAATTTAGTAATTTCTTTGGAAAGCTCAGATAGAATACAGAGTGACTTTGTTAAGTTGGGGGAGTACCATATAGAGTGGCAAGAGCATAGTTTGTTAATGTACGGTCAATATTTGGGCACAAGAAAGGTGGAAAAAGGACTGACAGTTTCAAAAGGACTCACAGTTATCTTTGTCAAATTAAATTTGCCAGTTTACTCATAAGTTTGTGCTAGTTTGCTCTTTTTCTCTCTCTGTCCACCCTACCTCCCTTAAGTGTTCTTTATGGAATCAAATATAGCATATTATATATAACTGAAAGAGTGATGTACATAATTCAATTCTAACAAATGAAATAAATTTTAAACTTCCTTTCATTTATTTTTAATTTATTTAGGGGAGAAAAATAAGTAAGCACAGTAAAGTTTCTGCTGCATTAATTTTAAATTAAATTTAAAATTTCTCTGCATCTTAATAGTCTCTGTGATTGGAGCATGAGGCAAAAACAGAAGCGTTATTTGCCAGTTCTAATTTGCTGTTTTCTACCTTTGCCATATTCATTATGTGCATACACGTGAAAATGGTTTACTTAAGTTTTGTATTAAACACACCTTTCTTAGCTTTCTATCCAGATTTATCTAAAGAAATAATTACTTGAAGAATCTTTCTATTTCATTCAGTATGAATTCTGAACCAAAAGAAAGATTTAAACTGTTTTAATTGAATGAGGAAACTTGTCTGAAGCAGAAAAAACCATGCAGTACCCTACCTGCGAGCCAACCTTTGCAGTCAGAATGCTTCCGTTTGCAGCCCAGCTCTGCCACTCCCTGGCTCTGGGAATGTGGACACATGCCCCTCCCTGTGCCATTTTCTCCTCTGTTAAACAGAGAGTCTAGTAGTAACCCTTTCTCAGCTGTGAGATCTTATTTGATAAAGTACGCTCAGTGTTTGGCTTACAACAAACTCATACTAAATGCTCGCTGTTCCTGTTTTGAGAATTATTTTGTTATGAGAAAGGATTCCGAGTTTCATTTACCAAAATGAGTCTATGTTTTCTATACCTAAAATTTTAAGAATTCATTACGTGTGTATGTGCGTGTGTGTGTGTGTGTGTGTGTGTGTGTGTGTGTGTGTGTGTTGGGTGTCACACCTTGGAATTTAGTTTACTTGGTTAGCTTTCCACCTCAGCTCATTTTTGAAGATGGTTTTCAAAGATATTATGACTTTTCCTCTTTAGTTGTTGCTGGTACTCTAAGACCACAGCTGGAGTTCCTTGGGAGCCACGGGCAGAGCAGTGCTCCAGTTCCAGTCAGAATTTTTCATCAACTTAACAGAATCTTTGGGTTTGACATTTTTTGTCCCTATTTTCCTGTTCACTTGCTCTCAATTTTCCTTTCCACATATATTTTTTCTTTTTCTCTCACTTTTTTCTTTTAATATTTGGGATGCTTTAAAATTCCAAAATTGTTTTACCTTTAAAATTTTCCATTCTCTAAGTGTGGTTAACCTGCAAGCATTATCAACCATAAAGTACTCAGGAAACAGTACTCTAAATCAATAACGTTAACAAGCTCATTATGAAAGGCATTTGAAGGTACTATTATATAATATCATCATATACTGATGACTGCATTTTAAATATTTAAAACTTTCAAAATTAGTGTTGTGAAAAGTAGATGTTGCCTGCATTCCAAGTCCAAAAATTTGAATTAATGGGATTGGCATGTTGATTTTGAGTAAAATCAACTTTGCTGTTCTGGTAATTCCTATAACATCCAAAAAACCAGAGGGCTAATTTTGGGGGGCTTATTTGTGTTTTTTATTTTTGGATCACACCTGGTGGTGCTCAGGGGCTGCTTTTGACTTGTATTCAGGAATTACTCCTGACAAGCTCAAGGGAACATGTGGGATGCCTGCAATTGAATCCGGGTTGGCAGTGTGTAAGGCAAATGCCCTGTTCCTTATACTCTCTCTCTGGCCCCCAGAGAACTAATCTTAGTTCTTATCAATGCCCTCTGTTTTCTGGCGTTTTTTCCCCCTCCTCTTTATCAGTATTCCATCCATATATTGTATAGATAGGTAAAATAATCCGTTTCTTCCTTCTTTTTCTTTTTGACCTATTTCATTTCACATTATTCCCTCAAGCTCCTATTTTGTTGCAACTGGCAAAATATCAACTATTTTTATAGGTGATTAGTATTTCAATGTATAAATGTACCAAACACTCTTCATCTAATCACCTATTGATAAGTACTTTTCAGTTGCTTTCTTATCTTTCCTGTGGTAGATAATGCAGTAAACATTGGGATGCAATGACTCTTACTGTGGTGTAAGATTTTTCATAGAATCTGAAATTTGAAAATTTGAGTGGTAATTAGTTAGGAGCAGAGTTTTAAACTTTTCCAGTTGTAATATCTCCTAATAAACAGTTTTGGAGGTGTAAGTATGAGTTTTAGTTTACTTTGAAATCGGAAGGAAGGAAGGAAGGGAGGAAGGAAGGAAGGAAGGAAGGAAGGAAGGAAGGGAGGGAGGGAGGGAGGGAGGGAGGGAGGGAGGGAGGGACTTGCCCTATGAAGATACCTTGAACAGGTATCTTTGCATCCTTGCTTTTTCCACTTTGGAGAAGCCCATGTTCTCTCTTGAACATGTATATCTCTTTCACTCCCTCACATCTTTCTAAGTAAATTTTAATAAAAGCCATCGTGCTTCACTATTAAAAAAAAAGGATGAACAAGTGTGTAGTAAGTCTATTTCAACATAATGTTTTTAAAGTATTTTCTGTATATTAGAAACTATAGTAAAGATTTGGATATAGTGCTGAATAAAATAGTTAAGTATCTACTCTCATGGAATGCGTAATTTTCATGACTTACAAGGAGAATATTTAAAAAGTATAGTAAATCCAATTAGAAAAGTGCTTTGAGGAAGAATATAGCAACATAAGGTGATAGAGAATGATGAAAAGGATTCAACTTTAGATACTAAAAAAGTAATAATTGAAATATACAAAAGAATGAAAACTTCTTCAACAATAAACAAGTAGTGAAAAAACAGTATGGATTTTTGTTTGTGCTATTCTATTCAGAGTGTTTCCTTTTATGTATTTTAATATAGCCTATTAAAATATCCCAACTTTGTCTTAACAGCTTATTTTGGTTAGAGATATTTGTTGAAGTATTTTATTGATTCTCCCCTATTTTACTTTAATGGGATACATCTCATTACTATAGAGAACCTTGATTCTCTATAGTAAGATTCTGATTAGATCCTTGGAACACTGCACCTAATCCATAGATAATACAAAAATGCTTAAAATAGATTTTACAAAAGTGAAACCGTTAATAAAGGTAAATTACCATATTAGAGTAGTGATGTATCTAGTAAACTGCTTTATTATCAAAACTTAGAAGTAATTTTAAGTTTATGAATTTATTAAATGATTGTTGATAATTTTCTATAAATAAAAAGTACAACATTCTTTAAATGAAAGGCTTTTTTGTTTTTTTGATTTTTTTTTTCTTTTTGGGTCACACCTGACGATGCACAGGGTTACTCCTGGCTCTGCACTCGGGAATTACTCCTGGCGGTGCTCGGGGGACCATATGGGATGCTGGGAACCGAACCCGGGTTGGCCGCGTGCAAGGCAAATGCCCTACCCGCTGTGCTATAGCTTCAGCCCCTAAATGAAAGGTTTTTATAAATAAATAGAATGTCTTAATTTTATTTTGTAAAACTGTAAATGAGTAAGAATTCAGGGCCAGAGATACAGTGCAGGAGGTAAGACCCTTGCCTTGCATGCAGCTGACTCTAGTTCAAATCTACAGGATAACTTATGGTCCTTCAGGTACCACTTGGTTCACTCCTGAGCACAGGGCCAATTGTGGCCACTTAGCACTGTTGGGTGTTACCCTCAAACCCAAAATGAAAAAAAGAGAGTTTCAGATTCTGTAAGTTTAGTTAGACAAGGTTAGTGTGAAACAAAGCTCCATGCCATGTAAAGAAAGAGTTATTCTTAAAATGCTATTTTTTCCTTCTCCTCTTTTTGAAAAATCTTAAGTGATGAACTGAAGATGACTTAGATAATTTTATTTTTTTAATTCAAACATTGTGGTTTACAAAGTTGTTCATAATACAGTTGTTCCAGGAATTCAGGCATTCCATGTTCCAACACCAATCCCACCACCAGTGTGATCTTCCTTTCACCAATGCCCCTAGTTTTCCACCCACCCACTCTCAAGCCTACCCCCTTAGCAGGCACAGATTTGTTGTTTGTTACAGTAAAATGGCAAATAGAATTATCAGAAGACAAATCAGTAAAAGGTTTTTTGGGCTTTGTTTTAGATTTTGATTTTTTGTTTCTTGGGCCATACCTGGTGGTGCTTACTTCTGACTCTGCACTCAGGGATCACTCCTGGCAGACTCAGGGAACCGTATGAATGCCTGGGATCTGTGCTATCACTTAGGCCCCAATTTGTGATAAGTATTGTATCTCACAGTAATGTTACCAAAGTCATTGTCTGAGGATTTGCTAAGCTAGTTGGTGCTGGTTGAACCTTTTGTCTTACTTTCAGTCATTGAACTTGGTGAAAGCACAACTATCCCATTAATGTTGCTGTGCTCTGACTGGCTGTTAGTACCATAAAATTTGGAGGAAGTGACGCAGCGTATGCCTCCGAGCAGTCCAGGAGCTATGGAAGTGGGGCCATTATTATGTTGGAGGAGGTCTGGTGTGGTGGCTGTTGGGTCCATCTGGAAGGGAGGGGAATCTGCTTGCCCCCATATGGAAAAAGTCACAGAGATCATTTGACAGCTTGATGGCTTGAAGTACTGATAATTATATTCAATGAACATCTAATTTCCTAGGATTTAGTCAGTAGCGTATTTGAGTAAAATATTTTGTTAGGATTCATAACCTTCAGATTCAGATTCATAATTCAGACATTATGTTGAAGCGTTCATATCTAATACTCCTGCTTTGTACGTTTCTTAAAACTAATGTAATTTTTGTTAAGAATGACATTTTCCTTAAAGATAATTTGTGAAATATATATGTGCTTTAATAAAAAGTAAGTACTTGAAAGTGTAATTATTATTTTCATCTTATTCAGAGTCAATATAATATAACAGTTTTCCAGAGAAGTTATTAATACATTGATGAATACGTTGGAAATTTTTAGATTGTCATTTTCTGTACTAATACTGCTTTTCTCTCCCCCAGCTTACAGATATGTTCCAGAACTATACATGAATTACTTTGGTTAGTCCGCGTGAACTTTTGATAATGAGTGGTGCAGCTTTGGGACTCGAGATTGTTTTTGTCTTTTTTCTGGCATTATTCCTACTTCATCGCTATGGAGACTTTAAGAAGCAGCATCGACTTGTAATTGTTGGAACACTGCTCGCTTGGTATCTCTGCTTTCTTATTGTCTTCATACTGCCTCTGGATGTCAGTACGGTAAGAGTTTAATTAACCAGTTTTCACATTTTAAAAGGCAGTTGCAATCATAGAGGATGTTTGTATAATAGCTAAATTATGTAAGACTATATACACTTATATATTTAATTTAAATATGACTTTGTGAATTTGATCACTAAAAATCATAGCCAGTCAGGTAATTTGGGGTAGATGGGTTGTTCCTGCCAAGATTCTTTAAATGCTTGGTAGTTTTAGATTTCTATTTTAAGACCTCCTTCAAATGCTTCCTATTCACTGTTTTAGACAATATACAACCGGTGCAAACATGCTGCAAATTCAAGCCCTCCTGAGAATAACAACAGTACAGGATCATATGCAACTGCTACACCAGTTCCAAGGTAGTTACTTTGTGTGTGTGTGTGTGTGTGTGTGTGTGTGTGTGTCTGGAGCGATAGCACAGCGGTTGGGCGTTTGCCTTTCATGCAGCCAACCTGAGTTTGATTCCTCTGCCCCTCTCGGAGAGTCTGCAAGCTATCGAGAGTATCGAGCCCACGCAGCAGAGCCTGGCAAGCTACCCGTGCATATTGGATATGCCAAAAAACAGTAACAATAAGTCTCTCAATGAGAGACATTACTGGTGCCCGCTCGAACAAATCAATGAGCAACGAGATGACAGGTAGAAAATTATTGATGTCCGTTTTTGCCATCTCAATTTTATATTTGTAAATGACTTCTTTTTACCCCTGCCTCCTTTCTATGCTAACAGTCTTTCATTTAACTAGTATTCTGTTTAAATTGTTTGAAATTTAAACATTGGTTCACATGGCACTTCAGATGCTAAAGAGAAACCTGGAGACTTGATTTTTCAGTCTTGGTCCTGTATCTTACCATAGATGTGATTTTCAAGAACTATATTTTTTCTTGAGACTGAGCGATAGCATAGCGGGTAGGGTGTTTGCCTTGCATGCGGCCGACCCAGGTTCGATTCCTCTGTCCCTCTCGAAGATCCTGGCAAGCTATTGAGAGTATCCCGCCACAGGGCAGAGACTGGCAAGCTACCCGTGGTGTACTCGATATGCCAAAAACAATAATAAGTCTCACAATGGAGACATTACTGGTGCTGGCTTGAGCAAATCAATGAACAACAGGACGACGGTGCTACAGTGCTATTTTTCTTCTACAATGCTTATTTTCTTGATCTGAAAGAGATGAAGCATGTGTTTTGTATTTTACCTGATTTATAAGATTGTAATGAGGGACAAGGAAGGTATTCTTTAGGGTATTCCTTTATATTGTGCATTTTTTAAAAAGTCATTACAATTTCCCACCAAGGTAAAGATCTAATTTTGAAAAGATTACATTCAAGTCAAACATAATAAGCTAAAAATATGTTGAAGATAGTTTTTTTGCATTGCTTTAAGTAATATCACACATTTCTCTATGCAACTTTTACTTTTCAGAAGTGTAACTTGGGTATGGATAAATTTTAAATATAGACTTGACTCCCTTTTATGCATTATTAAAAATTGGTTGTGCATCAGTAGCATTTGTGGATTGGTAAAAGTCTTTGGACTGAAGGATGTCCTTAGTCTGAAAAGTTTGACTGTTTATGAAAACCCTATCATGAAAGACATATTTTCAGAAAATTCAATCAGAATTAAATGTGTAATAAATGTTGTCATATATCTCCATAGAAGCTATGCTTTAGTAGGTAGTTAATTTTCCAGCTTTCAGGATTTACCTATATCTCTCCGCTAGACGCCCCCCCCCAAAAAAAAAAGAATAAAATCATCTGACATATGAGCTAATGTACATTTAGGTGAAAATTGTGTCTTCTTTAGCTATTGACTAAAAATATACTGAAAGTTAAAGTTTTAGTGTTACTTTTTTCTAGACCAAACTGGGTGTCTTTGTGTGTAGTTTTGTAGTTTGGTGGTCAGCTTTGAATTTTAAGTTTTCTGTGAGATAATACAGGTTGGAGTCAGTGATTATATAAAATATAAATGTAAATGTACTTTACTGCACACAATTTAATTGTAGATTTATTTCAGTAGTCATCATTTATGATTAACTGGTATTAAATTGTTAACATTAAACAGCCACCATCCATGTTTCAAGCCCTGGAGTTACATTCCTGATGGAATCATGCCAATTTTCTGGAGGGTAGTATACTGGACTTCACAATTTTTAACATGGTAAGTGATAGTGAAGGGTAATATCTAAGTTTTTGCTAGGGTAAGAAAAAAAGTGATGATTTTTTAGTAAAACTTCATATTTTAGAATTTATTCATGTTAATTTATTTCCCCTTTAGTCTGTATGTATCTTCTTTCCAATTCTTCCATCACAAAAGAAAATGACAGACAAGGAATAGAAACAGTAAAAAATTTTCTTGTCACTCCTTTTTTTAAATTGTCACTACTTTCCTTCAGTTTTTGCCTTGTCTCATAAATTTTCATTTGGGTCATGAACTGCCTTTGCTGAGATTATTTTTATCTCCATTTCTTTGTTTCTACTTAGCCCAACCTTCTGGAGTTCCTTCTTGTATCCATTTCTGTGGTTCATTTACTAAATGTTGGTGTTCCTTGCAGACTCACTCTGCACCCTACTGCAACCTCAAGTTCGGGTGCTATTTCCTTCTGCCACAGAAACATTCCAGGGGCTGGGACCACTTTGACTTGTCAAAGTGGACAGAGCTGCTTGGGGACACAGGGGATAAAAAAAAGATTTTTTTAATGTTGGTGTTCCCTGGATTTGTATCTTTGGTCACTTGTCATCTGACACTCTTTCCATAGTTTTGGTTATAACCCTGGTTTCACTGAAGCATGAGTTGCTCTGATCTCTCTAACTCACCCCTGTGTCTCTAGACTCAGTTTTTCCTCTGTCTGCTGAGCATTCTGGATCCTCTGCAGGCAACTGAGCTCTACAACTGGAGTCAGTGACTACTACAAGAGAAAAATCATGCAATAATATATATATAACATATAGAGTAATAATATAGATAATATCATATTCATATTCAATATAGAGTATATCATATTCATTAAACTTAACTTGGCCTTCTACACTATTAGACTTCCCTCCTTTGTTTGCTCTTTATTCTCTTTTGAACAGAAAAAATTTCTGCTGTTCCTTTGTTGCTCCCTACTCTGTGCCCAAGAAATAATCAACTTTTAGCAGATAACTTCACTTTCCTCCTCTCAGTGAAAATATAAGTCTTCTAATGAGAGGTCTTTCAGATTCTCAGAAACAAAATGCATTTTTCCTTCCTATCCAAGAATGGACAAGTTATTAAAGTATTACTAAAGTTAATATTACTTCCTAAAATGTGGATCCATCCCAGTCAGCAGTTGTTACATACTGTAGCTTCGCGTTTCAAACAGAGCAGGCACAACTCATTCATCTAAAAAAAAAAAGAATTCAGAAGAATTAAAGAGGGAGAGTTCCAGTAGACTGATGGAGGATATTGGTACTTAGGTAGTGAGTGTAGTACATACTGTTAGTTTACAACTGAGTAAATTAATGTTATCACACACACACACACACACACACAAAATCAGATTAATCTTTTGTGATTTTTTTTCTTCTTAGTGATATACTCTTTATTACAACTTGTTGGATACTTTTTTTTTTTCCAATGCTAGGTTGTTTATTTCATAGATGTGATAGGTAAGGTTTGACGCAAGCCTGGGGATGAAACCAGTCCTTGCATTTGCTTTGTAAGTCTATTATTTAAACCGTTTCTATTCCCCCGAGGAGGTGCACTGTTCCTGGAGGTATTGCAATACCAGGTCGATGCGTGGAATGGACGGAGCAAGCGCTTATTCCATTTCCTAGTCCCAAAAGTCCATTTAATATATTGTCCTCAGATAGAGGACGTATCAGATATTAAACTGATAAGAACAGATACTACACTTGGTCTTAGCCAAAAGGCCGAGAAGCGATTGTTGTTGTATACTTTTTAAAGATTAAAATACAGAGAAGTGTGCAGGCTGTGTTTAGTTTGACTATTTTCAAAGTGAATGAACATTGAACCACCATTCAGATGATCATGTAGAATATTAACAATGTCTTCTGAAATCTCCCTCATATTCCTCTCAAATTCTTATCCTTTACAAAAGTATCCCTGAATTTTGATTGGGTGATTGATTTTTGCCTGCTTTTGAATACTTAGGGCCTCCAAGAAGACTCATCCTCAGTCATTCATATTGTCTACACTGCTGGTTATTGTGGGCTTTGCTTTCTCCCATTTTTAGTGCCTTTGCTCTCCATCAATTTAATATTTAAAAAACTTAATCATGTTATTCTTTTTTTTAATAGTTACTCATGATAATATTTGTGAAAAGAACTATTTGTTAAAATTAAGATTTTTATATTTTTGTGATTATGCATATATAACAAGCATTTTCTAATCACAATTTTTTCTGTCTAGGATTCTGTTACCTTTTATGCAGTCCTATGCAAGATCAGGAGGATTTTCCATCACCGGAAAGATCAAAACTGCACTCATAGAGAATGCAATCTATTATGGTACCTATTTACTGATTTTTGGAGCATTTTTAATTTATGTAGCTGTAAACCCACGTTTGCACTTAGAATGGTAAGAAAAGTTAACACTGTATGTTTATATTTGTTAGATTAATTTTTCTCATATATGTAGCTACTATATTTTGCAAAAAAATATGTCTTGCAGCTTTTTTAAGTTCTCAAAAAAATGTTTAAGTATTCCATGTTACTAAGAAGGCTTTATATATAGCTCAGACAAATGACTAATGCTTTATCTAATAATTGTTAAAAATATTAACCCTTAAGATTTTTGATAGACTTTCAAATTTTGTACATGACAGAATAACTGTATTTTTAAAATTAGTATTGGTGAAGACCTTTTTTTCCCCCTTACCACTTTGAGGGCATATTTATCTTTTTTTACCCCCTATACCAGGAATTCCTGGTAGTGGGACTGTCAAGATTGCCTCAGCATATGCAGCAGCACTTGGTGTTGAGTGCTGTAAACCACTGACTCATCTTCCAATCCTCCGCATATTTCTCTTTAATGTCAAATTTAGACATTGCTATACAATCGAAATTTATACTAAATCTGAGTATTCATGAAGGGCTAGCTATGAAACATTCAGCAATAATGGTACTTCTCACGGTTGTATCTGAAATTTATGTAGATCTGCCTGAACCCAAGTTTAAAAATTTGGTCAGCCTTCTCACAATATCAAATAAGAAAATACAGAATTTTCTTTAAAAATAAATGATACATATATTTTTCTTTTCTTTTTTATTTTTTTTTAAGTATTTTATTTTATTTTTTTTTAATTTATTTATTTTTAATTAGTGAATAACCGTGAGGGTACAGTTACAGATTTATACACTTTTGTGCTTATGCTTCCCTCATAAAAAGTTCGGGTACCCATCCCTTCACCAGTGCCCATTCTCCACCACCAGTAAACCCAGCATCCCTCCCACCCTCCCCAATCCCATCTCCCCTCACCCCACCCTGCCACTGTGGCAGGGCATCCCCTTCTGTTCTCTCTCTCTAATTAGTTGTTGAGGTTTGCAATAAAGGTGTTGAGTGGCCATTGTGCTCAGTCTCTAGCCCTCATTCAGCCCGCAACTCCCTTCCCCCACATGGCCTTCGACTACATTATAGTTGGTGATCCCTTCTCTGAGTTGCCCTTTCCCCAGAATGTGAGGTCAGTCTCCAAGCCATGGAGTCAACCTTCTGGTACTTATTTCTACGATTCTTGGGTGTTAGTCTCCCACTCTGTTATTCTATATGCCATAGATGAGTGCAATCTTTCTATGTCTGTCTCTCTCTTTCTGAATCATTTCACTTAGCATGAATCTTTTCATGCTGATCCACTTAAATACAAAATTCATGACCTCCTTTTTTCTAACAGCTGCATAGTATTCCATTGTATAGATGTACCAAAGTTTCCTCAACCAGTCATCCGTTCTAGGGCATTCGGGTTTTTTCCAGATTCTGGCTATTGTAAACAGTGCTGCAATGAACATACATGTGCCGATGTCGTTTTGATTATACTTTTTTGCATCTCTGGGATATATGCCCAGCAGTGGTATTGCTGGGTCAAATGGGAGCTCAACCTCTAGTTTTTTGAGAATCGTCCATATTGTTTTCCAGTAGGATACATATATTTTTCAATAAACTATCCTATATTCTAATTTTAGGAAAATAGCCATGTTTCCTGTGTTATATATAGTTTCTACTAGCAATTCCTCTCAACATTCTATGAAAACAAAGACTATCTTACTAAATAAGTAGGTCTAATTTCTCATATAAAATCTTAGCTGTTCTTTTTAGGTCAGTTTTTTTTTTTAAATATAAAACCTTTGAATAGCAGTTAGAATTATTAACTGTAGAAAAAAAACCTATCTTTCATAGCTGTCTGCTTATCTTTTATCTTTTTTAGGAACCAACTTCAGACAATTGGTATAGCTGCTGCAAATACATGGGGCCTATTTCTTCTTGTGTTGCTATTGGGGTATGGTTTGGTGGAAATTCCTCGGTCATATTGGAATGGAGCCAAAAGGGGTTATCTGCTTATGAAAACTTACTTTAAGGCAGCCAAATTGATGACAGAGAAAGCAGATGCAGAAGAGACTTTAGAAGATGTCATGGAGGTAAGTTTGAACCTCACAGACAACAGTCAGCAAGTTCTATGTATCTCCTTTTGGCTATAGTATTGGCTCGTTCCCACTGCAATCCTCCCCCTCACCCCATAAACACATTGATGTACTTTAGACTAAAAATATGGCAGTGTGCAATTCTGTAGAATACCTCTTCCATTAGGATGACTACTTATTGGCAATTTAATTACATGCCATATCTCTGCCTTATTGACACAAAGGTTCAAGAAGAATTTCACCAACAGTTCAGGGTTACTTGTTTTTTTAGAGTTTTTTTTTTTTTTCATTGTTTCCTCTTATACTCTCAACAGTCTACCAGGTTAGATGAGTTATATGGTTACATTGATAGAGTAGAAGTGAACATAGCAATCTGAGAACATTTCTTCCTGAGAATTTATCCACCAACTGGCTAGTTTCAGTAACAGAATGTTAAAGTCTCAGTATTAGAGGGTATCAGCAGGATTGTCTCTCTCTGAGGATTATGAGCAAATGTATGCTCTGCCTGTTTTCTAACTTCTGGTAGTATGCTGACAATTTTTGATGTATTTTGGCTTATAGATTTCTGCCTTCATATTCAGATGTGTTCCCCTGTGTGCTTGTCTGCCTCCAAATTTAACATTTATTAAAGGATATTAATCATGGGATTGGGGGGTCCACCTCTAATTAAAAACCTTTCATAATTTAATCACTTAAATCTGCAATAACCCTGTTTTCAGATTAGATCACATTCTAAGGTACTCAGGGTTAGAAAATAAGCTAAAAAGTTGGAATTGGCTCATGTCACAATTCAATCCATGGTACCTTCTCTGGTCTTCCAAACTCAGACATTTATCAACCATCTTATTAAGTGAGTGAGTAAATAAAAAAATGTGTATTGTTACTGAAATTTCATTTTCCTTTCAGCATTTGGTTTATAAAATACAAGCACTGGAGTAGAAAGCATTGAATCAAAATGTAGGCTTAAATATAAATAATATTATTTCAGATTTATGGTAGATATTGGCGTATTTTTCAAAAGATAATTTGAAAATAATTTTATGTTTAATTGTTTGAAATATTTGAAAATGTATATTTTAGTTTCAAAAATTGAGAACTCATGTTTTCAATGGGTTGTGGAGGTCGGCTGCCGGGACTGGTCCCTTGGAGCTGGATGGGCTCTCACCTGCCTCCCTCTGGGGCACCCCAAGTGGAAACAGCCTGGCGTGGAGTCCGGTGGCATGGTTATAGGGGCCTCGTTTTATGCTCCCTTCCAGGTGAAGCAGCTGTGAGTTCTGGACGGTGACCTATGAGATTATCTGGCGCCAGCAGGAGGTGGCTTATGGGCGTGACCCCTCAGTCACTGGAGACTGGGGGAAGCAGGCAGAGGATCTCTGCTCCTGGGTCCCGTTGAGCCAAGAGTCTAAGGTCACAAAGTTTCACATTACTGGGTTCTATGGGACTTCACTCCTGCGTGAGATTCGGCCCGAGTATGTGGAAAGCGGCCTGGGCATGGTGGCGGTTGGGTTGTGGAGGCGAGCTGCTGGGGCTGGGTCCCTTGGGGCGGGGGGCCCCCGCCATGCTCCAGGCTGCTTTCCACACACTCAGGCCGAGCCTCATGTATGAGTGAGTCCCTATCATAAGACACTCCCTACTCATTTTCCATAATTACCACACCATATTCGATGGAGTTCAGACAGTAGGCAACAAATCATAGAGGGAAATATATGCCTGACTGGGGACACCTGTAAAGGTGATTAGAGGCCGCCCCAAAAGCCTCCATCCCTCTCAGAGAGCCCAGCAAGCTACCGAGAGTATCCTGCCCGCACAGTAGAGCCTGGCAAGCTACCGGTGGCGTACTCGATATGTCAAAAATAGTAACAGTGGTGGTCCTCATTTCCCTGGCCCTGAAGGAGCCCCCCAATATGCCATCGGGTTTCATTAGCACATGACAGGGACTAATGTATATGTTACTGGTGCCCGCTTGAGCAAATCGATGAACAACAGGATGACAGTGTTACAGTGATGTTTTCAATAAAATAATTAGAAGATTATCTGCATTTCATAGTTTTTCCCTCCCAAACTGGTACTCAGTTCACTTGTTTCAGATTTTTACATTTATCAGTGAAAGGAATGGTATGTATATAATAAGTAGTGTGAGTTGAAATTAAACTTATAAGAATATGTATATTTTTAGAATATTCTTATTTGAAATATTTGCTCTCTAGAGACTATGTACTTTTTTTTCCTGTAGGAGGTTCGTAAAGTGAATGAAAGCATCAAGTATAACCATCCATTGAGAAAATGTGTTGACACAATACTAAGAAAGGTAAGTAAGTCATATACTCATCTGTTTCTTTGAAATATAATTTATTATAATAATTGTCACTGTCACTGTCATCTCCTTGCTCATCAATTTGCTCAAGCAGGCACCAGTAATGTTTCTATTGTGAGACTTGTTGTTACTGTTTTTTGGCATATTGAATACACCACGGGTATCTTTCTAGGCTCTGCTGTGTGGGCGAGATACTCTCGGTAGCTTGCCGGGCTCTCTGAGAGGTATCCAGAGTATATAGGATCATTCTATGATTGAAGTATTCTTAGTTCTTGCCCATTTTCTTTTTTTTCTTTTTTTTTACCTTCGTGCAAGCCAGTGCTCAGATTTTATTTAAGTTGGGGACCCTTTTCCTTTTCACTTCTATTTTTTTTTTTAAATTTAAATTTTATTGAATCACCATGTGGAGGGTTACATTGTTCTCAGGATTATGTCAGTTATACAATACTCAAACACCCTTCCCTTAACCCATGCCCATATTCCATCACCAACCACCCCATTATACCTCCCGCCCCCTCCCGCCCCCCCCCAGTCCCCGCCCTTGTAAGTGATAAGTTTCACTTCGTTTACGCTTTATCTTGGTTACAGTGCATGTTTCAACATATAACTCACTATTGTTGCTAGGGTTTCCCCCCAAAAAAGAAAAGACAGTCCCACTGTCAAGGAAGCATTTGATGGCTCTCCATTGCTGAGAATGTAGAGATGTTAAGTCCCGCTGTTTGTTGCATAACTTTTCTATTTTTTTCCCCCCTCGTCCCGCGCCACCGAGTTCACGCCTGTTTAGTAATCACCATGCTGCCTGACAAAGGGAAAACAAACCAAAATAGATGGTTATTTCCCGTCATCAGCCGGCGTGGGGCTCTGGCTTAGTTGATAGTCTGGTAGAATGTCTGCAAGCAGTTTCTGGAACCAAAAGTAATACGCTGGTATTGGCCCCGGCTCAAGATTCCACCAGCGTCCCGCTGTTCCAAGTACATAATAATTTATTCCCTTGTATCCCATTCCCACGCCACCAGGTCCGTGTCAGCTTAATGGACATCATACTATGGTTAACGCCACGTCGCGTTTCTTCCCGAGAAAGAAGGATATTTCTTCTCAGCCGGCGTGGGGATATGGCTTAGTTCAGTCTATAGAGATGGCTACCACTTTGGTAGCCTTCAATATTTCAGCAAAAGACTTACTATTCTTGTTAGGATTTCCCACCAAAATCCGACCCGTTAAAAAGGAACCATTTCATATTGGTGATGATTAAATGACAATAGGTTGCTCGGCCATGGCAGCGGCCTCGCGGCTTTGAATTTCCATATAAAGTCCAGGGAAAGTACAGCCAGAAATTACACGTCGCTACAAACTTTAACCCTATTATGGTCCCCCCAAAGTCCAACCCATTACAAAGGAACCATTTCATATTGCCGATGATTAGATGACATTAGGCTGCCGCAGCCGCATGGTTTTGGGTTTCTATATAAAGTCCAGGGAAAATTCTGCCTGAAATTCTATCACTACAATCTTTTACCCTTCAACAAAAAACTCAGTACTATTGTTTGGAGTTTCCCCCCAACGGTAAGCCCTGCCAAAAAGGAACATTTACACGTTGCTGACAATCAAGAGATATTAGGTTGTGTGGTTGCTATCGGTTGCGCGGCTGCAATAGCAGCTGCGCGGTTTTGGATTTCTATATGAAGTCCAGGGAAAATTCTTTTGGTAGTTGCATCACTCGCTGGCAGCGCCTGGGCCAGTAGCTCCGAGCACACAGTTTGGAGGCATTTTGGGGGTGCCGCTCGTGTCCAAAGTGGTTCAGTTGCCTCCGGGGTCGATCTCACGCGGGGCCGGAAAGGAGCGTCCCCACATGGCTCTGTGCTTAAATGTGGGCTGGCACAGGGCGGATCCGGAAGTCCCGCCCCATCGGCTTTCCCGGGCTTCCTACATAGTCTAAAAACCAGCTATTGCCTCGCTGCGTTCAAAAACAAAGAGTTGAGAGAGAAAAGACCATACCCTGCTGGCAGCGCCTGGGCCAGTAGCTCCGAGCACACAGTTTGGAGGCATTTTGGGGGTACCGCTCGTGTCCAAAGTGGTTCAGTTGCCTCCGGGGTTGATCTCTCGCGGGGCTGGAAAGGCCCATTTTCTTTAAATGTGAACCATACACCAATAGTTAGTAATTGGTACGTAGAATTTATTCTTATTTATTGCAGATTTAACAATTACTGGTAGTTTTTTCCATCAGAATGGGTTTATAATGGTTATGTTAAGTAACCACTTGTAAAAATAAATTGGGGCTTCAAAAACTCTTACTCATATTTTGTGTCATTTTATACTGTTCTAACACAAAATGACATTTTAATGAATAATTATGAAATATTTTTAAATGAGTAATTTTGACATGTTTTAACATAGATACTTAATAAGAAGCCACCATGCAGTTAAGGTTTTTATTTATTAGCATTAAATTAGGGTATCACAGCCTTCCAAAAGGGATTATTTCAGAAATGAGTCTCAACTTTTCTATTATGCAATGACTAGACTATTTTTTCTTATATTTTAAATCTTTTGTACTTGGGGCTGGAGCGATAGCACAGCGGGTAGGGCGTTTGCCTTGCACGCGGCCGACCCCGGTTCTAATCCCAGCAACCCTTATGGTCCCCTGAGCACTGCCAGGGGTAATTCCTGAGTGAAGAGCCAGGAGTAACCCCTGTGCATCGCCGGGTGTGACCCAAAAACCAAAATAAATAAATAAATAAATAAAAGTGTGCGTATAAATTTGAAAAAAAAAATCTTTTGTACTTATTAGTTCTTGTTCATTTTGGCAAATAGTATTAAAAAACTAAGTCTCGAATTATTTTTCTCTTGTTTAATACCTTTGAGACTAATTCATAGAAAAGTTTTTTTGCCCAGGTTCGTATAATAAAAGATTAAAAATGGGGCCAGTGACACTAAATCGTGTCTTAGTTTCTTTGTACCATTCCTTTCAAAAATTCAGCCTTTTAGATTTGTTGTGATTATTACTGACTTAGGAACATAACTAGGTTTTACTAGGTACATGCATAGAGCAAGAGTAGATAGAGCAGAGGTGCCCACGTTTCAAATACCAGTTGCTTTATGTATATGTGCTTTCCTGCCTACACATCCCCAGTGTAGTTGAACATAATCTATAAAGATTAGAGTCAGTACAAGTAAAAGGAAGCCCAGTATGTCTTTTGCAACATTGTCAAGAAAGCATCAGTGACTAAAAATCTGCCAACTAAAAATCCCCAGCTGGTTCAGGGATTCAGTACAATGGTTTGAGTATGCAGTGCTGCTTAGTGCTGGGGCCTCCGGGACACACACACTGCTTGGGGGTCTCTAAGGCTGCACATGGCAATGTTCAGGGGACCATATGATGCTAGTACTTGAACCTGGGGTCAGTGTGCCCTAGCCTCTGTCTGTCTTGTCCCAGAAAGTAGCTGTTTTTAAGAAAATCAGAAATGCCCAAGGTTGAAATATTTTTAACAAAAATTAAATTATCTTTTTCGCAAGTAAGAATTAAGAGAAAAACTTCTTGATCCTTTCAGTGCCCTGTAGAGTATCAGGAAAAAATGGGGAGGAATATGGACGATTATGAAGATTTTGAAGAAAAGCATAATACCTACCCTAGTGAAAAGAGTCTTGTGAAGCTACATAAACAGGTAACTTTAGTAATTTCATCTATCTTACTTATTGGTGATTTTAGATTCATAATTACTATCCACAAAAAACTGTTGAGTGAAGTTGTATCTGGAACGTCTTTGAATTTTCCTTATTGTTAATCCCCTTCCCACCTTCCCTTTGTTGTTCTTGTTGCAAAGATGGGGATTGCACGTATTTGTCTGAGTGTTCACTAGGGCGGGTCTCTCACACTTTAGTAATGGTGCTTGAATGTCTGTGCTTGACCAGGGATCACACTTATTTCTTTGTTACAACAACAGATTCCTTTTTTAAAAAAAATTATTTATTTTTATTGAATCACCGTGAGATACAGTTACAAGCTTTCATGTTTGAGTTTCAATCATACAATGATCAGACACCCATCCCTCCACCAGTGCACATTCTCCACCACCAATGTCCCCAGTATACCCCCCCTTTCCAACCCTCCCCCTGCCTCCATGGCAGATAATTTCCCCTGTACACTCTTTCTATTTTGGGGCATTAAGGCGTGCAATACAGATACTAAGAGGTTATCGTGTTTGGTCCTTTATCTGCTTTCAGTACACATTTCCCATCCCAAACGATTCCTTCAACCATCATTGACTTAGTGATCCCTTCTTTATTCCAGCTGCCTTCTCCCCCAGCTCATGTGGCAGGCTTTCAACTATGGGGCAATATTCCTGGCCCTTGTGGCTACTGTCCTTGGGAGTCCATCTGATATTGTTATTCTATACTCCACAAATGAGTGCAATCCTTCTGTGTCTGTCCCTCTCTTTCTGACTCATTTCACTTAGCATGATACTCTCCATGTCCATCCACTTATAAGCAAATTTTATGACTTCATCTCTCCTAAAAACTGCATAGTATTCCATTCCATAGTATTCCATGTACCAAAGTTTCTTTAACCAGTCGTCTAACAACAGATTCTGGTTCCAGTTTTTACCCAGGGCTTTCTGTGGCACTTACACATGTGTTTTTCTCAGTCACACTCCTGGACACAGTGTTCACACACATATGGAAATTGCAGTGCTTACAGGGAATTGCACACTTTAGTTGCAGTGTGTAGTTACATAGGTTGCACACACCTATGTAACTACACACTGGAGGACGTACTTTCTTTTGAGGCACCAAGGATCCCAGACAGCAGAAGCACCAACATGTGAGCAGTGCCATGAGTGGAACCCATGGCAGCGTCATGCATAGAGAGCAGATGATTTTTGCCACCACATCGTCCTCTGAGCCCTTATTATCATTGTTCCTTGAAGTATTTTGACTTTGTGTTTTTTAGCAGGAGTAATATTTGGGAAGGAAGACGTTTTTAGCCTTTGAGCCTAACTTTGCATATATTATAGAGTATTAACACACTTATCTCTGCCTGTTAAATGACATTAGTGCTTCCTTATTATTATGACAACCGAAACACACTGCCATGTAAGGCACTGATGGATCAGAATACTGAAGTACTGAAGGGCATACTCATTCTGTTTTTTGGTTTTTTGGGGTTTTTTTTAGGTCATTTATGCAGTTCAGCGGCATCGTCGAACTCAAGTACAATGGCAAATTCTTTTGGAACAAGCATTTTACCTAGAAGATGTAGCCAAAAATGAAACTAGTGTTACCCATCAGTTTGTTCACACCTTTCAGTCACCGGAGCCAGAAAATAGATTAATTCAGTATTTTTATAATCCTACAGTTGGTATGTAGTTTGATACAAATTTCAGTTTATTAATGATAATTATTTTGAAGGAAGAAACAGAGTTTCACCAATTTGGCACTTCATCTGTATCTGTGTACAACATGTGTGTTGATATTATATATCTGATAGGCTCCCTACTTATAAACTATTTTACTTGTCATAAATATAAAATATGTTAGTTTCCATTGTTACTGTGCATATAACCAAAATTATATTTTAAAGTATATCAGGATATTAAGTATGTTTCATACTCATATTCTATGTTATGATAGTTTTTAGTGAAGCAAAATATGTATATTGAAAGAAACTTAAAGAAATGTGAGAGAGAGAAAGAGAGGAATGCATGTTCAAGAGAAAATACTGACTTTTCCAGAGGAGAGAAAGCCAATAATTAAAATTTTAAGCAATTTTACAAGTTTGGATCACTGCTTCATTCTCAAATTGCTGCTAAAATATTCTCCAAAGACGTTCTCTTTGATTATTTACATGTATTAGTCTGTTTACAAGATCTACACTCAAGAGTCATCATTGCTTTATTTTCCTTATTAATTATATGGCACTCCAGAATTTCAAATGCTTACTGATGAGGAGGAAGAACTTGCATAAATAAAAATTGCCAATAAACTAAGAGGAAAGCCAGGATTTCAGATTTCAGCCTCTCAGGATAGGGAATGTCTTGAAAAAGCGCTTGTCTAAAATACCATTTCAAACATCAACAATAAACTGGTCCTTGTGTTGGAGAAATAATACAGGGGTTGAGGCACTTGCCTTGCATTTTGTCAACCCTAGTTCTGTCCTGGTCCTCCAGGTATCACCAGTGTTAGCTCCCTGAACTCATAGCTAGGAATAAGCCTTGAGTACCACCTGGTGTGGCCCCAAGACAAAATACTGATTTTCACAAATACTGACTTGACCATTAGACTTCAAATAGGTTAGGTGTGACCTTACATAAAGTGGTAGATGGAAAGAAAAGTATAAAAACAGATGCAAGATCTACAGAGGTTAGAATTGGTGAAGTTACTTTCTTCCAGATTCTATTTTAAATGAAGCATAGAAGAGATTTTGGAAACTTGAGGAAAGGAGAGACGTTGTAAAATATTTGCTTAGGAGAGCGGGCATAGAATATTGGTGAATGATAACAGGTTAGCCAGTTACTGCTCAGTGTCCATTTGAAGCTAATGATTAAGAATTTAAAGGAGGAACAGTTAATCAGTTTGTTTCTTTAACTCTTGCAATGTGCCACTCCCTAGACGTAGACTCATTGAAGCTTGGGATTTGGATCTCTCCAGGCTGTGGCTTAGCTTAGCAAGTAGAGAGAAAGGAACGGAGAAAATAAATAATAGAAATCATAGTGTTGGTTATCCCAGAGACTCTGGAATCCAAGATAGGTTTGAGAAAGCAGTTAGGGGTACCAGGATGTTAAGGGATGTGAAGTGGTGTTAAACATTATAAAGGTGGTAAAATTAATGGACTGTTAGTCCAGGCAGAGTCATAATCAAACTTAGAATACTTGAAGAAGATTCATATTGAGTTTATAAAAAATGGTTATAAAGAACGGTTGGAGTTCTTGGCAGTGATTGGTATAGGGTGAATATGAGAATGAGTTGTTGAGGAAAGGTGAAGGAAACGATATTTGGAAAAGAGATCCAGAAGTGAAAATCCAGGGAACTGATAAGGTAGTTTATATAGATATTGAAATGGCTTGGAATTATGTAAGTTGAAAAGTGCGCCAGCTGCTCCAAGTCCTCACTGAATGAGGTTGATAATGTAGTTTTCTCAATTTTGTACGCACTTTTTTTTAAAAAAAATTTTATGTAGAAGTCAAACTTAGCTAAAAGTCTCCAATACAATACAAAGATTGTCATAATCTCCTGTCTTGGTTACTGTGTTTATTCTTTTTCTATTTATATTTTATTTATCTTTTCAGAGTTAAATGTCAGCATAATGCTTCTTTGATCCTAACCATTTCAGTGTATATTTTCTAGAAATTTGACTCTTTTTTTGAGGGGGGGGCGGGGCACTGCATGGGAGCTATTCCTGATTCAGTATTTAGGGAAGGTCACTCCCAGTGGTGCTGAGGGGACCAAATGGTGCTACGGATGAAAACTAGGGCTCCTGCATGCAAACACTTCAACCCTTTCATATCTCTCCCCAGTCCAAGAAATTTTCTTAGATTATATAATGATCAAATGATCAAAATTAGGAAAGTAACACCATTATAGTACTGTTACCTCCAGACCTTATTAAAAGTTTGCTAATCATTCTAGTACTATTCTTGAGGGGCAGGGGTAGATGGGGGGTGGGAATTCAGATAATGCATTGCATTCGGTTGTCATGTCTCTTTAATCTCTTTTCATCTGGCACAGTTTCTGTTTCTATTTATATTTTATGTCATTGACACTTTTTAAGAGTTTTAAAAGTTTTTATTGAGTGTCTTTAAGTTTAATGCTTCTCTGATAGAGGCAAGTTTTGCATATGGGTCAGCAGTTCTATAGTAGTAATATACTCTCTCAGTACTTCATGGTAGGAGATACCTGATGTCAGGTTGTTTCATATATGGTCAGTGAGCATTTGGTTAGGATGGTGTTGAACTAGTTCTGTCTTCATTTTATAATTGCTAATTTTCTCCTTTCAGTTATATGTCTTATATATAGATCTTTTGAAATAATGTAAATGCCCTGTTACTCTTCTGGTTTCCTTAATCATTTTTTCTTTTATCTTCCAGAATGGTACTGGGAATGTCTTTTGCGACCATGGTTTTATAGGATACTTGCTGTGGTTTTGTCCATCTTCTCTGTGATAGTTGTGTGGTCAGAATGCACTTTCTTTAGCACAAGGCCTGTCTTATCCCTCTTTGCAGTCTTCATACAGCTGGCCGAACAAACATATAATTATATTTATATTGAGGTTAGTTTATTTCATATATCATAAATCAATGTCAATTTATAGCTAATTCTTAAATGTTGTCTCTTTTCTCCATATACTTTTTCTGTTAATTATGAAAGTAGTAATGTTTCCCAGTAATATTATTCACATTTTCTAAATGAGCTTAATCAGTTTACCCACTCTATGAAAACTAAGAACTGTATTTGTGGAAAGAGGGAAGGTGCAAAATAGTGCAGTATTTTTAATGAGAATACTTTGATTCTGTTTATGCCAGTACGTATAGACTTAATGTGAAGAATTACCAGGTAATAGGACAATAGGCTCACTCAGAAGTGTATTTGAAACTATTAAATAGCATAGAAATGATTGAGTTGTAAAATTTTTAATGCAGTTTTATTTTCTTCTGTGACTAAAAGGAAGCTTACTATTTTAATTTTAGCTGGAAATAAGGACTAATACTTAGGATAGTATCTAAAATGCTGAAGTCTTAAATTATGTTTGTTTTTTTCCCCCCAGATTGCTTGCTTCCTTTCCATCTTTTTTCTAAGTATTTGTGTTTATTCTACTGTGTTCAGGATTCGTGTATTTAACTATTATTATTTGGCTTCACATCACCAGACTGATGCTTACAGCCTTCTTTTCAGTGGCATGTAAGTAGATTTTGTTTAGAAACAAAGGAAATGTCTCCATTGCTTGCATTCTTGTGAATCTCTTTTATTTCTTATCAATGATACCCGTGTTTCTGTGAGTTGCTTCATTAGTTTTAAGCATCAATTGTTTGTTATTGCTTGCTAAGTCCTGCTTGAAGTTTAAGATTAAAGGTATGCTAGTTTAGGAAGGAGAAGAAAGATATAGGGACTCCAAATTTATCAACTAGAGGTTTAATTAAAGATTTGTAAATAGTAGGAATATTTGGGAGTTTAGAGACTACATCAAACCTAGAGAGTGTTCTAAGATTCAGTGACCTCAAAATGAATTGCCTTGGTACTATCAAGAAAACCAAATGTATTTATTTTCACTAAGATGATTTTTAAGAGTTTGTGGTACCAAGGATGGATCCCAGAACCTCACACATACAGGGTATATGCTCCAACACTGAGCTATATTCTCCAGTTTAACAAGTTTGCAGAGAGGACTCCAGCAAGGTTACATAATTTATTATTTATACTTACTGTTATGTCGGTCATATTAAATATCTACAAAGACTGAACTTAGGGAAGTTCACTGAGAAATTGATTTAAAATACATTATCAATACTTTTTAGAAAAACCTTTGTATACCCCCAAATTACAGACTCATAGAAAGTCGCAAATATAATACACAGAGCCCTATTAACCTTCCCTCACCTCCTCCAATAGATTTTTGTAGAGCTCTTATACAATATCAGAATCAGGAAATTTACATTAATACTTTATTGTTAGAGACCTTATTTAGTTCACTCAATTCTTTGTGTGTGTGTGTGTGTGTGTGTTGTGTAGATTGTTTAATCACTATAATTAAGACATGCAGCTCTTCTATTACTACAAAAGAGCTTTTGTTATTACCTCTTTGTTTTGGCATCCTTTCTTAATTTTTCTTTACCCTTAATTTCTGACTCTGTAAATTAACAAGTTTCTCTTTTTATCTGGGCAAAACTGAACTCTAACAATTCCTAATGTCTGTAATTGTCAGAGACTTGATAAAGTGCAATTTCAGATCTTTTATGAACTGAGTACAATTCACTTTGATACCAGTGTTGTCATCCTGCTGAGACAGAGTGCATAGATGCAGACTTGAAAGAAGGGCATGCAGAGGTATTCCACAAATTTTTGGGATAAGCAGTTGGCAAACACGAACAACCTAAGCAGATAACAGTGCCTAGAGTTTTGCCATGTAGGTGTTGCTAATTTTGGAGCAAACTGGTTATTAGGATTTTCAGACTGGATACAAAGTAAATAAGGGCAGTTCACATTAAGAATTCAAATGTGAAGGAGGCAGAGATAGCCCATGGGAGTCCTGGGTTCAATCCTTGACACCACATTGTCCCCTGAGCACCCCTGGGAGCAGCCCTTTCGCATACAGTGACACCCTAAACCAGAAAAAAAATTACATATATGTATGTGTGTATGCATATATATGTATATATTTTTAAATGTAAGTGGCCCAAGTATGACTCAGTGGTAGCGCACCTCGTAGACATGAGGCTTTGAGTTTGATCCCTCGCATTGCCACACATGCTGAGTAGAATGCTGGTAGCACTGCTGTTTGTGATAGTACCATAGCAAGACATGTGTGTATGAGCACCACAGCCCAATGTGTGATCCCCAGCAAGCACTGCAACCAAAATGTGTGTGAGCACTACAACTAAAGGGTGTCCCTGCTAACTACCACAGGCAAGTTTTTCTAACTCTGGAGAGCTGAGCAATGGTAACAGCAAAGGGCAGGGAAGGCTGAAAATTATTTTAAATATTTAAAATTTAAGATAAGAGAGACAGTATATCTTAGAGTGCTTGATTTGCATGTGGTTGATCCTGATCCAATCTTTGGCTCTGTCTGTGTTCCCCCACTCACTGCCAGGACTTATCCCTGAGCACAGAGCCAGATGTCAGCCCTAAGAATCACTGGCTGTGATCCAAAACCCATTGTCCTCCACTATTTAAAATTAAAAGTGTACTACAAGAAAAAAATATTAGTTACAATTATCTGAAATAATGTTAGTAATTTTCAGTATAATATTAAATGTATTTTCAACTTTATTTTTGCTATATTCTAATTTATAAATGCTTATTGCAGGTTGTTTTGCCGTTTGACTCCTCCATTATGTCTTAACTTCTTGGGTTTGACCCATATGGATTCATCCATCTCTCACCAGAATACACAGCCCACTGCCTATACATCTGTAAGTATAGTCAGAAACAACTTTTTAGGACTGGAGAAATAGGTCAGTGGGCAGAAAGGGTTGCTTTGTTTGCAGAATGCCTGGGTTTGATTCCTGGCACCACATGGTCCACTGAGCACTGATGGAAGAAATCCTGAGCACCAATTCAAGAGTGAAATTTCTTTTAATTCTGGGAAAAGAGCTCTATACATTATCATGATTTTTAGTAGGTAAAATTGTCATTTAAAAATTAGCTTTTAAAAAATTTAAAGATTGCTGATGACCAATAAAATTGATTTTATTCTCTTATTTTAAAGTGTTTCACATAAGTTGTACAACTGACAACCTGTATATAGGCCTGAACTATGATATTAGATTTCATATTTACTGTCTTAGTACACAAAATATTCATTAATATGGAATGCTGTTTTATTTATATTAAACCTTAATAAACAAATTAAGATATAACTGACTATAGGATAACATTGTGTTTGTTCCTTTAGCCTTGCTGCCTGGAACTTAGTTTACCTTAAAGCAGTGTCCGTTCTGTATGGACACAGGAAGACAGTTAATATTATGCTTTGTAACTTGGGAGCTTATTGACTCCAATAATATTTACTCTTGGGCATCTGCTTTCTCAACTCAGTTGCCCTTGTTCCTAGCACCCTAAAAGCAGGGACCCGACAAGGGACAGAATGAACCCAGAGCAAGCTGTGAGCCACCCTGGCATCGAAATGGGCCAGGCCAAAGCACCACGATACTCAACTATAAATTGAGAGCATGGTCACACATATGCTGTCATGATCCGAAGGTAATGAGACTAGGACCCTGCTGGGGTTAGGAAGACTAACCTGGTCTGAGGACTGTGGTGTGGAATATGTAGTGAAATGTCTTCAGGAAGAACCAAACTTTAAGTTTAATATCTATCTTACTGTGCTCATACAGAATGATATTGCTAGAAATACTAGAAGTAGATTTACTACAACTAATTAAGTGGATTATTAGCTGAGGAAAGAAGGAAGCAACACACCATGGATGGGATTCCACCCTTAAGTGGATCTCCTCGTAATCTGGAGTAATCTCCTTAGATGAGATTTTGTTAATCTCCTGGAGAAGTGGTTTTACCCGTCTTTGTTGATTTGTTAATGTTCAACTCATCTATGTGTCACCGCCCTATGTGATTGCTATATAAACTAAGACTATAAGAGAAGTAGGGGAGAAGACACAGAAGAGGGGAGAAGACAGAAGTGGAGAGAAGACAGAAGCAAGGAGAACACACAGAAGCAGGGAGAAGACGCAGAAGCAGAGCACAAAGCAAAAGAGAATCAGGGAGTCATCGGAGCCAGAAGCAGGGGAAAGAAAGAGCACAAAGCAAGTGGGGCTCCAGAGACTGAAGCAGAAAGGCTCCAGAGAGAGAGATCAGAAGAAGAGAGATTGGAAGAGACCAGGAGATGCCAGAGACAGAGGTCAAAAGAGACCAGAGGAGAGACTACAGAGACAGAGTCAGAGATAGAGAGACAGACAGAAGAGAATACAGTGGCACACACAGAAGCAGAGCACAAGGAGGGGCATGCCGATCTGGTCCATACACTGTGGCTCAAGAGCACTGAACTCAAGCAGCAAGAGAGAGAGAGCACACTGCCCTAGAGAGCCCGTGAACAACACACATCACATCCCCCTTTCCGCGCTCACTCATCTTTGTGTCTTTTACAACTGACATAACATTTACTAATTTAAGGCATAAAATATACTGAGTTGTTATGTACTGTTAAATGTTTACATAATTTAATTACTATTCACTTCACATTGTTACATTTTTTTAAATTGTGACGAGAATTTAAAAATCAGTTCATCAAATATGTTTGTTTCTGCTTTTTATAGTTAAAATCTATTGAACTTTTTATGGACCAGTGTTCTAAAAATGTAAAAGAATAAAAAATGTAGAATTTTACTGATTAATTTTTTTTCTTGCTCTTCAGATTATGGGTTCCATGAAAGTTTTATCCTTTATTGCAGATGGGTTCTATATATATTATCCTATGTTGGTGGTAATTCTGTGCATTGCTACTTATTTTAGGTAAGAAAATTAATATTTTTCTTCATACTGTTAGTCTGATCTAGATATCCTTTCTCCTTAGAGCTCTTTAAACATCTGTTCATTGGATTTTGATTGTTTCATTGTTTCTGTGAGGGAACTAGGGACCCTTTTAAAAGATTGCTTGAGTTATTAGGTCAGATTTCCCTTTTTAAAAAACGGAGGGGAGGAAACTTAATCAATTTTGAATAATTAAGTTACAAAGTGAGAGGAGTAATTGCAGAATCTTAACTCTTTAAATCCTTGTCTTTGAAACTGACAACCTGTAGGTTATAAACCATCTCCTATTCCCTGCCTAGTGCAGCTTTTATCTAGAAATATTAATTGATGTTAGGTTTTTCTTCAAATTATCATTAGGTTTCTAGATGATTCAGACTTCAGTCAATGCAAAGATTCAAATAGAAAGCTTTTGTAATTAGGCAGTATATATAGTATATGTGGACTGGAGCAATAGCACAGTGGGTAGGGCGTTTGCCTTACACGCAGCTGACCTGGGTTCAATTCCTCTGTCCCTCTCGGAGAGCCTGGCAAGCTACCAAGAGTATCTTGCCCACATGGCAGAGCCTGGCAAGCTACCTGTGGCGTATTCAGTATGCCAAAAACAGTAACAAGTCTCAAAATGGAGATGTTACTTGTGCCCGCTCAAGCAAATAAATGAACAACAGGATGACAGTGCTACAACAGTGCATATAGTATATAAGACTGGAGAGTATATACATGATCTGCCTTTTTTGGTTTGATATTTTTGTTTTGGAACCACAACAGTGCTCAGGCTGGGGCTGGAGCAATAGCACAGCGGGTAGGGCATTTGCCTTGTACGCAGCCAACCCAGGTTCAATTCCCAGCATCCCATATGGTCCCCTGAGCACTGCCAGGAGTAATTCCTGAATGCAGAGCCAGGAGTAATCCCTCTGCATTGCCGGGTGTGACCCAAAATGCAAAAAAATAAAAAATAAAATAAAATAAAAAAAAAAACCCAAACCAAAAAACAGCAGTGCTTAGGCTTACATCTGGTTTTGTGCTTCAGGATCATTTTTGGCAGTGCTCAAGAGACTATGTGTGTTAGGGATTGACCCAGGGTTGGCCACATACAAGACAAACCCCTCAACCCGTACATAGTATCAGTCTGGCCCTGCTTTTTTCTTTCTTCTTCTCCTTCTCCTCTTCTTCTTCTCCTTCTTCCTTCTTCTTCCTTCTTTCTTCCTTTATTTTTCTGGTTTTTGGGCCACACCTCCTTTTTTTTTTAAATAGTGTGAGTGGTAGAATCTTGGCAGAGGGCAGAGGTAAGACTCAAGAGGAATTTAAGGACAAAGGTGCTTGACTTTTTTTTTTTTTTTTTTTTTTTTTTTTTTAAATTTTTATTAAATCACCATGTGGAAAGTTACAAAGTTCTCCGGTTTATATGTCAGTTATACAATATTCAAACACCCATCCCTTCACCAGTGCCCATATTCCACCACCAGAAACCCCGGTATACCCCCCGCCCCCACCCCCTACCCCCTACTGTATAACTAATGAATTTCACTTCGTTTTTTCTTTACCTTGATTACATTCCATAATTCAACACAAAACTCACTATAGTTGACATAACTCTCTCTCTCTCTCTCTTTTTTTTTTCTCTTTTTCCTTTTCCCTTTATTTTTTTTCTTTTTCCCCCTCATCCCCCTTCCTGCGCCTCATAGTATGGTGTACGCCACGCCACGTCGGCCAGCGTGGGGCTTTTGCTTAGTTCACAGTCCAGAGGTGGCTGCTACATTAAAAACCTTCAATATTTTCAACAAAAACTTACTGTTATTATTTGGAGTTTCCCCCCAAGTCAGACCTGTTCAAATGGAACCAATTCACATTGCTGACAATTATAAATGTTAAGTCGCGCGGACGCGGCAGCGTCCGCGCGGTTTTGGGTTTCTGTATAAAGTCCAGGGAGAATTCTGCCAGAAATTACATAGCCCAGCTCACAGTCCCAGTGCATTGCTGTAAGAAGTCTCTGAATTCAAAGTCTTTAGGCGCCGCAGAGGGTCCGATTCGCGCTCAGCAGCTCCGGGTTTATCTGGGCCGAGGGCGTGCCGGTTACGCCCCCTTCCCATGAGTTCCTGGGAGCCCCCAAAGTAAAATCCGAATACCTGTGGGTCTGGAATCAGAAGATGGCGCCTGCCACATGGTGCCGCCAGCCCGCCGCTTTCCATGCAGGAAGACAGGGTGGGGGGGGAAAAAATCCACCCCCAGCAGCACCGAGTTGTAGCCCAGTTTGGTGTCCCAATGCATTGCTCTCCGGTGCTGCGCTGGATGCCCGAATGTGTTACATCTTTGGAGTCAAAGTCTTTAAGCGCCGCAGAGGGTCCGATTCGCGCTCAGCAGCTCCGGGTTTATCTGGGCCCAAAGGTGCTTGACTTTTAAGGTAGGGTGCTTGCTTTGCACATGGCCAACTCAGATTAAATCCCTGGCAGCCCATATAGTCCCCCTGAGCCGGGAATGATCCCGAGCACAGAGCCAGGAGTAATCCTGAGCACTGTCAGGTGTGCCCCTCAACCCCAACATAATAGATGTTTTTGTAATTTGGGGAAATAGCATGAAGGAGTGCAGGCTTTGCATGTGGGAGCCCCTGGTTTGCTCCCCAGTGCATGGGTCCCTGGCCACCATTGGAAATGATCTAAAACAAAATAAGAAATATTTTGTTGGGGCTAGAGAGATAGTGTAGAGGTTATTGCACTTGCCTTGCATGTAGATAACCCCAGATTTGGCCCTAGTACCTAGTACCATATATGGTTCCCCAAGTATCAATATGACTGATCCCTGAGCAGAGTCAGGAGAAAACTCAAGTACTCGTGAGAGTGATCCAAACCTATGTATTCAAGTACTTGCTACCCAAAACCTAAACACACACACACGGTACACCCCAAATACCACTCTTTAAAATATGTTTTTTGTGGGGCTTGCACACAGCCAACTTAGATTCTGTCCCTAACATCCCATATGTCCCCTGAGCATCTCCAGAAGTAACTCCTGAGTGCAGAGCTGGCAGAACCCCTGAGCATTTCCTGCTGTGGCCCAAATAACAAAAACTAACAACTACAACAAAAAGGCATTATACGGATCAGGTAATGGATGGGATAGTTCTTTGTCTACTCTAAAATTTTAATTCCTTAAAATCATCAAGAATTATCATGTCTAAAGCAATCAATTTAAGTATAGTTTTAGACTTACTTAGTATCAACTAATTAGACAAATTTTGCCAGTGTCTTTAATGAATTAAAAACTTTGTATTCCTTAATTTGCAAAGTATTTCTCAAGATATCCTGTTATAAAAATATAGGAAGCAATGACCAACCATTTAAGTGGCATTTTAATGGGTTTATGGTGCTAGAATTGGTCTAATTTCCAGTTACTAGTAGCACAGTGTTAGTCAGTTTTAGTATTTAGACTTAACTAAAGTGTAAGGCTTTTTTTTCTGACAGAAATGATCTCATGTGCAATTTTTCATCCTGGGGTCTAGAATACCCACAATTATTTTAAATAAAGATGGTAAAAGTTAAAGTAAAATAATTAGTAGGACCACCTACCTGTGAAATTTCTATTTTATTCAATATTAAGTCCTAAACATTTCTTACATATTGAAGCAAACATTCATTAAGAATAAAACAGAATTTTGCACATTGTTAATGTTAAAATGATAGATATTTGCTTTATATATTTCACTGTATTTGATTCCTCCCAACTTACATATTCCTGCATTCTTACTTTCTTCTACTTCCTTTTTCTCCCTTTATATGTTCACACTTTTGTTTTATGAGGGGAAGTGAGTAGGGGACATGAGTGGAGGTGTTGGGCCACAGCCAGTGGTGTTCAGGGCTTACTCCTGGCTCAGGACCCAGGGATCACTCCTGGCAGTGTTGCGGGACCATCTGAGGATCAAACCCAGGTCATCCACGGGCAACACAAGCACCCTACTCACTGTACTATCGCTCCATCCCCCATGCTTCTGTCTTTTGAAATAGTTCGAGGTGAAAATGTTTAAGAATAAGGTAATAAGAACTTGGTGTTTGTTTTGTCTTGATTTAAAATTTCAACCCCAAAATTGATATTTGCAAGATATCTAGCCCTTTGAACCTCTGTTTCTTAATAAAAGTGATATTTGTATCTTAGATCATTACTCCCTAGATTACTGATTTAGGAAGGATATCAATTCAGGATCAGCCAGGTGGAAGGAGATTCATACGGCCAGGTATAAGGAAAAGATACAGAACCTGAATTTTCAGGCTCTTCATTATCTTTAGACGTACTTGAGTTCTCTAACTTGGAAAAAAGTTCTCTGAAATCCCTTCTTTAGGGTTTTCTTGAAACTTCGTTACATAGGCATGATTGATTAACTCATTGACCATTTGGCAGTTGGATTTAACCACCAGCCTTTCTTTCCTCTCTGGAATCCAAGGGGCTAGAACTGAAAATTCTAACCATGTAACTATACTTAAAGTTCATATGGCAGTCAGTCCCCTTTCTTAAAGATTTCTTCACAAGTAAACTCATTAACATCAGGAAACATCTTTGACACAGCCTGCATTTCTGACCCAATTCAGGATTTTTGGAGCTGTTAATCAGAAACTAACAGAATACGATATATATGCATATACATATATATGTATGTGTGTCATATTGAAAATACATATATATATGTTTCTCATATATATCATATGAGAAACAAAATTTAGTAGTCTGGATGGCAAAAGATGTGCATTTCTTTTTTTTTTTAATTTTATATTAGTGAATCACCGTAGGGTACAGTTACAGATTTACAAACTTTTGTGCTTGCATTTCAGTCATACAGTGATCAAGTACCCATCCTTCTACCAGTGCCCATTCTCCACCACTAATGATCCCAGTATCCCTCCCACCACCCCACCCTCTCCCCCCCACCCCACTCTGCCTCTGTGGCAGTGCATTCTCTTTTGTACTCTCTTTCCTTTTGGGTGTTATAGTTTGCACTAGAAGCGTTGAGTGGCCATTGTGTCCGATCTATAGTCTACATTTGATTCACATCTCCCAACCCAACCTTGTCCTCCAAATACCCTTTACTTGGTGTTCCCTTCTCTATCTGAGCTGCCTTTTCCTCCAGCATTTGAGGCTGGCTTCCAAGCCATGGAATAAAGATATTCATTTTATAAGGATCATGGTTTTACAAGTACATACTCTTTGTCAGTGGAATACTACTTAAAAAAACTTCTTAGATAGGAATCTCATAAAAATATATATAAATCTCTTAACTGTCCATAATTACTAATAATAAAACATAGGCTTCTTTGGGGGTAATAGTACGAAAGAAAAAACAATTTAAGCAGTCACCATGTGAAATAATGCTTGTCTTTTCAAAAATCTATTTTTTATTAGTTTGGGAACTCGTTGTTTGAATCTACTTGGTTTCCAGCAGTTCATGGGAGATAATGACATGACGTCAGATTTGGTTGATGAAGGAAAAGAATTAATCAGACGAGGTAAGATTTGTCTTTTATATAAATAAAGGATAAAATGGTAAGGCTCGAAGTTTATATATATATAACTTATAATTTTAATATTTCTTAAGAAATTACAAATTTATTTTATTTTAGAATTTGTATATATTAAAATATATTTATTCCGTTGCCTTTAAGAAACTCTGAAAGAAACTATTGGTGTGTTTGCAACTAAATAATGCCCTTGCATCTTTGCTTTGAAATAGATTTTCCAAGTGACCTATAAAGCTCATTTATTTTAGAGGCATTGTTTTTAAACATTCTCTCTACTTGGTTCTGGTAGCTTCTGTGTGTTGACAGTTAAATATCACCAAAATGTTTGGTAGCTCCAGAATAAGCAGGTTATAACCTTTATATGCTCTCATAACTAGGTAGTAACTACATGGTATGATGGTTCTGTTTTTTGTTGTTGGCTTTTTTTTTTTATTACATCCTCTGGGAATTTGTTGAATACTGAGTAATATTTTCAAGAGTAGGATTATAAGTCAGATGATATTTAAAGAAATAGTACTAGAATCATGGAGCTTATAGAATATAGTTTATAAGGGACCACTGATTATATAGCCTGAAGCGAATAAGGAAAAATACCTTCCACAAAAAGAAGAGAAATGAGACTTCATTTCCAAGACAAAACACACAAAAGAATTCAGGAGAAGCACATTTCAGGTCACCTTGAGGAAAACGTTTTCCTCATAAAAATGATTTAGACAGAGCCTAAATGCCATCTGCAAAAAATAAAGTTTTATATATGTCATTAAGTGGCCTTGAGATCAGTATTTCTCAACCAGGGGCCATATGACCTTCTTGTTACCACCAGGATATTCCATGGTGGCCACAGGTGTAAATCACACAAAGGGGGAAGGGGGGACATGGCAAGGGACTAGGGGGTCATCTGGTAGGCAGACCATAGAAAGGAAACAAAGTTGGAAGGTGACTATGGTCCGGAGAGGTTGGAACACTGCTCTAGACAGACCCTTTTCAACAATAGCCTATTACTTTGGACTTCTAATAACTTAAAGAAAATTGACCACAGCCTGATACCTTTACTTCATTTACTTTACATCTAATTTTAAACCATGTTGTATCAAGTTTAAGACCACTTTTCTCTCTCTAGAGAAGAGGAAAAGGCAAAGACAAGAGGAAGGTGAAAATCGAAGAAGAGTAAGTACAGTACTTATTTAATTGCCATAACCTAAAGATCAATGTTAAAAATCTTATCTGATTTAGAACAATTGACTAAAAACTGCAGAAGGGTAGGGAAAAGATGTATTTTCATTTTGTTTCATTTGCCATACTAGGGGTTGAACTGAAGCCTTATTCATGCAAGGCATGCACTTTACTATCCACATTACATGCATGTAATGTGGATGGTATATGCATTACATGTACCACATTAAATGTATTTTACCTCCAAAAAATTCTCAGCTCCACAGTTTGCCAAAATTGAAGTGAACTGCTTAACTTATATCATTGACTAAGAACCAAAATTCATTAGGATGATTTATTTAGAATGAAACCCAACAGTGCAAAAGAGGTTGAATAAGGTGACCTCTGGTTCCTTTCAAGTCTAAGAATGGGCCGAATAGAATCTCAGTTTTTATGGTTGAGTGCTCTTAAGGCTACATACAATGCTACATGGTTTATCTTCTAATTAAGTTTGTATACAACTTTAATTTTGCTATTGAAAATTACTTTGAGGGCTTCATCATTATAGATGATTTGTGTTGAGAAAAAGTGTGTTAACATCCCACTGATTTTTTCTTTCTTTTTCTTTCTTTCTTTCTTTCTTTCTTTCTTTCTTTCTTTCTTTCTTTCTTTCTTTCTTTCTTTCTTTCTTTCTTTCTTTCTTTGTTCCTTTCTTTCTCTTTCTTTCTTTGTTTCTTTCTTCTTTCTCTTTCTTTCTTTCTTTCTTTCTCTTTCTTTCTCTTTCTTTCTCTCTTTCTTTCTCTCTTTCTCTTTCTTTCTCTTTTTCTTTCTCTCTTTCTTTCTCTCTCTTTCTCTCTCTCTGTCTCTCTTTCTGTCTCCCTCTTTCTCTCTTTCTCTCTTTCTCTCTTTCTCTCTTTCTCTCTTTCCTTCTTTCTCTCTTTCCTTCTTTCTCTCTTTCCTTCTTTCTTTCTTTCTTTCTTTCTTTCTTTCTTTCTTCCTTTCTTCCTTTCTTTCTTTCTTTCTTTCTTTCTTTCTTTCTTTCTTTCTTTCTTTCTTTCTTTCTTCCTTTCTTCCTTTCTTCCTTTCTTCCTTTCTTTCTTTCTTCCTTCCTTCCTTTCTTTCTTTCTTTCTTTCTTTCTTTCTTTCTTTCTTTCTTTCTTTCTTTCTTTCTTTCTTTCTTTCTTTCTTTCTTTCTTTTCTTTCTTCGAGGTTCTCTGGCAGTGCCCTGCACCATTAGGGCTATTACTCAGCAATACCTTTGAGGCCATGCAGTGCCAGAGTTCAAACTCAGGGCCCTGTGCTTCTCAGACATGGGATCCAGCCCTCACTCCCTTTCCCAGTATTCCATTGATAGTTTATAATAATGAAATAAACTTAAAAATTGTAAGATTGCTTTTAAAAGATGGAGGAATTAGATAAAATAGACATAACTAGCAAAAAATGTCTACAAAGGACTCATTTGTAAAGCTTAATTTTAGAAATTATTATAGTCTTATAGAAATGAGAAAAACTGACCATAATTTTCTTTCCTTTTTTAAAAAAATTAAATATTAAGGCACCGTGATTTACATAGTGACTCATAGTTGAGTTCCAAGTGTACAGTATTCCAATGTCAATCCCATCACAAGTGTTAATTCATTCACCAGTGTCCCCAGATTCCCTCCCATCCCCAACCTGCCTCCTGACAGGCATATTTTAAAGTTTTGTCATTGTAGTTTGGATCTCATGCTCACAGTATTGTTGGCTCTGTAGTTTAGATATATGCATATAACACACACCTCTGTACCACTGATGTGCTTGAGGACCCTTACCTCATCCCTTTATCCCCCACCCATTTCTCCTTACTCCCTCTACTTTGCTTTCTTTTATTCCCTGTCCTTCTCATTTGTACGTTAAATGAGTCAGAAGAAGAACAAATGCCAGATGATCTCACCTGTTTTATATATAATAACAGGAAGGGTTGCATGGTATCAAAGGGACATACCCAGATTATCCTTAACCTCTGAATTTTAAAAGTGTACTGTGCTACTTATAATTGATGTTTTTGTTTGATAAAAAGGATGAAGTATTTATTATCTATGCAATTGTTTGTGCTAATAATGTATTATCTTCTTCTTGTAAGTTCTTTATATATTTGTGTTTCTTTCCAAGGAATGGAAAGAACGTTATGGACACAATAGAGAGGATTCTACTAGAAACAGAAATGTTCACGTTGACCCAAAAGAGTCGAACTTCTCAGATAATAGCACCAACCGATGTAAGTCATTTACTTATCCATTTGTTTATTGATTATACGTGGGTTGGTCAACAATAGTTGAATCATAAAAAGTAAACAAAGTATCTGGAGGGTAAAAACAGAAAGCATTAGTATTTGTAAGTGGTAAGTAAAAGCACACTGTTTTTGTGCATTATGTTTGAAGTTCAAATGTCACAAATTCAAATTCACCTTTTCCTTTTTTCTCTTTTATTGATGTGTTCTTATTTTTTAATAAAAATGCTTAATCACCCTGATTTGTTAATATTGTTAATCTTAGGGTTTCATGAATACAAATACCTACCCTACACCCTCCACTAGTCCCCTTCCTTCCATCACTGTCTCATTGTTCTCCCACCCTCCTCCCTCTGTCTCCCCACCTTAGTAAGCTAAGTTCTATAGACAAGTTCTTGGGTTCTGTTACTTTTGGCCATTAGTTTTCTTCTTACTCTGGGTTTTAATATTCCACATATGAGGGGTCATTGTCTATTTGTCTCTCCCTCTGACTGACTTCACTCAGCTGTGATACCTTCTGATAGCCCTGTTACATCTTCATAGGGGTAAATATCATGCTTTCTTCTTATAGCTGAGTAGCATTCCATTGTGTATATCTACTAGTTTCTTTATCTAGTCATCCACTCTTGGACTCCAGATTGTTTCCAGAGTTTGGCTCTTGTGAATAGTGCTGGACACAGAAGCACAAATATATTTTCTGAGTAGAGTTTTTGGATCCTTGGGGCAGAAGTGGGATTGCTGCGTTATATGGAAACTGAATTCTTAGTTCTTTGAGAAGTGTCCATACTGTTTTCCAAAATAGATCTAATCAGTTCAACATTCTTGCCAGCGGTAGATGTGGGTTCTTTTATCCCCGCATCGATACCAACAGTAGTTGCTTTTGGTGTTTTTGATGTGTACCAGTCTTATTGGTGTGAGGTGATATCTAATTGTTTTGATTTGCATTTCCTTGATGATTAGTGTTTTTATATAGCAGTTGGTATATCTTACTAGCAATTGGTATATCTTCTCTGAGGATGTTTCTATTCATCTCTTCTCCCCATTTTTCAATGAGATGTTTGTTTTGTTCTTTTTTAAGTTCAACAGTGCTTTATATATCTTGGAAATTAACCCTTTGTTAGATAGGTGGTAGGCAAGTATTTTCTCCCAGTCTATGAAGTGTCTCTTAATTACAGTCATAGTTTCTTTTGTGGTGCAGAAGTTTCTTAATCTGATGTAGTCCCATTTGTTTGCCTGGCCAGTGGCACTGTTTTTTTTTAAAGTTCCTTTGGATTAAATGTCATAAAATTCCTTTTTCTTTTTAATTTTGTTTTATTTTAAACTATTTTATGTTGTCTCATTTTTGGTTTGTCTCTTATTTATCGTCAAGTTTTGTTTTGGGACCACACCCAGCAGTGCTCAGAGCTTACTTCTGGCTATTTCCTCATTATAATTTATGAATTAAGGTCAGATTCTGAGTTTCTTTTTTTTTTTTTTCCGTTCCCCTGATTCTGAGTTTCTTAATCCATATATTTTTCTTGAAGTAAGATAATTTTAATTGAAACTTATTTAGAAATGTAAGATGAGAGAATAGAGAGAAATATGTGCTTGAGAGAGAACACAGGTTTCTCCAGAGTGGCTATTAGCAACCAAAGAAACATAGAGTCAAACATGTGAGACACATGTCCAAGGTAGAAGACGGGCTTGAGAAACAAACCTCTTCACTCCATTTTAACTGGTTTTTGTGCATGGTGTCAGCACTGTACGTTAATTTTTTCAAATGTGACTGAACAATTTTCCCAACATTTGTTGGAGAGGTTTTCCTTACTCACTTCAGAATTTTGCTAAAATGAGTAAAATTTAAAAGTGAAAAATAAGTTAAAGCTGCAGATTTACATGAATAAAATATCAAATTAAATTAAAATTAAAAAGCAAAGGACAAGAGGCTGGAGAAATAGTACAGTGGATTGGGTGCTTGCTTTGCACAGGGACAACCCAGCTTCAATCCCCAGTACCACATATGATCATCTGAGCACCAATAGGGGGATCCCTGATCGAATATCCTGAAGTAAGCTCTGAGCACCACTGGGTGTGGCCCCAAAACAAAACTAGACAGTAAATAAAAGAGAAACCAAAGATGAGACAACATAAAATAGTTTAAAATAAAATGAAATGAAAAAAGAGAATAAATGTAATTAAAAGTAGAAAAAAGAAGTTACAAAAATTAAAATTGAAATAAACTTTAAAATATTTGAAAATTAATAATTACAAATGAGTCTGGAAACAGTGTTTCACTTGACTGAGCACATACTTTAATAATTGAGGTCTAGGTTTTGTTTCTGATTCCATTTGATCCTTGGGGCTCAAAGCAGTGAAGCATCTCAGAACTGCCAGGTGTGGCTTCAAACCAAAAAAAGTTACAGAAAAACATTACAAATAATGAAACATAGATACAGTAAGCAAAGTTAATTTTTTAAGTCAAAGTATAAAATTAAGGAAAATAAAATTTAAATATTAAAATCTAAATGGAATAAACAACAAAATAGCACTGTAGTCCTATTGTTCATTGATTTGCTCAAGTGGGCACCAGTAACATCTCCATTATGAGATGTTGTTGTTACTGTTTTTGGTATATCGAATACACCACAGGTAGCTTGCAAGGCTCTGCGGTGCGGGAGGGATACTCTTGGTAGCCTGCCGGGCTCTCTGAGAGGGACAGAGGAATCGAACCTGGGTCGGCCGCGTGTAAGGCAAACGCTCTACTTGCTGTGCTCTTAACTCCAGCCCCTTGAAATTTTAAAATGTAAAAAATAGGGAGTGAAGCAATAGCATGATGTGTAGGGTGCTTGCCTTGCACATAGTCATCGTGGGTTCTGTCCCCAGCACTTCATGCTTATGATTCCATATGGTTCCCTGAGTACTGCCAGGAGTGGTCCCTGAGCTCAGAGCTAGGATTAAGCCCTGATACCATGCAGGTATAGCCCAAAAAACAATTTAAATTTTTTGGCTTATTTTGCTAGTATTATTTAATTGTTTATTTTATTCATTTTACCTAATTAAATTTTTTTAAAATTATTGTCCTTTAGTTATTTTGCTTTGTTATGTTTTTGTTTCATTTACTTTAATTTTGTGTTTATTTTATCCTTGTATATTTTTTCTTTTTAACTTTACATGTTTCTATTTAAATTTGATATATTCCAATTTAATTAAATTTTACTTAAATTGCATTTCTCTTAAAATTTTATTGTATGTATTAAATTTTTTTATTGTATATATTTTCGATTCCTCCACCCCTCTTGGAGAGCCAGACAAGCTACCAAGAGTATCTCCCTCACATGGCAGAGCCTGGCAAGCTACCCATGGTGTATTCAGTATGCCAAAACCAGTAACAACAAGTCTCACAATGGAGACGTTACTAGTGCCCGCTCAAGCAAATCAATTGTATATATTTTACTTAAGTGCATTTGCTTTATTTTATCTTTTATTTTTGAATTTCATTTCTAAATTTTTTAAGTTCTTTTTATACTACTTTTCATGTTATCTTGTTCATTTTGCTTTCATTATATTTTTGCATATTTTTAATTTGTATTTGATTTCATTTTTTAGCTTTTCATTTTCCATTAATTTATTATGTTTCAGTTATTGTTTTGTTTCTAAGGATCAAACATGAAAGGAAGTAGTCTACATTTATTTTATTTTGTGGGTGGGGAGAGTAATGCCCAACAATTCTCAGGGGTTACTCCTTGCTCTGCACTCTGGAATCACTTGTAGCAGTGCTCCGGAGACATATGGGATGCTGGGGATAGAACTCGAGTATGCAAGTCAAATACCCTCCCCTCTGTACTATCACTGCATCCCCTTGTAAATCATTTTAGTTTAATTTTTAATTAACCACATTTATCTTTTTTTATGTTGCTTTAATCAAAACTGATCCTTTATAATCTTGATTTTTATTTCTGTAAAATGAAAATGAAAGATAGTAGAAAAGTATACATACTTTTACTTTCTTTTCAGCTACAACCAAATATACCAGAGTTAATAATAAAACTGAAAGGGACCGAGTGGAACTTCTCCAGGATGCAGAACCTTTGGATTTTAATGCAGAAGCATTTACTGATGATCCTCTTGAGGCTGAATCAGGAAGGTGAGTTCCAGCTGTGTCATTTAGACTCAGCATTCCTCTGAAATTTTAATTAGCTGCTGATTTGTTGAGGTTAATAATGATTTGTTGAGTTTAATTGGGGTTATGCCCACATGTATGCATAACAGAAAGTATACTTACTAATCAACTCTTGTTACACCTTGTGTGCTCTAATGCATTTGTATTTAAAAAATGATAAGATCCAGAGGTGGCAATTGAATTTTGTATCTTCACAAGCCGTGGTATTTTAAATAAAATATGATGAACTGAAATCATCAGATACAATATCTAAATGTATTTTAGGAGTGATAATGCATACATTGTATGGTAAATTCCAATTGAATTTTACCTTTTTTTTTTTTTTACCTTTTTTTGTTATTTTTTTTTTGTTTTTGTGTTTGGGCCATACCCACAGTGCTCAGTTGTTACTCCTGGCTCTGCACTCAGGGGTCATTCCTGGCGCTGCTCAGGTGACCATAATATGTATGGTATTCCAAGGATTGAACCCGGGTTAGCTGTGTGAAAGGCAAGCACCCTACCCACTGTAATATCTCCCCAGCCCTACAGTAGAATATTTTGAGAATTTTGTTTGAAGCACCATGATTTACAGGTTTCATGCATACAACAATACCAGCATCACATTCTCCATAAGTGCTCGCTTCCCTCCACCATTATCTCAGTGTCCACCCCACTTCTAGCCCATCAGTCTGTCATCCCACAGTGGTAATAAGTTCAGTTCTGCACACCAGTTCACTGTTGCTTCAGGCCATTTGTTATTTGCTTACTAGGTTCCTTTTTATCCACATATGAGAGAGATCATTCTACCTGTCTTTCTTCCTCCGTTGAATTTGAATCCAGAAAACTTCAATAACTCATACAGCAAATTAATGGCAAAGTCAGGTTTTCAGATCCCAGAAGTTGTGTGTATTTTAAGCTTCTTTTTAATGGGACAATAATGAAACAAAAGCAAAATATTAGGCATTTATATATTTCTTAAAATATTGCCTAAAGTATAAATATAGCAAAAGATAAAGCTAGAAGTCTATTTACATTCATCATTCAAGATTGTTACTCTCAAGTTACGTAATCTGTTTTGCATCTCACTTCTTTTTGTATTTTTAACTTTATCTAAAGATGAAAACATACTATGAAACAATTGACTGACTCATAATTAAGTAAATCCTTTTGGGATGGTATCCTTGGAAAGTAATGCTACTATCTAGTTTCAGCTAATGAATAGATTTTATAGTGCTTACAAATTATGTAGTCACTTCCTCTTAAATGTGTTCTTGTTTCTCCTCTCCTCTGTTATTATTTTTGGTGCCTCAAATCATTTCTTTATTCACCTTTCAGGTATCAGCCTAGTGGAAGATATCTCTCAATGTCTCGCAGCAAAATATTTGATGATGTTTAATATTTATGAAAAGCCAAGCAAGATCAACACATTCAATCATTATGAACATTTCCATGTTCTAGAATTTACACTGGACTCTCATTCTCAGTGAAAAATATGAGGATAACAAAGGCCTTTTGGCTAAGATCAAGTGTGAAAAAGGCACTGAAAATTGATCACATTATAATAATTAGCTAATTGTTCATTTAATAAAATTTCTTTTTATAGGATTTATTACATACCATTCCTAAAGTGTCTGCCTAAGAAGTTCAGTTATAGTGAAAGAGTTTAAATTCAACATGATAAAGATCAATGTATGGTGAGAGTATGTAGTTCAGCTTCAGATTTTTTTTTTTAGGGAAGGTCCAAGAAAGCCATAATTCAATAATTAAATATACAGACTTACTATTTACATTCATTGTGCTGTTGATTTACATTTTCTGTTTTTAAAGAATGCATTAATCCTATATATCCCAAAGAAATTGAGACCTCAAATTATAACCACATATACAAAACCCATGTCTTAAGACAAGGCTTACTTCCAGACACAGCTGAATGTAGAAAGCTCTTTTTCAATTCTGTATGCAAATTAGTGAAGTTTTTGCCTGTATAATTAAGATTATGTTTCAATCAGTGTGTTTGTATATTTAGCATGTGTGCTGTGATTAGGTTATATGTTATTGCAGTCTTTTTAGTAATAACTGAACATTCTTCTTTGCTTTGGGTACTGCTTTATGAAATATTTTTATTCAGAGAAAAATGTTCACCTTTATTACTTAGCATATTGATTTAAGTATTGATCATTCCATTCAAATCCTAAGCATCAGTGGTAAATAACCAAAGGGTACCGTGAAACTCTCTTAATTGTTACAGGTGTTAAAAAGAACATTTAGTTATTCGAAGGAAAAAGTGAATCCATTTATTGTCATTTACTAACAGCTTGATTTAAAGAAAATGATATTAGATAAGAAATTTAAGTAACTTACTGAGTAAACATGCTTTATTATCTTTAAAAGGTGTTTTATTTCTGTGGGGCTGTCATACCCGACAGTGTTCAGAGGCTGTTCCCACAGTCCCAACAGGGTACCTGGAGGAGACCATGCAGTACCAGAAATCAAACCCAGGGTGCCCACATGCAAATCATGTATTCCAGCACTTGGAGCTATTTTTTTGACCCTTAATAGATTCTTCAACTTCATGTTTAAGCCAAAGTTAGGTATTTTTACCAAAGTTTATTTTAATGCATCAGTATTTTATTTCACATTGAACACATTTGAGCACAACTTGCTTGCAGAGGGTTTTTTGTGGTCCTGTAATGTTTGCAACGCCTATAGAATATGTGCTGTGGATTCACTCAGTAGTGACTTGAGCTCACTCGTGACCATCATCTCAGTTTTACAATTGTTATTCTGTGTAATTTTAAATAGAGTTCTCAGTCTCTTAAGTATTCCATTTTGAGAATGAATTATATTGTTACCCTAATAATATAATTACATTTTTTGGAGATAATCTTTTTCAGAATTATAATTTAAATTTTTTACTTTCATGTTATGGAATTTGTTTTTGTTTTTGTTTTTGGGTCACACCTGGCGGTGCACAGGGGTTACTCCTGGCTCTGCACTCAGGAATCACTCCTGGCAGTGCTCAGGGGACCATATGGGATGCTGGGATTTGAACCCGGGTCGGCCGCGTGCAAGGCAAACGCCCTACCCACTATGCTATCACTCCAGCCCCATGTTATGGAATTTTTGGGGGGGCAGTACACCCAGTGATAATCAGGGGTTACTCCTGGCTCTGCAGTTAAGAATCTCCTGGCGATGTTCAGGGGACAATATGGGGAGCTGGGGATAAACCTGGGTCAGCTGTATGCAAAGCAAGCACCCTACCCACTGTACTATCACTCTGACCCCATCATGTAAGTTTTTTAAAGACAGTCCTATACAGAACGGTACTGAAAGGATATTTAAAATACTAATTCTCTTATTTTTAATTTTTATAATTCTTGAGATTAGATTTCCATTAAAACAATGGATACAGTGCTTCCAATTGCAAGTCCTATAGTTGCCTGTTTGAGAACAAATACACATATCCACTCAGACTTTTATTGTGAAATGTTATTTTTTGCAATTTTGTAATTGGCCATTAATACCTTGGGTGAATTTTATAACCTTTCAGTGCCTCAATATTTTCATTTGTGGTATGAAAATCATAATTTCATGTTTTTCTACCTCACAAAGATATTGTGAGGGAATGAGTTGATATTTATTTAATTGATGGGGGAATGAATGCCTCAGAATGGGGTCTGGTATCTTTTGTTACTGAGAAGATTCCAAGTTCCTAAAAGAACTGTTATTGAAATAGTCCCTAAAAGACCTATAAAAATAGTGTTGTTTTATTTGTTGGTCTTTGAGTTTACTTTGAAATATTTCTCATAAGTATAAAGTTATTTCCACCAGGTTTTGTTATGAAACTCAGGTGGTGTTGTAGGGGCAGTAAAAGAAAAGAAAATATTCTATTCCTTTTATAATAAGTTGAGATAAAATGATAGTAATATTGAAAGGGATGTACTACTTTTATTACTAATTTTTTATGATTGTGGTCGTTGAAGTATTATACAGTACTTCATAAACAGTTTAGATTTTCTATATTATTTTGAAGTTATTTCCAAAATTATTTGGTTTTTAAAGTGATGCAGAGTTTTCAACTTTTTTGTTTCTGTTTTGTGGTGCTGGGGATTGAGTCCAAGACCTTACACATGCAGGGCAAGTGATCTGCTATTGATCCACATTCTCAGCCTGACTTTTCACCTTTTATAGCAGAATTTGTCTTTCAGGGTTTTTTTCAATATACAGGTAAGTAGGTTACTTGACAGTAAATTTGAGAATACAGAGTGATAATTTAACCCTTTGAAGACTAAGAGTTCACTGCTAGGGAACTAAATTTATCCTTATTAAGCTACCTTGTATAAAAAAAACTGTAAAATGAACAAAATACTTGTTTTGAGAAATTTATTAATATGTAATGACATTACTTCAGCACTACTAATAAATTTATGTACTCTACCATGGAGTACATTTCTTGAAGAGTTATTCTGGTAATTACCTGTATCGTACTTAATAATAGGTAACTTTAAAATTTCTAAATTATTTTTAAGATATTTTTTAGGTGAGGCAATAGTTTAAACTACTATAGAAAGTAATCTATTAACTTCATTAATCACTTGTAGGTTAATAATTTTTGCTACTACATCAATAAACATAATCAATAGGGCATTTAAAAAATAAATTATAAACTTAGTTATTAGAATTTGTTCAATTATCAAATGACTGTAAGGATAGTTTCATTATACACAAAAGACTTTATTTTGCAAGAGGGTAAAGCCCAAGTCAAAACACTCAGGAGTTTTCCAGTTATAAAAAATAGAAAATTTGACACCCTCTAACTTTGAAAAGAAATGCTGCCAATTTATTGTTTCTGGATCTTACTGTTTGATTAGATTATTAGTTATTTACACTGGTTGTTTATCCCAATGAAATTAAATGTTGAAATTAAATGTTTGTATATTTCAGCATATTAGTGGAGGAATTTTATTTATATACAATAACAAACCTCATTTTAAAATGCTTTTAATAGATTTAAGGGATGACCCTAGTAAATGTTGATTCCTTTTATATTGCTTGTTTTAGGGGTGACACCAGGCAGTGCTTGAGGGACCATATGGGGTGCCAGGGATTGAACCCAGGTCAACCTTGTATATGACAAGTACCCCACTCACTGTACTATTTCTCCAGCCCCTGGAAGAAAACTAAACTCTTTGTTGTTCACTCTTCAATGTGAACTCAAAAGTCGATGGTACCTGAAAATCACCAGAATAAGTATATTTGCACTAAGAGGCCAAAAAAAGTCCCTAAAAATCTTAAGATACTTGAATCTGCAAGGTGTAATGAAATGTTAAGAAGAAGTCGATTTAGTTTTATATCTTTTTTGCTTCCATTCCTCATTTCTTTTATAGATTCCTTTCTTTGGAGCTGCTATAGTTTGGCTTTTAATGTGCTTACAAATTTTATCATCTATTCTATATTTACACATTTGTTCATCTCTGCACTCAAAAGCAGATTCTGATTTCAAAGCCTACATACTACTCGAATACCAGTGTTGCACCTAAAGAGGTGAAACGGATTTTGCCAGACATCTGAATGTGATCTATGCTGATTTAGTATATTATCTCTCAAGTCACTAAGATGGACACTTTAGTAAAGTGAGGTATTCTCAATGTAATGTGGCATAAAAAAATGGATTTCAAAAAAAAACAGTAATTGATAATAAACATGAAGAACCTCTTAATGGAAAAAAAAAAGAAGAAAAATGACATACATTATTGTCAAAGTTTTTGTTAGAAGAGTTCCAAACACTAAACTAGGTTTATAGGAAGTCTTAAAAAGAACTGAATTTCCTTTTTCAGTTCAGTGAACTGGAAAGCTCTTTTATGTTATCCCATTTCAACTCCTAGTAGCCCCTGTGAGCCATCTCTAGCTGAGAACACACTAGACACCCTAGCCCCAATCCCTAGCCCTGGTCTCATCGTAGTGGCACCATACTATCACCTTATTCCTTGATGCTCAGTTTGGTTTCACTAAAAATTTATTTCCATTTAAAAGATGTGCCTATTGAGCTTGATTAAAAGCCTTGCAGTAATTTAGAATTTGTTAATAAGACAAATGGCATATTCTTCTTATTGACAACTTGGAAGACATTTGTCTTTAGCACACTACGTAGGGAAAACTAAATTATTTTCCCTTGAAAATCTTTTTTTGTGTGGTTATCTTGGTCTCAATACATTTTATGAAAAGAGTGACTATACTTAGTATGAGTGTAAAAAGAGTGACTTACTTTGGCAGACATCTGTAAGATAGTCATAATTTATTAGTATGACTGTGTTGAATTGTTAGTATTAAGAAAAATCTTAATCAGCCAAGTCACCTAGAGCTGTATTTCTCAAAAGAATGCTGGCTGGCATCTTCCCTAGTATGCCATGTTATGGGGGAGAGACTGTGTATTTAATTTTTTTTAAGCAATCCAATGGATTTGTTTTTGTCCATTCCTTGAAAACAACGTGAATGATTTTTCTCATTGTAGAAGACAGAACATATGGATCTGTCTCTCAAATTACTGTAACATATATATTTATAAATTATAGCATTGAAAAAAAGATCTTAAATGTTGATGTTGTTTGTTCCTGGTATTTAATTTTTATAAAATGTTTTTGTAAATAACTAATTGTAATGTTGCTTTTAAGTAGTTTTAAGATCTTTCTTAAATGAGGTCTGTGTAGAACCTGTTTTCCTGTAAGCAATCTTCTGAAGTTCATTAGTCCAATGTGAATTTGAAATATACCTACATCTGTTCAGTATCTTTTTATAAACACCTGTACCCAAGAAAAATATACCAAAATCCTATTTTATGTGTTGCATTAATAAAGTACTTATTTATTCAATGGATTAGATGAAATAGAAGATAAGTATTTTCAAATGTGCATCTGATCATAACTTTTCAAAATGCTAATTGTGCTCATTTGTTGGTGCATGGTGCCAAATTTATCTTTAATTTGCTATTATTATCTGAAATATAATGACTGATGTTTTATTATCTGACCAATGGCCTGTATGTTTAATATTTTTCTCTGCAGATTACCACTACATTTTCAGATGAGTATTTGGAAAAACTTACAAAGTGCTATCTATATATAAAAGTTAGCATCTTTGGCCTTATCTATGAATAATGTTCAGTTGGATTTTAACAAATTCATGAACTTGCAGTTGCTTTGTACTATTTTAACTTATTGTGATGTAATGAACTTTTGGAAATGTTACTTGATTTGCTGATAAAATATTTAAAAATGTAGCTTTGCATGGGAATAAAGTACATTTCTACATGTTACTAAGAAATTTTCTGATTGTGTGTTTTCTTCGTGCCACCTTAAAGATTAAATTATTTTAAATAGACTACAACATTGTTTCTTAGAATTTTATTAGATATTTCAATATAAAAATTATTTTCAGATAAATTAGTAAACTCACCTATTGTAGTTTCCATGTCTATCTTATATTTATAATAAAAATAGGTAGTTATTGGGCTGGAGAAATAGCACAGCAGGTAGGGTATTTGCCTTGCATGCGGCAAATTCGGGTTCAGATTCCCAGCTTCCCATATGGTCCCCGAGCACCGGCAGGAGTAATTCCTGAGTGCATGAACCAGGAGTAACCCCTGTGCATCACCAGGTGTGACCCAAAAAGCCCCCCTCCTAAAAAAAATAGGTAACTATTATCAGAACCGGAGCAGAATTCAATAAAATTAGAAACTGGAAAATAAAATCAAGTGGAAGCACATAACAAAAACAAACTAAAAGTGGGGTGTTGAGGGCTGGAGCGATAGCATACTGGGTAGGGCGTTTGCCTTGCATGCAGCTGACCTGAGCTCAATTCCCAACATCCCATCTGGTTCCCTGAGCACCGCAAGAAGTAATTCCTGAGTGCAGAGCCAGGAATAACATCGCTGGGTTTGACCCCAAGAAAGCAAAAAAACAAAACAAAAACCCAAAAAACAGTGGGGTGTTCGTACAGAAGAGTCAAAGTGGATTAGAATTGAGAGTCCAGAAATAGATCCACATAAAAATATTGTAAATGGACCTTTAACAAAGGACAGAGTTAGTTTCACTTAAAAACATGCAACGGACTCATTGTTCACCCTGGAGATTGGCCCACATTTCAACCTAAGATGTGTATTCTCATCTTTTTCCTTCTGGAAAACACATGTTCATGCTTAAACACATTTCTATCTCCTTTTCTTTCCCATCACATTATTTCTTTAAGTTAAGATTTTAAGTAAAACTTTTGCTGGGCTTTTTTTAAAAAAATGCAATTTACAAATGATGCTGAAACAACTGTATGCCTTCAAAAAGACAAATGATGCTAAAACAATTGTGTGCCCACTTTCAAAAAGACAAGTCTAGACTTATATCATTCACAGGTTAGTCTGAATGGATCATAAACCTAAAACTGTAAAAGACAACTATAAATCTTGTAGAAGAGAATATCAGAGAGAAAGCACAGGTAACTGGGGTTTTGCAATAGGTGTGTGTTTATATGTATATGTACATATATGCATATATACTCACTAATTATTAAAAATCACCAAGTATAGCGATCTGGATCTCATACAATCAGTGATTTTGTTCCTGGGTACACACACAAACACATACATATAGATATACATATATACATATGTATATATATATAATATATATATATAGAGAGAGAGAGTGTAAGAATCAAATTATCTAACCTACCCAACAAGGTAGGAATAGGAAAAGCAATATTGCAGTTTTTAAGTCAGTGTAATATCCAGAGGTACCATATTGCTTAAGGAAAATTTATTAGAGATGCATGGGGTAATCAGAGAATAGAAATAAATGTAACTAAATAGAGGAAAGTTACATTGATTTTTTAATTCTGTCTAAGAAAGCATAAGAACATAAGCCCAAAACTACACTTGATTGTTTAAAAATGCTGACATAAGTCAGTGCAGTTCTTCTGATGGTGCTAGGCAGTCAGGGTATAACTTAGGAAGGTTTGGGTTAGGAAGACCAATGCTCTGCCATCTTATTTATTTGGGTGTTTTTCATAAGTATGTTTCTGTTTATATTTAATTATACATTTTATGCATCTTCTGGATGGTCAATTTCCTAAGAAAAAATTTCTAAAAATAAATTTCTATAAATTACAGTAATTATTGAAAAAAAATCACATGATTGGGCCCAAGCAATAGTATAGCTGGTTAGACACTTGCCTTGTATGCAGTCAACCTGGGCTTTGATCTCCAGCACCTCCTATGGTCCTTTTAGCTGCCAGAGTAATTTCCAAATGCACAGCCAAGAGTAACTCCTGAGCATAGGCACGTGTGATCCAAAAAGCAAAAACACGATTATCTTAAATGTGAAAAATATTCTTATAAAATTCATTTGATTGTAATGTTAAATTCCTATTTTGTAAAAGCCTCCATTATTTTAATAAAGGATATCTGTATACCATGTGTGTGTGTGTGTGTGTGTGTGTGCGCGCGTGAGCATGTGTGTGGAGGGGGGGTTATATGTATAAACAAGATCTCAGCTTTTTTTTGGGGGGGGGCTGATCCAGAAACAAGTAAGGATGCCCGACTCCCTCACTTCTATGAAACAGTGTATGTTCCATAACATAGCACTGTAGCACTGTTGTTCTATTGCTCATTGATTTGCTCCAGCAGGCACCATTAACGTCTCTATTGTGAGACTTGTTGTTACTGTGTTTGGTGTAGTGAATACGCCACAGGTAGCTTGCCAGGCTTTGCTCTGCTGGCGGGATACTCTCAATAGCTTGCCGAGCTCTCTGAGAGGGTCGGAGGAATTGAACCCAGGTTGGCCGTGTGCAAGGCAAATGCCCTACCCCTGTGCTATCGCTCCAGTCCACAATATTAAGACAAAAGAAACAAGATTTTATTATAATATAAGATGTATATAGATGACCGCCACATGTGCAGATTATTAAAACTAGTTAGAAAAATGGCGTAGATATATGTATTTGATTCTGAATAAGAAGACTGGTCCAATTTAAAATCACATGATTGGACCAGAGCAATAGAAAAATAGTATAGATATATATTCCATTTTAGAAAAATGGTACGGATATATATTTCATTTTAAACAAGAAGTGTAGTCTTGTTAAATCAAGACATTTGACTTTGAAGGTAAAACAAAGGTTCGTTTATTTCATGGCTTCTTAAAGACAGATTACCCTCATCAACACACTGAGGGTAATTGTATTGTTTTGACACATACAAAACACACTGAGATTTTCCTTGGCTTTGCATTGATAATGGAAAGCACTAAAATTCTCCAATCAGACAGTGTATGCACAAATTTTTGTCTTCTTGTTAACACTCAGAGTAGGGGCCAGCGATACAGCACAGGAGTTAAGGCTCTTGCTTTGACCTTGACCAACCCCAGTTATATTCCCAGCTCCACAACGGTCCCTTGGGCACGGCCAGAGGTGATCCCAGAGCACAGAGCCAGAAGTAAGTCCCTGAGCATCAGCTAAGTGTGGCTCTATTAATTTTTTGACATCTGTAATAGTTTAAGAGAAAATAAGCTGATTATATTTGTAAAAAAACCAAAACATTTTCTTTGCTTTAACCTTAAAACAGGGCTAGAGCTATACTATAATACAGCGGGTAGGGCGTTCACCTTGCACACAGCCAACCCGGGTTCGATTCCCAGCCTCCATATGGTCCACTGAGCACCGCTAAGAGTGATTCTTGAGTGCAGAGCCAGGAGTAAACCCTGTGCATGGCTGGGTGTGACCCAAAAAACAAAATAAATAAATAAATAAATAAATAAATAAATAAATAAATAAATAAATAAATAAATAAACAAAACAGTGGGACAGAGCTATAGGTCAATGGACTGAATGTCTGCTTTGAATGCAGGAGATGCAGGTTTCATTCTAAGCACCTAAAAGTTCTCCAAGCATCTCAAGGTCCTCCAAGTACCACCAGGAGTGGGCCCCCATACCCTCTCCGCCACCACCCAAGCACAGAGTCAGGGAAGCCCCTGATTATCACTAGGGATGGCTCCAAAACCTAAACAAAATATTCCAAACATTTTTAACTACCCTGCCCAATCTTTTGGTTGGTTTGGGGGCTCACCCAGTGAATGCTCAGGGTTACTCCTGGCTCTGCATTCAGGAATTACTCCTGGCAATACTTGGGGGGGCTGGCGGAGTGTCATGTGGGATTCTGGGGATAAAACCCGGATCCACTGTGTACAAGGCAAGCACCTGCCCTCTACTCTCTCCAGCTCCTAATCTTTTGGGTTATAATATTGAATTCAGTTCTTAATTTATTTGGGCTGGCTCCATTATCATGATTTATTTTAATGTTCCTCCACATTTAAAGTAGCAGAAACCTTCCTTATGTAAAGAAGGCTTTATTTAATTTGACTCTAAAATTTAACAGTCAATTTAAAACACTTCTTTGGTTTTCCAGAAGTTGGTGCTATACTACAAGTTTTGGTTGTTCTTACCAGCACTGACTCACCACTATGCTTAGAGACATTTTTAAAAAGCTGGTGACAGAGGAAAGGAAGGTGTTGACTTAATAACTAGCACTTTGGGAGTGCACACAGCCTGGTAGAAAAGAGCAGTGAGTGGAGAGTTCCCAGGCAGGAGTCCACAGTCAACATTTCCTGTGACCTTCTCTCCCTTTTATTTTGTTCCATTTTCAATAATACTGTCTTTAACTGCTATACTTTTGCCTTCCCCACAATGACTTTATTAGGAGCAATTTCTTAAAATCATAAATCCACAAAGATGAAGAGCATTTTTGTTCCTGGATGGACCATATACAACTCTTACACGTGCTTAATAAATTGGTTTCATGGTCTAATTTGGAATTTTTTTTTTTTTTTGGTATTTGGGTCACACCTGGCAAAGCACAGGGTTTACTCCTGGCTCATGCACTCAGGAATTACTCCTGGCAGTGCTTGGGGGGCCATATGGGATGCTGGGAATCGAACCCAGGTTGGTCACACACAAGGCAAACGCCCTACCCGCTGTGCTATCACTCCAGCCCCTAATTTGGAATTTTTGAGCAAATCATATTAGGATGAGATTTTGAACTATGAGTTTTTTGTATAATGGTTTGAGACTTTTAGAAATGTTGGGATGCAGTGAATATAATTTGCATGTAGAGTGTATATGAGTGTTTGTGGTAGAGTACAGAACATTGGGTGAAGGTAATGTCCAAAGACATCCATTTTCTACTTCTTGGAACCAGTGAATATGCTACTTTAGGTTGCAAAGCAACAACAACAACAACATGGAGTTGTTCCTTTGGCCACATACATGCAGATCTACAAGAAAGATGATTATTATAGACATAAAGAGAATGGGCAATGTCCTAAAAGGAATACCCCACAAATGTGACTATGGCAAAACTGGAAGATTTACAATGTTATGCAGCATGCTGTTGACATTATCATCAAGAAGTCAAGGTCAAACTTGGAAGAAACTTTGCATTGAAAATTAAACTTTAGGAGCCAGAGTCATTGTACAGTGGGTAGGACTCTTGCCTGGCATGTAACTAACCTGTGTTTGATCTTAGGCACTACATACGGTTCCCTGAGCACTGCAAGGAGTAAATAGAAAAAAAAAAAGAAAATAGGAAAAGAAAAAAGAGAAAGGAAAAGAAAAGAAAAAAGAATTTAAATTCACTTGTCACTTGTATCACTTATCATCCCATTGATCTTTGATTTGTTGGAGTGGGCGCCAGTAACGTCTCTATCTGTCCCTGTTGCATGCTAGTGTAGCCCATAAGCATCTGCTTGCTCCAGGAACAGGAAGAGCCTCAGACGAAGGAGTCTGACTATCTTGTAGGCGGGAGGCCACGCTGTCTTTTGATGTCCCGAGGAATCCAGTCCTAACAGCTCTAGTCCAGCGGTCATCTCTAAATTGCATTATGTGTCCGATCCATCCGAGTTTTGACGCCTTGGCAAACGAGATGGTGTCCCTGATTTTGAATCGTCGACGGAGGTTGGAGCTCTGGATTCCTTCTCTCACTTGAGTGAAATGTGATATTCCAAGCATAGCTCTTTTGATTCCTCAAATTTAAGATAAAAATTGAAATTGAAATAATAAAAAATAATAAAATAAATAAATTAATAAATAAATTAATAAATAATAAGCAATAAATACTTAAATTGAAAATAAAAATTTCTGAAGTTTCTGGGTTTGTTATCTGAATGAATAAGAAAGCAACGAAGCAAAAACTAATTTTAAAATTAAATATATTCAATTAAAAATTTAAAAAATTAAATTTAAAAATAATTTTAAAAGAAAAAATTAAACAAATATAACATTGAAATGAAGACATGTTTATAGCATCATGCTAATGTTTATCCTTGTTGTGTGATAGCTTTACTTTTTTTTCTAACCCATTGATACTTCCTTAGATTTTAAAGAGAAGAAAAAAACCATATTGAAGTAATTTTTTGATTTTCACATGACGACTCTAACAAACTATTTAAGGAGAAACTGTTTATCTACATACAAGAAACTTTTCATGACAGAATTTTTTTATTTGAACCAGAGTCACTATTTTAGTGCTACAAATGATTAGCTAGATTCATGCATGTTTGTACTAGGTGTATAAAAATGAGTTGCTGATTCCTGGCTGGCTGGCCAGATGAACGGATGGATAAGAAACTGATGAGTAGATGGTCGGATATAGAAGTAGTTGCTACCAAATCTACCAGTTCAGTCACTGGAGAATCTTTGTTACTTTTTAGTGTTCTTCCACTCTAAACAGTAAAGTATGTCTGTAGAAAGTGGAAGCTGTTCACTTCCTTATGATCTCCTCAACAGTGGAACACAGGTACTTCAGCAACACTGAATATATAATTCATAATTATATTTCCTCTGTTGTCCTCATATATGTTGATTACTAAAATATTTTTAAATTTTAATTTTGGGGATTTTGTTTTCATTTTTGCAGTGTTGGAGATTGAACGGAGAGCCTGATAGTGGCAAGGTCAATGCTCTACTACTGAGTAACATCCCCAGCCCTGAATTTTAATTGTTTTTTTTTCTTTTTCAAAAGTTGAAAATGGGTTTCTTTTAAAAGGGAAAAAAATTCATTTTGCTTCATCTGGAACAAAAGGTGATACTACCTAATTAATCTTAGACATAAAAGCATAAAGATATTCATCTTGGTTAATTACAATTAATTACTCTTTATTTCCTGAAAATTCTATGTATTAGTCAAGAAATCATTTTCTGACAGTCTTTTACTTACTCAAATTGCAATATTACTGTCCTTCCTTGATAAGTCTGATTTACCCTATTCAATGGATGCTCAAGTCTCTATCATGCTTTATTTATATAATTTGTGTCCTGTCTTTTCTCCCCTATAATGTTACCCACATATTTTTTAGCACAAGTATAGGTAGCTATGCTTTTTTGCATTTTTTCTATTAGCTTCATTTAAAATATGACTTAAAAATCATATTTTAGGAATTTTAACAGCTTTACTAAGAGTATCCAAAATATTAGGCAAAAAATCCTTCATCATGTAAATTTTTTAAATCACACAGCAGAAAATGATTTCAGTTAGTCATGTTCACTGCATGACTAAATATTGATGTTGAAGGTCAGGCACAGATCTCCAGATTGCTAAAGAGTTTTCAGTCTGTCTTCTCTAATCAGCTTTGTGACAATTCAGTGGTTTATAGTTACTGGTGTGCCAGGCTACTGACTTTCTTGATCTTCTGAAACTTGCAAGTCCATGAAGTCTGAGCTCTTATACCTTACACTGCTAGTTTCTTAAACTGCAGATGTGTATTTTTATTTATTTCCCCTTATATTGTATAAATAAGAAACAGATCATATTTATGTAGTAATAGGAAAATAAGAAAAATGGTTATGGATAGTCAAAGTTAATCTTATTTCAGTAAAGCTTAGTTGTATTTAGATACCTTAGATTGCATTAATGTAGAAATGGCAATAATATATCTCAAAATCAGAATTTATATTTTTCATTACCCTCAGTCATAGAATAATGGAATTCCTTTTTTAATGGAGATTTTCACTTTAATTAAATTAATTAATCAATTTATTATTTTGTTTTAATCCATACCTGGCAGTTCTCAGGGCTTATTCCTGACTCTGTACTCAGGGACCACTCTTAGTAGTGCTTGGGAACCATCTGGAATGCAAGGAATAAAACCCAGGTTGGCTGCATTCGAGGCAAAATCCCTACCTGCTGCACTTCACTGTGGCCCTGATATTTTGACTTGTAATGTGATCAAAGAATCCCATGGAGCAAATATGTCATGTGCAGAATGCATACTGATTTTTATAAATGCTAATTAGTCAATAGTTATGTGACTGTGGCATTAAGTGACTTCCAGAGTTTAAGTAAGTAAACAAAGAAGCATAAAAAATCAATGTATAGATTAACTTTAAACAAAACAAAGCATCTTATCAAATATAAAAATATAAAATACACCAGAGGCTTAGGGTTAAAGTAGACCCCTAGGCAGAAGGTTAACCGGTGACACATTTTCAGTTAATATAATTCAACAGTGCCCCTATCAAGAACTGGAGTTCAAAAAAATATTTTCTAATGAACAAACACAGAGAGTGGTTGGGGATTGAGTTGTAAAGGAAAGAAAAAGAAAGAATTGGACCATTTCATAGAGTAAAAAACTGGAGTGACCAGAGCTGAGGCTTTTTGTGGGCAGTAGTAGAACAGGTAGATTACTGCTAGATTTACTCCTTTATTTATTTATTTATTTATTTACTTATTTAGGTCACACCCCGTGATGTACAGGGGTTACTCCTGGCTCTGCACTTAGGAATTACTCCTGGCAGTGCTCGGGGGACAACATGGGATGCTGGGAATCGAACCCGGGTTGGTGGAGTGCAAGGTAAACGCCCTACCCACTCTGCTATCAGCCCCTAGATTTACTCTTATTAAACTGGATTACTTTCTTTGTATTTCTATATCTTTCTATGTCTTGTGAAACTGACATTTCCAATGAATATTATTTACTTTCTTTCTTATCGACACAAATTTGAGCACTGTTTAAATGGAACGAAACCACTGGAAATTGCTTTCTAACTGACCACATGGACTTCTGGGGTCAAGTAAAGAATTCTCTGATGTTCTTTGATTTCTTCCAGAGACAATGGAAAATCCATCTTTAATTTGACAACACCATCAAGGAGCATTTTCCAGAAGGCTCTAGGTCAGTTTTGGCTTATGTTCTAAGGAAGGCAGAATAGTGGCTTGTTAACTCTGACTTCGCCTTTGAATTTTCTCGGCCCCTGCTCTGTGTATATTCGAGACATAATGGCCAAAGCTTTGAAACCAGAACCTGAGCACTAAATGAGGATGCTTATTATGCAAAGGTCTTCAAACATATAGTTGGTGACTTTCTCTTCCAGTGGAACTTGGGACTAAGGTTGGATGAGGCTAGTGAGGCACACTGTTAAGGGAAGTACTCACTTTCAGGATTGAGAAGGTTTGCTGGCAGTACTTACGTAGCTTTCAGATTGAGGATTTTCTTACATAGTACACACAGGACTCTTTTGCTTCAGTCAAATTGTGGCCCTGGTAGGATGTTTTTGTTTAAAAGGTTTGCATTTGTACAATAATATACACAGTGAATCCATGTAGTAAGTATCTCTCAGTACAATATTTTTTAAGAAGATGAATTACTCACAACATTGAAATGGGGTGACTCTAAAGCAGGACTATGGGAATGATGAATAAAACTGCAGGCATATAAGAGCTTTCTTGTCCTGGACTGTAGAGATCTGATTCCTCATTCCATAGAGGCCTGTTGATTTGATGATGGGGAATCAGACCTCTGGACCTGGTAAACTGTCCTGTTAGTTTAATTTTATATAAAATTAGCCTCCAGCGCATATGGGCTGGAGGCTAGGGCGTTTGCATTGCACGTGGCCGACCTGGCCTGGATTCGATTCCTCTGGATTTGATTCCTCTGCCCCTCTTGGAGAGCCTGGCAAGCTATCTGGGGCATATTCAATATGCCAAAAACAGTAACACAAGTCTCACAATAGAGATGCTACTGGTGCCCACTTGAGCAATGGGATGACAGTGATACAGTGACAGTGATATATATATATATATATATATATATAGACGTATATATACACACATATGTGTATATGTGTATATGTGTAATTAATTTGAATCTTTAGAGAGATGTGTGATAACCTTTGTTTAGATGAATGAGGGAAAGAGACTTAGATGCCATCATTGGAATTTTCCACTACCATTTATTTCAGAGGGAGAAGAAAAGGGAGTAAAAGAGAACAGAGATAGGAGAAGCAGAAACACATGGAGTTTCATCATCATCAGCATCCTGTTGATCGTCAATTTTCTCGAGGATCTCAGTAACATCTCCACTCATCCTAGCCCTGGGATTTTAGAAGTCTCTCTTTACTCTTCCTTCCCAACAGTGCCACATTGGAGGCTCCTTCAGGGTCAGGGGAATTAGACCCAGCATTGTTACTGGTTATGGCATATGAATACGCCACGGGGAGTTTGCCAGGCTCTCCCATGCAGTCAGGAAACTCTCGGTAGCTTGCCAGGTTCTCCGAGAGGGAGAACTAGGCTGTAAGATGTCTGAAAGCTTGGTTTTATAGTCTCTGGATGTTGGCTATTGATGGGATTACATGGTGCCAGGGGCAGTTTCTGAAAAATGGGGGATCTGGGTGGAAGAGGCATGGGGTTGTAGAGATTTATGTATGTAAATATGTGTGTATGGGCAGATGGATGAATGGATGAATAGATGGATAAATGAACGGATGGATGGATGGATGGATAGATGGATGGTTGCATAGAGGGAGGTGTATGATTTAGTATAGTTCACTTCCTACAGAACTAAGTTCTGCTTTTTTTTTTGTTTTGCTTTTTGGGTCACACCCGGTGATACACAGGGGTTACTCCTGGCTCATGCACTCGGGAATTACTCCTGGTGGTGCTCAGGGGACCATATGGGATGCCTGGAATCGAACCCGGGTGGACCGTGTGCAAGGTAAATGCTCTGTGCTATCTCTCCAGCCCCTGAGTTCTGTTTTTTGAAAATGGGTTCTACCGAGAAATCTGCACAAAATCTAGGCCTGTAAACCTATATATAGAAACATGAAGAGTAAATGTTTCTCAAATTATCATGCCAAAGGTTCCAGTACACTTTGAGATCTCTTGGTATTGCTAAATGCCATAAATTCTTAGGGATTAGATTTAGTGCCTAGTTCAAGAAACAAGAAAAAAATATGCTAAGGAAGGACCAGATAGATAGTACAACGGGTAAGGCTCTTGCTTTGCATTTGGCTGACCTGAGTCTGATCCTTGGCACCATCTACTATGTCCCTGAGCCCAGAGTGATGGTTAAGCACAGAGCCAAGAGTAAGCTCTGAGCACCACTGGGTTGGGCCCCAGCACCCTCCCCCCCCAACCCTCCACATACCAAAAGTAAACACTTTAGAATTCTTATGCAATATTTTCTTTGCTTGCCTTGGCTCTTTTTTTTTTAAACAATCACTTTATCATTTTATTTATTTTTGAGCCACACCCAGTGTGTTTTCAGGAGGTTTTCTTGAGTCAGTTGCTTGGGGCTCACTGGTGGGTCCTTGGGGGATGACACAGTTCTGGGAATCAAACCTGGGCTTCCTACTTGCAGAGCACGTGTTTTTGACCTTTTCAGTGTTTTGATCCCATCTCCTAACCTATAACTCCAAACTTCCTCGGTGGTGTGTTGCTTTCAGGAAATCTTTTTACCCTCTGATGAGTGTGCCCTCATATTTGCTTTTGCATTTGTAGATGTAATTAAATTTCTCCTTGCTAGTCTAAAATGTGTTGCATTTAGGGATGAAAACATGCCGAAGAAAACATCAAACACAGCAGATGTCCCTGGAAACCATAGTTTCTAATTGCTCAATTCTGAGATTGTGAAACACATCTTGAAATAATTTAAATAAAAAGATGAAGCAGGTCCTATAAATATTCTTGCAGAAATTGTAAAAGATACTTGCCAATGTGAGGACAGGATTTTCTTGAATGTACATAGATTGGGTGACTGGTGTTTACTTACTCTATGAGTTCTGTTGTTGCAAGAATGTCACAGAGCCAGGAACTATATATGTGTTTGTGTGTGTGTGTGTGTGCACACGTGCGCGCTCGTGCGTTTTTTATAAAATTTCAAAAACCTAGCTGTAGAAGGAGTTGCTTGATGGACAGACATGAAGCTGTCCTATTGTTGCCATTGAAGTAAATAGCCACGACTTTTTCCCCCTCATAAACAACACAGGGGTCAAGTGACAGGTGCTCCCTGCTACTTCCTCCTTCTCATTCCCACCTTGTTATTCACCCTGAGCATCTGCAAACTTATTGAGACCATCGCTGTAACTCAAGCAGACTGGGCCCTAGCCTCATCCCTGAAGCCTGATTAATAGTGGTCAGTGAATCAGAATAATCTCTCCAGATTTGTTCCCTTCATGCCTTCTCCACTGGATCAGCTAGTTTGATGACATTGAAAAACGATTAAATCACTCCCCGGTTAAACATTTCTCCAGCCTCCCCTTACATGAAATACAAGCTTTCGTCATTTGTTTTTGGCTACCCTTATGGGCACGTATAAAATGCTCTGAAATTGAAGCACATAAATAGGTGGAGTGGAATTTTGAGAAAGACAGAAAGACAATGAGAAAGAAAAGTTTTCTCAGAAAATTGTGCGATAAGGATTGCATGTCCCTATGAATTTTAACTTCACTTACTGTAGAAAGATAATGGATATTTCTTTATACCATAAACAAAATTAAACTTAAAGTGTGTCAGATTTATATGTAAGTGTCAAAACTATCACTGTATCACTGTCATCCTGTTGCTCATCGATTTGCTCAAGCAGGCACCAGTAATATCTCCATTTGTGACATATTCGATATGCCAAAAAAAATAACAAGTCAAAACTATAAGAACTCTAAAAAGAATTCTGCACTAGTATGGTAAGTAAAAATTATTTAGAACATAAAAGGTTAAAAGATAAAATATATTTGATAAATTGGATTTTGTCAAAATTAAAAATCTTCGCTCCTCATAATATCTGTAAGAGAACCAAAAAATAAAATTATGCACGAACGGGGAGAAGATATTTGAAGCACATTTCTATGATATTTCTATGTTCTTGTATCTAGGATATCTAAATAAATGTTATGATTTTGTGTTAAAAATCATTATATTAAAAACATTTGGACAGGCACTTAGTAGAAATAGGTATGCAAATAGCAATAATCACATATAAAGTTACCTAATGCATTAGTCATCAGACAGAGCTGCAGATCATATGCATTCATTCTATTGCTAATGGGAATGTTAAAAAGTGCAGTCACATGGGAAATCACTGTATCACTGTCATCCTGTTGTGCCTGTAAGGTCACCATTCGTCCCAGCCTTGAGATTTTAGTAGCCTCTCTTTATACATTTCTCCCAAAGATTGAAGGCTCTTTTCAGGGTCAGGGAATAAGACCTGTTATTGTTACTGTATTCGGCATATCGAATACGACACAGGGAGCTTGCCAGGCTCTTCCATGTGGGCGGGATACTCTTGGTAGCTTGCCAGGCTCTCCGATGCATATATGCATATATATACACATATATACATATATACATATATATACATATATATATACACACATTTCCCTTTATGATGATGTGTCACGGAAGAGCGGTCCAGGAATATGTTCACTCGTGTGAGACTCAGCCCGAGGGTGTGGAAAGCGGCCTGGAGCATGGCAGTGGTGGAGTAGTGGAGGTTGGCTGTCGGGGCTGGGGTGGGGAGGGCTCTCACCTGCCCCACTCTGGGGCACCTCTGGTGCAGAGTCTGGTGGCATGGTTATGGGTGCCTCATTTTATTCTCCCTTCCGGGAGAAGCAGCCATGAGTTCTAGAGGGTGGCCGATGAGGAGATTATCTGGCAGGAGGTGGCTTATGAGTGTGACCTCTGGTCGCTGGAGATTGGGGGAAGCAGGCAGAGGGATTCTGCTCCCAGGTCCTGTTGAGCCCAGAGTCCAAGATGGAAAATAGTTGAAAACAAATACATTGTAATGATTTTCAAAATTATAGAGCTGGGGTAGGTTTAAAGAGGTAAGAGATTATATATATATATATATATATATATATATATATATATATATATATATGAAGAACGATTTCCTGGAGAATCAGAGGACTAATACAATGCAGTCTAAGATTAGGCATCAAGTTCACACATAAAGACCCAATTCATCTTTATTTTGTGAAAGATCAGGCTCCTTCCATAATTATAACAGCATTACATACTTGAGAAATTATAAGCATAAGCACAGGCAAAATACTTAATTTTTTAGCTTTAATGAGAATGAGACATGACATTCATAAAGATTTACATATAAAGGTTTACATATAAAGTGCATATATTTAGAAGCATAGATTTTTGCGGGGGGGCTTCCCAAGAAGTGTTAAGGGGACTAAGGGGACGTTCCAGGTGATTCTGGGCCAACCAGGCATTTATACTGAATCCTAAGACACAAGCATGTGGGAATCTTCGCACCATGCCCTCCAGACCACCAGGGGCTGTGCTTGACTGTGCTGGGACATGTGTTACTGAGTAAGGGTCAAGCATACGCAAGCTATGCACCACACCTCAAACCTGTACTGTCTTCTGAGGCAGGGAGGAATGTTCTAAGATTCTAAACTTAAGCTCAAGATATTTCTGTTTCCTTCTATTACTGATCTCGATTTTAATCTATTACTATCAGTCATGTTGCATATTAATTTTTTGTGCCCTTATCTACATTGAATGTCATATGATTTCCCTGTATACTAACTTTCTGCTGTTTCACTTACCACATTCTAATTTCAGGCTATTGAGAAATGGTTAAGTTATTTCTCTTATTCATATAAAATGAAGTAGTTGGTACAATTATAATTTTTTTTTTGGGTGGGTGCACATCCAACTATGCTCGGGTTACTCCTAGCTCTAGTCATTCTCTAAAGAATTACTCCTGGCAGTGATCAGGGGACCATAGGATGCCGGGGTCAGCCACAGGCAAGGCATTTGCCCTACTTGCTGTACTATTTTACTTTTTAGTTCCAAAGGATACTTACCATCTTAAACAAATAAGATGATATCTATTATCTACTTAGATATCTACTTAGCCAAAGATATGAACCATTTCTGTAAAGAAGATTTAATGTATCAAATATCCTTAATATGAAAACGTTTTTAATTTGTTCAAAGACTTGATTCAACAAAGATAGATTGATTTAATATTGGAAATTTCTATTTCTTGGGTGGGAATTGTGATTCCAGGAGTTGAATCCCAGGCTTCATACATTTGCTAAGGCAAATCTGCAAATTTGCTCTGTTTGCTGAATCACATTCTTGGTCCTGACTTCATGTTTGTACAAGGTGTCATGCTGGGTACTTGTGAAAAGGTGTCATATAAACCAGATTTTCTCCTGTTACATGAAGGGCTCTCTGTGGACTTTCTGTCATCTTACTGCTTAATGACAGCCTATGTCATTGCAGCGCATCTGTTCCAGTAGGTGCTAGCTTATTATCTTCATCATTATTTTTTTCACTGTGTGAAAGCAGGATGTATAGATTAGGACCAGGAAGTCAGCTGCAGTATTGAGTTTGTGTCTGAGCATGTAACAATGAGAGAAAATACTCAGAACAAACCTGGGGTGGTGATGAATATAACCTAATTCCTTCAGGACACCAACTCTTACTGCATAGGAGTTGTGACAGACTCAGGGATCTTCTGGAAATAGCATGGAAACTCCCACCCAGAGACAAAGGACATTTTCTTGAATAGTAGCCTTTTCTGCCTCAGCTTGTTCCTCAAGTCACATCCTACTAAATATCTCAATCAAACTGTCTTCATTAAAATTCACAGGGAAGGGCTGGGGAGAAAGCACAGTGAATAGGGGCACTTGCTTTGCATATTGCTTACCCAGACTCAATCCCTGGCACCACGTATGGTCCCCGATCCTACCAAGAGTGATCCCTGAGTAAGACAGGAGTAAGTCCTGAGTGTATCTGATGTGGCACCCAAACAAAACAAAACAAAATCACAGAATTCTACTTTCTTGCTCTCTATAGTAAGCTTGAGAAGTTGACAAGACAGATATAACTGTAGAAAGCAATGGCGATACTTGCCTGAGAGGATATAGAATTTCAGATGTGGAACTCTGGGTTTTCAGAATTCTGATACTCCCCCCTTTTTTCACCATTTCATAGTGGAAATGAAATAAAGGGGTGAAAATGATGACGGTAGGGTTCTTGTTAATAATAGAGAAGAGCATAATTTGTATTTTTTAAATAAATAATGCCACTAGATTACAAAGTTATTGCTGAAGAACCAGCATATAAAGAGAAATAATATCGGAAGAAAGAGAAAAGAAGAAATAAACGGAAAAATCTTGGGGTGTGGATGTGGAGAAGGAGGAAGGACATTGAATTCTGTAAGTGCACCTGCCTGCATCCATGTGTAGGGGGATATGTCTCAATTGCCAATAAGACACCTTAGCGGAAAGCCATCTGCAAATAACATATAGGCAAAAGGGGACACCTCAAAGAAATACGACGATTTGCTAAGCATTAACTTCTAAACCACACGAGGCAAGTTTTGATACTGTTTGAAAAATCAGTTGCCCGCTAAACTTCCTGCTTCTCTCCCAGAGCAAACAGCTTGGGCTTTCACAGCCACAGAATTTCCTAGGCAACCCAAGTGTAAACTAGAGAAAAGGCAGGCTCAGGACAAGGATTGGCAGTGAATAGAACCAATAAGGCACAGAGTGTGTGACAGTGATTCCAGTTCATCCAATGGGAATGAGGTGGGTGGACCAGGCTGCCTACAGAGAAAAGGTAAGAGGGAGGAGGCAAGGAGGTAGGAGGGATGGTCCTCCCGGATGCAGGAGAGAGCGTCCATAGTTTCAGTTCCAAGCAACTGGTGGCAACAAATTAACGTTTAAGGTAAATGAATGTTTTCTTGCACTGTGTTGATTTGCTCACTTTTTTAATTTTAGCTGGAGGTGGAGGGGTGGAGAAGGACAGATGTTACTCTGTTAAAAAGAACAACAGATGTTCCTTTTTTAAAAAGACATTGTTTAAAAAAGAAAAAAAGACTGAAGGGCAATAAAGCTGTTAGGCGAGGAACTAGGGAAGAAGCTTTGACGTATTTGGTATTTGCTGAGGTTCACACATAAAAATGCACAAAATTAAGTTTCATTCAGCACAGAGAAAAAACTTCATTGAGCTTTCACTCCGGACTGGGTACTCTGGGCAGGGTATGAAGTGCGGGGAGGGGGGTGGAGAAGAGAGGTGTTGGGGGGAGTGGGGGGGGTGCGGTGATGAGAGGTTAGAGGAGAAGAACTGCCTAACTAGCTGCTATGAATGTCGAGAAAGTTGAGTATTAGGAAATTAAATATCCCTGAGTCATAAATCAATGAAAAGAGTGAGTTTTGATTCAGATTTTAATTTGCTGATGATCAAAGCTGTTCTATTTCTGCCATACTCTGCTGAATTGGCCACTTAGGTAAGAACCAGAATTCCTATTAAATTGAACTGACATGGGTTGTTCAAAACGATATTAGAGAGTTCATTGGATTAATTATACAGTTAAAAAGGAGCTTTAATGGTAACACCATTTATTTAGGTTTCTATCCTTTCCTTCAATCTGAAGCACATTTAAACTTTAATTAGTAGATGAAACATTCTAAATTTTAGAGCTCTCATGTCTCCCCCAAAGCCCTATAACGAGAGAAATATTTCCATTTTTGTAACTTTGTTTTAAAATTATTTTCATTACCTTACTTTTATGTTGATCAATCTTCATTATAACACAGCACAAAGTAATTTATGCCAATCTATTTTTTTATGTTTGGTGTAATAGTGCATTTTACATATTGAGATTTAAATTGTGGGCATTCCTTTGTATTTATGTTTATATCTTAATAGCAATTGTTTAACGATATTAATGACCAGGTTTAAGAGCAATTTGATAATCTCCTATAATGTGTTGACAAGAAAACACAGAAGATACAGCCTTGGACTTAAAGATTTTATGGCGTATTAGGAGAAGCAGTTTTGAAAGCGGAGTTACATCCTGTGCGATGTGGATACCATTTGGGGTTTGCACACATCATACAAAGTTTCTTTGTGTGTGTGCACGTATTATACATAGGCTGTTTCACTCTGGCTAGTGTGGTTATGTGAAGCTTCACTGTTGTGATAATAGCAGGAAGGGTGGAACTTCTCCAGGCCAACAACAGAGGGAAAATGGGAAGATATTCCTGAACAGGAGACTGCAAGCCAAAGGCACTGCAGCATAGAACATCATGGTGTATTTGGGGGTATGCAGACTAAATTTCCTTTTAATTTACTCTACGTGAAATTACAATGTTATTCCTGATTGGGCTTTAGGCATGCAGTGTTCCAACACCCGCTCCTTCAGCATTCTCCACTTCCCTCCACCAATCCCCCCCTCACATCTTTTGCCTCCCACCCACCAGTCTCCTTCTACAGAGAAGCATATTTTCTTTTTCTTTTGATGAAGTAAAAATGGATTTTATTTGGAAGTTTTGAGGAGGGGACGAGCGAAAGGAAAATCTCATTCAAGAGAGAAAAGTGGCTTCTGCAGTGGCGAGGGAGCCCTAGTACACATCCCAACATTAGATATGGAAGTATGAAAGGACCTGTCTCAAGAGGGGAGTTGTGGGCAGCACCTGTGCTCCGGCACCTCATGTGCTTAGGTGCCACATGCACTCAGCAACACACATGGGCACAGGCAGCACATGGGCCTGAGCAGCATATGCGTGCCCACTTTTTCTTTTTAAAGTAAGTTTTTGCACTGTGGTTTATAGTGCTGATGCCGATAGGGTCTCATACATAATACTTAACCTCATACATAATACTTAACCACCTATCAAAAACTGGGTAGAAGAGATGAACAGAAATTTTCTCAAAGAAGAAATATAAATGTCCAAAAGGCACATGGAAAATATGCCCTGCGTGACTAATCATCTGGGAGATGCAAATCAAAACACCAATGGGATATGATCTCGCACCACAGAGACTGGCACACCCCCAAAAGAATAAGAACAGCCAGTGCTGGAGTGATGCAGAAAGAAAGGGACTCTCGTTCACCGATGGTGGGAATGTAGACTAGACTTTGAAAAAAATGAAAAATTACTAGAAAAAGGGCTGGAAAAATGCTCGGCCAATGATGCATATATCAAATGCTGAGACATTTGCGTGTTCCATGAACACAATGGGGAAACCCAAAGCATTTTAGTTCAAGGTGTGAAGTTCCGATTCCCATTTTTGTACTGATAACTCTGAGACTCATTTTCTGGGTGGGTTTAAAGAGTAAAACTCCAGGCAAGGACCAGCAAAGAGACCACCTGACTAGAGGAAATGGGAGATGAGTAGGTCCTGGGTTTCAGTGATACAGCCATGAAGCAAAGTAACAAAGTGCAGAGAATGTCAAGACAGAAATTCTACAGGACTTCATTGCTGACACAGCATAGAGAGTAAAAAGGATTCTAGGATAATGTTTATTTCATAGGCGTTGGCAATTCCTTTTCACAAAGCAACAAGTGGTATGAAGGAAAACAATGGAAATGGTTCAGGGACATTAAACCTAGTCTGTAGGTCTTTAAAAATGTTCAATTGTTGTGAATTTGAAATCAGGCTCTGAGACTCAGGACTGCATGAGACTCCTTTTAAAATTTATGAGACATCAAATGTAAGATTGGATGTAACTAGTGTTGTTATGAAATGGTCTCAAGAGTGAGAAAAAGAGAAATAGCTGAAGCATGTACATATTTTATTGAAATCCAACATTAGGTATCTTTATATTTATTTATATGCATATATAAATACAATAAAAGAATGAGTTTTGGGTTGGAAGTGGTATCTAGGAGACTGTGAGGTTCCTTAGTTCTTAGAATTGGGAATAAGATGAATGCTTGTCTGCGAAATTGCAGAAGTAGGGTTTCTTAAACAAATCTAGGATCCAGAGCAGATAAAGACATTATACTAGGCCACCTCTTGGCAGGAAATGGTTGTCACATTCAGGAGTGGTAATAGAATTCAAGGAATGTCAATTTACAAAAACGTGACTAAGGCTAAAGAATATAGATAAGGGATGATAAAACAGTCAGAGACCATAGCAAGGAGGGAGAATTATCCTTGGTCCTGAAAGGGTAGTTTCCGGATCTCAGCAGGTGTGTTAGCCTGGGATACTGCTGAGGGAAAGAGTTGAGTCACTGACAAGTTCAGGGACTATCACACTCCAACCCCTTTCTTCTCCTGTCCTCTGATCTTCTGCTGGTGCCTCACATTGGTTGAATTCAGCTGGAAGCCAGAGAATAGAATATATGGTTAACACTCTGAAGGGTCAATCTCTTACAGCAACATATAATTGGAGAATGGATCCAGGAGGGTTCTTGACGGAAAGAATATTTAGTTCAACATTCTTAGCCCAATTCTAAGCCCACTAACTATTCAGCCCAATGTTTAGTGAGGATAATTGAGTGTTTAGGGGTCACTGAACTTGACACTTGAGTGTCTCTCCCAGTATCTTGTGGTGGTGAGTGAGAGTTCACAAGCAAGGAAGAGGAAAATTTAGTTTGTGGATTGTGCTTTTTGGTTTTAATTATGGCTTTAAATTCTTATTAATGACTAAAATAAGGATTTGCCTTAGTGATTTTTTTCTTGTAATTTTTTTCTTCTATGTAATCTCAACAAACAACCCAACAAAACAAAGCTTCATAAAGGCAGTTTTCTGCATATCACAAGCAAACAAGCTGGCATTTGAAACAAGCATTACAGAATGATGCTTAGATTTATGGAAAGGCCTTCTCTGGACACTTCCCAAACATGTAAAAATTTATGATGTGAGTGATATTCTTTGGATTACCTTGGACACTTCTGGCCAATTCTATTGGCACTCAGTATCTTTTTATTCTCCTAGACTGGGACAGCCCCCACGCCCCACCCACTTACATCTTCTCATAATTTGAACAAATAGAAATAAAATTTTTCCACTGTGCAACTGCAATGCACAATGCCAATGGTTAGAAATAGATGATAGGTGATTATCCTTTTATTGGAAGCTCTTTTGAGTGTCTCTGACCTCACCTGGAGCTCTTCCCATGGCAGACAGAGAGGGGGAGAGAGTTCCGTAATTTGTCTGCTATTGCATGTCTGTATGCTTTGAACTCTGTATGGTTCTGAATCAGGTTCTTTGTATGAATGCTTTATGGCCACTGCAAAGCTTCATGTGAGAAAATAGGATCTTTCTTTTATAGCCCCCCCATCGGTGGACACTTAAGTTGATTCCGTATCTTGATCATTGTGAGTAAATAATAGAAAGAACATAGAACGGTGAAAACATCTCTTCCAAGAGATGATTTCATTTATTTGAGATTTATAACTGGAAATAGAATTGCAGAATTCCTCCTCCTTTTTTTCCCCCTAAGACTGCTTCTGGCTTTGTGCACAGGGGTGACTCCTGGCTGTGCTTGAGGGAACTTATATGGTGTATGGCAAGCGACTTAAGCTCTGCACCATCTCTCTGGGCCTGAGGCTACTTTGAATTTTTTTGAGGCACTGTTTCTCACCATGGCTGTTGCAATTACACTTTCATTGACAGTGCGCAGAGGGGGTCTGTGTGTCCACATCCTTGCAGTTCTGATCTCTTGCTTTTTTGACAATCAAACAGCCTAAAAGATGTGAAGTATTGTGTCAGGGATGTTTTTATTTATTTATTTGTTTGTTTGTTTGTTTATTTACTTTTTTGCCTTTTTGGGTCATACCTGGCAATGCACAGGGGCCACTCCTGGCTCTGCACCCAGGAATTACCCCTGGCGGTGCTCAGGGGACCATATGGGATGCTGGGAATCGAACCCGGGTTGGTTGTGTGCAATGCAAACGCCCCACCAGCTGTGCTATCTCTCCAGCCCCAGGGATGTTTTTATTTATATTTCACTGAAGTTAGGGTTGCTTGACACCTTTCACTTCCCTGTGGCTATTTGTAGACGGTTTGATTCCTGTGGGACTGAGGCTCAAACCCAGGGCCTCTCACAAGACAAGTCCCAAACTACATCCAAGTCTCCTGTTTATATATCTTCTTTGTAAAAGTGTCAGTTTTTCCTTTGCCCATTAGAAAGGTCTGCTTTTTTTTTTTGAAGTTAACAGATTTTATTTAGAGGTTTTTGAGGGAAGGAGGAAGGGATAAGTGGGAGAGAGAATAGTAAGACTAACATGCTCAAGAGAGAACGTAGGCTTCTCCAAGGGTGGAGAGACCTCTACACACATACTAGCTCTAGACACAAAAGCATAAAAGTACACATCTCAAGAGAGGAGATGCGGGTGACACATGTGCTTGGGCACCGCATGTGCTCGGCCACATGGGCACAAGCAGCACATGGGCTCAGGCAGCATATGCTTGCCGAAAGTTCTGCTTTTTTATGAAAAAAAAAAACAACAAATATTTTTGGAAATATTGAACATAATTTTTGCTTGGCTCCTTAATGACTGAAAGAGGAAAACTGCAAAATTTCTTTGTACCTCGTTTTCCTTTTTTTGTACAATAGAAATAGCCCTGCTCCATCATTTCTGTCTATAAAATTACTTTGTAAATTGTGAGTTGTTCTCAGTGATTGTCAAAATCTGCCTTAAACCAGATTGATTTTCTGTCCTAGACAAATGGATGATGAATGTTTGTGAAGTACAGATTACAAAAAAGCTCTCTGTTTTAGCAGATCACTAGAGTCAGAGTGAGTGTTCCTGTTATTGCTGTTGTCTTTTACAAAGTAACCTGGGCCAGCATTTTTTTTCCTCAAGAACAGATTTTAAATATTTCAGGGTTTGTGGGCCAAAAGGTCTCTGTTGCAAATCTTTGCTTTTGTTGCCTTCAAGCGGCTACAGACAGGCAAAATATAATGCATGTGAGCATTCTCCAGCACAGATGATTTATAAAACCAAGTGCAGGCATAAGTGTGAGGTCCCAGATCTTGATATCTTTAGGCTGTTTGCCAAAATTTAGGTTGTCCTTTACAAAGGCCCACATGAAAGGTGATGCTTGTTTGCTTTGTGGAGAAGAGGGTGGGATGCTGGAAGCCATCGATAGACTTCCTCTTGTGCCGACTAGGGCAGAAACTGCAAACTTAATGAGAATGTTCCTCTTTATAGACAGAGGCTGAGTGATAGACAGAGTGAAGTGAAAATGCCAGAAAGCTCTCAGCTGTCTCTGTAGCTGTCTGCCTGGGCTGCTGGAGAAAGCACTGATTGGGGGCAAATGGAAACAGACATTGAGTTCTCACAGTTTCAGAGCTGGAAATCTCAGGTCATGGGGACTGCATGGTCAGCTGAGGGCCTGCTTTCTGCTCCATGGCTGGGACTCTGGGCTATGTCCTCCAGGAGGGGCCGAGGGATCTCTGGGACTCCTTCTGTAAGGCACAATTTCTTTTTCTGATGGCTCTGCCTTCATAATTTAATCACCTCCCCAAGACCACACCTTCTAATATTAGTCTTGGGAGTGAGGTTTTCAGTATATCCAAAGTGGGTCACGAACATTCAGACATTGCACCAGACTTCTTTGTAGAAGTGGCTAATTAGCTTTAAGTGAGGGAGATGGATGGAGCCTGCTGGGAGCCACTTAAAGAAACTAATTCATCTGGGAGAGCTGGAGCAATAGCACAGTGGGTAGGGCATTTGCCTTGCACGAGGCCGACCCGGGTTCGATTCCTTCTCCTCTCTCGGAGAGCCCGGCAACATACCAGAGTATCTGGCCTACACAGTAAAGCCTGGCAAGCTACCTGTGGCGTATTCAATATGCCAAAAACAGTAACAAGTCTCACAATGGAGACGTTACTGGTGTCCGCTCGAGCAAATCGATGAGCAACAGGATGACAGTGACATTGACAATTCATCTGGGAACTGATCCTTCTGGTCCTCACTCCTCTTCTCTGACTCTTGAAGTGTGGCGTTGATGGCTGGAGCTGTGACAGCTCTGTGATCACTTAAGGCTGCTGCGAGGATCAGGTCATGGAAGGCTGGAAAGATGGTGGTTTCTTGGGACCTTGGCAACTTTTAAATTACCTCTAAACTCCTTTTATGATAAAGGAGAGTAAAACTATCATTTTTGGAGACAACAGCCCATTCTGTTTTGAGTACCTGGGCACAGGCCCCTTCTGATAAGCAGCCTGCATGATATTGATACTCTAACACTGGCTTTATCTCCTTTCCCATCTTGGTGTTCTAGATGCATACTTTACCACACACAGGGCACAGATAATTACCTGAATTTCTAAGTGGTTCTGACTAAACATGAAATGTGCAAATGATCACAAAGATGCGTTTTTAATGACCATAAAATAGGTACGAGGTGAGCTTGGTGATGGACGTTGAAAAGGGACAAAGTGGTAGTGAAAATGCCATATTGTCATCTGACAGGGAGGAAGATGACAGAGTTGGGGCTTGTTCTTTGGGTGTGTTTGAAATCACCAAGGCTAAGGCCTCAAGGAAACTAAAACACAGGGTGCTTGGAAATCATATGGTTACTTCTATGAACATAGTATTGCAATTGGGACAAAACTTTTCTTTGATCTTTTTTTGTTGTTGTATTTTTTATTTAATAATCAAATCTTTGCTTTCCTTTTATGATTTAAATATTTTATTTTCTGTTTTTTTTTTAAATTTAGTTTGGATACCATAATAGATATACTGGAGCGATAGCACAGTAGGTAGGGCGTTTGCCTTACATGCGACCAACTCGGGTTCGATTCCTTCGTCCCTCTTGGAGAGCCCAGCAAGCTACTGAGAGTATCCGGTCTGCACAGCAGAGCCTGGCAAGCTCCCCATGGCGTATTTGATATGCCAAAAACAGTAACAACAAGTCTCACAATGGAGAAGTTACTGGTGCCCTCTCGAGCAAATCGATGAACAACTGGAGGACAGTGCAGTGACAGTGCAGTGCTACCATAATAGATAAGACTGTTACAATACGATTTAATGCATACAGTGTTCCAACACCATACCCTTCACCAGAGAGCAGGTGCACATCCCCACTTAGCCTGCCCGCCTATCCTACCTCAGTAAGCTCAGATCCATACACTTTTCTCTGCTTCTTTAAGATCTCTCTTCTGGCAAACTCCTGGCACAGAACAGATTGCAAGTGATTTCCTGGTAAAATCCCCAGAGACTCAAGGTGGACTGGGAGGGGAAGAGTGAGATGGAGAAAAGACAGTAAAGAGACATCTACTAACCTGCCTCCCGCTTCCAGAGATTCCCCACGGAGGCTCATTCTAACAAGGACCCCATAGCCCAAGGGCCTCTGTGTATTTATTAGACATGGCTTTGTATTCCACTGTGTCAGTTACATGGCTCCTTGTATGTCAGGCTATGGCATTATTCTCACTTGGCTTTATAGACAAAATGCCGCAGAGATAGCTATGAGCTGAGAACATGTTTTTGAGAAAAGAGGCCCTAATGAAGTTACTTTATTTCTTCTAGCTTTCAGGGAGAGCTGAAACTCTTCTCACTTCTACTTATTTTACCAGGTATAGGGCACTATCTGGGTCAATCTGAAGTCTATAGAAAGAAGATTTACCAGCTACATTATTTAGGGATATTTTGGCTGTTTGTAACAAGATCTGACCAACGGTAGTTTAAGCAAATCGAGGCTTGTTTTTTCCATCTGATATCAGTGTGAAGTCGGGCAGTTGCTGGCATTGCTTCACTAACTCAGTGATATTATGATTCTAAGTGGGTTTCTCTGTGATTCCCTAACCCTTTGGTTCACACAACTTGTGTGAACCAGAATATTAGTTCAGAAGGCATAAGGCCATGAAGTCCAGCAATAAGACTAGTCAAAGACTGATTTGACAGATAGGTAACTTAAACAGGGGACTTTTGGAAGGTTTTTATGTCATTTTCCATTGTCATGCTCTTTAGGTAACCAATAGAATCACAGCACACAAATATTTGTCATCTGTTAGCTATATTTATTTTGTGTTGGAGTCACACCTGGTCATACTCAGGGCTTGCTCCTGGCTCTGTTCTCAGGGATCACCCCTGGTGGTGCTCAGGGGAGCTTCTGGGGTGTTGGGGATCAAACCTGAGTCATCTGTGTGCATGACAAGCACCCTCCCCGATGTCCTGTCTCTCAGGCCCCAGTTGCCTGGAAATTTCTAACTAGAGACTCAGTTTCTTCAGCTCTTCAGATGGACAACATCGGGGAGTGGCTCAAAAGGCAGGCCAAAGCACATGCTTCATATTTGGGATACCTGGACTTGATCCCCTTGGTCCCCTGAGCACCTCCAGCAGCAGTCCCTAACACTGAGTAGCCCTGAGCACTGTTGGGCGTGGCCCTTGTAAAAAGGAACAATATCATTGTGTGTGGGCTGGAGCAATAGCACAGCAGGTAGGGCATTTGCCTTAGTGGTGGACCTAGGTTCGATTCCTCCGCCCCTCTCAGAGAGCCTGGCAAGCTACCAAGAGTATCCCTCCCGCATGGCAAGGCCTGGAAAGCAACCCCTGGCGTATTCAATATGCCAAAAACAGTAACAGCAAGTCTCACAATGGAGATGTTACTGGTGCCCGCTCGAGCAAATCGATGAACAACGGGATGGCAGTGCTACAGTGCAGTGCTTCCTAACCCTTATCTCATGATGGCATAGAGGCTGCCACTGCACCAGACATCCCATTATCATTCAAGTCAGGAGGAGGTAAAGATGAGAAAGCTCTTCTTGGGCTCTCACCATTGTCATTTAAGTCACTTATTTTGGCTGGAATTTTTTACTCTGTCACCTTAGCTAAAACTGAACTTGTTAGAGATAGATTAGAAAGAATTTTGAATCAAGTGGGCTATGTCTGGAAAATCAGCAATAGCTCAAATTCAACAAAGTTAAAAAGTGCTGTAAATAATATTTATCACCAGAAGGAATTTTATGGTCTTACTCATCATCATTGTTCATAACATAGTAAGTGTTGAATAAACATATGATGAATTCAGGACATAAACTAGGATGCAACAGGCTTAGCACCCAGGGCACACACAGCTTGGGGCAAACACAGAGATGACATTTGAACAATCCTCAGACTGAGGGCCTCCTTAAGCCCTAAGTACCCACTCTATCTAGCCAAATACTAAGCATGGTTGAGTGAACAAAATGAAATTTAAAAAAGGTGAAATTAGCATATGATGTAAAATACACCTCATGGCAATACCATATACAAAACATTATTCTTAAATGGAGTCATGACTAATTAACATTAAATCATACTATTTAAGTCATAACATTTAACTAAGGACTTATATAACATCCCAAAGATTAGTAGAAATTAAAGACCATGATAAATTCTAAGAAAACCTGCCTATAGACAATAGCTGAGGCATGAGTTTAAATCAGATCAAGAAAATGTATTTCAGTTGCAGAGAAACTATTGCACTTAACTATATTTTTCTTAAGACATACTTCAATGACACCTTATTTCCACAGTATGATTAGCCCCTGCCAGCATGCAGGGAGTTCATCCAGTGGAACATGAACATTGCAAATCAAACTAAGACCAGGTGTTTCCTATCTTCATACACTACAGAAAAATTAAAAGCAATTTATGGAAAGAGAGTTTTCTGTCTAGAAGATAAACACAGCAGTTTTGAGTTTAGGTTAAAAAACAACAGCAACTCAAACCCCAAATAAACAAACCCAAGCAGCGTGTCTCTTTAATAAGACAAACAAGCAAACAAAAACCCCCTAGGAGGCAGGGACTTGGTGACATTACTCATGGCAAAATCTGAAGCCCACCCCAGGGCTCTGTGTGGAGGGGGGTGGGGCTGATGGAACCTGGGCCAGCCGCTTGCCCTGTTCTGCTGAACTGAAGTGAGTTCAGGCAGGTTGCCTGCAGAAGTTCTTATCAACACTAACTCTACATGACCGTTTCCAGGGTCCCTGGGACTGTGACCAAAGAAATTCCTCAAACCCTGAACCTTCGTGTCCAGTCTCAGGGTGAGACATCCTAGTCACCTTCTAGGCAACTCTGAGTGCCGGGAGCTAATATCTATTTAATATTTATTCCAGTGAGGCACTTTTTTTTTTTTGCTTTTTGGGTCACACCTGGCAATGCACAGGGGTTACTCCTGACTCTGCACTCAGGAATTACCCCTGGCAGTGCTCAGGGGAAAATATAGGATGCTGGGAATCGAACCCGGGTCAGCCGCATGCAAGGCAAATGCCCTACCCACTGTGCTATTGTTCCAGCCCCCAGTGAGGCACTTTCTAATGAAACGTTTTGAGAAGCCACTGACTTTTTGCTATTTACTATGTAGTAACTACTAATTTATTAAGAGAACTAGTTAGTAAGATATTTAGGTTCTCTCAGTTATTGTCATCAAGTTATTGTGTCTCTCCTAATACCCTGATTATTATGAGCCAAGGGTTTAAAGACCTGCTATTTAGATCAAAATTTCAGGCCCCTCGCCAGTTCTTAAGGAGGGAGCAATAAACTCCGGTGTATCCTCCATCCCTGCAGGGAATAAGCATCTTTGCTTGGGGTCAGACCAGTCAAGCCTGCGCTCTAGCAGAGATGGGAAAAGTTTGGAGTCTGACTTGAGTTTGAGAGAAGGTTGGCTCCCATCTAGGCTTCCACCCTCTTCACTGCCTTCTGCATTCTGCTCTCTAGAGAGCAGAAAGTCTAAAGCCACAAGCGACTATTGTAACACCCTCAGATCTCTTGCTACTGAAATGCCCAATGTAAAGACATTTAACACTGTAGCACTATTGTCCCATTGTTCATCAATTTGCTCAAGTGAGCACCAGTAACATCTCCATTGTGAGACTTGTTGTTACTGTTTCTGGCATATCAAATATGCTATGGGGAGCTTGCCAGGCTCTGTTGTTGGCGGGATACTCTCGGTAGCTTGCCGGGTTCTCTGAGAGGGACAGAGGAATCAAACCCAGGTTGGTCACGTGCAAGGCAAACGCCCTTCCTGCTGTGCTATCGTTCCAGTCCTGTATAGAATAATCACAGAAATGCTTCATGATTTTTTTTGGGGGGATGGGGTGGAGATGAGGGGAGACTTGTGACTTGTGGTTATACCCAGGGATGCTCAGGGGTTAACCATGGCTCTGAACTTAGGAATTACTCCTGGTGGTGCTCTGGGACCCTATGTGATGCTGGGGCGTAAACCCACGCTTGCTGAGTGAGAGTCAAGTGCCCTATGTGCTGCACTGTCTCTCTAGCCCTGCCAAATGATGTTCTTAAGGCAAAATTCACCTTCAAGACAGTGGGGCTTGAAGGCTGTCAGACAGCTGCTGCCCCCATCTCAAGACCCCAAGCAGGGGTGTGCAAAAGACCCTAAACTAAAATCAGGTCAAAACATTCCTGGTTCATCTTCTTGCCCATCTAGGAGGGTCTGCTTCTCCTCCCCAACACTCCCTCACTCCCCTCCTCCCCACAATGTCTTCAGTGACTTCTTGTTCATCTAATTTTGCTCCCCCTTCAAGTTTTCTCTAAAGTTCATCTGCGGTAACTAAACCTGCTTCATTGAGGTCTCTCCAACCCCTTCACGTAACAGTCCTTTTCTTGACAGTAAAACCAGCGCCATGTCAGAAAGACCCAATCAAGATTCTTGAAATAACGAAGTAGGAAGTTTCCTTTGCATTAGAGCACGAAGATTATTATTTTTTTTCCTTTTCCACTTTATGGGTATTTGGAGAAAAGCTTCCCCATGGACCTCATGGGGAAAATCTAGGATCCACCACTGTATTTCAAATTGTTGGTTGAAGGGAAGCTCTACCCTGCCTGGGCGCGCTGTGATTCCCAAAGTCACGAATCTCACAGAGTTGTGGTGACAGTCATGTCAGTAGGGGGCACCAACCACAACACAATCAAGTGCAAAAGCCTGAGCTCCAAGGTTCCCCTCTGCTTGCAAGGTTCAGCTTCAGTCCTTCCCTAAGTTCGCATCCCCTGCTGAGAACCACGGGCTGATGGGCAGACCGTCCCCAAGCATTTTTGTTTCCATTCCCTGTCTCATAATGATTAAAAAAAAAATCAGACAGCTGGTGTCTGAGTTGGGGAAAAGGTCCTAAAGCAGGAAAGGCCCCGAGATGCGGGAGGTCTGCGCTTTCTTCTCCAGCCAAGTTATTTGACCTATGGTTCCCCCTTAGTGGCCCCAATCTCAGAGCTGGGGTGTTTGCCGGGGGAAGAGCTGGGAGCAGCTGACGGGCTTTTGATATTCTTTGCATGGCCTTTGATCCTTTGTTCCAGCAGGAGCATCGCCCCCACCCTCTCTGCTTAGCCAACTCTTCTTATGAGGGATCCTGAGTCTTGCTCCTGCATCTCAAAGGTTTCCCAGGTTTCTGAGATGGACCTTTGCTCTTTTGTGTCCAGACTGAAGGCTGGTTTAAGTTTCTGACTGTTTTTCTCCAGAAACTTTCCCAGGGCCCTCCGTCTCTGCCTGCAGCCTAACTTTGTGCCAATTCTCTCGTTCCCCTCCCTTTCTCTACTATCTTTTTTTTCATATTCCGCCAAGACCCTGTGTGTCGATTCTTACTACCGTTCTTTCGTTCTCCGTCTAAGAATTTCATTCCCCCTTGGTTTTGGGGTCACACCTGGGGATGCTAAGGGTTTACTTCTGGGCTTTGCACTCAGAAATAGTTCTCGGCAGTGTAGGGAGAACTATATGAGATGTTGGGGATCGAACCCTGGGCGACCTCATGCAAGGAGAGGCCCCAATCCGCTGTACTATCACTCCGGCCCAAATCTCGTTTCCTATGGCCCTAGGTGACGTTTCTTGAGGGAAGGGAGATTACTGACCTCTGAGACGTGCGCAGACGCAGCGCCAACACCAGGGGGCGCTGCGGTCACACGCCTCGGGAGGGCAGCGTCTTCCAGGATGCTGAACCGCTGGCTGCACGGGCTCTGTGATCCAGAGACCCCCGAGGCCTCCGGTGGTCAGAGACAGTCCCTTGGAGGCACGGACGCCTTGTGTAATAATATGAAGTGAATGACACGTGTTTGGGGACCAAAGAGAGGTCCTCTTAGTCAAGCTGGCAGCAGAGGATGTAATTTTTGTTCTGAGGCGGGCAGTTTAGACTTCAGAGGAAACTGAAGCAAGCCCGCCTGCTCCTTGGATCTAGTCATCCAGGAGGGGTGAGGGGGAGGGATATTCTCGGGGCTCTGACACTCCCCTGCTGCCTAGGCTGAGTGGGGACACCCCCCCCCAGTTTATCTCTACTATTCCCCATGACGGGTGGGGCAGAAGACCCCTGCCATGGATCCCAGTATTTAGGACAAGTTGCTCTAGCAAGATTGGGACAATTGGGAACCAACTTAGTTCCCCTGAGATTAGCAGGATAATCCCCAACTCTTTCGGGGGAGGCGTGGGAGGGAGGCCCTTTCTGAGTCTTTCACACTGAAGTGCGAATACAACTGGCCAAGGACAGTCCAGAGGGGCCTCGGGGTACCCGGAGGACCCCAAAAGAAATAAATCAGGTCGCTCTCTCAGATGCTTTAGTCTGTGAGGCTCACAGTACACCGTAAGACTGCAGGAGCCTGAAAAAGGTCCCCAGAGTCCTTCACCCCTGTCAGTGGAAGAACAGGAGGTGGTTAGAAGTGAGGCAGGGCCCACTGGTCCATGAACACGGGGTTCCGACTGGGGTTCTGTGGCAGGGCATCAGGACTGGAAGCTGGGCACAAACTGTGAATTGTGAGGTTTTTAAGTGGATGTGATGTCCATGGGCCCCACAGATGGCTCACATGAAGTGGGGAGGAGAAAGACGATCACTTTCTCGTGATCTGCCTCTGCCACCAGGGACCCAGGGTTATTGGGTTCTTGGTTCATTTCACAGAAAATAATTTCAGGAGTAGACAGGCAGTGAAATTACAGTTTTTATTTAGAAGATTTGAAGGGAAAGAGGGAGAGAAAGTGGGAGAGAGTGGAGAGTAATGTCATGCTTGGATGAGCATCACCCAAGAGGGAACAAGCCTCACCCAAGATGGGATGAACCTCATCAGAGAGCGAAACAGCAGGAAAACGCAGATATGTGGGAACCTGTGATTCGGATCTCCAAGCCTGCTTGAATCAGGACTGGGCCTCCTCCCCCAGGTTCTCAGTTTTCCAGTAGCTTGGCAGTCACTCCCACAAACTACCCCTGGCGCCATGTAATCTCATCAACGTCCAAGACCCAGAGACTATAAACTAATGCTCCAAAAGAGAACAGAACAGAGTTTCCTGGACATTATATTCTATCCATAACAAGCAATACAAAACAAATCGTCTAGCATTGCCTTTTTGGCAGCTTTGAGTGGTGGTGAGACTGGTGTCAAAATATAGAATGTAACCAAAGTAGAGAGAGAATATGGGGGAAATTTTCTGCCACACAGGCAGCGGAAGGGTTGGAACGGAGTGGGGAATGGGGGGAATATTGGGGATTTTGGTGGTGGAGAATGTGCACTGGTGAAGTGATGGGTGTTTGATGATTATATGACTGAAGCTCAAACATGAATGCTTTGTAACTATCTCAGAGTGAATCAAAAAAGGGGGGGATAATAATAAAATAATAAAATAAAATTAACATTCAGAATAGAATAAAAAAAGTAATGTGGAGTTCATGCCTAATTTAATCAGCTTAATCAATGACTGAATAAATAGTAGTACTCCTACAAACTTGAAAAAAGAGAGAGTGGAGAGTAATGTGCTCAAAAGAGAACACGGGCTTCTTCAAGGGCAGAGAGAGCCCCTACACACATTCCAGCATTAGACACGAAAGCCTGAAAGTACACATCTCCAGAGGGGAGATGCAAGCGACACATGTGCTCAGGCACCGCATGTGCTTGGCCATCTGGGCACAAGCAGCCCATGGGCTCAGGCTGCATATGTGCGCGCTTCCTTTGTTCAAGGTGGCCTTTATAGGTTTTCTCCAACCTGCTTCGATGTGCGGCTTCTGCCTAGGTCAAAGTCTGTTGCTAAAAAAGGTTGTCAAGGGGGTAGAGTTGGGAGTGGTGATGGTCTTCTTTGAAATTCCTCTTTTTTCTCCTGATGGAGCTTCTGTCGAGGGGGTTCCAGCCTCCTCGGACGGACACTGGCACTGGCACCAGTTCTCCATGAGGTCAGGGCTATTATTTCCCAGCAAATTTACTGCCATTGCCTTGGGAGAAGCCTTCCCTTCCTGCCTGCCCCGCCAACATTACAGGCACCCACTACTTTTGCCCTTGTTGGATCACTGCTGATCACTGCTCCCTGTAAAGGCTTGACACTGTGAGGGCAGACTGTCAGAACTCCTTCTAAATTCCAAGGGAACTGTAAAAGCATCACTACCACTCTCACCAGGGAGAGGAAATCAAAGGGGCAAGAAGATGTGCACTCATTGGATTAAATTATTTGGTCTCTGGTTAAGTTGTGTGATTCATTCTTTGAAGGTAAATAATGAGAACTTTGTACGGGAATTTATTGGAGCAGCATAGAGGAGCCCAATGTGAGGATCAACAAATTTGAAGAGAAGACTTTTTTCTGTTTTTTTTTTTCTTTTTGTGTACACCCAGCGATGCTCAGGGATTACTCCTGGCTCATGCTCAGGAATTACTCAGAAATTACTCCTTGCAGTGCTCAGGGAACCATATGTGATGCTGGGAATCGAACCCTGGTCGGCCACGTGCAAGGCATATGCCCTACCCATTGTGCTATCACTCCAGCCCCAATTAAAATCAAATCTTGTCAAAAATATAAAGACTGAAGCAACAGATATTGATGCTAGGACTAAAGATGAGAATATCAAATGTGGAGTCAAAGGAAATACAGAAAATTCTAGAGAAAGAATGAATCATATGATTGAGAAGAGATCAGGAATATAGAACTTCTTTCTTCATAGTGGGGGGAGGCCAGAAAGATTATAGCACAAAGGGGAATGACTATATGTTCCAAACTATTGTCCTGACTCGGGAAATCAGAGGTTCTGATTTCCAGGACAGGTAATGGTAATACATATGTCAGGTAATACATATGTTCAGGTAATACATAGGTCAGGCCTACATGTGGTATAGCTAAAAATGGGAATTTGGGGCGGTTGGAGACCATTCTTGGGGAATGAGTTTGGGAGCATGCTATTAGTTATCTCCTCAGCAAGACGTGGCTGCCAGGCGTGGTCCAGCCACCTGAACTCTGTGATGTGGTATGCCTTCCCTTCCCAGATGTCTGGAACAGCGCGCCATGACCGAGAGATGGTGATCCAGGCTAAGAAGAAGCTCACCACGGCTACTGACCCCATTGAAAAACTCCGGCTGCAGTGTCTGGCCCGGGGCTCGGCAGGCATCAAAGGACTCGGCAGGTAGGACCTGGCCTGGGGGTGGCAGAGAGCTGGGGCTGGCAGGGTGGCGGGGATGGTGGCAGGTGGGGTTGGTTCAACCAGGTGAGACCTGTGTGACCTCGAGCAACTCGCATCTTCCTGGGGTTTCTTCTTTATTTGTGAGATGCTGTTTGGAAGACTAACTGGAGGTTCCCTGTGGCAATTTTGGGTGTACAACCTCAGACTGAGTAACGACCATGTCTGCTAAGAGACTGTGGATAAGTTGAGGTAAAGGAGATGTGTGTTCAGGCCCGAGAGACCAGGGTCAGGGTGAGAAACACACTTCCTGGAGGGTGACAAGAAGGGCCGGGGTGGAAACAGGGGGTAGGTGTTGAGACGGAAGAAATGGGAGCTAATTCTCAGGCCTCTGTCGCCTGCCTGTCATATAGCTATCCTGTTCTCTGGCCGTTGGGCAGTGTTAGGAGTCCCAGGACTGAAAGACTCCTGGGGGAAATAGAGGAAGCTACCGGAGCAGGTTCTGTGCTTTTGTCTCTTGCACCAACCAAATCTAGGCCTGCCATGGCCCAGTTGTCCTGTACCTCTGGAATGCAGTGGGGTGGGGTGTCTCCCGCAAAGGCCAAGTGGTCACTTCTGTGGTTACATGTGAGAGAAACTTGGGATAAACTAAAACATTTGTAACTCCCAGTCAATAGGTTGAAAACTTCCCTTCCAAATATAATGAATTAGAGAGTCAGGCCTTCGGAGGTGCTTAGGTATGGAGGATGGAGCTTCAGTGCCCAGAGAGCTTCCTCACCCTCTCAGCATCCTGTGAAGATGCAATGAGAAGAAGCTGAAACCCCAGTATCTGACCCCCAGAGGGCAGTTCCCCAGCGCTGAAATGTGCTCGCGCCCTGCAGATCTAGGAGAGAGAAATATTTATTGTTCAAACAGAATTTTCCAACTGGGTCCCCTATGGCCCCTAGAGACTTCCAGGTTATTCTAAGGGGGTTACAGGTGAAAATTGGATCAGTGGGAGCACATCATGAGACTAGACAGTCCACCAGTATGAGGGGTGGGGCCCAGGAGCAAAGCAAGGCCAGAAGGGGTCACGGTTGAGGAAAGGTTTAGAAACTTACTCAAACTACCCATCCTGTGGCATTTCAATTATAGCAGCCTGAACTGAGCTGATAAAATGTTTATTTCTAATTTCTTCATGATGAAGAAGGAAACAGGAACAATTCGTTTTCTGTACTGTTTCTCCATGTTTATTGTTCATTCCTGTTTAGCCAACTAATTCTGCTAGAATAGGCTTTTCATGGAATCTCTTTTCCAGACTATGTGATGCCCTTTTCACAGTGCTTGGTTTTGTTTTCTAAATAAAATGTAAAGTGAAAAGGAGTAAGATTCGTTATAACATATAACTCACCAAGAAAAAGATGCAGGTTGTTACTTAAAAAATTTGTGTCATTTACATGCAAATAGAGAACTGAAGGTTGACCAATCTCTCCATATGGAAAATTGAGACCCAGAGAAGTTTCAGGATGTGCCCTAGTCAAACAGTAGAACTGAAACTCAAACCTCAGGTTTTAAGATCCTAAGTAAAATACATTTTTTTAAATCCATGCTATTTTTTTTCAAAAGAAAACCCATATTGTTTCTAAAATCCATAAATAAATAAATCCTCAGATAAAATAGATCATATTTAGGCCTGTGTTGAGAGTAATGGTGGATGGTGAAGGAGATCATAATGGAGGTGATAAGATGGATGAAGGACCTTAAGAGTCACAGTTAAAGACAGACAGTTAGGAAAGATGTGCTTTTCCACCCCCCCCCCCAGTAAAAGATGTGGGTACCACAAATTAGGAGGTCATCAAACATAGTAATTGGAGGTAATTGCATCCTACTGGAGGTTTTGCAAATTTTCTACATTTGAGAAATGAATGACCTATGTGAATTTCCTGTAGGAAATGGAATGATCTCTAAGTAGAGATAGGGACTTGAAAATGTAACATTTTTATTTTTTAACTAGACTTAATGTTTTATAATAGCTTCAAATACATAGAAAAATGGTGAGAATTATATAGAAAAAATGCAGTGAATTTTCATGTACCTCCTTATTCAGTCTTTTTCTGTCCTTAGCATACTCCATCAAGGTAGATGGACACATACATTTGCAACAATTAATGAACCACTATTTCTACAATACTATTAACTAAAGTCCACAGATTTTAGAAGTCTGTGTTTCCTGGTTTCTACATTGCATCTACTTTAGTCTCAGGACTCTATTCAGGAAAGGTGTTATGTTTCCTGGGGATACTTTTAGCTCTGTTAAGTTTTTTAACTTTGTTTTTGATAAACCTGAGAAGACTGGCATTTTTCAGGATATCCCTTTATTGAAATATGTCTCATGTTTTTTTTCTCAGAATATGCTCAATATACACTTTAGGAATACAGAAGTAAAGTGATATTTTCAACACCCCATATTATTTTGTTTTTTATTTAAATTTTATTTATTATTATTTTTAATTGAATCATCATGAGATACAGTTACAAAGATTTTATGATTGAGTTTCAGTCATACAATGTTCCAACACCCATTCCTCTACGAGTGTAGATTTCCCACCACCAATATCCCCTGTATTCATCCTGCCACCCCACCTGCCCAGCCTACCTCTATGGCAGGCACTTCTTCTCTCTCTCTCTCTTTCACTCTCTCTCTCTCTCTCTCTCTCTCTCTTTCCCCTTTTGTGCATTCTGACTTTCAATACAGATACTGAGAAGACATCATGTTTGGTCCTTTGCCCACTTTCAGCACACAACACCCAACCAGAGCAATCTCTTCCAACCATCGTTGTCATAATGGTCCCTTCTCTATCCCATCTGCCCTCTCCTCCAGCCCTTGAGGTGAGGCTTCCAACCATGGGCCAATCCTCCTGGACCTTGATTCTACAGTCCTTGTTTGTAGGTCAACATCTCATTTTAAGTATGTCTATTAAAAACATGATGCTTAGTTTGCTTTAGTTGCATGATGCTTATGTTTATTGATCAAGGTCAATATTGACCTTGACCACCTGGCTTTTCCATTGTACAGTCTAGTCTTCTACGCACCGCCCCCACATCCTTAGAAGAAAATTGCATGCCAAACCACTCAGAGATGGGGAGTGGGATTTCCATCTTTGGAGTAGAGTTTGTGCATGCTTAATTTGCGCTTCTTTTGCAAGAAAAAAATTGTTTCTTCATTTGCATTAGTTTTTTAATCATTTTTCCAAACTAATCTCACTTGTGGATATTTTGTTATTGTTATAATGTAACACTACTTTTTAAAAAATTGCTCTATTATTCCAATTTTGTCCTGTGAATCTTTTCAGTTAGTTCCTGTGTCCTTTTAATATATACCTATGGATTAAAACACACACACACACACACACACACACACACACACACACACACACACACACTGCCTGTGCTGTCTGGCATAAGATACTCCAAGCTCACATGATATATTTCCTGCTTCAATTTTAGTATAATCAATTTCTCCAGAAGCACAGTTTTTTTGGTAAGAGAATTATATTAGAAACCAAGATCTTGGCTCTAGATGTGCTTATTTCTATTGGAGTGCTACTTCTAGATTCTTTTTTGCTGATAGAACAAGGAAAGGGAATATATGTGTTTATGTGAACAGCGTATCTATGTATCTTTATCTGTAAATATTTTTATATGTGGTTATAAGGTAATGTTACCTTATGTTTGCATTTAGGTAAATACGAGTTGACACAATGTCCACCACTCTAATGGATCATTTCAGTGCCTCTTCTAGATTTCTGTAAATTTCCATTACATCATTGAGAAACCTGGTTTCTATAGATCCTGGCCATGTTTTGTTTAGTACACATTTCTGGCAATACAAGAATTTTCAACACTTGTCATCATGAAGAATATTTTTATTAGCCATAGTGTAGTGTTTGTGTCTAGATGCTTTTGACTTAAGCCTCCACACCCCCAACTCCTCCTGTGAGGGAGAATGTCTCAAATATTTGCAGTACACAAATAGACTCATTCCTTTCTGATAGCACTTATTTCCTAAATAACATTTTAAAAATTTATATACATTAAAGCTTATGAACTTCACTGAAGTTCTAGGGGCTTTGGCAAATGCTAATGTCATATATCCAGCATTACAGTAGCACATGAAGTTGTTTCACTGCTGTAAAAATCCCCTAGGTTCCACTTGTTCTTTCTCTCGCTATCATTCCCCTTATCTTTGTAGTATCTTTACAGTTTTGACTTTTTGAGAATGTCGTATAATTAGAATTATACAATGGACTTTTTTTGTGGGGGTGGGGGAAATGGGAGAGCTCCCAAGCAGTGCTCAGGGGTAACATGGGGCCATTTGCAGCAATTTTCAGCCAAACAGGGTTATGGTTCAATGTGAAGATTCCTTGGGGGCCACAAGGACTATATCTTGCCGTGCTCAAGGGGCTTCTGGGGTCATGGCCGCAATGCTTGAGGGCCATGTGTTGTGAGGTCAGAACTGGGCTTGGACACATGCCATTCATGATTCATATACTATCTCCCAAGCCCTCATTTAGTACGTTTTTTAGTTTTTTTTTCTTTTATGAGAGCTTGTGAAGTGGCTTTCCAATTTGAAAAAAAAGATTTTGAGAAGCATCTAAAATGCCTATAATTTTTTTTGGAAAAATGTGAGAGCAGTGTTCTTTGAGAAATTTTTTCTTATAAATTTTTCTTGTGTATTTCTCTCTCTCTCTCTCTGTGTGTATGTATACGTGTGCTTGCACATGTGTGTGTTTTCTTCAGAGTGTTTAAAATCATGGATGACAATAACAACCGGACCCTGGATTTCAACGAATTTATCAAAGGCCTAAATGACTATGCTGTGGTCATGGAACGGGAGGAGGCAGAGGAGCTGTTCCGGAGGTTTGATAAAAATGGAAGTGGAACAATAGACTTTAATGAATTTCTTCTTACATTAAGAGTAAGTGGCTCCATGATTCAGTATATCTGTGCAGGTTGGTTCGCACATGATTTGGGTGGGCAATTTTGAGGTTATTTTTTTCTCAGAAATTTTTAGTGCAGAGTGGAGGAGATGGGCAGGAGATTGGAACAGATGAAGGGAAATTTTGGAGTAATCATAGGCACATAATTAAGAGCTCTCACTCTCACAACATGGAGGTGAATCAGACACCTCATCCTTTCTGATAGACAATGAAAATGATTTTATTTGTGCATTGTCAGTGTATGTGTTTTTTATATTTCTCTAGCCACCAATGTCCAAAGCTAGGAAAGAAGTCATTATGCGAGCGTTTAGAAAGCTAGACAAGACAGGAGATGGTGTCATAACAATTGAAGACCTCCGAGAAATGTACAATGCAAAGCATCATCCGAAGTACCAAAATGGAGAGTGGACTGAGGAGCAGGTGTTCAGAAAATTTCTGGACAACTTTGATTCACCCTATGACAAAGATGGGTTGGTAAGTTCTCCTGGCCTGATTTGTAATTATAAAGAAGAATTAGCCCCAAGTCTTAAAAAAATATTTACACCAGATTTAAGTAGAAGTGAAATGTTTTCCTAGTGACTATTTGGAGAGTTGGACTAAATGAAACAGTGAAATATGTATGTGTGTGTGTACATATAGTGTCAGGTAATCTATAGACAGTAAATATCCATCATCTGGGAAATGTGGTATTTTGATTAAAATTTCCTGTTTGTGGTTGCTGTATTTATCATATGCTACTGCCACATTCCAATGAACTAGACCTATTTAACTTCAAAATGAGACCATAATTCAACTTTGAGAGACACAGCTCACAAGTCATTACAGAATGTTGCAGTTCTGAACACTCATCTCTGAGCATTGTTTGTCACCATACTTTGGCATGTGGAAATGCCACTTTAGGGAAACTTCCAGTGAAGGAAATGCCAGACAATTGAATTCACTCTGATTCTAATCTCTGATATAACTTTGCATTTTTAAATGACAAGTAAATCTCCATTAGTTAATAATTTTTAATTACATATTTGTAGCTAAGTGTCGGGTAAGAAACTAGAACTCTGTAACTGTAGCTAAGAAAAAAATGTCATCTGTCTTCTACCAACTAAGCAGCAGCAGAATCCTGGTCAGGGTTACTCCTGAGACCTGTGTCATAAAGGATTAGGACAGTGTGCAAGAGGTTATAGGAAGAGGAAACGAGTTTTCCCCTTATGCAGGGACTTTCCACAAAAACCTGCTAGATGTGGAAAAACAGCCTCCATTTCAGCCTGAAGGGACTGCAGAATTGATTTTTAAGACAGGAAGGGGTTTTTGATGGTCTATGGCAGCTGAAGGCTTAGGGAAAGAAATCAGAAAAACCATAGATGTTTTCTTCCATCATTGCCAGTCTTTGATCATTTTGGTGGTAGTGGAAAAATAGCCAACTGCCATTTCCCCAAATTAGCCCAACTTGCATGGGATCCCAGGGTGCCATTGCCTCTTTTCTGCAGGTGGTTCCTCCTTGTTACCAGGGGAAACCTCAGCAATCACCCTTTTCTCTAACCCAAGCCAGTTGTGATTCAGCTAATTTTAAGTTCCCACCCCCATGCCATTCCTTCTGACATTTATCTAAACAAACCACATTAAACTCTCAAATACTCACAAAGGTTACTGGGGTTTTTAGCAGTTGCAGTGTTTGATGATGTCACTTGGATATCATAGATCCAACTCTGTGCAGTTTCATCATTTGGAATATGTTCTAGTAGTACAGATTGTTGACTGCACCACAAAACTTTAGAAAATGCAGGGGCCAGAGCAAGAGTACATCAGATAGAGTGCTTTTTTTGCATGTGGCTGACCCAGGTTTGAAACTTGACATCAAGCAAAAACAAAACAACAAAAAGAAATGTAGGACTCCATTTTTGTAGGTGGATTTGCAGTCTTGCAAATTTACACTTAAAAATATTTTTTAATTTTAATTAAAGAACCGTGATTTACAAAGTTGTTGATAGTTGAGTTCTAGGCAGAAAATATTTCAACACCAGTCCCACCACTAATGTCAACTTCCCTCCACCACTGTTCCCATGTTCCTCCCTCACAAATTGACATTTTTAAGAATGTCACAGGTGTCTCTTAATCCCCTTCATATGTGAGACCTTTGCTTCTAGAGATTCAGAAATGCCTATATTTTGTTAATGTATATAATGGGCATGTGAACCTCTTTTATGGATCTGTGCAACATTTCTTAAGCACTGATTCTTAGTGCTTTGCTAAGGATTTTATTCCAATATAACTTTGAATAGGCATAATGAAATGGTTTTGAAAAGTGATATGCAATTATCTTCTGTAATTAAACCATATTTTCAATGCATTTAGAACTGTTGACATAAAGTAACCCTCTGGCAAATTTTTTAGAAAGACACTAATTAGCCTTTCATTTACCTTTGTCAAATCAAGTTGTTTTGCACATTAAAGGTATCTATGCTCAAGGTCAGTTCACCATTTATAATGAAAAAGATAGAGTTCAAATCCAAATAATGTACTGTACTTTTAAAATATATATTAATTTATTTTTTGATATAATTTTTATTATAACACTATGATTTAACAAGTTGTTCGTAACACTGTTGTTTCATGCATTAAATGTTCCAATACAAATCCTACCACCAGTGTGACCTTCCCTCTACCAATGTGCCCCAGCTTCCTGCTCAAACTATGCCCTCTTAACAGACATACAAGGTTTACCTAATATTATTTGTTATAACACAAAGACAAATGGAATTATCAACTTTGGATCAATAGAAGTCAATTTGTGATCATTGTTATATCTCAGAATGACACAATGATGCATCTGAAGTCATTGAGTATTTATTGGACTAGTTGGTGCAAGTTGAGCCTCAGTTTGTGACCAAATAAAACACTTTAAGCTTAGTCAAAGAGGTTAGCATACAACTTGGTCAAAGATAGTGTTCTAATGTTTCGTGTTTTTTTAAAACGGTGTTTATTTTCCATCTAACCTAATACACATTTTTTTCACTTTGGCTTTTTTGGGTCACACCTGGCGATGCACAAGAGTCACTCCTGGCTCTGCACTCAGGAATCACCCCTGCCAGTGCTCAGGGGACCATATGGGATGCTGGGAATCGAACTTGGGTCGGCCAAACGCCCTACCTGCTGTGCTATCATCTCCAGCCCCAGTGTTCTAATGTTTTAAATCGAATCACTGCAAATTACAAAGTAACAAAGTTATTATTGTTATTACTGAGTTTCAGGCATATAATGGACTGGAGCAATAGCACAGCAGGTAGGGCGTTTGCCTTGCACGAGGCCAACCCGGGTTCGATTCCTCCGTCCCTTTCGGAGAGCCTGGCAAGCTACTGAAATTATCCCGCCCGAATGGCAGAGCCTTGCAAGCTCCCCGTGGCGTATTCGATATGCCAAAAACAGCAACAAGTCTCACAATGGGGACGTTACTGGTGCCCGCCGCAGCAAATCGATGAACAACGGGTCGACAGCGCTACAGTGCTAATGTTCCAATACCAGTTTCTTCACCAGTCTTCACTTCCATCCACTAATATTTCCAGTCTCTACCACCCCACAGCCTGCCTCTAAACTTTTAATCTCTTTACAGCATTCCGTTTCCCTCCGGAGTGAAAATTTCCCTCCACCAAGGTCTAATTGCACCCTTCCCTGACCTAAGCTCTCACCTTCTTTAAGCTTCCAGCAATAAACTTCCTCTTGGAGAACAGTTTTCATGTGCTTTGTTTCTGTTGCCTTTGAGAATGTGTTATTCCCCTACTATGTTTCTCTACACCCTGCATCTGAGATAGATCATTCTGTGTCTGTCCCTCTCCCTCTGACTTAGCTTCACTCAGCATGCTGCTCTTCAGCTCGGATGAGATTCTAATTTGCCAGTATTTAGTAATCTGGACTAAATACTTCAGGTGGTTATAAAGGGTTGCCGAGGTTGAAGTAGCCAGCGAATTTAGCATCACAGGTCCTCTACCCAATGTTCTGATATCATACCTGAAACAATTTAGTCAAAGGTGTGAGGTCAACCAAATATTGGGTGAAGCAGTAGACTTCCTTCAGTCTGATCCTATCTCCAAACTCTGCCCCAGTTGGGTGAGACTTTATGTATTATCCTCTTACTGTCTAGATTTTGCAATTTTCATGTATATGCTATTTTATAATGACAGATAAGTTCTTAGAATTAGATTAACATTTGAGGGGACTGTTGCCTACTCTATCTCTTATGGATATTTAAAAATAAACAAATATTTTATTTATGCTACTGAGTGTATATAGAAGTGCTAAATTTATTCTATATAATGTATATATTCTACATACATATATATAATTATATATAATTTTCTTAATCAGTCTGGAGTTGAGAAAAAGGGACTATTTTTGTGCCATAACTCGAATATTTTTATTTTATTCATCTGACACGTTCTATATAGAAAATACAGCTAGTTAACAATAGAATTGTCAAGAGGTCTGTTATTGTATCACTTTTTCTTAATATCAGAAAAAGGATTTAAATAATAATGTTATTATTTAAAGAAATTTAGGAAGAGGGCAAACTAATAAGTAAATCAGAATTTATGATTTTGGCCAGTTGGATATTAGGAAATACGCAGATACTTTGCAAGAATAATTGTAGCTTTTCTTGAAGTGATCAAATGTAGATTTTAATGTAGTCTGATTTTCAGATGGGGTTTAGTGCTAACCGGGGAAGTGCAAAGGAGGGCAAAAAAATAAAGACATTCCAGAAAGGCGACTGTTAATGGTGGTCCAATTTTAGCTAAAACTATGCATATATTATTTATTTCTACTTTCAACCCTCTGCTCACCTATTGGTTCAGACCAATATCTTTTTTTAATTGCCTTTTTTTTTTGAGGGATTGAGGTAAATATAAGGAGGAACTATGGGTTTCTTGATTTCCCCCTCTGTTTCCTTATAACTTTAGCTAGAAAAGCAAGTAGGTTAGTCATTTCCCATGAGTCTTAGAAGAAAATGAGGGGAAACTTCATGAGAAAGGAATATTTGACCTGCACAAGAAAGGGGTTTTGAATTATTCATCTATTTCACTTTTTTTGTTGATTTTTTTTAACCCATTAGGATGCTGAAGATCAAGAACAGTCAGTCTCTAAAGCAGCTGTCATTTTGATACCTGTATGCTCATTTGTAAGCAAGTCCATTCTTTATAAATTGATGAGTGAAACCATTCAAATTGGGGTATCAATCATTCCCTGACTGATTTGTGGCAGCCAGGATGGTTGAATTCAGATGTCCTCAACACACACCTACTAAAAAGTCATAATGGCTATCTTTTGAAAGTGAAGCCTATATAATATCTCAGCAAATATGAACACACTAAGTGGTCTTTCCAGAAATACAGTTACAGGCTATAACAGAGAGGTTGACAGGGAGCAGTGGGCTGGGGTTGCCTGTTCCACTCATCCTGTGTCTTGAGTAATTGATGCCCCAAAAGTGCATGAAGTCAAGAACTATTTAAATAGAAATCTATTCTATTTTTCACTCTACCAGGACAGATCTCCATGTTTTGAAAGTAAATTACGAGCTGTTTCTAAGCTTGTACTCTGAGAAAGACAGCATTAATTATACACTTTGATTTTCAGTCTTACATTTCTGTCTGCTCCTGAAGAAAGATGAGGACTTTCCATTTAGGCCGGTCCGGAAAATTTCAAGACTTTCTACCTCTCCTCTCCTTCCCACTATTCTCCCTTTGCCTTTATTTTAGATCTGGTTCTTGACCATGCTCTCTCAGAAGACCTCTCAGTTGAAATTTCCCTTCCACATACAGATACTGGAGATGACCTTCATGGAGATGGTGAAAAACCAAGTTTTGTTTTTGTTTCTAACTTTTTCTGCTCTAGGTCACCCCGGAGGAATTTATGAACTACTATGCCGGGGTGAGCGCATCCATTGACACCGATGTGTATTTCATCATCATGATGACAACAGCCTGGAAGCTCTAAGTATATGGTGGGGAACAAGGGAAGTGGGTACAGCCATGTGGCATCAACTGATTAAACAGTCAGCTCAAAACCAGGGTTGTTTTTGATTTTATGCACCCAAGTGTTTCCTCCAAGACAGCACATGATTAATTTTCTAGGACAGAAATAAAGACATTTCTCTGAGGTTGTTTCCTTAGATTTTATAATAATAAATTATTCAAAGAAGATCTATAAAGTCGAGATAATACAGGTGTCAAAAAATTAGATGTTTCTAATTATAAATGTTTTTATAATAAATGTTTAAATATTTTAACTATATGTTAGCACTATTGTAGCACTGTCGTCCCATTGTTAATCAATTTGCTCGAGCGGGCACCAGACTATATGTTATATGCTAATAAATGCTTAAATATTTTAACTATAATCTAGTATAATGTCCAGTTTTTTTTTCTCTTCTTGAAAGTTTCATTTCTAGGTGGGAGAAGTTATCTATTTTTATGCTGACTATGATTTTTTAGGTACTTCACAGTTCCAAGTTGAAGACCAAAGAAGATTACTCATCAAGCTCAATTTCTATAACTGAATCTTGAGGTTTCTCTGCTTAAGTTTTAGGGAACTTGATTTTTTTTAACTACTCATGACTGGCATACAATATTCCAACACCAATTTTTTAACATTTTATTTTTTTTAAATCCTGCAATTGAGTGCCATCATTCTATGTCTGTCTCTATCCCTCTGACTCATTTCACTCAGCATGATGCTTCCATGTCTCTCCATGTATAAGCAAATTTCATTACGTCATTTCATTTTTCCTGGAAGCTGCATAATATTCCATTGTGTATATGTGCCATAGTTTAGTTTTAGGGAATTTTTGGTTTGATGAACACATTTTATTTTTATTGTATTGGGGGGAGGGGTATTTGGCCACATCCAGTTGTGTTCAGGGTCTTAGTCCTGAATCTGTGCTCAGGGATCACTCCTTGTGGGGTTTGGGAACCACAGGTGATGCCAGGGATGGAACTTGGGTCAGCCTTGTAACAAGCACCTTACCAGTTCTACCTTTTCTCTGGCTCTGATGAGCAAATTTAATTAAATTTATTACTAATTTTCTATTTGGGGCTACACTGGCTGTGCTCAGGGCTGACTCCTGGCTCTGTGCTCAGGGATCACTCTTGAGGGCTCATGCAACCATAAGGGCTGCTGGGGATTGAACCCTAGTTGGTGCATACAAGCAAGTGCCTTCCCCACTGTACTATCTCTCTAGCCCTGGTAATCACATTTGGTGATCACATTTTAAATGACTTTTTTTTCTTTCTGCGTCACACCCGGCGATGCACAGGGTTCACTCCTGGCTCTGCACTCAGGAGTTACCCCCGGCAGTGCTCAGGGGACCATAGGGGATGCTGGGAATCAAACCCAGGTTGGCTGCGTGCAAGGCAAACTCCCTACCCGCTCTACTATCACTCCAGCCCTTAATTGACATTTTTGGGTGATTTTTAATTTGAAACTAGAGGACATGGCCCTGAGAAACTGAGCTGAGACCAATTAAAGTGTTCCCACTTAGCTTAAAGGTTAGGTCGAGCTCTCAGATTTTATGGGGTACATCTTTTCCCATGACTGCATAAGCCATATCAATAAGCCATTACCTGGTCAAGTGTCCATCTCTCTCTTCTCTGCCATTGACCAATCATGTTGAAGCTCCCCCATCACAAGAGACTGGTATCACAGATGTGTCAAGATGGGTTTTTAATTTTGCCATTTTTGTGAGCTCAGTCTGTTTCCTCTCAGCTCTAAGATTTTGTTCTTTTGCCATTGATATGTGATATTATATGTGATATTATTCCCAGAAAAAGGCTTCTGAGCAAAGGTTGCTTCAGTTGCCGGAAGACAGATATGGACTATAACTCACCCATCTTGTGTTCAGTGTCTGGCACAAGTCATTAGTCCTCTGGTTGTGGTGCTACAAGTAAGATTCACCTACTCTTATAACTCAGAGAGACGCCTCCTTTTATCACCTCTGTCCCAAACTGTACTCATGTCCTGGTTTGGGGATGTAGGATGGGGTAGGAGTTCTTTAAAAAATACTTTCATGTATTTAAGTGGTTCTAGATTGAGGGGGATGACTCACATAACATGTTTTCTACCATTTGTGTTGCTCTTTTTTATATTTCACAGTCTTGGAAGTTGATATCAAGATATGCATTGACTTAAAAATAGCAAAAACAGGTATTTCCAGATAAGAGTTATAGTGACAATAGAAAGAACAACTTGCTTTGTTTTTTGCTGTTTAGAGGATAACCTCTCACTTGTTTCAGAAAGGGAACCTTTTTCTGAAGATGAGGACACCACACCCAGTTCTTGGGAAACATTTAAAAACAAATTATACAGGTCTGGTTTTCCCTCAACTTGTCATTTAGGCTTCAGTAAAGGTTGGCAAATTAAAGGAACCAAGTATTATAAAACATACATAAATGACTTAAAAATAGAAGAAATTTATATAAAAATCCCATGTTTTTTGCTATCTGTAACTTAAAAGATTGCACCTAAGGAGAGGCCCATGGTTTCTTGGGCCTGGTGGATGTTGAGCCTTCCACTCTTGATAGAATTTTGTGACTCATGTCTTCGCAGAACGGAAGGCCACAGAGTTATAAGCATTTTCATTCCTAATAAGTCCTTATTTGTAACAAGGATTCAGTTGCAGCTATCAGATTTGTCTTCCCCAGTTGTACTTACTTCCTGTCTAATTGGGGCACAGGATAAGGCCACTAGATTTTAGATAACCCGAGTCTAATGATGTGTTCAGTCACATTTACTTTGCTCTTTGCTTGTATCTGGGTCCACCAGGGAGGATTCCATCAAGGCCCTCTCACCCTCTGCAAATAAGATGCAATTAGCCTGACAGTTAAAATATATTTTGCTCTTATTCTCAGGTTTAGTTGTGACTTACAGCTTATTAAGGAATTATTCCTCATAAAACCTCTTCTTTTTAACACCAGAGAAAGGAACAATGGACCATTACAGATATTATTTTGTAATGCTTTTCTAGGTACGTTTCTGTTTATTAGTTAACACATTTTAAGCATCACTAGTTTAGCGATTTAGAAAGTAAGTACTCAGGTCAGGCGATAAATCACAACAAAAAGTCACCAAAAACAACTCTTATTACTACCTTGTCTGTTGGACCTAGGCCTCCAGATTGGAAATAAAACAAGCCCAGGAAAGCTGGAGAAAATTAGCATGTTTCTATGAAACACGATCGATCTATGTGAAGATTATAAGAATTGGTGCTGGTCACATCAAGAAAAATACTGAATCTGAGGTTCTAACTCCCCTGAAGCAAACATGGGCAAACACACAAATGGGGCCTGGCTCTGCCCATGCTGAGTTGCCGGGCTTGCACTCTGAATTCCATTCAGAGAGCAGATCAGAGATTCAAGAAGTGTAGGATGAGTTGTAAGCTGTGGCAGAAGAGTCTGTGGAGTAAATTTTAACGGTCATTCAACTCTTCATAGGATTTCCTCTCCAGATGGCATTCTGGAGTAATGTGTTGGATGGATTCTTTGTGATCTGGTGACATGCAGGAACTTAAAATTCATATCTTTGAAAAGAAACTTTCAAGACAGAAACGATCCTTCTCCATGTATGCTACATATTGGTTTTGTACATGAGTTTAGAATAAAAGCACATCGTGTGAAGAAATAATTGATGAGGGGCTGCATATGGATGAGCCAGGTTTAATCCTTGGCATCCCATATGGTCCCCTGAGCATCACAAGGAGTAGTTCCTGAGCACAAAGCTAGGAAGTGATCCCTGAGCATCACCGGGTGTGACCCCAAAATAAACAAAAAATTATCTGATTCTTTGCTGTGTGCCATGTTTTATTCTATGTTGTGGGGGCAGAACAGTGAACCAGAATATATACAAAATAATGAAATATAGAGCCACAAAGCAAATGCCCCACTGGAATTATTTAGTTTATTAATTTTATGCAGTGCCTAAACTTAAACTTCCAATCGCTGGGAAAGATGAGTAAGGAGAGGCTGCTGAAATCTCAGGGCTGGGATGAATGGAGACGTTACTGTTACCCGTTTGAGTAAATTAATGAACAACAGGATGACAGTGATACAGTGACACAGTGATGTAGTGCTAGGGATCTAACCTAGCGCCTAACACATGCAATGTGCTCTACTGCTGAAGTACATCTGCTGCCCCATTCCATTGACTTTTAAACAAAATTATTATATTATTGGCTTTTGGGTCACACCTGCCAGTGCTCAAGGCTTACTCCTGGCTCTGCACTCAGGAATTATGCCTGGTGTTATTTGGGGGACCATATGGGATTGAATCTGGGTCAGCTGCATACAAAGCAAACTCCCTACCTTCTGTACTATTGGTCCAGCTCCTTAAACAAAATTAATGGCCCACAATCATTAAAAAAATAGAGAGGGTGGAAGAAATGGGGAAATGGACCCTCAAAAACCTTTATTTGTTGCTTGCTTATCTTCTGAAGCCAAGACTTTTGGGGACCTTCATAAGGTAGTGTCTTTGGGGAACAATGTAGTAAATTTGGGGAATATAAGCAATCTATGATGGAAATGTAAGGGATATTCCCTCTATTCTTGGAGGCAGACTTTTGTCTGGCCCTTTATTTCTCTTTGGCAGTGTGAATAGCTTTACTGAGCCATAAGAGTACTTGCAGATAGTGTTTCCAGCCTCCTTAGACTATTTACAGATGCAATATATTCTGCTTAATGTTTAATTAAATTAATCAAGTGGATTTTTGATGGTGTGTGGGAACTGTTCTATTCATCCTTGGTGAAATTCCACTAACACTGACAGAGAAATATATCCTTTTGGATTGATGCCTATGTCTTTAGTGCATAGAATGCAAAGCTTCACAGCTTCCAATTTTTCTGATCAGTTCACAAACCGACTTTCCTGGAAATTATTGAATTTTCTTTGAAATACAGATCAGGTTGAATGAAGCAGGAAACTCTTAAAATTTGAAATACTTATGACTCAAGAAAGACAAAGTTTCCAGAGTTCTGATAGATTGCCAAATAAAATTATTTTCATGAATAGAAATTCTTTAGAAAATCAATGCTTTTAAGCAAGGCTTTACTTATCCCATTGCTTGCATAAAACTATGTAACCTGGGTAGAGAGTGCTTTTATTGTGATTAAAGCAATAGTAAGTCAGTCTGCAAAATATATGCTTTAAAATAGATGATGGGGGCTGGAGCAATAGCATAGCGGGTAGGGCATTTGCCTTGCATGCGGCTGACCCGGGTTTGATTCCCAGCATCCCATATGGTCCCCTAAGCAAAGCCAGAAGTAATTCCTGAGTGCATGAGCCAGGAGTAACCCCTGTGCAATGCTGGGTGTGACCCAAAAAGCAAAATAAATAAATTAATAAATAAAATAAGATAGATGACAATTGAATAGATTGAATAGATTTCTGTTGAAAGAAACCTAAGCAAATGATTACTGAGATGATTCTGAGAACAGTGCTATGTGAGAAGAATTCTTGCAGTCTCAGTGGTGTGGTGAGAAGCTGTGGTAAAACAGTGCTTCCTCTCTGAGAATAGCATGACCTTCTTGTCTTATTTTCACACCTGCTTTGCCAAAGCAGAATTTTCACTCAGCGAAATATAGTAGAGGTACTCTTCAGGAGTTAAATCTCTTGAAAATGTGAACAACCAGCCAGTAGCTGAAGTTTTGACAATAGACATGGCCACAACCAGAAAGGTATATTCCAGCTGTAAAAAAAAGATCTCAAAATTCAATGGTGTATTTTCTTTTATTTTAGATTATTCTCCTTATTCATTATAAGTGGAAATTATTTGTTTATATTTTCTTGTGAGCGTTGTAAAAATCCCAGCTGCGATGGGAGACTGTTGCCACAATTTCTATTTTTCCCAAGTTCTTTTTTCCCCCCTTTTATTTTTGAAGTCACCATGAAGTTACAAAGTTATTAATGGTGAGGTTTCAGGCATACAGTGTTTCAACATGGATTCCATCACCAGTGTCCACTTCCCTCCATCCTCCATCAATCAATCCCCTCCATTTCTTATTTGCCTCTCATTCACCAGTATGCCTCGAGAAGGGGCACTTTATAATATATATATATATATATATACATATATATATATATACACATGTCAGTACATGAGTTGGTAGAGTTTCATACATAACACTTTACTACTTTTCAGCATCACCTCCTCCAGGTTTAATGCTTCCCTCAAACAGTCTATTTTACCCAAGGTCTTGTGGGAGCCTTGGTTTCCTGTTCACATCTTGCTCCTGATGTTGGGATTATGGAAAGCAACTCAAGTGTGTCAAGATTCACACCCGATTTTGCATCATGCAGCTCATGAAACTATCATTCATTTCTAAATTTCTTCTGCTTACAGGGTACCAGGAGGCTCAGGACTAAAATCTGAGTATATCATTTGTCATCAAAGATTTGAGTAACTTTTCTCTTTCGTGACATTTAACATCTGGCATTCAGAAACTGGTATTGATTCTAGGAACATCTTGATCTTAAGCTTGAAAGGGTTGAATTTTCTCATCTCCTAGAAACCCTCACGCCGCATGTGACACATGATAATCAGTGCTCTGAGAGAGCCTTAAGCAGAATGGGATCTGCAATAGAGAAAATGACAGATGGCAGAGAAGTTTGCTCCTTCCAGAATTTGAAGGCACCTTTAAGTGTGCCTACATTGATGGAATGAAGTATTTAACAAATGCAGCATATTATCAAATGATAGGCATTACCCAGAACATCTCTTTTGTTTCTAAGGAAACCACGAAATTGAGTACCTTATACTTAGTAATACCTAAAATTTAATTTAGCAATATAATTCAACAACCATTTAGGGAATATTGTCTTTGAAGCTGCAAAATATATAAATAAATCACCATGTATTTAGGTTCCAATAAACAAGTCCACTTATATTGCATTTGCATTAAAATTGAAAATTTTGTTACCTATACTAAAAGAAAGTGGCTTGTTAAACAAGTCAGATGTAAAGAAGATTTATATAGCTGTACCTACTTTTCTAGAGGATATGTTTTATTAATACTTACAGAGATCTATTTGTACATTAATATAACTAGCTTACTGGTTATTAAAAATTTCTGCATATTTTAAAAAACAACTCTGGGATGATTATTAATTGGCAGTAACTTACTTGAACAAATATAATATGAAGCTTTTTTTCTCCATTCTGAGGTTTTCTTGTGTAAATTCTATTTTTAGAGAGTTTTAAATTAGATGTTGATTAGAAATTAATGCTCAAAAAGCGTTTTTTAAAGCACAATGTTCAAGTTATCTATGAAAAAAAATTAAAATTATTTCATTAAAAACCTTTAGCTTTCTGGGGGCTGTAGTGATAGCACAGTGGGTAGGGTATTTGCCCTGCAAGCGGCCGAACTGGGTTCGATTCCCAGCATCCCATATTCCTCTGAGCACCGCCAGGGGTGATTCCTAAGTGCAGAGCCAGGGTAACCCCTGTGCATCACTGGGTGTAACCAAAAAAGCAAAACAAAACAAAAAAAACTTTAGCTTTCTCTCGCAATAAGTTTCATATGGACTGAACTTATAATTTTTCCTAATTTTTCTTGCGGGTGGAGTGAAGGCTGCAACTGGTGATGCTCAGGGTGTACCCCTGGCTCATTCCTCGGGTGTCACTTCTGCTGATGACTGGATAACCATGTGGTGCTGGGGCTCAACCCTTGACTCCCAACAACCTGCACACTAGCACTTGAAGATCTATCTCTTTAGGACAATAGTCATGCTATCATACTGAATAAGCAAATGTAGAAACACTTTTATTTTACAAAATTAGGCATTGTTTAATATATGATACCAACTTTGTCACTTTGTCACATTATTGGATCGTGCCCTGTTATTAGTATAGTTCTGATTAAGTAGGCTTTCTTCACTTTAAAGCATGAAACATTAGCTATTCTTGTAATAAGAGTTCAACAAGATTTTGTATTTAAGTTTGAAAGTGTTTCAAAAATATATTTCTTCTTATTAGATAATGCCCCATATCAGACCTCTTTTGAAGTTTTCTTCCTCATGGTGCCTTTGGATCATTTAAAAATATTACTTGTGTGATGTTTCAGTTACAGGTGATAAAATATCTTATTTGAAAATGTTAAGATCTTGTTAAAATTGCACTTGCTTGTGCTTTTACAAGAACAGAACATAATTACCTGTAAAACCACTATTTTTGCAACCAAGAATGAAAGTTTGAAAAATTGATGTTAATGTTCTTTTTGCTACAGGTTGGATGGTTCCCATCTAGTAGTCCAAGCACGTTCACAGAATGTCCATCCTCTGAGTGGTGTCTCTAGGATTATGGAGTCTAGCATTATTCTAGATGTTGGTATTAGTGGTATTAATTTCTGTGATTTGGAATAAGTTTACTTGGGAGGTTGACTGAATAGAGAGACAGAACCCAGGGGACTATTCGTGCTCCTTATATATTTGTTGTCAATATTATTGTCCACTTGAAAAATACTGGTCTACACATAAAAACTTACCCATATCCTGGTCAAACTAAGAAACTGGGTATTTGTCTTCTAGTACCAACCTAGAGGCATAATACCCTGTACTCTGCTTTTGAATTCAGGACTTTATACCCTTCTAAACACCTTTTTTCTCTAGATTTACTTCTACCTATATGTTTTTTAGAGTCATGTTCTCTAATGTTATTATTCTTTTAACTTATTCTACACACTTCTCTACTTTAATGTATTTTTTTAAACCAGAAATTTTAAAATCTTTGTTTTAAAGCAACATTGTCTCATCAAAATTTCTGATCGTAGGATCTTTTTTATATCTATACTCTCAAATACAACAGTTGTTAGCTACATGTAGATATTGAGCAGCTGAAATGTGGCTGGTGTGACTGGTGAAATGGATTTTTCAATACATTTAGTTTAATTTAAATTAGAAAAACTCATGTGTGACAAGTGGCTGCTGTATTAGATAAGCACACCCCTATGATCTTATTTTAATGCAGAAACGTGGCTTTGGGGGTAATTGTAGCTGATCCAATAGTATTTGGCAGCTCTTGTGCATGTCCAACCTTAGACACTGCTCAGTGGCTCCTTGACCCAGACTGCTCACCAGTGACAAACCCCTTCTATAGAAAAGCTTTCAGGGAGAATCCACAATGGTATACTATGATTCTTAGAGTTTTGATATTGTTTTCTCCACTTTCCTTTAATTTTCTCTAGATTTCAAAAGAAGACTTTCTGAACTATTATGCTGGTGTTAGTGCTTCTATCGATACTGATGCCTATTTCATTTTAATGATGACAAAATCTTGGAGATTATGACTATTTAATTTCTTGGATATCATAGACTCTCTTAAAGGAGAATGAGCATGAAAGAAGTCCATCGCTAGAGGCTTTAGTAAAGTGTAAACTTAGTTTCTGAAGACATGAAAGCTTGAACATAGCAGATCTTCTTAGATATCTGACAAATTCATTTCCTTAAATTTCTGAGGACGCATTTTAATTCAAAAAGAAAGGAATAATGGAAGAGAGGAAGAAAACCATAAAATCAGACTTAGAAGATGGGGGAAAAATAATATACTTCTTCTGATGGTTTTTCCACTTATAAGTGTAGGTGAACTTGTTCTAGCCATGCTTTCATTTTGTCTACTGTCTGGGGGATGTAGCAGGGTAGAAAGTGATAGTAAAAGAATGGGAGGAACATGTAACTGTGAAAAATTTCTTGAGCTTACTTATTTTAATATTTTTCTTGGTGAATACAAATAAAATTAATTTTATTCTGAAATATAGTGACTTCCCCCTTGTTTTTCTTATTTTAGTTTTAAAATTTTATTTCAGGCGCCATTGTTCACTGTTAATGCATTCACACATTTTAGCACAATACTCTTCACCAAAATGTCTACTGCCTCCACTTTTGTCCCAGTGTCTCCCCTCCCCCACTGGGTCCCCTCTTCCTTCTCCTATGGTAAGCTTCTTACAAAAGACCAGTTCTCGATTTCTGTTGCCCGTGGACACTTGTTTTACCTCTACTTTGCTTGTTTATGTTCTACTTATCAGAGAGATCATCTTGTCCCTCTCTGTCCTTCTCCTTCTAACTTCATTCAACAGTATACTCTGCAGATCCATCCACATAGCAGCAAATTGCATGACTTCCCTTTTTATTGAATAGTATTACATTACATACATGTTCCATGATTTCTATATGCAGTCATCTGTACATGAACACTTGGGTTACTTCCAGATTTTGGCTATTGTGAATAATGCTGCAATGAATACAGTAGTGTAGATGTCTTTTCTGAATAGAGTTTTGGGGTCCTTGAGGTAGGTATAAATAAGTGGAATTATTTGGTCCCGTGGAAGCTCAATTTTTTTGAGAAATATCCACATTTTCCACAAAGCCTGGACCATTCAGCACTCCCAGTACTAGTAAATGAGGTTCCCTTTTTGCTCACATCCATGTCAACACTGGTTGTATTGTAAAGAAAACCAAATACCTAGGAATCCCCTTAACAAGGGAGGTGAAAGGCTTATACAAAGAAAACTATAAAACACCACTAAAAGAAGTAAAAGAGTACATGAGGAAATAAAACACATTTCCTGTTCATGAATAGGAAGCATTAACATGGTCTCAATGGCAATTTTGTCTAAAGCACTATACAGCTTCAATGCAGTCCTTCTAAAAATACCCATGACGTTTTAAAAAGACAGAGATTAAATGCTGTTAAAATTTACATGGACTAAAATTCGGAGCTGCTGAGAGTGAAACGGACCCTCTGTGCCTAAAGACTTTGATTCCAGAGACACATTCGGGCATCCAGTGCAGCTTCTTATAGCAATGCACTGGGACTGTGAACTGGGCTACAAGTCCGTGCTGCCTGGGGGTGGATCTTTCCTCACCACCCTGTCTCCCTGCATGGAAAATGTCGGCAGAAGCATCATCCACATGGCAGGAGCCATCTTCTAAGACTCCTAACCCAGAGGTATACGATTTTTACACTTGGGGCTCCTAGGGACTCATGGGAAGTGGGTTGTAACCGGCATGCCCTCGGCCCAGATAAATTCGGAGCTGCTGAGAGTGAAACGGACCCTCTGCGCCTAAAGACTTTGATTCCAGAGACTTCTTACAGCAATACACTGGGACTGTGAGGTGGGCTATGCAATTTCTGGCAGAATTTTCCCTGGACTTTATACAGAAATCCAAAACCAAGACTTAACATCTATAATTGTCAGCAATGTGAAACGGTTCCTTTTTAACAGGTCTGACTTGGGGGGGAAACTCCAAATAATAGCAGTGAGTTTTTGTTGAAATATTGAAGGTTATTAAAGTAGCAGCCATTTCTCTGGACTGTGAACTAAGCAACAGCCCCACGCTAGCCGAGGAGAGGAAATATCCCTCTTTCCTGGTTGTTTCCCATTTTCAGGCATGGCGTCCACCATACTGTGAGGCGCGGGAAGGGGGATGAGGGGGAAAAAAAAGGAAAAGGAAGAAGGAAAAATAAAAAGAGTTATGTACTTGGAGCATTGGGGCTACATATCTCTTCATTCTCAGCAATGGAAAACTAATTATCAAATGCTTCCTTGGTAGTAGGGCTGTCTTTCTTGGGGGGAAACTCCAACAACAATAGTGAGTTTTGTGTTGAAATATGGAACGTAATCAAGGTTAAGAGAAAATGAAGTGAAACTCATCAGTTATACAGTTGGGGGTGGGGGGCGGGGTTTTGGGGGTTTTTGGTGGTGGAATATGGGCACTGGTAAAGAGTAGGGTGTTTGAATATTGTGTAACGGAGACATAAACCTGAGAACTTTGTAACTTTCCACATGGTGATTCAATAAAAATTTTTTAAAAAATTTACATGGACTAATAGTCCCCATCCCAAATTGTAAAGATAGGAAACTTATCTTTTCCCAACATCAAACTGTACTATAAAATTGTAATAGTCAAAACTGTGTGGTAGTGGAATAAGGGCAGACTCTTAGACCAATGGAATAGAACTGAGAGTCCAAAGACAAATTTTGACAAAATAGCAAAATGTATGAATTGCAGTAAGGAAAGTTTCTTTAGCAAATGATGATCCCTTTAGCAAACAGGGTAAAACTGTTTGTCACATACAAAGAAATGAATTCAGAATCCTTTCTAACACCACACACAAAAGTCATATCAAAGTGAATTAATGATCTTGATATCAGACCCAAATCCATAAGTCACATTGAGGAAAACATAGGTAAAACACTCTATGACATAGACGTTAGAGCTATCTTCAGTGGACGAACAAATAGAAGCAAATATAAACAAATGGGACTACAACAAACTGAGAAACTTCTGCACTGCAAGAGAAATAATAATTAGGATATAAAGACACCCCATGGACTTGAAAAATATTTGCCCACCATTCATCTGATACTAATGCTTGTAAAACTGTGAGAAAAAGAACACATAAAAAATGAAGGGAAGACATGAATAGAATCTTCTTCAAAGAAGACATATATATGGCTAAAAGACATATGAAAAATGCTCTACATCACTTATCATTAGGGAGAGGCAAATTAAAACAACAACAATAAAATATCATCTTGCACCAGTGACATTGACACACAGCACAAAGAATATTTTTATTGTATTATTCCAGTGGTTTAATTTCAGTCAGTAACCCACATTTGCATGGGTAAGGGAACTATAGTGCTTCTAGGATGGTGAGTTTGATTGGCCCATTTGTTGAAGGAGGGCCTCTTTTACTGGATCAATTCAAGAGGAAGGAAAAGATCACAAAGGAAAGGAAATGCTTTTTAGAAAAGTTCAGGAAGGTTTTGGAGCATTCAGCGGACTGGGAAGGTGTGTATTCATAAAGTGACTAAAAAGCCCGTGACTCTCTCTTGCTGCCTGCATTTGACTCCCATATTACAAAAGCATAGCATTAACTATCTTCCTGTGTCTATAAAAAAAGGACATTGCTCTGAATTAACTATGCAATGTACGTAAATAGAAGAGAAAAGCAATATTTACAAGTTAATAGACTCTGATTAGGAGATAAAGGTGATTGACTGGATGGGGAAGCAGAGCACAAAGAAAGAGTTTACAGATAAACACAGAGGAATGGGAGTGTCTCTGGAGCACTGAATGGTGTTACTCCATAAGCCTAAGCTCCTTGTGGCAAGGCAGAAAGGACAGACCAATGTTATCCTACAGAAGTAAGACTTTGGAACTCGCTTGGAAAAACCATCTTGAAATCTCTTTGAGGCATCTCCATAATGAGGTAAAATCAAGTTTCGAGATTCACCTTTCTGGACAGGTAAGGACTGGAGAGTATCAAACACATACCCTGAGTCTTTTCAGTTTTGAAAAAAGGTTGAAATCAGGTGGGAAGTGAGGAAGAAGGCTGTGTTTCTCAACTTTAATGGGCTCAAAACTCACCTGTGGTCTGGAGGGAGGACCAAACTGGAACCTTGTAATGACAAGCTTTCCTGTGGTGTTGACAACTCTGTCCTTCATACCGAACATTAAATAGTAAAGGAATAAATATACCTATATCAGATTGGGCATTTCTAATGCATTAGATTATTTGTCCACCTTTTGCTTGATGATCTTAGTTGATAGTTTTTGACTGGGTCATCTTCATGTCTTTGAGGGTATAGCAGTGTGGGGGAAGTATTTTAAAAGCTCACATCTTGGGTCTGGAGCCTTGTATGTGGCTGACCTGGGTTCGATGCCCAGAAAACTGCCAGAAGTGCAGAGCCAGAAGTAACATCTGGAACATCACTGGGTATAATCCCAAAGCAAAAAACAAAAACAAAACACATGTACCTTTCAGACATGAGTGGGAAAAAATACTTTGGCTATGGTTAGTGTAGTGACATTTCAAATGGCAAACTTCATACAGTCTAAGTCCAAGTCTTGCAGTCTTCTGTCTCAAAGATTTGAACGTGTCAGGTTACCAAGGGTAGGTACATCTCTATTTTTCTTTTTGGGAGTCACACCTGGAAGTGCTCGGGGCTTACTCCTGTCTATAAACTCAATGATCACTTCTGGCAGTGCTCAGGGGACCATATGGGGTGTGAGAGTCAAACCCAGGTCAGTTTCATGCAAAGCAAGTGCCCTACTTACTGTACTATCTCTCCAGTTTCTATCTTTTAAGAGAAATTTTAAAAGTACATAGCTACTTGTATTAAAACTGGAACTTCCAAACAGTTGACTGACCATGGATAACCCAATTTTTATGTATGCTGAGATGAGAATAGAGAACTTATTTGGACTTGAAGATATGAAGGAATAATAGTCTAGTTTTCAATTCAGGATTACTGTTAGCAGTTTGCTCTCAGATACTTACAGTATGTTAGGACAGTGTTACTTACAGTAACAAATCCTCAAATTTATAAAAATCCAAGCATAAAATCTTTCACTCATCAAATAGTAGCATGTATCAGCTATTTGTAATCAATAAGCAGTTTTCCTAGTATAGTGATTATGGGTTGTAGAAATCCTTTATTTTGTGATTCTTCAATTCTCTTAAGACTTTGTAGACAATGGTATCCATGCAACCAAAGGAGAAAATGATGCAGACAAGGCTGAAAAGTTATTTAGTTTGTAAATAACAGAACTTTGTCAACTTGTCACTTCAACTTGCTTTCCATTCGAAGACAAGATTATGTCTGAATGCTAAGGAGGCAGGAATCCAAGTCTATGTGATGGGAGAGAGTATAAATTGTGGAAGACAACTAAACCTCTCTTCCCTTATACTCCCTGTTGTTTTTCTGTTCTTATAAGGATGTGCTTCAAGGTCTGATAGACCACAAGGAGTGAAATATTTGCCAGTTGGGAGGAATGAAGAACTGAGGTTTCTCTATCTTTAGCCATGTGAGCAACAAAGAAAACAACTTCTAGAGCCATAGAAGGTAAATTTTCTCTAATCAGTAAATCCTGTGACTTTACTTCATGGCCCTATTCCAGGTCTTAAAATTTGTGTCGCCACAACATTGAAAAAATTTATTTCTTATATGCTTCTATGACACAGAATCTAAGAATTTCTCATCTATGTTTATGTAGGGACTTTTTTGCTGGGAGCTGTAGCTATGTCCTAGCCTCTCTACCAGAACAAGATTTTAATATTGGTAAATGAGAAAAAAATTGCCTTATCAGTAGATCCCCTGTTTGGATCTTAATTATAATCATGTGATTATTTGGTCATTGGAATCAGAGAAAAATTCACAAAGAAGGCTGGAAAGATTGTATAGGAGAGAAGGCTGGCTCTGATCTCTGCACGGTGTATGGTTTGCGGAACACTGCCAACCTCACTTCTGAGGAGAGCAAGGCACGATTAACACCTGAGCACTGCTGGTTGTTTCTGGTGGCTGAACCTCCTTCTAAACAAACTAATAAAAACAAAGGAATAGAGATAATAATGCCTAATAAAATTAGGTTTATACCTTATTGCATTTATTTTTTCAGTATAGTGTTCATCTCCCAATAGTTTTCTTGAGGAGAACAATAATAAAGATATCTTCTCTGATCCCTCTTTTACAACCCTTTATAATTGACTAGGAAACCACTGGAGAGACACAATTCTCATTTCAGATATGTTAATCAGATATATCAATGTGATTACTCAGAAGCTGGCCTGTTTTATATGCCAAGCGGTGATGGTTGCCCATTTATGATGCTTTTGAAAACTAGTTAGTTATATAAAAATATGGTAATTGTAATATTGCTCTGAGGTCATTTTACTTCTGTTATTTGAAATGTATCTTACTGTAGTCCCAAAGAACTGACCACAAAATTATTTAATAACAGAATTAAATCAGAAGGTAATGATATTATATGAAAATACTTCATCAGAATTAACAATCAGCATGGTTCAATTAAGAATGGGAGAGGAGACATAGAGGTTTGCAAGTGTTAAAATTAAAGTTGTATGCAATTACAAATAGAAATTGTAGGAAAAATTTAGAATTCAGCAGAGTTAAACATCAGGGAATCATTAAGATTATATCTAACACATTCTGTCACTTATGAAAAATGTTGGAAGGGGAGATTTTATTTCTTTGATTGTAAGACTACAGATGGTGGACACTTGACATGGCTCTCACTTTCATTTCAAAGTTGGCATAGGGTACACTGAATAATTCTGCACCATTATTTTGCAAAAAAAAACTAATGGTCTAGAGTCTACTAATATATTTGAGTACCTTCTTTCTCCTTCCCCACTTTACAGACTCAATTACTCTTATCTCAGAAATAAACATAATCCCCAGATAATTTCTATAGTTTTATATTTTTTAATTCATATTTCATACTGATATTACAATGAATTACTTTTTTATTGTGAACCATTGTTCACAATCAATTACTTTTTTATTGTGCCTCAGGTTCCTCTATGTAACTTATTTCTTGAAGACATTCAATAGTTTTCCACATTTAGAATTTAGATGTCTTAATATAGCATTGAAAGCAAACAAAACTCCAAAACTTGTTCTGAGCTGCATATTTCTAGATCCCATCACACCCTTCACAATGTTCATACTTCAGTTGCAGCATCATATTACTATATAAATATATAATATTATAAAATGTAATAATATGATAAAATTTAATAAAGGATTTTTCCGATCTTGCTTTAGGTTAGTAGCACAAAACTAAAATTCCTGGACTTCCCTGAGGAATAATGGATCTTGTAATGGTAATGAGTGATTCTGGCTGAGTTCCTAGATCCTTTCAATATGGGGGCTAGTTACCATATAGACCACCTATATGATTGGAGATTTGGAACTTTGTGTCAGCCCAGCACAGATGAGGGAAGGAGACCTGGAAATTGATTTTGGTCAAGTGAATTATGGTTTAATCAGACATGCCTAGATTTTCAAAACTGATAACAACTCTGAACACTGGGACTCAGTGACATCTCATTGCGGGTATGCTGGGCATGATTCATGCTGATTTTTGGAGAAGACAGGAAAGTACTCTGCACTTTCTCTCAGACTTTGGTCTACATTTTCCCTCTTTTAGCCAAATCTCCTGATTGGTATTCTTTATAAAATTTTTGATTGTTAGTGTATTATTTTCTGAATTTTATGATTCACTCTGGTATATTACTGAAACCGAGGGTGTCATGGAATCTGCATTTCTAACTAACTGAGTATAAATTCAAGGCTGCAATAAACCTGCCTGAGCTCCCAGTCCACACATTTTGACTTGTAGAATTCAGACGTAAAATTTTATAGATGTTCAATTCGTATACATATTTTATGTACCGGTATACATGGGCTTGTGTAAAAATTTCTTTAAAAGGTGCTCTGAGTGGAAAACGTTTTTCAATTTTATTTGAGGCAGAATAATTTATAATACTGTTAACAATGTTTCATGATAACACCACCACACCTTATAACAAACTGTCCACTTACCTCCACCATTTTCCCAGAGTTCTCTCTTATTCCCCACCCTCCTCCTACCCTAGGTAAGTTCAATTCTGTAGACCAACTCTCAGGTTCTGTTACCATTGGCAGTTTGTTATTTTTTTGTTTCTTTCTATCCCACATATGAGAGAGATCATTCTCTTACCTGTCCCCACCTTTATGAAATGATTTTATTCAGCATGATACCCTCCAGTATCTACATAATAGCAAATTTCATCTTTTCTACAGCTGAGTAGCATTATATTGTATGTGAACACACACACATATTCAGTCATCTGTTCTTGACACTGGTTGTTTCCAGATTGGGTATATTGTGAATAGTATTATAATAAACATAGAAGCACAATTAAAGGAGTGTCTTGGGCCCTTGGGTAGATAGCAAGAAGTAGGGTCCTGGGTCATAGAAAGCTCAAATTTTAGTTTCCTGAAAAGTGTCCTTTTCGTTTTCCAAACAGTGGATAAGATTTTCTTCCCTCCCTTCCCCCACATCTACTCTAGCATTGTTTGTTTTGCTTCTCTATGATGTATGACAATTTCACAGTTCTGAGGTGACATCTTACTCTTGTTTTGATTTGCCTTTTCCTGATGATCACTGATGCAGGTATTTTTTCATATATCAATTGACCATCTGTATGCCCACCTTAAGGAAGGTTTATTCATGTCTTCTTCCCATTTTTGTTTTGGTAAAGTTTGATTTTTGCTTTATAAGTGCTTTAAATATATTTTGTATATTGATACTTTGTAAGCTGAGTGGTGGGCAAATATTTCCCTCAATATATGGAGTTTTTATTCCAGCCTTTTTATTCTATGATATTTATAGTTTTTTTGTTTTTTGTTTTGTGACGCATGAGCTTATTTTGTGGTCCATAAGCTTTTATGATGCATAAACATTGATGTAATATCATTTGCTCATTTTTTCTTCTGTTTGTTTGGCCAATGGTACTGCATCATTGAAGATGATACCTTTAAATCAGTGTCATAAAGGGCTATGCCAATGTTTTTCCCAACATAATTTTTTAATTCAGTCTGATACTGAGGTCTTTGGGGCTGGAGCGATAGCACAGCGATTGGGCATTCACCTTTCACGTGGCTGACTGAGTTCGATTCCTCCGCCCCTCTCGGAGAGCCCGGCAAGCTACAGAGAGTATCAAGCCCGCATGGCAGAGCCTGACAAGCTACCCGTGCAAATTGGATATGCCAAAAATAGTAACAATAAGTCTCTCAATGAGAGATGTTACTGGTGCCCTCTCAAACAAATCGATGACCAACGGGATGACAGAATCCAGAATTCACTGAGGTCTTTGTTTAATTTTTCTTTATTTTATTTTTTTAAATTCTTTTATTGATTCACCATGTGGAAAGTTACAAAGCTTTCAGGTTAAAGTCTCAGTTACACAATGCTCAAACACCCATCCCTTCACCAGTGCACATGTTCCACCACCAAGAATCACGATATACCTCCCCCTTCCCCCACTCTCCAGCCCCCACCCCGCATGTGTAACTGGTAAATTTCACTTTAATTTCACTTTCCTTTGATTACATTCAATATTTAAACAATTACAAATTAAACTTCTGTGCATGAAGTGAGATAGGATATGAGTTTTTTTTTTTTAACCTATGAGTTTTCTCAAGATTTGTTGGAGAGGTTTCCTTGTTCCATTTCATTCTTTTCCTTAGCTACTATGTTGATTAACTTTCTGTCTGTACTCCTGAGTATCTGTCTCTGGTCTCTTAATTATATTCTTTTGCCCTTAATTCCAGGGATTTCTATAATTTGTGTACTATTCCTTTTGAACTCAACCCATAGTTCTCTGGTGGACAGTTTGTTTCTCTTCAGAATTTTCCTGTCTTCTGTTCTTTACTGGATTTTTCTTAATTTTTATCTTGGAGTTTACCAATTCATTCCTCAGCTCTATCCCTCTGTTGCTAAGGCCTTACTGAGTCTTTTATTTAACTGATGAGACGCTTCAGTTCTGTCACTTCTGATGCTAGTGCTTTCATTCCCACTCAAACTTTCTTGTGCTTTACTGACTACTTGTTTATTTGATCTAATTAAAAAGCCTGATCATGATGTCTCTTGTGTCATTGTTCAAGAGACAACAAAAGCTGGTCTTCACTCATTAAACTTGGTGAACTTCATGCTGCATTTATATTGTATCTGTTGTGTTCTGAGGGTGAATTTCTGTACTTACCATTCAGAAGCTCTCTGATGGATTCAGCTGAGTGTTGCTCTTTTCCTTCCCTGCCAGGAGGTGACTGCTAATGTTTCTGGTGCATCACAGGGCTGCTTTCGATGTCCCCACCTCTCCTCCAGCAACAATTTAATACTCTGATTTCTCACCATCACCACTGCCTTGTCAGGGTTTTTCGGTGAGATAGGAAGATGGAGCTAGGTATGAGATACCAACAGTAGGAAGGCCCTGAAGGCAGTCAGGGATACACAAGAACCTGTCAGTTTATAGCAGGGGATATGGATGTGTGAAGTGTTTGGCATGAGCAATAGCTTTGCTTTGTGCCTGCAAATGCCACACAGCTTAGGGTGCAAGTAGCTGAAGCAGAGTCAGGGGCATGATTCCAGCTCTGAGTAATGATGGACGCCTGTGCTGAGGTGGGACGGGGCTGGTTTTCTTATAGGGTATGGAGACGAAGTGTCAGGAAGAATTGGGGTGTGACCCATGTCACCAAAGATGATGGCGGTTGGGTTGAATGGTAAAAGTTTGGGAAGCTCTGAACACTTCTTTCACCAATATCATAAGAAATAAATCAGAAACTGAATGGAGAATAACAATATCTCATTTTTAATAATCAGTCTCAAGATTTTATAAAAGTAGACTTCAAAAAAACAGATACATCAATTCTAAGAATTACTACTCTCAATTATATTGAGAATTACTTTATTTACTTCTTTTGCTATGTACCTCTAACCCAAAGGAAAATAACACAAAACAAGCAGATGGAACTTTTATTTTCATGTACTCACATTACCAGTCACTGTCTAGTAAAAAGTACTGAAATCAAAACTTTTTCCTAAACATACTAGCTTTCTAATAGTGTAATTTTATAACTTCTTAATTGACCTTTCTTTGGCGAATGTTTTTGTGTTTGTCACCCTTTGTCTTTGTCCAGGTACCTATGTTACCACCTTTATTTCATAGAATATGAGAGAGATGGCTCTCATCCCATCCATGCTTGACAATCTTCTTGTGACTGTTATTGGCCTGGGGATGTATATGGTACTTCAGAGTTGGGTGAATAATAGTGAAGGCTAAAGCTTAAATGCTATGCTGAGAAGATAAGTAGTTTATTCTCATTCTGCAATTTAGGTAACAAGTGATTGAGTAAGTGTTTTTACTTTGATGGTCAACAAAAGAGTTTATAAATATTTGAATCCATCCATAACTCAACCACTTTTTCTTCCTTGAAGGATCCCAGTATCTTGAATTGTAAGCAAAATCAATTTTATTAAACAATAGAGAGAGGTGATTGTGGGTCTGCTGCTGTATGGATGAGGCAAAGAGATATGCTCAAACAAGGACAATGGTTCAGCCCTATAAATGTAAGCAATAAACTTATCAACTTACAGATTTATAAGTTTATAAATATGTATTCATGTCTGATGGGGTATATTGCATTATAGTCTGATTTTGTTTCACTTTATCTTTCTACAAGCTTTACTTTATCATTTGGAGTTTTCCCAGTAAAACACGTATAGTTTTCCTCATTGATTCTCCATTTGTCCATATGATCTGCTTAACTAGCATGATGAAGTGGAAGTAATGAGCGTCAAATCTAAGCTTAAGCTCCAGGAGGTCTCTGTCCTGCTTGCCCTCATGTGCCTCTACTGTGAAAAGGGAAGGCCTGACGAGCTGTTAGTCTCAGGAGCAAGATAGGAATTTCACAGAGTGGTGATATTCCCAGTGGAATGCCGCCATTTGCATCAATTGATTCTTGTCTACTGGCAGATGACCAAGTCACTCCAGCAGGCACTAGTATCACCCAGCTGTGTTCTTCCTAGATTTGTCAACTCAACGCAAGGGACAAAGCATGAGAGTAAATAATATTTATTGACTAAATGTCAATAGTTGTTGCTTAGTTGCAATAGCTAGAAGATATACTGTTCTGTCTTGTATTTTCTGAGCATGAGAATGAAAGGGAAAGAGAATGAGAAATGTAAAGCCATTTATTCAGACTTTCCTTTTCTGAGAAACTTTTGGCATAGTATTTATTTATTTTACTTGTTGATATTATTATTATTGTAACATGGTGAATCATAGTGTTAATGTTTATACTTTTAGAGAACAATGCTACTTTCTGCAACTTCTACTAGCGTCGAAGAAGGGACTGCTTACTACTGTCCCTAGGTCCCTTTTCAATCTGTCCCATCCCTCCTCATCCTCTATTTCCAAGCAGCCTGTTTGGTGTCAGAGTATAAAGGTTTGTTTTCATTAGAAGTTATCTACTTCCGATCGTTCCGTGTGCTCTCTGCCACCCAATTCAGGTACCAGCCCGGCTCGGGGCTCCTGCCCAGGGGCTTCGTTTTTGCCCGGTTCTCAGGAAAGCCGGTTTTCATCCTTGATCTTCAGGAGACGGGAATTGAGGGACACAGCACCGCATCCAAAGCTGATCGTTCCATGCACTCTCTGCCACCCAATTCAGGTAACCAGCCCGGGTCGGGGCTCCTGCCCAGGGTCGCGGCCGCATGAGTGGCTGCGAGTTTTTCTCTTCTCTCCCTATTCCACAAGAACCAGAAGTTACTCTTTTAGCTAGACCTTTCACCAGGTTAGCTTAACCAACAGAAATACAATTAACCAATATCTCATTAAGCCCACCTACATTAATACTGCATCATGAACAGAATAATACCAGTGAGTGTGAAGGTCTGAGCCACATAGGTCACAATGGTAGAGCAACGCAGATCCCTACCAAGCTTACTTGTTGAAGAGGCTAGCCCAGAAGACCCCAACAGCAATGAAGTGCTATACAACCTCTCTGACAAGGAATTTAGAAAGGAGCTACTGAAGATGTTTAGGGAGCTAAAAGAAACAATGGAAAGCAATACCAATAAAATACAAGAAGATTTGAAGGTAGAGATGCGGAAAATACAAATGGTAATGTCAGATGTGAAAAACCTGGTAGGACAATTAAAAAACTCACCGGACGGCCTCATCAGCAGAGTAACAGTTGCTGAGGACAGAATTAGTGAGCTCGAAGATGAAGTCCAGAGACTCTTTAGAAAACAACAGAAAATGAAAAGAGACTGAAAATTTGGGAACAGATGGCAAGAGAAGATCGTGATGAAGCCAAAAGGAGCAATACAAGAATTATTGACATCCCAGAGGGACAGGAAGAAAACCCTGATGAAGAAGAGACTGTCACAGACATCATTACTACGATGTTTCCAGAGCTGAAGAAACATGTGACCACATTCAGGAAGCCCGAAGAGTACCAGCTAGAAGAAATCCAAATAAAAATACCCAAGACACATCCTGATCAAAATTACCAAAACCTTAGATAGAGACAAATTCCTGAAAGAAGCAAGACCAAAGAAAGAAATTGCCTATAAAGGAGCATCCTTAAGATTCACAGCCGACTTGTCTGATGAAACCCTCATGGCCCAAAAACAGTAGTGGGATATAGTGAAAAAACTCAATGAAATAAACACTTCACCAAAAATACTTTACCCAGCTAGACTCTCATTCATAACAGAAGGAAAAACACACAGTTTCACAGATAAACACCAGCTCAGAAACTTCATAGAGTCGAAACCATGGTTACAAGAACAACTTAATACTTTAAGACAAGACAGGACCCTCAAATACACCAACTTCAGCAGAAAAATGGGACAAAACTTCATAACAAAATCTCTCTCAAAGTCAATGGGTTAAACGCACCAATTAAAAGATACAGAGTGGCAGGATGGATTAGAAAATTGAACCCAACATTCTGCTGCTTGCAAGAAACACATCTCAATAGTCAGAGCAAACACAGGCTCAAAGTCAAAGGCTGGAAAACAATCCTACAGGCAAACAACTCCCATAAAAAAGCTGGTGTAACCATCTTAGTATCAAACCACATTGATTTCAGACTGAAGAAGGTCACAAGAGACAGTGAAGGGCATTTCTTATTGATAAAGGGATCTGTACAACAGGAAGAACTAACAATACTAAATATATATGCACCTAATGAAGGACCAGCAAAGTACTTAAAACAACTACTCATAGACTTGAAGAAAGACATTGATAGCAACACAATACCAGTAGGAGACTTCAATATTGCTTTATAACCTCTTAATAGGTCAACCAGACTCAAGCTTAGCTAGGACATACAGCATCTGAGGGAAGAAATGGAAGAAAGGGATTTAGTAGATATATATAGGACACTTCATGCTCAAAAAGCTGAATATACATTCTTCTCAAGTATGCATGGAACATTCTCCAAGATAGACCACATGCTGGGCCACAAAACATACCTCCATAAATTTAAGAAGATAGAGATTGTATCAATGATCTTCTCAGACCATGATACGGTGAAATTAGAAATAAATCACACACACAAACAGAAAATGAAACCAAATACCTGGAAATTAAACAGCTCACTATGGGACAATGAGTGGCTTAGAAAGGAAATCAAAGAGGAAATCAAAAGACTCCTGGAAACGAATGACAATAAAGACATGAATTACCAAAACCTATGGGACACAGCAAAAGCTGTATTAAGAGGAAAGTTAATAGTTCTACAAGCATTCCTCAGGAAGGAGGAGCGAGCCCACATAAGTAACCTAACCTCACAGCTTAAGAGCTTGGAGAAGGACCAACAAAAGGAGCCCAACCCGAACAGGAGGAAGGAAATAATAAAACTCAGAGCAGAAATTAATGAGATGGAAACCAAAAAAACAATCCGAAAGATCAATGAAACCAAGAGCTGGTTCTTTGAGAAAATAAACAAGATCAATAAACCTCTAGCAAGACTCACAAAAAAAGGGAGAGAGAAAACCCTAATAAACGAAATTAGAAGTGAAATGGAGGACATTACAATGGAAATTACAGAAATTCAAAGGTTCCTCAGAGATTACTTTGAGAATCTTTATGCCACGAAACATGAAAACCTCGAGGAAATGGATAAATTCTTAGACTCCTATAGCCTCCCAAGGCTGAACCAAGAAGAACTGGGGTATCTGAACAGACCTATCACCATCAAAGAAATTGAACTGGTAATAAAAAAAAAATTGAACCCAATCACAAAAGTCCTGGCCCAGATGGATTTACTAGTGAATTCTTCCAAACCTTTAAAGAGGACTGACTCACAATCCTCTTTAAGCTTTTCCAGGAAATTGAAGTATCAAAGACACTTCCAAACAGTTTCTATGAAACAAATTATCACCCTGATACCAAAAACAGACAAAGATATCGCAAAGAAAGAGAATTACAGACCGATATCCCTGATGAACACAGACGCAAAGATCCTCAACAAAATGTTAGCAAATAGAATCCAACGACTCATCAAAAAGATCATATACCATGACCAAGTAGGATTCATCCCAGGGATGCAAGGATGATTTAACATTCACAAGTCAATCAACATAATTCATCATATTAATAAAAGAAATAATAAAAACCATATGATCATATCAACAGATACAGAGAAAGCATTTGACAAAATTCAGCACCCGTTTATGATGAAAACTCTCAGCAGAATGGGCATCGAAGGAACTTTCCTCAATATAGTCAAAGCCATCTACCAAAAGCCCACGGCAAGTATTCTCAATGGGAAAAACTGAAAGCCTTCCCTCTAAGATCGGGAACAAGGCAAGGTGGCCCGCTTTCGCCACTCCTATTCAATATTGTACTGGAAGTCCTGGCCATAGCAGTTAGACAAAAAAAAAGATATCAAGGGCATACAGATAGGAAAGGAAGAGATCAAGTTATCACTTTTTTGCAAATGATGTGATACTATACTTGGAAAACCCTAAAGACTCTACAGAAAAGCTCCTAGAAACAATAAGTTGATATAGTAAAGTGGCAGGCTACAAAATCAATACCCAGAGGTCCATGGCTTTCTTATATACAAATAATGAAAGAGAAGAAAGAGACATTAAAAAAACAATCCCGTTCACAATAGTACCTAATAGAATCAAGTACCTTGGAATCAGCTTAACCAAAGAGGTGAAGGAGGTCCTATACAAGGAAAATTACAAAACACTACTTCAAGAAATAAAGGAGGACACTAGGAAATGGAGAAACATCCCCTGCTCATGGATAGGGAGAATTAACATTATCAAAATGGCAATACTTCCCAAAGCACTATACAAATTTAAGGCAGTCCCTATCAGGATACCCACGGCATTTTTCAAAGAAATAGGCAAAATATTCTGGAAATTTATATGGAACAATTAACCCCCACGAATAGTTAAATCCTGGAAAAAAGAAGATAGGTGGTGTCACCTTCCCCAATTTCAAACTCTACTACAAAGAAGTAGTAATTAAAACAGCATGGTATTGGGATAACAACAGACCTGCAGACCAATAGAAAAGAGTTGAACTTCCTGTCACAGACCCCCAAATATATGGCCACTTAATCTTTGATAAAGGAGCAAGAAATGTGAAGTGGAAGAAGGAAAGCCTCTTCAACAAGTGGTGCTGGAAAAACTGGATAGCTACCTGCAAAAAAATGAACTCTGACCTCTGTCCTGTCTAATGCCAGGCACGAAAGTCAGATCAAAGTGGATTAAAGACCTCAATATCAAACATGAATCTATAAGGTTCATAGAAGGAAATGTAGGCAGAACTCTCAATGACACTGATGCTAAAAGCATCTTTAAGGACAAAATGGCACTGACCATGCAAGTGGAAGCAAACATAAGCAAATGGGAATACATCAAACTAAGAAGCTTCTGCACTTCAAAAGAAACAGTGACCAAAATACAGAAAGAGCCCACAGAATGGGAAAGAATATTTACCCAATACCCATCTGATAAGGGATTAATATCCAGGATATACACGGTACTTGTAGAATTGTATAAGAAAAAAACCTCCAACCCCATCAAAAACTGGGGAGAAGAACTGAACAGAAGTTTCCTCAAAAAATAAATACAAATGGCTAAAAGGCACATGAAAAAATGCTCCATGTCACTAGTCGTCAGGGAGATGCAAATCAAAACAACAATGACATATCGTCTCACACCACAGAGACTGGCACACATTCAAAAGAACAAAAACAACCAGTGCTGACGTGGATGTGGGGAAAAAGGGACGCTCCTTCACTGTTGGTTCAATGCCGACTGGTCCAGACTTTCTGGAAAACAATATGGACAATCCTTCAAAAACTAGAAATTGAGCTACCACTTCTGGGAATATATCCCAAGGATGAAGAAGAGTATAGTAGAAATGACATCTTTATTGATATATTTATTGCAGCACTGTTCACAATAGCCAAAATATGGAAACACCCCAAGTGCCCTAATACAGATGACTGGTTAAAGAATCTTTGGTATATCTACACAATGGAATACTATGCAGCTGTTAGGAGAGATGAAGTCATGAAATTTGCTTATAAATGGATAAACATGGAAAGTATCATGCTAGGTGAAATGAGTCAGAAAGAGAGGGACAGACATAGAAGGACTGCACTCATTTGTGGAGTATAGGGTAACATCATATGAGGCTGACACCCAGGGACGGGGGGTTGCCCCATAGCTGGAAGCCTGCTGCATGAGCAGAGGGGAGAAGGCAGATGGAATAGAGAAGGGATCCCTAAGAAAATGATGGCTGGAGGAACCAGTTGAGATGGTAGATGCATGCTGAAAGTAGATAATGGACCAAACATGATGACCTCTCAGTGTCTGTGTTGCAAGCTATAATGCCCAAAAGTAGAGAGAGAGTATGGGGAATATTGTCTGCCATAGAGGGAAGGGGAGGGTGGGAAAGGGGGGGTATACCAGGGATATTGGTGGTGGGGAATGTGCACTGGTGGAGGGATGGGTGTTTGATCATTGTGAGATTGTAACCCAAACATGAAAACTTGTAACTATCTCACGGTGATTCAATAAATTTTTAAAAAATTTAAAAAAAAGAAGTTTCCACTTCCATACTTTATTTTGTTGTCTCTCTGTGTCACAAATGAATTAGATTTTCCTGCATTTGTCCTTCTCCCTCTGACTAATTTCTTTTAATATAACACCTTCTTGTTCCTTACCAATAATAGCAAAAGGCAAGATTTCATCTACTATTTTCTTTGTATTCTTTTGAAAGAAGAAGGGGATGATTCACACCCATTGGTGATTGGGGACTATTACTGTCTTTGTGCTCAGGGGTTGTACAGATGATCATATATGGTGCTAAAGACTCAGACTGGGATCAGCCACTTGCAAGGTTAGTGTCTTACTTCTTTGGCCCTCATCTTTTCATCTAGCTGAGGTGTGCCTGGATATTATTGGTGGTAATGAGATCACAGACAGCAAAACGTCTAGACTTAAAAAAGCTTCTAGCAGAGCTGCCAGGATTGTGCTTGGCACATGTGGTAACACCAGGGACTAAACCAAGGGCAGGTGCTTCCCAAGAATGCTTCTTAGAGACTGAGATTTTACTCTGAGCTCTCAACACATCTCTAAGAATAGCAGCATGATAGGGGCTGGAGCTATTGTCCAGTGGAGAGGGCACCTACCTTGCATATGGCAGACACTGGTTGAATCCCTGGCATTCCATATAGTTCCCTGAGCACTTCCAGGACTGATTCCTTGATTCCTGAGTAAAGAGTCAGAAGTAACCCTTGAGGTGTGGTCCCAATCATACTCCCAAATTTTGGCAACATAATATAGATGATTATATCAAATATTCAATATTATTCTTTCTAAGGACCAGACGAAGGATTAGGATGTGAGGTATCTTTTTGTTAAATTACGTATGTCTGGGTTTCTTAAAAGACTTAAGAGCAAGAAAGTGTTAAATATAGGTTCAATACATATTTGAAGAAATCACCTCAAATTATGAAAAACTTATAATCAAATCCCTGACCTTGGATTACAAAACTGATTAACAGTGGGGAGGAAGCAGGGAAGACTTGGATCCTTGGGTATGGTGGGACATCAATACTATAAATGCTAATGTAATAATATTACCTTAACTAGAATCTAAGGAAGTATTATAATCAAAGACCTTAATAAAATCTCTGTATATTTGTTTCTGTATTAAAAAGCCTGAGTCCTTGAGTTTTCCAGATTTGCAATCATTTTATCTGCCAGTAATGTTCATTTGGTTCCTCCTCATGAATGTTTGTACTTCTTACTTTGATTTTTTTGTGTAATTGAATTTCTGAGCATTAATAGAACAATGATAAATATAGTAGGAGTGTAATACCTTTGACTTATCTCAAATTTAATAATTAGTCTCAATGTGTTATCATTACACATGGCTTTGGCTTAAGTTCAATTATTATCTCACCAGAGATTTTATTTTATTAAAAAAGATACTAAGAATTACTCATACATACATTTGCATCTTCACAACTAAGTTTGTGAAAGTTTACTTTATTTATTAAGTTTATTAACAATGGTTTGTTTATATGTAAAAAGAATATTCTATAACATATTCATCGGTTTATTCTACAGCATTTATTGACCTTCTACTTAATTAAACAAATGACTATTTAGACCCTGAAATTAATAATTCACTATTACTTATAGAAAACCATCTTTAAACTAATCATGTTTCTTGATTGTTTGGCATTTGAATGTAATGACTAGTGTAGTTGACCCTTTGCAGCACCTGATTTGTCATTAAAAAAGAAAAGGTCCTTCAGAACCTTTGTAAGTTCTCTTCTCATTCTTAATGAGATTTTTTTTTCAGAGTAGAGACAAATTGGTCCTCACAATTTGCAAAGTAGGGGTCATTAGATTAACTCAAGTGTTTGTAGAGAATTCAGCACTGAAACTTTCTTATTTTCAAACCTCAAGGGCTTTGCACATCGTTAGCCTCATACTTGGATTTACCAGTGTCTTGAAAAGTGTTAACACATTCTTCAGACCCACCATATTTTATGCATTACTTTTTGTCTGAACAGCTGCCGCATTCAAATTACAGTCAGATGCCAATAGCCATTTGAATTCGGAAGTAAGGTTAAATTTTAATCAAAAAAGTTGAAAATAAAAATTTATGTGAACAGACAAAAGTAAATGAAGATATTTATCAGAGAAGTGACGCTTTGGAAAATTCTCTTTCCACCTTACTCCACCCTATCATTTCCCCATTTTTGTGGTTTCTGTGGTTGACTATGCAGCTGGTGAGGTAACCGTGGATGGGGAAGGCAACCGACTTCTTACACATGACTGCCCAGATGTGCATTTTTCTCAGGGATGCCTTACCTGCCTCTGTCTAAGTACTTGAGCCTCAAATTCTTCCAGATTGAACACAGCCGAGGAAACACATTGACAGAGAGAACATCATTCATGAGTGATTGAGTGACTTCTTGATTTTAGGGACTATGTTCAGTAAGAGATACAAATCTCTGTAAGTCTTCTCTGTATACTTTGAAGTCCGTAGTGAATTCAGGTAATGGCCAATCAATATGGTAACAATAAGGGTAAGTATAAGAGACTCTAGCATGCATATATAAGCCATATCCTGGTCTGTGAAGAGGAAGCATTTCTTGAAGAGACATGAACCACTTCTTGAAATTAGTCTGACTTTTGAGGCACTGAGTGTGCAAAGTGCAAATCCAAGGGGTTAAGAGAGTTCTGGGCTAAGTCTGAGCATGACGATAAGAAGGAAAGTTAAGCAATAGCTAGATAGGTTGCATCATGCCCTTTCCTGCTAATATATCCATATCCTAATACTGGCAACCTGAAATCAGGGGTGAGGAATTTTGTTGTTTCCAAGGGCCACTTGTAAATTTCAAACATCATCTGAGATGTCTATATAATACAGGCAGATGGGGCGCAGTCTACGAACATGAAGTCTATTCTGTCTCATAGTTGAGCCAGACCACATAATTTCCTAAACCCTGCATGGCTTGCAGACTGGTTGTCCCCATCCCTGTATGTGGTCCAAAGGACTTTTCAGATTGTGTTTACATTAAGAATTTTGTAGTAGAAAAAGTCTCTATGGGTGAACCCAACATAGCAACATGTCTCTGATGAACTGAAAAATAAGATCATTAATTTTTCAGGTGACTTTGCATTTTGGGGTGCAAGTTATGCGTTTCAGATTTCTTTGAAACCCATAGTGAGATTTAAGTTAAGGCAGATTTAGGATGGAAAATGGATATTAGAGGAAGATTTGGACTTGGAACTGTGAAGAGTCTTCTGATGATGGTCTAACTTTTAATTTAGTCTGCCAAGCTCATCACATTGAAAGGGTTATAAAGTGCCTGGAAGTTGAATGGGGTATGTACGTGTCTGATTAAATATATGTGTCAGGTACTCAAGGTTCCAATGGAACCTTTGTGATCTCTCTCCAGAAGAAAAAAAATTCTGCTCTTTGTCTCTCTTGCTTAGGACCAGCTCTTTAGGTGGTTTACAAAGTATGCTGTTGTGTTGAGTCCTGGTGACCCAACTCACAGTGTCACACCTGCTAGGCAAGTACTCTACCACTGAGCTGCATCCCTGGCCTCAGAACTCACACTTTGGCTTAAATAGGGCAAGGGCAATATAATGATGTGAAGAGAATTGTCACTCATCTCCAGACGCATGTGGAGGTCAAACTTGTTGGGTCTTTCCCTAAGACTGGGCTTCTGACCCTGCCAGTTCAAAAGTCATAGCAACCATTAGGTGTTGAAGTTGTTGCCAGGGCTAAAGCAATCCACTGTCTGGAATGCAGATAAGCCATGACTGGAAATTACACAGGCTGAAAGATGGTGACTCACAATTTGAAAAATTGTCTTTATGACTCAGTGACCTTCCCTGATGTAATTGTGAGCTTCATCCCTCTCAGAGAAGCCCCTGCAGAGAGGTGAGGCTCAGGATCCTGAGCACGATAGGGTAATCTATGTTGATACCTGGTCTGACTCCTCAGCTGGAACAAGAACACCTGTGGATAGTGAATATCGCAATCCTTAAAGATTAGAAACTAGTTTAAAAACAAGGAATCACCATTTTAGCCATTGGGTTAGGAAAGGAAATCTGCAATAGGTTTGAGATGGGAATCAGCCAGTCAGTAGGAATGTCTATGATTGTCAGCACTGTGGAAAAGAACTCTGTGAACATTGCCATATTAATAGATATGGGAATGTTCAAAATGGAGGGAATTTTTTTTTTAAATTCTTTTATTAATTCACCATGTGGAAAGTTACAAAGCGTTCAGGTTAAAGTCTCAGTTATACAATGCTCAAACACCCATCCCTTCACCAGTGCATATATTCCACCACTAAGAATCACGATATACCTCCCCCCTCCCCCCCACCTCCCCAGCCCCCCACCCCGCATGTGTAACTGGTAAATTTCACTTTACTTTCACTTTACTTTGATTACATTCAATATTTAAACAAAAAAAATTCACTATTATTGATTTGGAGTTTCTCCCCCCTAAAGTCGATCTGCTGAAAAGAAAGCATTTGGTAATTTGTTTTCCATTGCTGAGAATGAAGAGATTCTCAGGAGGCCGCACTAGCAGCAGCATAGTTTTGGATTTCTGTATTTTAGTATTTTAATAACTAAGTCCAGAGAAATGTCTGCCAGGAATCGCAACATTGTAAGCTTGTACCTCTCAGCTACTTTATATTCCACATATGAGTGCGATCTTTCTATGTCTGTCTCTTTCTTTCTGACTCATTTCACTCAGCATGATACTTTCCATGTTGATCCACTTATATGCAAATTTCATGACTTCATGTTTTCTGACAGCTACGTAGTATTCCATTGTGTAAATATACCAGAGTTTCTTTAGCCAATCATCTGTTTTCGGGCACTCTGGTTTTTCCCATATTGTGGCTATTGTAAACAGAGCGGCAATGAACATGGAAATGCAGATGTCATCTCTACTATACCTTTTTGCCTCTCCGGGATATATTCCCAGGAGTGGTATTGCTGGGTCAAATGGGAGCTCAATTTCTAACTTTTTGAGAATCGTCCATATTGTTTTCCAAAAGGGCTGAACCAGTTGGCATTCCCACCAGCAGTGAAGGAGAGTCCCTTTCTCCCCACATCCATGCCAACACCGGTTGCTTTTGTTTTTTGGGGATGTGGGCCAGTCAATGGAGGGAATTTTTTAAAAAATTTACTGAATCACCGGGAGATTGTATTTGGTACATTAAATTAAGGCTTATGTACTCAGATTTTTTTTTTAATTTTTGAGATCACACCTGGCGATGCACAGGGGTTACTTCTGGCTCATGCGCTCAGGAATTACTCCTGGAGGTACTTGGGGGACCACATGTGATGCTGGGAATCAAACCCGGGTTGGCCACTTGCAAGGCAAATGCTCTACCAGCTGTGCTATTGCTCCAGCCAAAAATAGTAACAAGTCTCACAATGGAGATGTTACTGGTGCCCGCTCGAGCAAATCGAAGAGCAATGGGATGACAGTGATACAGTGATACTGTGAGATAGTTAGAAGCTTTCATGTTTGGGTTACAATCACAATGATCAAACTCCCAGTCCTCCACCAGTGCACATTCCCCACCATCAATATCCCCAGTATACCCCCCCTTTCCTACCCTCCCCTTGCCTCCATGGCAGACAATATTCCCCATACTTTGTCTCTACTTTTTTTTTTTTAATTTTTATTAAATCACCATGTGGAAAGTTACAAAGTTCTCAGGTTTATATGTCAGTTATACAATATTCAAACACCCATCCCTTCACCAGTGCCCAAATTCCACCACCAGAAACCCCAGTTTACCCCCCGCCCCCACCCCCTACCCCCTACTGTATAACTAATGAATTTCACTTCATTTTTTTCTTTACCTTGATTACATTCCATAATTCAACACAAAACTCACTATAGTTGACATAACTCTCTCTCTCTCTTTTTTTTCTCTTTTTCCTTTTCCATTTTTTTTTTTAAATTTTTCCCCCTCATCCCCCTTCCTGCGCCTCATAGTATGGTGTACTCCACGCCACGTTGGCCAGCGTGGGGCTTTTGCTTTGCTCATAGTCCAGAGGTGGCTGTTACATTAAGAACCTTCAATATTTCAACAAAAACTTACTGTTATTATTTGGAGTTTCCCCCCCAAGACTGACCTGTTCAAATGGAACCCTTTCACATTGATGTTTGTCTCTACTTTTGGGCATTATGTCTTGCAACAAAGACACTGAGAGGTCATCATGTTTGGTCTATTATCTACTTTCAGCACACATCTCCCATCCTGGCTGATTGATGGAGGGAATTTTTAATGAAGATAACCAGAAAGTAAGAGGTTCCACACCCTTTGAGTTTTCTATAGGGGACAACTCCCATTCAGTCTGTTATTCTTACTCAGCAAAATAAAACATGCTATGAAGGGAAGTTCTCTTATTGTGAGAAAGTATATACGGGGATTTAGACGGGTCTCATTTATTCCTATTTACAAACAATTATATAAGAATAAGCCCTTACACGTGTGAGGAATGTGGAGAGGCATTTAGTCTTCTAGGCATATTATGTTGTTTATTATTCACATTAAAAACCACACTGGAATCATCCCCTGTGCATGTACACTATATGGAAGAGCTTGCATTCAGTCCTCAGATCTTAGTAACAGCATGAAAACACACAATAGGGAAACCTGATCTGTGTATGTAAGGATGTGGGAAAGGCCTTATTGAGCAGATTAGATTTTAAAGCTGGAGAGAAAAGTCATGAGCATGCAAATATGCAAAACCCTTTCCCTTTTTTTCCTACACCTTACTAGATATTTAGTATTCATACTGAAGAGAAACCACATGCCTGCAAGAAATGTGGAAAAATCTTTGCTCATTCCTCAAATCTTACTTTACAAATGAGGATTCACTCTGGAGATAAACCTTAGATTTAGAAGGAATGGGCAAAGGCTTTCTTTCATTTAATTATCAGCCTTTGATCAACATATAAAGGATCACGCTGGAGAGAAATCCTACGAATGTCTGGAAAGTGGGAAAGTCTTTATTATCTCTTCTTATCTGACTAAATATGAAGATTCATACCAGACAGAAAACCTACGCTGTAAGGAAAAGGAAAGGCATCACTGAATTCTCATCCCTTAACAAACATGTGAAAACTCATTCTGGACAGAAATCTTACACATTTGAAAACTGTAGAAAAGCTTTTCCTTCTTCCCATTGTATAAAACATTTCAGATTCACAATGGAGAGAAGTTTTTAAGTAGTAATATGCATGTCTAAACATTTTCCTATTCTTCAGTGACATTCACAACTACTGTCACACTGAAGAGAAACCTTCTGTATATAATAAGTGTGGAGGGTCTTTCCTCAATTCTCAGGTCTTCTAAATATAAAATTCACGTTAGAGATAAGCCTTTTTTAAATGCGACCAGTTAGAGCAAAATTTGGTTAGTTATTCACTTCATACAAAGTATTCTTACTGGATAGAACTATTTCAAGTGTTCTTGACGAAATATGATGACCGCTTAGTGCATGTATTGCATACCATAACACTCCAAAAGAGAGAGTTAAGAGGGAATGTGTCTGCCACAAAGGCAAGGGGTGGGAAAAAATGGGAGTTGTGGGAGGGACACTGGAACATTAAGTGGTGGAGAATAAGCACTGGTGGAGGTATGGGTACTCAAGCATTGTCTGATTGAAACGTAGCACTGTAGGACTATAGCACTGTCATCTCATTGTTCATCAATTTCCTCAAGCGGGCACCAGTAACGTCTCCACTGTGAGACTTGGTGTTACTGTTTTTGGCATTTCGAATATGCCACGTGTAGCTTGCCAGGCTCTGCCGTGTGGCTGGGATACTCTCAGTAGCTTGCCGGGCTCTCTGAGAAGGACAGAAGAATTGAACCCAGGTCAGCTGCATACAAGGCAAATGACCTGCCCGCTGTTCTATCGCTCCAGCCCTGATTGAAACATAATCATAAAAATGTGTAAGTCTGTATAAAAAATCAAATAAAAATTTCTTAGAAAATGAAAAAAAAATATTTCAAGTGTTTTATATGTGGGAAAACACATGCCAGTTTCTTTTATACTTTATTGAATAGAAGTTATTCCCTTCAAAAAATGCTGTGAATATACAGAATATGAAAAATATCTCACTCCTCAGGTCTTAGCTACCATATGTGGCTCCTATCAGAGAAAGGCAAGAGATTAAAATGCCTCCAATTTTCCACTGTGGTTTTTTTTAAAAAATATTATTATTAAGGCACAGCTATTTACAAAGTTGCTTGTAATAAAGGTTTAGACTTACAATGTTCCAATATTAATCCCACTAAATTTCCCACTTTTTGTAAATACTCAAAAATTTCCTTGGAGAGAAATTCTGTCAATGTGAGGAAATGTCAATGCCCTTAGTAGCCTAATTCGCTGGAATTTGTGAAGAGAGCATATGGATAAATGTTCTACAAATGGGAACACAGGAAAATCACCAGATTCTTGAGTTCTAGCAGGGGACTGTAGCTCTGATACTAAGGAAAAACATGAAAGTCACTTTATTATTTTGCCAGTGAAATATATAGTTTTAAATATGGTAAATGGCATAGGGGGAAAATTCAATTGATTTAAGATGCATGAAAATGTTTAGTTTTTCTATGTGGCTTACTAGTCACTTGTGATCATCCTGTGAGAAAAACGTAAAAAGTAAAAGTAAAAGTATGTGTATAAATTTTTAATCATTTTATTTCAGTTTGTTTCTAATTCTTTTTTCCTTTTATGTCACATCCAGTGGAGCCATTTTCTTTCAGGCTATTCCTAATTATTTTTTCTTTTATGACACACCCAGGGACTATTTTGTCACTATGCAGTATTTATGACAGACAACAAGTACAAGAGAGTTTGATAGCATTTCATTATATATTTAACAGTTTTTTATTATATATTTAACAGTTTTGCAAAGTGTTTGTAATGCACATGGAGAGTACATGGCTAAATCAGAAACTTTCACTGTAGTGGATATAAGATCCTTTAAGGAGTAATGCCCAAGAAAACCACTGGGATAACAAAAATTCAAATATTTTGTGCATTGCCTTTAGTTGCCACCATGTATTTTCATTCTTTTCCCGGTCAATTCCTTTCTAGTAGGCTCTCTGTGAAAATACTCATCACACAAGTGAAATCCTATTTGGCTTATCTGAAGCAAATTTTCTTGGAAATTAGAATGAAGGAGGAGGCAAAGACTGATATAAAATCAGTCCACTAAGTCGTCGTCTCCTGGATCTAGACACAGTTAATTGACTAAAACAGTAGCCTCTTCTCATTTTTCTTTTCATTTTATGCTATATGGAACTAGCAGTTTCCATCTTTTTATATATACACAATCTCTGACCAGGAGTTTTGCTGTTATTCTAGAAGAAATTGTGTCAGAAAAAAATTGCAATATTACATTACATATTATCTACTGTCCTTTAGTATATACTCAAGCATTAGCAGCAATTATGGATGTAATAGTATAATACATAAATGTTGTGTGCCTCTAGTAACAGACACTCCCAACAGACATTCCTGTATTAATGATAACTAATGATAACTAATGACAACTAAATAATGATAAGTAATCTAAATGATAACTTATAGAACATTGAAACTGAAACAGGCTTTTAGAGGGAGAGAGATATCCATATTTTTTTTCCTTTATTTATTCCCTCATTTCTTACAGAGACTGTCTTTTTTATATCAAGGACAAGAATTTTCCATTCTGGCTTAATAAGAGAAGTTGAGCATGTTCCATGAGTCATAGCCAATAACAATTAACACTTAGAACCTCTGTAAATAGGTGTCAGAGGTGCAGGTTGGCATGAGATTCTGTGTGACCACCTCTTCTTTGAGGCCTGGCTCTCAGTTCCACCTTTTGTGAAAAGTGTGGAAATGACTTATTCTCCTTATCCCTTGGTGGGTGATACCTTCTTCTGTGAGAACCCTTGGCAGTTCTCTCATTTCTTTCTTTAGACAAATATCACCTTTATCTCATTTTTCCTTTCTCCTATTGGACACTTAGAACATACCTCTAGTATAGCTTTTCATGTTCATCATCATCATTTGCTTGTTAAACTGTCACTTTTGTTAGATTTTCTACTGCAGGGTGGCCAGATGCTAACTGTGCTTGGCTTAGGCTCCCCGAGCCTTCCTCTATAGCTGGCACAGAGCAGCGTTTTCACAAATATTTGTAAGGAAATGCAGATGATGATTTTGAAAGTGATAAACTGGATCACAAATACATGAAGCCAATCTAGGAGATCATAAGATGATATTCATTATTATGGATTCAGATAAAGAATTTGGTAAAGTACAACACTTGAAAAATAAGATGATCTGATTAGAGTTAGGCCGCTGAGTCAACAGATCAGCGCCCTTCTCCCACAATTTAAAATTCCCTCTTCAGACATCATGAAACAAAAAAAGATTAAATATAAAAACATTGAATCCCCGTACCCCTAAACCAGCTAAAACAAAGAGAAAATGCAAAAAATAAAAAATAATCAACAATGTTTCTGACCAAACTACCTTCTAAAACCCTGGACTTGTATTCTCTACAGTGTGATACCACCACATGGTTCTGCATAAACCCAGGTTCTACAGCCTGTGAGAGAGGAATCCTCAAGCTGAGACTTCTCAGTTACGTAGACTCAAATTTCTTTAGACAGAGAAATGCAAAACAACACATGTCCAGTTTTGCTAGTAAGTCTCTATCTTTGAGAACATGACACCACAGTTGATTGGCTCATTACATGTCCTCATAACACTCCTCGGATGTTTGTGAGAGGTTTTGTGACGGTAGACCTCAGGGGAGTTCATGGATGACTTTGGGCCAGGATAGCCTCACACAGATGTCACTCTCTCATTCGCTGTTCAGATGCTTCTCTGTCCAGGAGTAGTTCCAGGTGCTTCTATCATTGATGGTTGCAAGAGGATCATCCTCATGACATCTAGCAGCAAAAGTTCTGGGATTTCATGCATTCCCATTTCAAAAAATGTTAAAATTAACTCATGACTTTTTAATCCTTTTGTTGCTTGAACCACTGGTTGTGTGACCTTGCGCATCATGTGACCACATCTTCTCCCTTTCTCCCCTTTCTTTTCAACTGGGGTTACGGACATATCCAGTTTACAGAGTGATTATAATGTCATTTTTAACTTTAAAACTGGGCCCAGTTTTAAACAGTGGATTATATGGTCATCTTGTTATTAGTGAGGTGTGGCACTTGTGAAAGAATAGTCTCTTGTTGAGAGAAAAGCACGTGTTGGGGGCTGGTTCTGTCATCAGCTGCAGGGTTAGAAACGGGGACAAGTTGCTTAAACCCTCTCTGCTTCTCCAACTTCTCACAAAGAGAATAATAATAATGCTTATGATGATAATTGCCTCTTGCCTCCCTCCCCCTGAATATTTTTGTGACTGCAGTGAGACAAGATTTGTAGAACAAATTTAGCACAGCACTGGGTAGAGTAACTTCTGATAAAGGTTGCTGTTGTTTTCATCTTTTATTCTTTCTTTCCTTGCTCCCTTCCTTCATTCATCACCTCTCCATCCTCCCCTTCATGATTTCTTAATTGATTTTTTTCTTTTAGAAATAATTGAATAATCTGGTGATCTGAAGCTGAATGTTCCTGTTACATATCTAATATCCTGGATGCAGGAGAGGTGAAAGCCATGTTTCAGAACCCAGTAGGCTATTTGGAGTGGTGGTGTTAACTGTGTATTTTCTGTGCAGCAAGGAAAAATAGGGACTCTGTCATTTTGTTGGTCATAATGGTCCCTGTCTTGAATTTCTTACAATTTACTGGTTTTGATAGAAGCTGGACATGGTGACATAAGCTTCTTCTTGACTTGATCTCAAGCAAGTAAGGAATGGTTGTCTCTGGACATCAGTGTTCACGACCAGGGTTCCTGCTTGGAAAGGACAGGGAGGAGGCAGCATGCTGTTTGGAGTTTCAGGGAGAAGAAGCAGGTCCTGGTAGACATGAGACCCATTCTTGCTACCTTCTCTGCACTCTGCGGACGGAGTAGCCGGGACTACAGATGCATCACACATATGGACACTGCCAGGTGGACATCTGAGAGCTGACTCTTCTTTGAAAGTTTCCGGGGAGATGATTGTATGCACTGAGGGGCAGCTACCATCCTGTGTTCCCTCTTCAAGTCTCTGCTTTTCAGACTCTTCTAGTTGTAACGAAAATTTATCTTGTAGAAAGACTTCTGCTTCCTTTCTATCTTGAATTCCATCTACCTTATGAATCTGACAGTCCAGGAAACTTTCAGGATTGAAACTCACATTCAAATTCTGCACCAAAAAAAAATAAAGATGAGGGAAAGCGTCAAGACCATAACAAAGATACATAAGGTTGATGAGAAAATATTAGAGAATGGGGGGAGAGAGTTTTAGCTGAGTCAGCTTCTGGAAGAGTTTCAATATAGCCAAGTCTGAATGGACCACTGGTTGTGTCCCTCAAATCTGGACAAGTCTGGAATCTCACTTTAGTTTACTATGTTGGGGGAATTCCACTTAGGACTTTAGGATGATTTCTGTTAACAGGTGCATAAAACCCCCAATTTTTGAGGATTATCTGTTTCTTACCCTGTGCTATCATTCCTAACTATAGATGTACCTCCAATAATGTAATAAAAATATTTTTTTAAAAACTTACCTTTATTGGTTTCTTGCACAGCTGTTCTAGAGTTTTCTTATGATCAGGGAGACTGGGCCATAAAACAGGCTTAATTCTGAAATAGGAGGAGGTGCATTCTTTTTGTTTGTTTGTTTTGCTTTTATTTACTTGTCCTCCCCTCACCCCATCCCCCCATTTTCTGAATCAGGAATCAGGACAGCAAATTTCTAGTCTTGGCTTTGCTAGAGCTAGTTGGGTGATCTTGAGGATGTTATCTGCTACCGCTGGGCCATGGAGAGCTTGGCCTTAACCATCTATTAGTGATCTGTGTTGTGATCAAGACCTAACAGAACCCTGGAGAAAATTCATAAGTCAGGGCAAAGGTGCCGCTTGAAATTTAAATTTGACCTACTTATAACTTCTCGTATAAAAAAACCCTTCTCATATTAGACTTCTTTTTTACCTACAGCAACTTCTTTGTTTTGATTTTCATCGTATTTTTAAATAAGAGTCTTTTGTGTCAAGTGTGTTATTCTAAAATATTATGAACACCAAGGTGGTTCATATGCACCATCTTAATATTATTAATTCAAGAATATTAGAATTATCTTGAAATAAGAGTATTAAGATGGTACATACGCAAATCATTATATTTATGATGAAGCAAACATGATCCTTTCATGGGGTAGGATGCAAAAGGCCTGTGAATTTGTGTACTAAAAACCAAGACTTCAAGTACATTATGCATTCTTCATAAGTGTTTCTAGCTGCCTAGGTTTTCTGTGGACACAACTACAACTCCCTCAGGAAATTTTGCAGGAATGGTATGAGAGTGAGGGCTATCCGATATCCAGATTTTCAGTACAAATGAAGCTGAGAAAATTTACTAGCACCTGTAATGGGCACAGTTGTCTAACACTATATTTCCTGAAAATACCTTATTCTCTTTTGCTCTGATTGTCTTGGATCCCATGTAATCACTTTTTTTTTCATTGGGTAAGGAATTTACCTTTTTTTCCATAATAGTCCAGCCAAGATGACCATCAAAGCCACAGAGAAAAAACCCAGAACGCTGATAGTAACTAGAACAGGATTAATCTCCCCTAGAATTCAAGAATAGACAATTAGTTAGCATTACTTAAGCATATTTAGGTAGGGAATTACATGGTACTTTGAGTTTATTTGGTTGCTCAGGCCCATTTACCCCATTCCTTATTTCTTAAAAATTGTTCTCTGTGAACAAGATGCTGTATTAGCATCATGGGATTATTTTTCTTCACTAAGTGGCACGATCTAAGGTGATCAGGCCCTGAACCTCTTTCACCTGCCATACTGAAATCATATGACATTAACGAGGAAACCAAGGGAATGGACAAATGATAACAAATTCTTGGCCTTGGATTATATAACTGGCCATTAAGCAACAGGGAAAGTAGAGTGGGGACGGAGAGGTGAACTGAAAATGACACAGGGGCATTGCTGGAAGATCTTGAGAACTTTGGTGGGGATGAGGTGTAGTAACTATACATCAAAAACACAGGCATGGACAGAAAGGAAAAGAAATTGAGTAGGGTAGAAAGAAGCAGCAGACAGGAAGTAACGGGGGCCAGGGATCAAAGGACTCAGGCACATGGGTGGAGGAGAGAAGCTAAATATCCAAACTGTAGAGTCAGCAACACTGAAAGCAGGAGCTCAAAGCCACAACCACCAAGCTTAAAAATGTGCCTCTCGGAGAAGAAAAACACCTTCCATAGAGGCAGGTGGGGTGGGGGTGGGGGCCGGGGGAATGATGGGAGGGAAATGTACTCTGATGGACGGATGGGTGTTGCAACACTGTATGACTGAAATTTAATCATGAACAGCTTTTGTAAGGGTCTATTTCACAGTGATTCAATAAACAAAAATCATAAAACAAAATTTAAAAGAATGTGTGTGTCAAGGATACAGGTTGAGGGGTGGGAGGGAACCTGGAAACACTGGTGGAGGGAAGTTGGCAATGGTGATGGGACTGGTGTTGGAACATAGTATACCTAAAAGTCAACTCTGCATAACTTTGTAAATCACAAAGTTAATGGTAATAAAAAATTAAAATATAAATTAAATTAAATATAAAAATTTAATTAATAATCCCACAAATGTTCTCATTAGTAAAAATATGTGTCCTAAGCAATCACTGTATCACTGTCATCCTGTGGTTCATGGATTTACTTGAGCGGGAGCCAATAACGTCTCTATTTGTCCCAGCCCTGAGATTTTAGCAGCCTTTCCTTACTCATTTTTCCCAACAATTGGAAGCTCTTTTCAGGGTCAGGGGAATGGGATCTGTTATTGTTACTGTATTTGACATATAGAATACACCACAGGGAGCTTGCCAGTCTCTTTCATGCGGGCGGAATACTCTCGGTATCTTGCCAGGCTCTCCGAGAGGTGAATATATATATGAATATATGAGGTGTCGCACGGCCGCTTTGTGGCTGTGCTGTCTAGTGATATATTGACTCATGCATGAGGCTCGTCCTGAGCATGTGGAAAGTGGCCTGGAGCATGGCGGTGGTTGGGTAGTAGTGGCTGGCTGCTGGGGCTTGGTCTCTTGGGGCGAGGAGGGCTCTCATCCATCCCCCTCTGGACATCCCTGGTGCGGAGTCCAGTGGTATGGTTATGGGGACTCATTTTATGCTTCCTTCCAGGATAAGCAGCCCTGAATTCTGAAGAGTGGCCGATGAGGAGATTATCTGGTACTGGTAGGAGGTGGCTTATGGGTGTGAGCCCTGGGTCACTGGAGATTGGGGGAAGCAGGTAGAGGATCTCTACTCCCAGGTCCCATTGAGCCCAGAGTTCAAGATCACAAAGTTTTGCATTACCTGGGTTCCGGGAGACTTTGCTCATGCGTGAGACTTGGCCTAAACAATAATTTGATAAATTTTTTTAAAAAATTACAAAAAGGGAGATTAAAAAAGATAGCAGTGTTCCCTTCCATAAATCTACCACTAAGAGAAAGAAGGGAGTCAGGAAGATTAGAAAGACATTCCATTGTGAAATCCCAACATTTTTAAGAGTCAGAAGAGGAAGCTGATTTGGGAGAGCAGTTCCTTCTGCCTATGACCACAGACTAAGTCCCCAGTCTGACAGCTTTCTGGTTGTTTACAAAAGCGATACAACTTGCAGGTTGTTCTCAAAAGCAATGCACTAGTGGGGAACAAAGACTAGTCACTTCTTACCTGGGTTGTATGTTTCAGGAGTTCTGAAGTGATAACTTGGACTCCACTCACTCCAGAATCCTTCGAAATACTCCAAGGGGAGAGAGCGAACTTTAATTTCATACACTGCATCAGGTTGGAGTGTTCTCTGCAGCAGTGTCAGCTTTGTAATAGTTAAATTCACATGCTGCAGAGCAGAAAAAGAGGTGTGGTCAAGACCTGCCAGATCATTTTCAGTGAGATGTCTTTAGCCACTGTCCTTAGGGTTCTTATGTTTGTTAAGAGGAATTTTGATCTATGGAAGCAGTAGAATTGAGGGCAGTTTGTGAGCTCAGAAATGTTGCTCCACATAATCAAAGTGAATAGTGGACAAAGGTTATTACTTATGTGCATTGGACATTCCCAGTTGGGGAGGATAGAATTATTTCCAGCACCTTGATCTCCACATTTAATCACTTCATTTTCTTTCTCATTCCCTTAAACTCCCAAACATGGGTGAAAGGAAATGGTAAGTTAGTGAGCAAGAATTATTTGTCTTAGAGACATAATGTTTTATGTTGTAAATAGCAATGTAGAAACATCACTTCTGCACTGTGCATTATCTTTAAGAAAACAAAGCACTCAATTTAATTGATGTCTAGATGGTAATACGCATTGATGTTCACATTTATATTAGTTGGGTTATTAGGTTTAATATACTTACTGAAATTATGTATTTCTTACTTCGTGAGACACTTTTAAGTTTTGTGTCATTTTTTCCATTGTTACATTCATCCTTTTCTTAACAATTTATAAGACTTATTTAAATATTAAGGATATCAATAAGTTTTCAGTTGTGTGTTAACTTTATATTAATCTCTAATTTGCTTTGCACTGTTGATTATTGCATCATTGTTATGGATAAGCCTTTATGTTTATGTAGTCCCATTAAAGTTTTGCCTCTCAATGGATCACTAAGAAATGATGGTTGGAGGAATCGGTGGGGATGGGAGATGTGTGCCGAAAGTAGATAAAGGACCAAATATGATAAACTCCCAGTATCTGCATTGCAAACTATAATGCCCAAAAGTAGAAAGAAAATTTGGAGAATATTGTCTGCCATGGAGGCAGTGGGAGGGTGGGAGAAGTGGAGGTATACTGGGGATATTGGTGATGGGGAATGTGCACTGGTGGAGGGATGGGTATTTGATCATTGTGTGATTGTAACTCAGACATGAAAGCTTGTAACTATATCTCATGGTGAATCAATAAAATTAAAACAAAAACCAAAAAACCTTTTGCTTTTCCTATTGATTTTATGTTTAGAGAGTCTTAATCTCAAGATATAATCCCTTACCTCTATTTTTTCATTTGTTTAGAGTTTTAGTTTTATATACGATCAGGAGAGTTGTGTGTGTGTGTGTGAGTGTGTAAAATTTCAGTTATATGGACTTAATTTAAGGTATTCAACTTAATTTCTTCAGAAACTATTAGCTAGTTGTAATTGTCCTGGCACTATTTGTTCAGACTCCTAGCTTTCTTTTTCCTTTCTCCCTCTATATAATTGTTTCTTCTTTGATGTAATTTTCAAATGCACTATGGTTGAGGGGAGACTCAAGATAATCCAGTGTGTGCATATGTGTGGGAGAGTGGGAGTGAGAAAATGAATTACGGCAGGCATCACATTTTAAATAAATAACATACAGAAGCATATTTCAAATAGGCAAAGCTAGTTCTAGGCTAAGAAGAGAAAACTGTGGATAAACAGGCACTTTTCCCACCTCAGGTGACAGCAATAGTGTATGTTTACTCTGTGTATGACGCAAAAACAATGGAAGTTAAGCCAGTGAATTGAAAGGAATGTGAGAATCAGAGATATTTATCTGCCTCCTCCCACCAAGAGATTGTAGAACTACCTAGACCATTTCAGTAGTACCTAATCATGAAGAGTCTGCACAATCTTCCGATTATGAAGGGTAAGGTTAAGTTGTTACTTCAAAGTTTAAAATAAAGTGAAGAAAAACATTACACCTTCTTTGTTTCTATCTCTTTCTGTTTCTCTTCATACTGGGATGGAACCCAGGTATGCATTCTACCAGTGAGCTACATCTCTGCTCAGTTTCTCTTATTTAAACCTCCACAGCTCCCACAGTGTCCATAAGCCACATTGTGGCTATAACTTGGTGATTCTTTTATCCAGGTTTGCTTGGAAAGTTGTCCTAAGGATGTTTTAAGACTCCCAACTATGAAGACCTGATTGATCTCCACCTACCTTATTGATCAAACAATTGAATTTGGAACAATTGCAAGATAAAAGAATAAAGAAAGAAAAAAAAATAGAGCTAGAATAGCAATAGACCAGAGAAGATCCAGGTTTTGTGGTAGTCTGAAAGGTACAGATTTTGAAGAGTTTCTTTCAGTAAACAATACATTTTGAGCATGAAATTATTAGGGGACCCTTTCTTGGATAAATGAACCATTGGAACTATATAGTATGTAACATTCAGAAGAATTTATAGTTTAATAGATGTATATATATTTAGTACATTTAATATATTTATATATAGTTAAAGTCCTAGAAATAATTTTACTAATACATTTGCACATATTTATTCATTTTATAATGAATCAATATAGCTGAGCTACATACCTTCCAATCATTTTCCTTTTTTTCCTGGCGGTAAGCTACTTCATGTATCAGTTTATTCACATATGTCTTTTTCAAGTGTGTTGTATTAAATGTCACTTCAAAATCATTTGCTTCCTCACGATATGTGACTTTTATGTCAAATGGAGCTTCAGGTTTCACTGGAAAGGAAAGAGAAATAATGCTAGTGTATAGGGCAGTGAGGAGATAATGATAATTTTGAAAATCTCTTCTGAAAAGAATCACATTTCCTTTCTGTGTTGATAACTAGCTATCAGTTCAGAAAACCAATTTTTGAACCAAAGCCCAATACATTTCCCAGCATACTTTGCAGTATGGTTTGATCCTATCAGTCCTGACACCTGAAGCCATTTGTGCATCATTCTCTCATCATGCCCCAACCCGTTGATCATGCGTGACAATCCAGGCTTATTTCCTTTTTTATTACCTGGAGTCAAATGTGGAAGGCAGTAGAACCACAGGATAAAAGATCCCTGAAAATTAACTGGAAAAACCTCAACCACAGGCTGGAAAAAAACCTTTGACTCTTAAATAAGCAAGATATAAGTGTGTAGGCTTGAGATAAAAGCTTTAGGGCTCACCTGTTATAGCAGTTAGTGCTACTGTTACACTAAAACACATTGTTTGCTTTCTGAATTCTGGATAACTAGTTGTTAACTAATCCCAAAACAGGAGTACTTCAATGGTTATTCTGCATTTCTTCTAGTAAATTCAAGTTATGAACTGGGAACTTGCACATTAGGTCTGCTACTTATAAGAGTCTGCATCTTGGCCCATACTCCTAACTTCCAGCCAGACTCTGAAGTATGGTCCCTTCACTGATATCATTCTGCCTCCCTCACACGAAGTTGTTAGAATCACGTGTAGAGTACGTGAAATGCTGTTGGAGGAAGATAAATATTAAACTGAGAAGAATAAACCCTGAGTGAGGTACTGAATTCTTGTAAGTCCTGTGAATCAGGCTGTGTCTTTTCCATGAATGGGGGCTTCCCTGTCTATACACTTAAAAACTTTTCTTTCATGCAAATCTGGAGAGTTTTTTGTTCAAGGAGTCACATTTTTGCATGGTTATCTTTGCCAGAGTTGGGGGAACTCAGGTAAGATCTTACCTAGAGTTATTGGTGATAAGAGAGTGCATATTTTTCCAATTTTCACTTAGCATACTGAAGTAGATTTTAGGCTATCAGAGCTGGGTTTTGAGACCAACATTTGGGCAAGTGCATTGGACTGTGATGGAGTTTGGCCCAGTTATTATTGCAGTTATTTGCTCATAGTAGTGACTCTCCTGCATTGCTCCAGAGGTGCTGAAAAAAAGGGAAGTGACTCTTCTTTTATTGTTGGATATAGAGATGGGTGACTGTTTCAAGTTTTGAAAAGAATTTTCTTTCTTTCTTTCTTTCTTTCTTTCTTTCTTTCTTTCTTTCTTTCTTTCTTTCTTTCTTTCTTTCTTTCTTTCTTTCTTTCTTTCTTTCTTTCTTTCTTTCTTTCTTTCTTTCTTTCTTTCTTTCTTTCTTTCTTTCTCTCTGTTTTTTGGGTCACACCCGTTGATGCACAGGGGTTACTCCTGGCTCTGCACTCAGGAATTACTCCTGGCGGTGCTCAGGAGACCATATGGGATGCTGGGCGAACCCAGGTCAGCAGTGAGCAAGGCAAACGCCCTACCCGCTGTGCTATCGCTCCAGCCTCAACTTTTACAATTGTCTGATTTCTACACTTGTTTCCTTTTCCCAAAGACTGTGTTTAATGACAGAATTAAGGGAAGAAGACTAGTATTGACTTCAGACTTAGTAGACACGAAGGTTTTTTTTTTAATATAAATACATGCATTGGTCAAGTGTTTATATAAATCTATAATACATATAAAATATATTACATTGGATTCAGAAGATGACAAGAGATTTAGGAGAAGGTAAGGTGGAAGGCAAAATGGAGATGTTTGGGTCAACAAAAGGGGCCCCCACCTAGTTCAACACCTTTTATAGATTAACTCTTTCTGCAAGATGTTGGTGTCAGTCATCTCCCGTCATTGCTGATTATGAAGTCTCTTCAAATTCTGCCACAGATACCATACACTTCAATACTTTTATTTATGTAAAAATATGCATTAGAAAATTTTCTATTCTTTATTGCAAATATTTTTTTATTTGTCTAATTTTAGTGCAAAGTTTAGATACAATCAACATTTTTAGATACCTAAACTGTGACAACTATACACCCATAAACAGCATCTTACCTATGTGGGTGATGCTTACTTGTCTGCAAATTATATTCTTTCTTCTAAGCTTCACACATATTTTGCTCTCTCCAATCAGCAAAAAACTCTTTGTCTCTAAGAAGTAAGTGTCTTGAAGTTTATGAAGATCCAAGCAATCTACATCCAAAAGGGCACCACTGTAAAAATAAAAGGGGACCCTCTTAATTCAAGTAAGATTTACTGTATGTAAGAGACAAATGGTTAGGTTGTATACTTCAATTCTGTCCATTGTTTTGTGATTGGTATGTGCATGTGAGTTATCTATCTGTAGAGAGGTATCTGTAGAGAGGATTAAAATGTGACTAATTTATCATTGAAAAGTAAATGGTTTGTTTATGAATTAATATAATTGATTTTGATGTTATGCAAGAAAAAATTGAAGAGATAAAACCAGTAAAGAAACTTCCACAAATAAAGTTCAAGAAGGTGATCAAAACAGTCAAAAGAACATAAAATTCTCACTCTCTCCCTCTATTTTTCATATGCATATGTGTATATATATTTAATGAATTGCTAAAAGGATTTTTCAGAGGTAATTTTGATATTCTCAATTTCACTTTCATAGCAGACTTTAAAACTCAAATCTCCCCATTATCCCTAACTTAATATGTAGTAGTAATGTTATAGGGTTGAATTTAATCACTTCTGTAACCTCCTCTTTCCAAATAAAGTCAGAACATGAGGAAATGGAGAAAGAAAGAATATTGCCTATGAGAAACTAACATCAAATATGCCAAATGTACTCTTTTACAGTCAGCCATATCTTCATTGTTCTGAACAGTTTTCAAAATTTTGCATAGTTGGTATTGCTGTGTATTTTTAAGGGTCAAAAACAGAAATGAGGAAGTTATAAAAATTGAAGACACAAATTCTAGTGTCTTTGAAGATACATGTAAACTATGCCTCATAAACCAATTCATAGGATTATCATGTTTAAAGGTATTCTAAGACCTTCTTGGTTATGGCAATAGGTTGAAGACTCTAGAAGTAATTAAGCAGAGATTTCATGTATTTTAAGGATTATTCTCAAAAGAAGAGAGACTGGAGATTATCAAAATTAACTAACAACTAAAATTAATACTGTTCAAAGCAACTAAACAGAGGGCTGGAAATACACTATAGAGATATTTAAGGTACTTGCTTTGCACATGAGTACATGACCAACCTGTTTCTATCCCCAGGCCCACATACAGTCCCTGAGCATTTTCCTAAATAATCCCTGAATACAGAGCAGAAATAAACCTTGAGGAGTATGGCAGGTACCCCTGGCAAAACACCAAAGCAAAATAAAGCAACTTAACAGAATCCAGAATTTCACTCAATATATTAATCGGCAATGCATTGCTTAATAATGGAAGTACATTCTGAGAAATACATTAGGTGATTTCACTCTTCTGCAGACATCATAGAGTGAAATTATAAGCCAATAACATGTCTTCTGTTAGACATTTAGGCTATGTTTTATGACTTATTAGAGCCACTATAATACATGGAGTCTATCAATGACCAGAATATCATTGACATATGACTGTCGTGTCCTTCCTGTATTCAAAAAGTTACTACAAATAATCAGTTGAAATTAAAAATGAGTCAGAGGAAAAGAAAATCAGTTAATAAAAATGAAGGGTGAATTGGATCTAACAGAAATATTTATTTTGGGTGGGGTGGGAAGGCATATGCAGTTGTGCTCAGGACTTACTCCCAGATCTGCACCAGGGGGGTTCAGGGTGTCATCAAGCCCAGGTCAGGGATCAAACCTGAGTGTGTCATGTGCTAGGCAAATGCCTTGTCAGTTCTCTCTCAACCCAACATAGATCTTTAAGGCAGCCTTTGTAGGTATTTTCAAGAACTGAGCAAAAACAAGTCATAGTTATTAAACTGATGTAAAATTAGTTGAAATTGGAAACTATGAAAAAAGAATAAGGCAAAAATTGTGCTCTCCAGGTTGAGGGATGGGTACCCAAACAGTGTATGACTGAAACGTAATCATTCAAGTTTGTAAGTCTGTAACTGTATGTCACGGTGATTCATTAAAATAAAAAAAAAATTTAAAAAGTAAGAAATATCTACAATGAGGCTCTCCAGGCTGGTATTTCCAGAAGCCTCAGTAAGTCACATCCAAACCCCGTAGCTGCCACCCAGTTAAAAATCTACTCCAGTTGTGCCTTCCCAATAAAAATACTGAACATGGCATCTGGAGCAATAGCACAGCAGGTAGTGCGTTTGCCTTGCACACAGCCAACCCAGGTTTGATCCCCAGCATTCCATATGGTCCCTAAGCTCAGCTGGGAGTAATTTCTGAGTGCAGAGCCAGGAGTAACCCCTGAGCATCACTGAGTTTGACCCAAAAAAGAAAAAAAAACCTGAACAGCTTGGGGAAAAAAAAGATTGTGCTCTCACTGAAACCTAAAAGATAAAAAACATGCAAAACCAAATTCATAGAATTCATAGATACAAACATTAGCTTGGTGACTACTGAAGGTTGAGGGTGAGGGAAATGGGTAATTATCTGAAAATTAATAGAATATTCTTCCTCAATTTGATAAGGGGCATTTTACAAAATGTTTTTCTTCAGTATATTTACTGGTGACTTTGTGAATATTTTTATCCTGTAAGAAAAGGACAAGATAGTGATATCCACTCTAAACACTTAGATTTAACAGTGTACAGAAAGTCCTAAGCATTGAATTAGCAAGATGAGAAAAAAATGAACATAGAAAGACACAAAAAAGACATCTTTTGATTGCAGATATCTTTTTTCACATGGAAAATAAAGATTCTTCAACACAATTACAATACAGTGAAATCACCAAGGTCAGTATAACACAATTATAAGAGCTAACACAGTGAATTCACCAAGATTATATAATGTACTTATATAGGCTCAGATTAAACAATTGGGAATTTAATTTTCAAAAATAGCAGCTTCATTTGCATTTTTGAAAATAGGTGGTTTAAATTTTTTAAAAAATAATACCCTAATTTACATTAGAAATAAAAACATAAAGTGATTAGAAATAAAATTAGAAGATATTCAAGTAGGAGATATTCAAGCTGAAGATCTTAATTTTCTTTGTATTAGAAATTGCAAAACATATCTGATATCTGTATAAAAAATACCTAAACAAATAGAGCGTTACATTCATGTATTTTCAAATTTAGTGAGACAAATTGACATATAAAATAACAATTTCAGTAGGATTTGGAAGAAATTTAAAGTGGACTGTAAGTATGTGTGTGTATGTGTGTGTGTGTGTGTGTGTTTGTGTGTGTGTGTGATAAAAATAACTGAGAATAGTCAAAACAACATTGAAAGAGTAAAACAGTACTTTTAAGTTCTTGTATCAGGAAAGTTTGACACTGGCATAATGACCAATGGCCAGCAAATAAATCAGTGGAAAATATAGGGAGTTCAGACAAAGACACAACTTGCAAGTAAATAGACAAAAACCCTCAAAATTTACTCACAAATTCAATGAAAACTCTAGTGGTTACTGAACAAAAGAGGGGTAGAAGGAAAAAGCAGAGGGGCACTGAAATTTTAGTGGTAAGAGTGGTAAGAATTGCACACATGGGACTGGAGTGATAGGCTGCCTGCCTTGCATGGGGCAGACTCAAGTTTGATTCTCGGTATTCCATATGGTACCCTGAGCTTGCCAGGAATAATCCCTGAGAGCAGAGCCAGGAGTAAGTCCTGAGCACCGCCAGGGGCCTCCCACTCTCCAAAAACAATTGTGCGCTATGAGGCTATATTCCCGAAATTCTCTAATATTATAAATCAATGATAATAATTAATAAAGATAGGCAGCAATAAATTCAATGAAAAAAATAGTCTCAGCAAATTTTCTGGTTCGACCGAGTCAGAAAATGGAAAATTTAATGCTCAATCTCAACAAAATTAATTAGATCTGTATTATCACTGTATCACTGTCATCCCATTGCTCATCGATTTGCTCAAGCAGGCACCAGTAATGTCTCCATTGTGAGACTTGTTGTTACTGTTTTTGGCATATCAAATATGCCACAGGGAACTTGCCAGGCACAGCAGGTAGGGCATTTGCCTTGCATGCGGCCAACCAGGGGTTGATTCCTCCGTCCCTCTAGGAGAGCCTGGCAAGCTACCAAGAGTATCTCACCCACATGGGTCTCTGACATAAGGCCAATAAATGAGCTTGTATACTGAGCTGGAGGTGGTTTGTGGATGTGACTTCCACATACCTAACTTTTGGCCATTTAATTTCTTGGTAAACTTAGTCCCAAGTTGTTGGGGTCTGACCAAAGGCACAGTGACAATTTTGGGGTATCAGGAAGCCTGAAGGCACCATCAGGCCACTGATGCACTTGCCCTCACATGTACAGACTGACTTGTTGGTGGCACCATACCCCCAGCTGGCAATTTTTTAAGGACAATAGGGAAATCGAGGCAGTTATGTCCTCAGCCTCTTCTCTTCTTCCCCACTCCCCAGAGCACAGCTCCAGGCACCTTCCCTCCCAGCAGGCTGTGTTGCTGTTACCGCATGAAAACCCAAAGTGGCCAAGGACACAGCACCTGTGAGATGGATCAGGAGAAAGCGGACTTTCCAAGAATAGAGGCTAAACTAAAAAATATCTAGAAGACAAAATAGTAAGATATTTTCCTGATTCTAAATGTATGTAAGAATACAGTAGACACATCAAAAATATAGAGAAAGAGAAAAAATATTAAGCTATATCAAAATTAAAATATGTGCTTATTAAAACACACATTAATATAACCTATAGACTGGCATGCTCAGGAGGCCTTACAGTGCGGGGGACTGAATGGGAGCCCCACATGAGCAGAGCGTGGAGTCCTGTCCCATCCCCCCAGGTTCTGGGTTACTTTTGTTTTGTTCTTAGGCCACACTCAGCAGTGCTCAGGCCTTTCTCTCATGAATCACTCCTGCAAAGCAAGTGGCGTACTTGTGGCTGTAACTCTCTGCCCTCCCTCATATTTTTAATGAACACAGTGCACACAGACAAGATTAACTACCATTTGCAGGCACTTACTGCATGCCCAAACTAATCCTTCTGCCCCAGTGCAAGTACGTCGTCAGGATCAGAGAGCTAAAATCATTCTCTGGGCCGTCAGAATCTGAGAGCTAAAATAAACTTCCATTCAATCCCCAGCACCAGATGGCCTCCTGAACATGCCAGTCTATAGATTATATTAATGTGTGTATTAATAGATACGGGCTGGAGTGATAGCACAGAGGGTAGGGTGTTTGCCTTGCACACAGCCCACCCGGGTTCGATTCCTTCGTCCTCTTGAAGAGCCTGGCAAACTACCGAGAGTATGCCGCCCGCACGGCAGAGCCTTGCAAGCTACCCATGGCATATTTGAAATGCCAAAAACAGAAACAACAAGTCTCACAATGGAGACATTACTGGTGCCCACTCGAACAAATCGATGAACAATGGGACAACAATGAAGACAGTGCATTAATAAACACATATTTCCTTGGGCCCCAGAGCTAGTAAAATACTGAAAGTCGGGTTTAGCTGCTCCTTTCCTAGAAACTTTGTCCTGTCCCTTCAGCTGCTTGATAACTGACTCAAATTTATTTATTTATTTTTGGGATGCAGATGGAGGGGGCAGTGGTAGCTGTGCTCAGGACTTAGTCTGGGCGCTAGACTTAGGAGTGACCCCTGTCAATGCTCAGGTCATCATATTGAGTGCTGAGGATCAAACTGGGGTTGACCACAAGCAAGGTAAGGACCTTAATCACTGAACTATCTTTCCAGCCCCAAATCTATTGCATTTATTTTTGGCGGGGCTTGGGGGAAGGGGGCCTTAGGGGACACAAAGGAGTGTGCAGGGGAATGACCCCTAGTGATAGTTGGGAACCATAAGTGGTGCCAGTAATTAGAACTGGAATTGGTGGCATATAAAGAAAAGATCCTTATCTCATGCACTATCACTCTAGTCTGTAACTTCCAGTGAATGACATTTTAGGTTTATCCATAAGAGTGAATTTGGTTTTTCATTTGTGTGGGGGCCTCACCAGGTGATGTTCAGAGGTTTCCTGCTTAGGCACTCAGGAATTACTCCTAGTGATGCTCTGGGGACCATATGGTAGGCCGGGCTTTGAACCCCAGGTTGGCTGTGTGCAAGAACAGCACCCTACTCACTGTACTATTGTTCTGGCTCCATGAGTGGATTTGTACTGATACTGCTTTCTCTGTACCTCCTTCTTCTAACAACGACTGCAGATCCTGAGCCCAGAAGGTATATCTGTATCGGTCAGTCTGGCATGTTGGTAATCCAGCTCTCAGTTTAGCTAATTTAAAACCGTCTTTGAGAGTTGAATTCACTCCTTAAATTCTAACTAACTTAATTTTAAGTCTGGGAGACCAATGTCTAGATCATTTTATCTAAGCTAAAAATTTTATCTAAGATAATGTCAGTTATGGGAGACAAGAGTTGGATTTTATCAGCAATTCCACCTGTATAATGACTCTAGCCGGCAAGCTACCGAGAGTATCTTGCCTGCATGGCAGAATCTGGCAAGCTACCCATGGCATATTCGATATGCCAAAAAGAGTAACAACAAATCTCACAATGGAAACGTTACTGGTGCCCGCTTGAGCAAATCGATGAGCAATGGGATGACAGTGACGGTGACAGTGACAGTGACAGCAGGCTGTTTAATATTAACTTCTTTATAAATTTATGCTACCAGAAAAAATTCTAATAAAGTAAGTTTTATTGCAGAAAAGTAACTTTGTATAACCAACAAGGTGCATTCTTTGAAATGAGTTCGACATGATCTACAGTGCTGACTCTGAACTTAGGAGTTACACCAACCTCTTCTCAAGGTGCTGGTAACTGTTTATAAAACCGCCATTCTCCACATGCAGGGGGCCTCGTTTTGAGATCCCTGCTAGGAGTGACCCCTGAGTGCAGAGTCTGGAGTAAGCCTTGAACACCTTCGAATGTGACCCCAATACAAAACAATACAAAAAAAACCCAAAATGGCCACTTGCCTAAGGTACCATAATCTACCAATTTGTACTTACTATTTCATACTTGAACATGTCTTTGTTTTTATTTTTTAATTGAATCACTGTGAATTGCAAAGTTATTCATGATTAGGTTGCAGACAAAGAATGTTTCAACACCAATCCTTTCACCAGTGCTCATTTCCCTCCACCAGAGTCCCCATTTTCCCTCCTTCCTCCCAGCCTTCCCTCTGTCAGTGTCCCTTTGATGACCTAACCCCCACTCCCCAACAATGGCAAGCTTCCCTGCAGTTCACCAGCTTTTTGTTTCTATTTCTATGGGTGTTAGTTACCCCCTACTGTGTTTTCTCTATATCTCACATATGAGTGAGATCATTCTGTATCTGTCCCTCTCCCTCTGACTCATTTCATTTAGTATGATACTCTCTAGATACTCTCCAGATTGAGTATACTTTAAGACATTTCTTTTCCAACCAAATTATCTGAATCCAACAGAACAACCCATTGAAGATGATTCATGATATAAAATAGCAAGACTTCTTAAAGGAAGTGGGAAAGTTTGGTCAAGTGGGCAAGGAAGCGGTCAAAGAATGGGTGAGTATCCACTTTAATTTCTCAACCACCTGTTAATGTTTTAGACGATAACACAAATATCCGAAACTCCACTAATTCCTTGAAATTTTACTTTTCATTCCATCCACATTGTGCAGCTAAGCCTGGTGCCCTGTGAGAGTCATGGTGAAAAGAACTATACACACACAAACCAGTGAAGAAAATCAAATGTCAAGTGTATCTAATCACCTTCTATCGTGATGTTCTTTTCAGAAAAAATTGCTTTATGAGGACAATTGTTTTGCTACTTTTCCTATTATAAAATTATTAGATTTAATGATTTAGTGGAGTTAGAGCTTACAGGAGGTGTTCCAAGTGCTCCGTCTTTGTTCCCTGTGTCCTTCTAATAAACTGGCCTTGAATTTGAAAAAAAAACAAACAAAGGAATGGGTGAGTGAAAGTGGAAAAAGGTCAGTCTTAGCCTCCCCAGGTGAAGCCACTAATCGCTGCATTGAGAAACTTTTGGTCATAAAAATGAGCCCATCAGGAGCGATAGCACAGCGGGTGGGGCGTTTGCCTTGCACTCGGCCGACCCCGGTTCTAATCCCAGCATTCCATATGGTCCCCTGAGCAACACCAGGGGTAATTCCTGAGTGTAGAGCCAGGAGTAACCCCTGTGCATCGCCGGGTGTGACCCAAAAACCAAAAAAAAAAAAAAAGAGCCCATCATTTGAATGAATTGTCCAGCTGTTTCAGGGTAGTCTAATAGCACCATAGATTCTAGACACTGTAGGCTCTTATTTTCTGGATCCATTTTATTTCTGCAATTTATGTTATTTAAGTGACTAATAGAGGCAGATATTTTTAAATGATGCTATTAAATTCAACAAGAGCACACTTATTCAAATAAGAAGTATTATATTAGTGGATACAGGATGCTCCAATAGATTGATGTAAGACAAATAATTCAGTATTTATATATCTGCACTCTTGTACATGATGGATTATTGCTGAATATCTGTGGAATTTAAGAAATCTATTTCTACTTCTGGATCTTGACTGGCTCTGTTCACTAGAAAACTGTACTTAGATTATCTGATAGGCATTTGAAGATAGTCACAAGATAGAATTTCAAGTTACTTTTTTTCTTGTCAATGAAAATGGAAACCAGAGCTGATTTGGGGATGAGGAAGAAAAAAAAGCTCTTAGAGCTTTTCAAAATTCCAGAACAGACTTTCTATTTGCCTTTTCTCTGAGGCCCATGAATTTAGAAGTCAATTTATTCTTTTGGACTTTTTTTGGAAATTGATATTGAGAACACCATCTGAAGTCTACCTATATTAAAGGATAGAAATGAGTATTCATAGAATTGTTACTGACTCTTCCCCATTAATTATTGCATACTAGAACTATCTTCGAAGTTATTTACATGTATGAAATTAGTCAATACAACTTCCTTATATAGTAGCACGTCTTATTTAACAGGTGGAAGAATTGAGGTACATGGTAATCACATCATTATTTCAGATGTAGGAAGCAGTTAGGTTAGAAATAAGGCAACTGAAATCAGAGTGAGAGTTGAGAATTTTAGGTTGTCTTACTCAGGCAGTCAGATTTTGGAGGCAAGAGAGTCCTTGGAGAACCAGAAGTTAATGTAGGCTACGAAGTGGGGAAGGATTTGTGATCTCCAAGATCCACATCATCACTTGGATGCAGGAACAGAACCTGAAAAGCGAGTCCATGAGTGCTTCTTCGCTTAAGAATGTTGGTTATGGATGTGGAGATTTCTGGAAGTTTAGGAGATTGGTTTTATTTTGAAATGATAATTAGTTCCCACATTCCTTCCTTATCAGTCATGGCTGTGAACCACATGAGAACAGAGACCAAGAATTTTTAAGTCGTCCAAGACCCCCTACCTCCCTCTTTGCTAGCCACTTCTCACCATATTTCAAATTTCAGATTGGTGCTGTTGATATCTGGATCATCAAACATACAGGTTAGTGTGTGCTTGGACCCATTCACTTCCAACTGACTGTAGCAGGAGAAAGAGTAGTCATCCTGCTCTGCATCTTCAAAATCTCCTGTGGAGGAACAAACCTGCAGTTGTTAATGAGGAAAATAAGTGCACCCTTCTGAAATCTGGAGTGACATATGTGGAAGGTAGCCCATTGGGGCAGTCCTGAAGGGGTGATTATAGTTTATCAAAAGAAGGAAAACCCATGGCCAACACACACACACACACATACACAACACACACATACACACATCCATAAAACAATGAATAGTTTCCTAGCAGAAAAGGAATCTTAGCAATAAATAATAGCCTTCAAGTATTTCTGCCACTGAATGAGCACATTCAAAGTCTAAAATGAGAAAATGAACACACTTTTCTTTTTTAAAATGACAATTTCTCCTATTTGTACATTTCAAATAAGATATATTTTATCTTTATTATTTATATGCAACCTAATATATCCCTAGGCTTTACTACTAGTTCTTATTTCTTCTCAAGTTTTAAAAATTAATTATTCATAATTAAAAATTCGGGGAACATTGGCAAACGTCTGGTGGTATTTAAGGCTTACTCAAAACTCTGTGCTCAGAAGTCATTTCTTTTCTTGGATCAAACTGGGGTTTATTCTTCTGCAAGGCAAGCTTGCATTATACCTTGTAATTTCTTTCTAGCCCTTCTAGTTTTATTTACTTAAGAGACTTTAATTTAATTTTTTGGTTTTGGGACCATGCCTGGCGATGTTCAGGGATACAGGATGCTCAGAGATACAGGATGTCTGGGATCGAACTCAATTGTGCTGCATGCAAGAAGAGTGCCTTATGCACTCTGTACTATCTCTCCGAATCTCCCTCCAAGTTGTATTTTAAATAGAGGAAGATGAATATAGTCTAAAGTTAATTAAAAATTCTTTTTGACCACACCTGGCAATGCTTAGGGGTTACTCCTGAATCTGTGCTCAGGAATCACTCCTGGCAATGTTGGGGGACCATATAGGATGTCTGTGATAGAGTTCAGGTGTGCATGCAAGGTAAACTCCATATACGATGACGTTGGCCCCTGAAATGATCTTTTTAAAGAGGTAACTATATTTTGGCTAAACAAGTGAACTGGATAAAAATATTATTGATGATCTCCATATGTGACTAATTTATTTGAGGGAATTTATTTTAAGCTACTAAATGAGGCACACATTATCAGGAAGAATAGATTTGACATGAGTGGTAGACTTTCCATGAATATTATTGATAGTAAAAATTTTTTTATTTTATTAAAGCAGCATGATTTACAAATTTACTTATAGTTAAGTTTTAGGTGTGTAATGTTCCAGCACCAGCTCCATCACCAGTGTCAGCTTCCCCCCACCTGAATTCCCAGGTTCCTTCCACAGAGACACTCAAATTTGCCCCACTGACAGGCACATTTGTCGGTGTTGGTTGTTGAAGTTTGTATCTCATGTTTACAGTGTTGTCGACTCTTATGTTTTGACATTTCTTATAGAAGCCATGTCTTATAGATATTAACATAATTCTGACAAGAGACAAGAAATCTGTTTTTTTTTTTGCATCCACTTTCTCTAAAAACCCAGCCTTTCACAGATACTATTTGATTACTAAGCTGAGATGAGGATCCAATGATTACATAGATACTTTATATGTACATTTTCTTCATGTTTAATAGAAATTCAGGCTGGGAAAATCTATCAGAAAGTTTACACCAATTGGGAACTGAGAAAAACCAATCATTTTCAGAGAACTCAAATGAGAGCCTGTGACAGCTTCCAAGTCATATGATCTAACGATACTAGAAATGAGATGTTTTCAGGGTTTTAAAGAGGACGCAGAATTTTTCAAAACCAAATTCCAGTGTTCTGAAGGCCCTGGGACGTCACTGCATTTAAATAACTATGTAGGTCTGTGGCAGGCAAAAAATCTGCTTATGAGTTGACTGAGACCTAATTTGATTGAAGACAAATCTTGAAAAGCCATATCTAGGTGGTAATTGTTAGTACTGCTCTTTCTGACCATTCCTTGCATCTATCAGCTCTGCCCAAATCAGTAGGTAATGGTCTCTTTCTGATGAAAGTTTTAAATAATGAGGCACAGCCTGCCATTAATGTGTATACTTCAAAAAATTTTCATTTCTAATATGTTAGAGTTAAATCTCATCCTCTAATATGGCACCTTTTTCCAGTCCATAACTCTGGTGACTTTTAACCTGCCTTGACACAGCTATCTTATGTTTTGATTTTGCACCCATTCTATACAACAGAACTGATCTTCTTTTCTGTGAAAATTTAAAACTTTTAGTTAATTATACATATACTTAGTTTATTATATATATTGTGCATATGTACGTATATATGCACACACATAATACTGTTTGATATCACACATATTAAGAATCTATTATTTTTAAAGAACTTATTTTTTAAGTATTTCTTTTTTAAAAAACTTTTCATTTGTGGCATCATGATTTGTGATACTGTTAACAATACGCTTTCCTGCATACAGCATCCCAACACTATGCCCTCTACCAGAGGGTTTATTTTCCTCCACTCCCAGCCCCTTCCTCATAACCCCCTCTGTGGTAAGTCAGAGACCAGTTCTCATTTTTGTTGCATCTGGCCATATGCTATTTTCTTATTATGTTTCGTTACATCCACATATAAGACAGATCATGCTGTATATGTCTCTCTCCTAATACAGCTTATTTTGACACTTAGGTTTATACATGTAATCAGCTTAACGTCCATAGTTGCTCAACAAAATAGCAAAGAGCATATTCCAGAAGTTTCTGGGCAAAGCTCTCCTAATTGCCCTAAACCATCCAATCATACAGTGAGTCATTATCATTGATCAAATATTCTCATTGATATCTAAAGCAGTGATAATACAAGATTTCTCTCATTTTAGATGATTATATTTTAAGAATTAATCCATTGACTCTTTTGCAGAAGTTCCTGGGCTCAGGAACTTGCAGCTGAGAGAAATCCCTTCAATTTGCAAAACTGAAGAGCACTTTACAGAGTGAATGTTATCATTACTCTAACTTGGAAATTCTTAGTTAAGAGTAGCACTGTAGCACTTTCGTCCCATTGTTCATCAATTTGTTCGAGTGGGCACCAGTAATGTCTCTATTGTGAGACTTGTTACTGTTTTTGGCATATCGAATATGCCATGGGTAGCTTGCCAGGCTCTGCCGTGTGGACGGGATACTCCTGGTAGCTTGCCAGGCTCTCTGAGAGGGAAGGAGGAATTGAACCCAGGTCAGCCACGGTCAAAGCAAACGCCCTACCCACTGTGCTATCACTCCAGTCCTAGGTAAGAGTAACATACAAATATTTATATTCTTATAAAACAATGCTACATAAATATTTTTAAAGAATAATGTATACAATGGTTAAGACCTATGATACCAGAACTAGGTGGAAGTGGAGGTGGTTTTAAATCTAGCTTTTCTGCTTTGTAGCTCTGTGGTCTTCAGTCAAGGAACTGCACCTCTTTAAGTGTTAATGTTCTGATATGTAAATTTGTGTTATTATGAGGAAACACTGAGTTAATACATATATACAATGATGTAGAATACAGTAAGAACTCACTAAAGTTGAACTATGACTAATAAGACTTTTCAGAAATAAGCAATGGAAGGTAAAACAGAAATTGTAAATTCTGAGAATTTGCATGAAACCATTGAAGGGCCTTTGAAAGAGAGTTCTATGTCAATTAGAGCTCTTATTATTACTATGGCTTTGAGATGTCCCATATAGAACTTTTGAGTAATGTAACTTATTTTTAAAGTATTGATTCTGTATGCATGTTTTTCAATGAGAAATTTCATTTGGGAAGAATAAGCAATATCAACAAGTATGGGTTAGAAGTTTTACATACTGAAAGGAATTGATTACAAGTGTACATGTTTTGTTCTCTAAAATTTATCTCTTTCTTCTTTGATCATCCTTGTCATTACCAGAGAACTAACACTCTTCAATAAAAGAGCAGCTATTTGTTTTATGAATTTCTGGCACCTCAGACTAGCAATTTGTTGATGTGATCATGTTAATGGTTGGTTGACTCTCTCCTAAAAAATATCAAATGAAAAAAATGAAATAAAAACTCAGTTTTCAATGAGAATTATTTAAAGAAAACCAGGATAACCTCCGGGAAAAGATTAACATAATATGCTATATATTAAAGGGTAAATTTTAGGCATTAGTTTTAGGCATCAAACATTGATCTATCAAATACAAGCCAACATCTGTCATACTATAATGAGCACGCCACACAAAATGAGTCATACATGACCAAACTTAAAAGTCTGAACCAATGACAATTCTGCTATTGAAAACATTTCAGGGATTTCCATCTTTAGTAATTACATGATTTAAAATATCTAAGCTGAATCATCAGGTTGATGTGACTGATATCTTCAATAGACAATTTTTTTAAGCTCTTAAAGTGAAAAGGTTTGATTTTTCATGGACAAATTGGTAATTTGAGTTTTTAAGTCTGTTAATATCTTAAAATTCTTAATATCTGTTACTGCTTCACCTTTGTTTATAGTTAATTTGTAATTACAGCACAATTACTAGGCATTCTAAGACTTTAAGGAAAATAAGATGGCAAATTTTTTGATATAGAGAAAAATATATTTCAGTGAGGCAACTCACACAAAGAAACCCACATGAATCTATCAAAGCTAGAATAGTTGGAAGACATTTTTCAATACTTAGTAAATTTCTACTATTTCTAAACTATTTCAGGTGTTGGGAATAGAAACAGTGGTCAGTTGGATAAAGCTACTATTTCTGGACATTATTTTATCACACAAGACTATGCTTCTCAGGGCTGGAGCAATAGCACAGCGGGTAGGACATTTGCCTTGCATGCGGTCGACCCGGGTTCAATTCCCAGCATCCCATATGGTCCCCTGAGCACCACCAGGAGTAATTCCTGATTGCAGAGCCAGGAATAACCCCTGTGCATTGCCAGGTGTGACCCAAAAAGAAAAAAAAAGACTATGCTTTTCTTTTAAAAACCTAAAAAGCCTTCTTAAAAAGCTTAACAAAACAGATCTAGCTTGATTTTTTGACAGGCAAATTTTATTTTGGAGAGTATGCAACCAACCACAACTGCTGTGTCTGGAGAGACATACTTTTGTAAGATCAGAGGCATCTATCATATTTAAGATCCACATGTGAAGAGTCAAATGCATTCATTTCTTGACTATTCTAAGGCTTTATAAACCATCTACAGTATTCTTCTTACAAGCCCATTTTACATAATCTAAGCTTTGAATGGTGATTCTCTGGGTTTGAGCAGTGAAGTGTACTCAAGATCTGGCCATACAAAATGACAGAATACATGGCAAGTTATCCAACTCCTCTCCCACCTCGTTTCTTGCTCGAATTTGTTAGGGATCTGAGCAACCTGAAACATCTAGTAAAGACAATTGCTGAAGAAAAGTTTAGAAATAACTCACCATTCTGTGCATATCCACTCTGTCCAGAAGTTCTTTGAAGTAAATAGAAAAACACACCAAAAGTTATACCTCGAATTATCATTATGAGAGGAAAATGAGAGAGCAGGGCTATGAGCCTTGGGTAGAATGAATGAGAGAGATGCACACACGGAATATGTGTGTGTATGTTTGTGTCTGAGAGAGGAGAGAGAGAGAGAGAGAGAGAGAGAGAGAGAGGAACACACACAGAGCACATGCACAGACTTAGATCTACAACTTCAAGACTTTATACTTATTTAACCACAGATAGGGGGAAGTATAAACACAGCAAAAAGAAGGCAAATGTCAGAAACAGGAAGTTTGAGTAAAACTATTGCAGCTCTAAGCTGAGATGGAGAAAAAAGAAGAAATAAAGCACTAGAAGTTATCATAAGTCTGACATTCCTGGCAACTCCAGACTTCTTATTCTGATTTCAGTGAAGGTGTAGATTCAAATATAAGCTCAAGCAATCTCATGTGAGATTGTGGACCATACTCGCTTGAAAAGAATCACCAGACAAAAATCTAAACCTACATGGTAATCAATGTACCAGTTTGCTTTAGAGAAACATTTTACACTTTACAAAATAATTTATCGTAGGTTTAAAGCAATTGTTTGGCTCCAATTTTAGGTTATACGCACTAGATGGTTTCATGAGAACAAATGGTATTTCTTGTTTGTCTTCTCTATATTTCTAGTACATACTAATACCTCACTCATCATTGAAGGAATTAAAGAATTACTTAATTTAAAAGTTGAGACTACTACTTGGAATTTTTTGCTTAGTTTTTTTTTTTTGTAAATAAAGTTGAACTGAAACATGAACTGCTATTGTGGTAAAACATCAGAATTGACTAGCTGAGACAAACTGCATGATACATAGAGTGTAAGATTTTTTTTCATCTTTCCTATATATAGAAAATCTGCTGACTCTTTTTTACTTTCCATTTTATTTAAAAAATGTGCAATACTCTTTATTATAAATTCCACATAGTCCATTGAATCTTGCAGAACACTTTTGAGGAAATTTGCCAAACTCTTGCTCTGTGTTAAAACTGTAGCTGCAGTTTGATCAGGTGCCAACTCCTTTTTAAATGGAGAAAACAGTTACTTCGTGTGTTTGAAATAGTATTCTACTTTTGGAAATCTCATTGACACACATTATTTCAGGAACCTGTGAAATGTAGAAGCCACTTGAGTATACTGATATATCAGGTCAGGAGCTTGAGATGATGACGGAGATAATTCAGACTCTTCTTAAATGTGTCTGCCATTCAAAGTGTTGCCAAGATAGGCCCATGGCCCATGTGGTGATACATGTCAGACCTACTTAAGTTTTTATCAGCTGTTGGCTGCTCTTCTTTAAACCAGTCTCATTTGGTAGGCACAGGCTGACAGCAGTTCCAGATTCAGCACCCAGTGTTTGCTCTGCTCTTCTACTGAATAATATCAGATGGATTCCAGCTAGGAAACAACATGTACTTGATTCACCGGTGGTTTTTTTCTTTTTTTTTAGGAAAAAAAGGTCACAAATCTGCCATTATTATAAGGTGATGACTACAGAGATGCTGTTAGGAACTGCTATTGACTTCAATGTTTTTTGTCCTATGGGCCTAAATGGCAACATTAGCAGAAATGAAGTATGCCCCTGGGTGTGTCAGTTTATGAAACCTACATGAGTCTTCCTGTCTCCTCCCTGCAGTCTTCGTGCCAACAGCACAAATGGAGAATACAGAAGGTGGATAACTGTATCAGTCCCAGGAAGCCTTCCTTCAGTTCTGAGGCAGAGGAAGGGACAGGGATGGAGTGCCCTGTTGTCATGCTATATTCTGACAACAAAACTGCATGGGTATATGAGAACCAGAAGCCAGCTGAACAGAGCATCGTCAATCTTCTCCATTGGCCAGGCCCTTTGGGGGTATTTTTCAATATCTCCCAAACCAAATCAAGAGTGGTAATTTTGTGCATCTGATAATAATTTGTGCTTCCATTCTAACCTTTTTTGTAAAGTTGGTTTGAAAATCAGAAGCCTGATTCACAAAATTAACATGCTTTGTGCTTTGATCTCATTATCTTTTCAGGAAAGCTATAATTATAAATTCGCATAATCTAAGAAAGTGCTCATGGAGAAACCACAAATTTTTCTAATTCACTAACATAGATCTCATAAATGGTTCACAAATTCTCACTCCAAGGGGAGTAATTGAGTCATGTCTCTTTAAATTCTCTTGTTTATCATTTGAGTGGACTATCATTTTGATTGTATCTCTTTCCTTTAGTTGTAAAGATGTAAAAGAACAAAGCCAAGACACAATATTTTGGTACAGCCTGTGCTAGTTTTCTCGGGGGATTTCCACTGGGGCTCTTACCCTCTTTGGGTGGGGCAGGAGATACCCAAATACCTCAGAGAGAAACGTAGACAAAGTGTAAGGAGCTCAAAAGAGAAGAGAAACTTCTGTGTCCTTCTGGAGATTATGGGAGAAGCTGGTACCTTTTCTACTTTCTTCCTGCACGTGTCTTTGGTTTTTCAGAAATGTACAAAGTTGGGAAGAACTGTCTTACTCCACCTCTTCCATAAATGAGAGATACTTATTCTGTGATGCCAAGACGGAAGTGGAGATATCAGAGGGGCAGAACAGGACGTCGTTCTAGGGCATCCAAGCCTCCTACTCTGACTTCAGACTTTGAACATTGTTTTTGTTTGATGTGGATATAACCCAGGGGCTCACACATGCAAGACCAGGGCTTTCCCACTGAGCTACTTCCATGCTCAGGGTCTGAACCCTGGACTGTAGGCAAAGCAAGTCTTTTGAAGAGGTGATTGATTGGAGTCTATGTCTTCCTTCGCTCTCTTTACTTCCTTTCATCAGAAACTTTCTTTTCCCTTTTTACATGTCATCTTCCTGTAGTTCTATGAATTCCTATGATGTGGTGAATCATAAAAAAGGGAGGTATTTTATTGTCTCATACTCAGGTAGAACAGTGACCGCGTAAGTATCTCAATACCTCTTGGTCACATCTCTCTGTCTCATTTTTCAGACAATTTGTTAATAAGCACAGAAAATATTTTCTATTCTTTCCATGCCTCATAAGTTGAGTGCACTTTATACATAACTGGTAGAGTTTGAAAGAACTCTAAGAAATGACCCTTTAGCACGGATTGGACTTTAATGTGGGAGGAATCTATTCACTCTCTGTTGGCCTACTCCAGCCAGTTCCAATTAGGTAAATATAAAGATCCCAAGAAAAATTCAGGCTGAACATCTAAGTTTAAAATGTCTCTTCAGTAGCCAGGGATATTGCTTAACTGCTAGTGCATGTGGCTTGCAAGTGCAAAGTCCCGGGTTTGATTACCAGGGCTTCAAGGCCTTCTAGAACTGCCAGATGTAGTAGCCCTGGACCCTGCCTGGTCTAGCTCACCTCCAGCACCACTGAGTGTGACTCCTATCAAATAAACACACCTTCATTATTTGACCATTTAGGAACTAACACTTCATTCCTACCCTTGACAGAAATTATAAATTTAGTGGGGTCGGAGTGGTAGTACAACAGGCAGGTACAACTTGCCTTGCAAGCAACTGAGCTGAGTTTGACCCCGGCGTCCTTATGATCCCCCAGCCACTGTGAGGAGTGATCCCTGAGTGCAGAGAGGCAGGAGTAACCCCTGAACACTGACAAATGTGACTCCCAAACCAAAACCAACAAATTATAAATTTTGTGGGACAAAAACAATATAGGAATCCCATTCATACCCTTGGAAAACTGTTTCAAGAGCAAAAGTATTTCCGAGTTAATTTTTATAGTTTATAAAATAGTTCTGAACTGCTTAAGTAAATTTTGTTAAATGAGAATATTTAAAGGATAGTCATCTTGTGAGGACAATGAATGAAGCAATAACAACAACAAAATTCAACACTAATTGTTATTATTGTAATATCTGGGGTAATATCTTATGTCCAAAAAATTCCCCACATTCCAAAACACATTCTATACTGAAATTTTTATGTTATAGAAGGGTGTTGTTAAGGTATATTGCAGAAAGAACATTAATATACTGTTAACATTACATTCTCTATTAACTGCCCTATTTTTATTGTTGCACTTTCTTTATAGATTTTATCCATGTAGCACTGTAGCACTGTCCTCCTGTTGTTCATTGATTACTCAAATGGGCACCAGTCACGTCTCCATTGTGAGACTTGTTGTTACTGTTTTTGGCATATGGAATACACAACAGGTAGCTTGCAAGGCTCTTCCATATGGGCAGGATACTCTCGGTAGCTTGCCGGGCTCTCTGAGAGGGATGGAGGAATCAAATCTGGGTCGGCTGCGTGCAAGGCAAACGCCCTACCTGCTGTGCTATCACTCCAGTACATAAGAAAAAGAAAACAATTCTATGCACTTGTATTGTACTGGCAGAAAAGGATGTAGGCCAGGACCAAGGTATAGCTCAAAGACACAATACTTGCCTTGCAAATGTGAGACTCTGAATTCGATCCCCAGCACCTGACAAAAAAAAATTAAAACTATTTCAGAGTGCCAAGTAGGGCTAGACTAGGACTAGTCCTAAATGAGGTGTCTTTAGCACTTTATCAGAGTGTGCTGAGTCAGTACCTAGAGTTCTTAGGGGGAGTCCCAGCATCATGAAGTTTCATTTCCAGGAGCATAAAATTTTCCTTGTTGTGGCTCTTCTTTCATTTCTCTTTCCTCCTTACCCCATGTCATCAGCCTCATGTGTGCCTGCTGTTTGTGTACATTCTGGGTACAGTTGAAAATGTTACTGCCGTTTTGCTTCTCTGTCTTTGGAAATAATCAATGGGAAAAGTTTTCTTGTTGTTGCTGTTGGAGACTTGTTTTTTGTAAGAAAATAAAAGCTTTGAGGACAGGACATAGTCAAATTGTCATCACTATCTAAAGCAGGAAACTTGTTTTGTAAAGTCTTCAGACTATAGTACTTCTGTGGACAACTGGTGCCTGGTGCGGGTCTATTTTCAGCTCCAATCCAAGCAGACATTTACAACAGGCTCACAAGCTGAGTGTCAGGTATAATGAACTCCAATCATTTTGAGAAAATATGTATTCAGTGACACTAACCTAGGCCCAGTCTCTTGTGTGCAGGATTGCAGGATGGTATGTGTCCTCTTGTCTTGAGGTGAGCTTTTGTTTTCCCATAAAACGTTTTGTGAGGGACTGACACACTTGGTGCCACATTTGTGCTCAAACCCAGAATTCTGGGGAATTTGGCAAGAACTCCCAATTCTACACCGTAGGTGTTCTGTGATAACAGAGTCCTCAAGAATATCATGAGTAATCTGTAGTTTTCTAAATGAGATATGCAGTCAAGATTTAAAGTCTACTGTACATGAGATTGCCACCAAGAACTAGCAGGTGTTCCTGAAAGGAAAGAAATAAGGGGTCTTATTTCTATAAGAGTATATGATATTGAGCTAAGTATAAATATGTATACACATATAAATATATCTATTTAGCACAGTGATTTATAATACTGGTAATGCTAGTATTGTATGCGTATAACACCACACTGTCTGCCATTGTCTCAGGTTCCTTCCCAACCAATCCTCTTTTCCAGTCTTTGGTAAGCTGAGTTCTATAAAGCAGGTCTCAGGTTATCTTGTTTTTTGACATATTTTATTCCCACACCATGTTTTCTTGTAGTTCATGTATGAGGGAGGTCATTCAATATCTGTCCCTCTCCTTCTGGCTGACTTCAGTCAGTATGATATCATACAGTTCCATTCATATTAGTGGCATGATTTTGTCTTATAGCCAAGTAGTAGTCCATTGTGGTGTGTGTGTACATATATCACATTTTATTTATTCAGTAATGCCTTCTTCAACACTTAAACTGTTTCTAGATCTTAGGTATTGCACATAGTGCTGCAGTGAACACAGGAATGCAAATGGCTCTTCAAAACAGCAATTTAAGGCTCAGTGTAGTTGTCAAAAACTAGAATTGCTAGATTGTATGGAAGCTCAACTCTTAGTTTCTTTTTTTTTGAGAAATATCCACATTGTTTTCTAATTAGGTTGGATCCTAATTGGACATTCCCACTATCGGTGGCTGAAGGTTCTTTTTTCCCAATGTCTATACCAACACCACCTGCTTTTTTTCCCTACATTTTTTAAAAAATAAATTTTATTGGATGATTGTGAGATACAGTTACAAAATTGCATGATTACATTTCAGTCATACAAAGCTTGAATACCCATCCCTCCACCAGAGCACATTTTCTACCACCATTGTTCCCAGTGTACCACCCACCCCCATCCCACTCCCTGCCTCTGTGGCAGGTACAATACTTCTTACTTGCTCTCTAATTTTGGGCATTATGATTTGTAGTACAGATACTAAGAGGCCATCATGTTTGGTCCTTGGTCTACTTTCAGCACACAACTCTCATTCCGGGCGATCCCTCCAATCATCATTCACTTAGTGGTTCCTTCTCCAACCCAAATCTATTTTTCCCTGGCATGTGGGGCCAGCTTCCAAACCATGTCGTGATCCTCCTGGCCCTTATCTCTACTGTTCTTAGATGGTAGTCTCTTATTATGCTACTTTATATTCCACAAAAGCCACATATGATGCTACTTTATGTTCCACAAATTCCACAAATGTCTCTCCCTCTCTTTCTGACTAATTTCACTTAGCATGATACTCTCCATGTACATCTACTTAAATGCAAATTTCATCTCTTCTAGCAGTTTCATAGTATTCCATTGTGTAGATGTACCAGAGTTTCTTTAACCAGTCATCTGTATTCGGACACTCAGGTTTTTCCAGATTCTGGCTATTGTCTACAGTGCTGCAATAAAAATACAAGTGCAGATGTCATTTCTACTGTGTTTTCTTGCATCTCTGGGATATATTCCCAGGAGTGGTATTGTTGGGTCATATGGAAGCTCAATTTCTAGCTTTTGGAGTAATGTCTATATTGTGATCACCTGTTTTTGATATGTATCAGTCTCACTGGTATGAGATGGTTTTTCATTGTTGAATTTATTGATTACAAATGATAGAGAACACTTTTTCACATATCTGTTGTACCCCTTTATGTCTTCTTTAGAATATTGTATAGATGAATAGTGTATATTCATCTATTCTCTTCATTTTTTAATAGGGTTGTCAATATTTTTGTTGTTGCTAAGTTTTACAAGTGCTTCATAGATCTTGAATATTAACACTTTGTCAGTGAATGGTGGGTAAATATTTCTCCCAGTCTGTGGGGTATCATTTTATTTTTGTGATCAGTTCTTTCATAATACAGAAATTTTTTAATTGGATGCATTTGTATTTGTTCATTATACTTGCCATTTGCTAGGTCAATGGCATTAAGTCATAGAAGATGCCTCTAGATTCAGTGTTATGAAGTGCTCTGCCTATTTCTCAATATTATTTATGGATTAAAGTCTAATAATTATGTCTTTAATTCATTTTCAATTGACTTTGGTGCATAGTGTGAAATTGAGATCTGAGCTCATTGTTCCACATGTGACTCACCAGTTTTTCCGCCATTGAGCTAAGTTCTTAAGATATATTTGTTAATTTCAGAATTTGGAAAATGCACCGCCTTTTGCTTTTCCATATGCAAATTTTTATGCTTTTGTTTTATCATTTTTCTCAGGAGAGTTTGAAATTTAATATAGGAGTTTTGTTACTATTGTACATATTAGTTGTGCAATACTGCAGCTACAAAGAGAGCCAGGAATATAGCGACTCTAACAAAGAAAGATACAAGTTTATTTCTTTATTGTAGGAAACTATACATCATGTTTGAAGCTCTATGAATTCATTAAGAACACAATATCCTCCCATATCCCAAGACTTTATCTATGTATTTGCAATTTGTTTAGTAGTTTAATCTAATTTTAGCCCTTTAGTATTGGATACATGAAGAAAGAAGTAAGAAAAAAATGGCTTCATTAAAAATATTTAATTTAGGCATCATGGTTTGTAAAGTTTCATATATAAAACATTCCAGCATCACATCCTCCCCAAAGTGTTCATTTCCCCCCACCATTGCTCCAGTGTTTCCAGTTTCCTTTTTTAAGGCTACGAGCTAGAAGTTGCATCTATCATTTTTACTTTCATTCTGCTTGCAAGAAATTACTCACCATGGCCACTTTAGCTGCAAGGGAGAAACGAAAGTGTAGTCTGAAGAGTAGCTATGCTCCTGAGGCATGCTGGGGATTCATAAGAAGAAGAAGGCAAGAATGGCAGGGGCAGGTAGGGAACAATAGACTTTATGCCAGTGCATGTATTGTACTTGCTTTACTGGAAGATCTCTGAGTTTTCCAGTTCATTGTGGCTCTCTAGATTCTGCCTGCCCTAGTCAGTTTACAATATCACCCTCAAGACAAAATCCTAGAGTAACTCAAGATTCAGATTCTCTTGGGCACTGCTCTGTGCTCCAGATTTTGAGGGTTCTTCACAAAGATCTTAGGGTCATCCAAGGATATTAGGAAGAAAGTGAGGGAGGCTGAGCCAATGCACATCTGTTTCTAGCTCCTTCTTGGGGATGTATCCACTGCCCACTCCCTCTCCCTCCCCATGGGTTTTACTTTCTTTTTTTGAACTCTATGTACCTATTACTGCCCTACAAACATTAGCATTCTAGGTACTCTTGACTCAGGGAAGAAAAGTGCCAGTTGAATTCACTGAATGTCATTTTAGCTGCTCCTCTGCCCTCCTATTCCTTGTCCTCCTTTTTCTTCCTTCTTTATTCTAGAAAAGCAAACACTGACAAAGCAAAATATAGGCAAAGGGAAGAGGAAGAAGGAAATGATACCTCTACAAATCCTCCTAATACTCCTTCACCAAACAAGGTCACAGGTATTTTTTTTTGTCTCATTTTCATTTCTCAGTCACCAGAGAAGAGGTAAGGAATTAAAGAGAGGCACTGATGTGAACAATTGCCGCATGGTCTAGAATTTGGGATAAAATAAATAGTGTTAGGCTATGTTATGGTGTGTTGTACCATATGATAAGGATGGCCCATATTCCCAAGAAATAGGCACTAACATTCACATAAGTTAATAAACATCATTTGTTTGTTTAGACTTGTAGATTTCTTGTATGGCAGGATCAAGGTTTATTTTCTTTTAAGTTTTTTATTTTATAAGGTAGTTCACAATATTTGATTACATTTAATATCCAAACACCAATTCCACCACTATTACACCTTCCCATCACCAAATTTGGGATGTTCCCATCTCAAGCACCAATCCCTGTCCCAAAGCAAAACCTAAATAATATATTTTTTATTGTTTATTATGAAAAACAGCTGAAAATGCTACAAAAAGTATCCATACAGGAAAAAGTGTAAAGTTTATTCTATTTTGGCAGGGGCCTTTAAGACATTCTTTAGGATATCACTAGCATGTTTTTAAAGATCAAGTGATGTGAACTTTTGTATATATTTATATATATCTGAAAATATGTATGTATGCATATATATATTTCTCTCTATGATTTGTTGCTTACTATTTGAACCCCATCAAATGTGGTGTGGTACTTATCAAGAATGGGTAGGGAGGTTCTTCTTTTTTTTTTTTTTGCTTTTTGGGTCACACCCAGCGATGCTCAGGGGTTACTCCTGGCTCAGCACTCAGAAATTACTCCTGGTGGTGCTTGGGGGACCGTATGGGATGCTGGGGAATTGAACTTGGGTCAGCCGCATGCAAGGCAAACACCCTACCCACTGTGCTATTGCTCCTGCCCCAAGAATGGATAGGGAGTGTCTTATGATGTATCACATTGCTGCAAATGCAGCCGCATGGTCCAGGAATAGGTTCACTCATACTTGAGGCTCAGCCTGAGAGTGTAGGGAATGTCCTTGAGCATGGCGGCAGTTGGGCTATGGAGATTTTTGGCTGCTGGGGCTGGGTCTCAGGATGTGGAGGGCTCTCACCGCCCACCTCTGGGGCATCCCGAGTGAAACAGCCTGGTTCAGAGTCTGGTGGAACCCTTATGGTGAGCATCAAGTTGCTGGTATCAAGGTTTTAAATGATATTTTATATTTTTCTAAAGCATTGTGCTCATCAGAGGACATATACTTGGAGAGAATGGTGAGACTATCACTTGCTTCCCTTACAATTAGAAAAATCCCTTTCATTATTAGTTTTTATTCTTGGTGATTTTATTTTTCTCTGTCATTTTTTGTTAATGTTTACAATATATTGTTAAAGTTTCATTATTATTTTATTAATGTTTTGTGACAATATTTTGTTAATGTTTACAATATTGTTTACTTTTACTTTTTATGCACAAATCATTCCAGCATCACACCCATCTCCAGAGTGCGCACACTTCCTTCTATCAGTAGACAAAAACTCTTGCGAAAATTTCCTCTTTAAAAGAAAGCTTTACAAGTGGAAACAGAGATCAACAAATGGGACTACATTAAACTAAAAAGCTTCTGCACCTCAAAAGATACAGTGACCAGAATACAAAGACTATCTACAGAATGGGAAAGGATATTTACACAATACCCATCGGATAAGGGGTTGATATCAGTGGTATATAAAGCACTGGTTGAACTCTACAAGAAGAAAACATCCAACCCCATCAAAAAATGGGGCGAAGAAATGAACAGAAACTTTCCCAAGGAAGAGATACAAATGGCCAAAAGGTACATGAAAAAGTGCTCTACATCACTAATCATCAGGAAGATGCAGACCAAAACAACCATGAGATACCACCTCACACCACAGAGACTAGCACACATCCAAAAGAACAAAAGCAACCGCTGTTGGAGAGGATGTAGGGAGAAAGGGACCCTTCTACACTGCTGGTGGGAATGCCCACTGGTTCAGCCCTTTTGGAAAACAATATGGACAATTCTCAAAAATTAGAAATTGAGCTCCCATTTGACCCAGCAATACCACTGCTGGGAATATATCCCAGAGAAGCAAAAAAGTATAGTCGAAATGACATCTGCACTCACATGTTCATCGCAGCGTTATTTACAATAGCCAGAATCTGGAAAAAACCCAAGTGCCTTAGAACAGATGACTGGTTGAAGAAACTCTGGTACATCTATACAATGGAATACTATGCAGCTGTTAGAAAAAATGAGGTCATGAAGTTTGCATATAAGTGGATCAGCATGGAAAGTATCATGCTAAGTGAAATGAGTCAGAAAGAGAGAGACAGACATAGAAAGATTGCATTCATCTGTGAAATATAGAATAACAGAGTAGGAGACTAACACCCAAGAATAGTAGAAATAAGTACCAGGAGGTTGACTCCATGGCTTGGAAGCTGGCCTCACATTATGGGGAAAAGGCAGCTCAGATAGAGAAGGGAACACCAAGTAAACTGTGGTTGGAGGCCATGCGGGAGAAGGGTGAAGCATGCTGAATGTAGACTAGAGACTGAATACAATGGCCACTCAACACCTTTATTGCAAATCACAACACCTAATTAGAGAGAGAGAACAAAAGGGAAGACCCTGCCACAGTGGGAGGGGGGGAGATGGGATTGGGGGGGTGGGAGGGATGCTGGGTTTATTGGTGGTGGAGAATGGGCACTGGTGAAGGGATGGGTTCTCAAACTGTATGAAGGAAACATGAGCACTAAAATGTATAAATCTGTAACTGTACCCTCACTGTGACTCACTAATAAATAAATTTTTTTAAAAAAGCTTTACTCTTAAAACCTTTTGACTGAAAAAGTTGAAATTGGGTTATCTTTAATGTCATTTCCATGGGATTTCAGTATAAAGGCAAATAGATAAAGAAATCAAAGATACAGGAAATCTTTTTGACTTTCTGGAAAATTTATCAGCAATGGGTGACAGAGAAGCAGGAGATGGGGTAGTGAAAACTCAAAAAGTGATACTTTCAGAAGCAGCTCAGGAGCTTGAGCGATAGTACAGAGGGTAAGACATTTGCCTTGCACATGGCCAATCCAGTTTTGATCCCTGGCACTCCAGATGGTCTCCCGAGCCCACCAGGAGTGATCCCTGAGTACAGAGCCATGCATCAGCCCTGAGCACTGCCAGGTATGACTCCCAGTCACCAAAACAAAACAAAACAGAAGCAGTTAACTTGCACAAGTTCTTAATCTTGTACTTCAAGCTTGAACTTTCTTATTCTTTTTCTTTCTTTTTGTTAGGCAGTGTGTGTGTGGGGGGGGGTCCGGGGGGGGAGGAGTATATAGTGGTGGGGTTTGGGCTACACCTGACAGTACTGTCTTACTCCTGACTCTGTGCTCAGGGATCACTTCTGGCAGTGCTCAGGGGACAAAATGTGGTGCTGGTGATTGAACTAAGTTTATGTTGGCTTACACTTAGCTGCGTTTGCCAAGTCAAGGCAAACACCTCATTTACTGTGCTATCTCTAGAGCCCTGAACTTGCTTCTTTATCTAGCACAAGTTTCGGCACTACTTTTATCTTCCCAGATGTCTTCACATTTCTCTTGTTATTCCAATGGAACTCAGAAATAAAAATTTGCGATTACCCTATTAATTGATCTAAGAGGGCAAAGCTCAACTTTGTTTCCTCTTTTTTTCAGGCATTTAACACATCCTGTTCTAAACTGGGTGACAAAAAGAGCATAATACCATCTTAAAACAGAACTTCCCTTATCTGATCTCCTAACTGTTCCTTCAAGGGTCTCTGTTTCCTCTGTAAACACAGGCTGAAGTATAAGTGATGCTGATTAGCCAAGACATAGGCCTCTGAGAAGTGGAGTTACTTATTTAGCAAAGATAAATAGAAATTGTCCCTTAGTGATTTATGTCAGATGTACTTATTATTACAATTACATGGGTAAATAAAACATGTTGTGAACTATTGAACTCTTAATATGATTCAAAAATTATGTCTATAAAGAAGCATTTGAACTACTTGAAAAGTGAAGATGATTCATTATTACATTGAAATTTAAAATTGCAATCATATGAGCTGTGTGACAATCACAAATATTTAAAAGCATTCTTCACTTAGTTTTACAAGTATCATTAGTTTAATTCATTTAGAAGAAAAATAAGCCATTAATTGATGGATGAAACCTTATCCATCAATTTATGTGTACTCATGCATGAAAACAAAATCAAACTCTAACCCTGTACCTAAACTCAAAGTTTTTTCATAGCTTTACATCAAAATATTGGAAAATAAGTTTATAATAGTTATCTATATTTCATCTCACACCACAGAGACTGGCACACATCAAAAAACAAAAACAAAAACAAAAAAACAAGAACAACCAGTGCTGGCATGGATGTGGGGAGAAAGAGACTCTCTTATTGTTGGTGGGAATGCTGAGTGGTCTAGCTTTTTTTTCACTGTTTGAATGTATTTATTTATTTTATTTTATGTTTTTAAACTTTACTAAGTCACTGTGAGATAGTTACAAGCTTTCATGTTTGGGTTACAATCACACAATGATCAAACACCCATCCCTCCACCAGTGCACATTCCCCACCACCAATATCCCCAGTATACCCTCCCTTTCCCACCCGCCCTCTGCCTCCATGGTAGACAATATTCCCCATACTCTCTCTACTTTTGGGCATTATGGCTTGCAACACAGACACTGAGAGGTCATCATGTTTGGTCCATTATCTACTTTTAGCACTTATCTCCCATTCCAACTGATTTCTCCAGACATCATTTTCTTAGTGATTCCCTTCTCTATTCCATCTGCCTTCTCCTCTCTGCTCATGAAGCAGGCTTCCAGCTATAGGGCAATCATCCTGGCCCTTGGGTGTCAGCCTCATGTGATGTTATTCTATACTCCACAAATGAATGCAGTCCTTCTATGTCTGTCCCTCTCTTTCTGACTCATTTCACTTAGCCTGATACTCTCCATGTCTATCCATTTATAAACAAATTTCATGACTTCATCTCTCCTAAGAGCTGCATAGTATTCCATTGTGTAGATGTACCAAAGTTTCTCCAACCAGTCATCTGTTTTAGGGCACTCAGGTTATTTCCAGATTTTGGCTATTGTGAAAAGTGCTGCAATGAATATATAGGTACAGATGTCATTTCGACTGTGCTTTTTTGCATCCTCAGGATATATTCCCAGAAGTGATATTGTGGGGTCATATGGAAGCTCAATTTCTAATTTTTGAACAACTGTCCATAAGGTCCAGCCTTTTTTTGGGAAAACTGTATGGGCATTCCATAAAAAACTAGAAATTTAGCATCCATATGACCCACAAATACCACTTCTGGGAATATATCCCGAGGGTGCAAATAAACACAATAAAAATGACATCCGCACCTATATATTTATTGCAGCACTGTTCACAATGCCAGAATTTGGAAACAACTGGAGTGCCAGAGAACAGATGGCTGGTTAAAGAAACCTTGGTACATCTACACAATGGAATACTATGCAGCTGTTAGGAAAGATGAAGTCATGAAATTTGCTTATAAGTGTATGGTCATGGAGAGTATCATGCTAAGGAAATAAGTCAGAAAGAGAGGGACAGACTTGGAATGACTGCACTCATTTGTTGAACATAAAATATCATAATATGAGATAAGACTGACACCCAAGGACAGTAGAGACAAGGGCCAGGAATATTGCTTCATGGTTGGAAGCCTGCTTTATGAGCTGAGGGAGAAGGTAGCTGGAATAGAGAAGAGGTCACTAAGTTAATGATGGTTGGAGGGATTGTTTGGGATGGGAGATATGTGCTGAACGTATATAAAGGACCAAACGTGATAACCTCTCAGTATCTATATTACAAACCATAATGTCCAAAAGTAGGGGAAAATTATCTGCCATGGAGGCAGGGGGTGGGCTGGGAAGGGGGGTATAATGGGGACAGTGGTGGTGGAGAATGTGCTTTGGTGGAGGAATGGGTGTTCGATCATTGTATGACTGAAACTCAAATGAAAGCTTTGTAACTGTATCTCATGGTTATTTTATAAAAAAATTTAAAAATAGTTATCTCTAAGTTAAAATGGTTAGCTTATTATTTTAATGAGTATAATATTTCTTCTATCATTTTCAGTTAAGTGATAGGACAGAAAAATGAATTTTGTTGTTACTTTTACAAAAGTTTATTGTTTTATTTATGCCTCTCTGCAACACTTTTATTTTTTATTTGAAAAAATTTTTAAATTGAATCACAGTGAGATACACAGTTACTAAGTTATTCATGATTGGGTTTCAGTCATACAATATTTCAATCCCTGTTCCTTCACCAGTGTACATTCCCCCTCCCTCCAATGTCAGTGTCTCCAATTTACCTCTTGCCTCCCCCACTTGTCTGCCTCTATGACAGACACTTTTCTTAAAAAAAATTATTATTTTTAATTAGTGAATCACTATGAGGGTACAGTTAGAGATTTACATATTTTCGTGCTTGTGTTGCAGTCATACAATGCTCGAGTACCCATCCCTTCACCAGTGTCCATTTTCCACCGATGATCCCAGTAACTCTCCCCCACCCCATTCCATCTCCCCACACCCCACCCCGACTCTGTGTCAGGGCATTCTATTTTGTTCTCTCTCCTTTTGAATGTTGTGGTTTGCAATAGAGGTATTGGGTGGCCATCGTGTTCAATCTATAGTCTACTTTCAGCACGCATCACCCATCCCGAGCGGGTCTTCCAACCACACTTTACTTGGTGTTCCCTTCTCTATCTGAGCTGCCTTTACCCCCAGCATGTGAGGCCAGCTTCCAAGACGTGAAGCAAACCTTCTGGTACTTATTTCTACTATTATTGGGTATTAGTCTACCATTCTGTTGTTTCATATTCCAAAGATGAGTGCAATCTTTCTATGTCTGTCTCTCTCTTCCTAACTCATTTCACTTAGCATGATAATTTCCATGTTGATCCACTTACATGCAAAGTTCATGACTTCATCTTTTCTAACAGCTGCATAGTATTCCATTGTGTTGATGTACCAGTTTCTTTAATCAGTCATCTGTTCTCGGGCACTCGGGTTTTTTCCAAATTTTGGCTTTTGTAAACAGTGCTGCGATGAACAGACAAGTGCAGATGGATGACAGACACTTTTCTTCTCTCCCTCTCCCTCTCTCCCTCTCTCTCTCTTTCTCTCTTTACTTTTGGGCCTTATGGTTTGCAATACAGATGCTGAAAGATCATCATCACATATACTCCTTTAACTACTTTTAGCACTCAGTTCCTCTGTAACTCTTTTAGATGATACTATTATTCATTAAAAAATGTGAATTATCTATGGGGCCAGAGTGACAGTACAACGCGTAGGACAGCTGACCCAGGATTGATCTCTGGCATCCCGTATGTTTCCTCAAGCACTGTCAGGAATAATTCCTAAATGCAGAGCCAGGATGAGGCCCAAAGCATCTCTGGGTGAAGCCCAAAAACCAAAAACCAAACAACAACAACAAAAAGAAATATCTAAAACTTAGAAGAATTTAAATGACTAATTGAACACAATTAGAATTTTTATTGTGATATTCTAGATGTTGCAAATCAGAATACTTGTGGGCCGGAGCGTTAGCACAGCGGGTAGGGCATTTGCCTTGCACGCGGCCAACCCAGGTTCGATCCCTGGCATCCCATATGGTCCCCCAAGCACCGCCAGGAGTAATTCCTGAGTGCAAAGCCAGGAGTAACCCCTGAGCATCGCTGGGTGTGACCCAAAAAGCAAAAAAAAAAAAAATCAGAATACTTATATCAAGAAGTAAAGAAATAAAAAAAATTGATGGTGAAAGGTTTTGTGGTAATGTTTTCTAGGTAACCTTTCTTTTTTAGCCTCATATGTCCTCTGGTGTTTAAGCTTTGTGTTAGAGGCCACTGCCTGTAACATTTTGTGGTCCACACATGGCTGGGGATTGAACCTATCTCTCTAAATAACATTATTAAATTTCAATATTCACTCTTATTCATTTAAAAATTTATTGATTAATATTTTGGGACTAGATCTAAAGAGTATACAAAATTTTAAAAAAATCTATTCTTCACAAGAGAGATAAGGCAACTAAACAGGACAGTTAAGATACTAAAATTTAGCATCAAAAAAACCCTGCATGCCATTAGTGACCCATAAAGCTACAGATTAAACAACTGGAGATATTACAAGATAGTAGAGAAGAGAGACATTGACCTTATTGACTTATTACATTGACTCTCTTATGAGCCTGAACTTTCTGATTTTTTAAAAAATTTATTTAGAGCCCAGCAAGCTACTGAGAGTGTCCCGCCGGCACGGCAGAGCCTGACAACCCACAACCCGTGGCATATTCGATATGCCCAAACCAGTAACAGCAAGTCTCACAATGGAGACTTTACTGGTGCCCGCTCAAGAAAATCTATGAACAACAGGACGACAGTGCTACAGTGCTATTTATTTAGCTATTTATGCTTTTTTTGGTCACTCCCAGTGATGCTCAGGGGTTACTCCTGGCTCTGCACTTAAGAATTTCTCCTGGTGGTGTTGGGGGGACCATATGGGATGTTGGGGATAAAACCTGGGTCGGCCACATGCAAGGCAAATGCCCTACCCTCTGTACTGTACTATCTCTCCAGCCCCAACTTTCTGATGTTCAAAAGCACGTCAGATTCAGAAGCATACAAAATCAACATCAATAGAGATCACCTAGTTCAATTTTTCATTGAAGTCTGCTTCAAGCAGTAGTTTAGTATCACTTTCTTTTGTTGAGGTCAGTGAACAGCAGGAATTAATATTCCTGGACTTTCACAAGAGTCTTCACATAAGTGGAAAACACTACAAATTATACACGATTCTCATTCTCCAATCCCCTATTTTTTTTATTGCTTTATTATCCCCCAACCATTTATTTATTTGATTGGTTCTCTGATGTTTCTCCAAGTTCTTCTGCTTCCTTTTAGTTAAGAATAAAGGAACTTCTTATTTAAACATTTCAAATATAAAAATGGTTTGGATCAAACTTAGAAGGATTAAATTAGTTAACACGACTCATAAGAGTCCACATTCTTACTTCAGTTATCAATGAAGGAAGGTCTCCATATGATTAGCCCATCTTTCTTTCCTTTTTAAATTTCTTCCATCTTGTTGTTGTTGCAGATAAGACACAATTCAGTTCTGGTTAACTATACTTTTTCTTTTTCGAAAAAAGTTTTTGCATTGAGTTACTATGCCAAAGATGCAATAAATATCTTAACCATGAATGTGGCATCTTGATTTTTCCTAATGATTTACCAACAGGCCTTTCTGAACAATAGAAGGCACTCAGGAGAAAACTTTAGATAGATTAGATTTTTATGTTTACAGAGTTTAGAAAACAGTTCTCAGTTTTCTCATGTATTTTATTTTGGTATTTTATTTTGTGAAACAAAGTCACCAGAATTTCAGCTATTTTGAAGCAGTATTATGTCATGAAGCTATATTTAAACTTTCAGAATTTCACCTTGTTTCCTAAGTAATAAAAAGACAACAAAAGTAGTAGCCATTTTGATTTAAAAGTATAAGGATTCTGCACACTACTCTTCTGCCAATTTCTGAGGTTTAGCACATTTTAAGCCCGTTATTTATATGAATATTTTATCTTTTGCATTGTCAGCCAAATAAGTCAGCACTTTGAGCCAAGCCATGTTGATATCAACTTTTGTTTACAGGCACTAGTGGTTCTTGAACAAGTTGCAGGAACAAAGAACTCTTTGATCTGATACTCTGTGGTTCATAGGTGTCAAAAACATTTTTCCCCAATAAGGGAACGCCCAAAATGCACGTAATTAGCACTTTGACAACTTAATGGATATCCGGTTAATATGGGTAATTATAGAACTTAAAACATTAGACCCTCTCAAAGTTTATTTCATTATCATTTTGATTGCATTTCCATGTGTGCTAAAGACTTAAAAATATTTTTCCTTACAATTATTTTATTATAGAGACTACATTTAATGTTCATCAACTAAAAGAATTTTGGGGGCACTATGGTTTACAAAGTTAGTCATAGTTAGATTCATACAATTCTCCAACATCAATCCCATCATCAATGTCAACTTCCCTCCACCAATGTCCCCGTACCCCCCTTCTTTACCCTCCCTCCCCCACCTGCCTCCTTGACAGACACATATTTAAGTCTGGTTATTGTAGTTTGTATTTCATGCTTTCAGTTTTGTTGATTCTGTGGTTCAGATATATAGATACACCATCCTCGGCGCCAACAATGTTCCTGGGGCCCCTGCATCCTGCCCCTATTACCTCTCTCTGCTCTTCTTACTTCCTCTGCTTTTCTCCTTTGTTTCTTTATATACCAGTCCTTCTCAGTTCTATAATCTCGGGAACAGTGTAGTTTCGGTATCCCCCATTTAATACCCTGCCTTCTCTATCTTGTTATTCTGTATACTACAGATAACTGAGACCATCTGATATTTGTCTTTCTCCTTCTGACATATGTCACTTAACATGTTCTTCTCTGGTTTCATCCAGTGCCTTCCTTGCAGATGCATAATATTTCATTGTGTATATATGCCACATCATTATACACTCATTTGTCATCGGACACGTGGTTGATTCTATACTCTAGCTATCGTGCTATATGGTGCAGTAAATAATGGTGTACACACATCCTTTTGAATGACTCCTTTTGTTTCCTGGAATTAGATTCTTGAAAGTAGAATTTATAGATCATATGGCAACTTTGTTCTTACTTTTCTGAGAAATTACTATACTGTCTTCCATAGTGACTAAACCAGACAACTTTCCAATCAACAGTGGATGAGAATACCTTTTTCACCATTTCTTCACTAAAAGATTGCTCTCATTTTTTTTGAATGTGTGCAGTTCTCACTGGTGTGAGATAATATCTCATTGTTGTTTTGATTTGGATTTCCTTCAATGTTATTAAATAAATTTTTCATATGCTTATTAGACATTCGTTTGTCTAATGTCTAATGTTTCACTGAAGAAGTTCAGTGAAGTGTCTGTTCATTCCATCATTTTTTTGATAGTTTCTGTAATCTTTTGTTATTGATCATTGCAAGTTTTTTAATATTATCTTGAATATTAGAACTTTATGTGTTGAGTGCAACTATTTTTCCCTTTCAGCTACGACTTTTAGTTTTAGCCTATTTTTTGCATAAACTTTTTAGTTTGAAGTAGTTTCATTTGTTTATTTTTGTTTCCGTTGCTTTGCCATTGGAATCATATCATTGAAAACAATCTTGAGGTCCCAATATCAGAGCATTCTGCTGATGTTTTCCTCAGTGTACTTTATGGATTATGGTATGATTTCAAGGTCTTTGATCTTCTTTGAATTGACTTTTGTGTAAGTTGTGAGCATCATTTTCCCCCATATATGATATATTTAATTTTCTCAATATTGTTTGTTGAAGAAGCTATCTTTACTTCATGTACCAAGCTCTTTCTCAAAAATTAGTTGACCATACATCTGGGGATTTGTCTTTGGGTGTTTATTTAAAACCCATTGGTCAGACAGTCTATCTTTATTCCAGTAACAGTTTTATTCTTAAGGATGGCACTTAATGAATCATTAACAACATTTCTGGACAAAAAAAGAACATGGTAAAAGACATTGCTATCTAAGGAGTGGAACAGGACAGGCCTTTGGAGTAATATTTTCTCCCATTTGCTCCTGTCTGATTGAAGAGACAATTTAATTATTATTTTAATCCATGCTCCCTCTTATTAAGTGTTTCAGAGAAGCTGAAGATAACTGGAAGTAGGGCAACCTATATTGGTAGGACATTAGCATTGTGCAACGTATTCCCATCAAAGTAGGTCAGGTCAATGCCCTGCTGAGTATGACTCTTGTGTAAAAAATCCAGATCTCTCTCTCTCTCTTACTCTTCCCTGTCTGTTTGTCTGTTTCTCTCTCTTTCTTTCACTCTCTCTCTTCCATATACATGCAAACTCCTATGTAACATTTGGAAACCAGGAAGACAAAAAAAAGAACTACATATTCCTCTTTCTAAAATGATAAACTATGAGTTGCAGTGTATTCAAATAGAATTAGGATAAGAAACAAAGGCAATCAGGTGTTATAGCCTATTATAAATTAGCTGAAAGGCAAAATATTACTGTGACATCAAATAATCTAAAATTCTGGTAAATTAGATAACCTAAATTAGGAAACTTTTGATTAGACCTTTTATACTCGATGTTTAATTTGGCATTTATAAAAATAAATATGTGGGATAATGACAACTGATTTAAAAAGCAAGCAAACAACCTGAGAAGATTTGATTAGGACAACTTATCTTGTTAAATATTTGTGATTGTTTTCAAAATAACAGCATTAACAGGGGAACTTGATATTGTTTTTATATCAAGCAATTTACAAATCTAAGATGACCTCAACTCTAAGGTTTATTTGATGTCAGATATGCTATTTTCCAGAAAAACACAGTTCATCTTATGAAAAATGACATTTGACCAGTAAACACTTGAATCCCCCTAATTTTTATATAATGAATGTCTTTGATACTTGCAAACATCAGAACAGTACTCCTTGCAGAAGATTATAATACTTATTCTTGTCCTTAGTTCACAAAGAACTCCGATTTAATCATGCAGATTAGTAGGTATCATGTCATGAAGTCATGAGGCAGGGGACCCTCAAGATGCAACACACATCACTTGTGCCACATTTCTGTCACATCTCTGTCTCATCATAGACATTTATGATGATGTCTCATCATCTTCCCAACCTGTGAATCACCCCCTGTGCTCCTGCAGTATTGCTTGCCTGCATATCCAGAAGCCAGAAATAAGTTTAGAGCCCTCAATTTCTAATTGCTCTTCAAATTCTTATGGTTCTGGAGAGGAGGCAAAGTGTGACTTTCTTCCTGTACCTTTTGAACACAACACGTAGAGGTTGTGTGTTCTTGGGGAAGGATGGGACTTTGACACTGCCCACGACCTGGTCTGTATGTGGCAGAAGGGAAGTCATAATGCACCAGAGGTTATTCTCTTAGTTTCCTTGGTAAAGACTCGCTCCACTCTTGAGGCTGAGAGATACTACAGCAAGTAAGGTGCTTGTCTTGCAAGTAGTCAACATAGGTTCAATTCCTAACACCTTGTATGGTCCCCAGAGTCCCACCAGGTGTGTAATCATGACTTACTGATTACAGTGAGTCATGAGTAATCCCTGAGCACCTCTGAGTGTGACCCAAAAACCAAAAGCAAAAAGTGAAAACACAAAAAGTTCTCTTTATTACTATTTCAAGCAGGCTTGGATACTCCTTGCTTACTTGGTAGAAGACATTGGTTTTCACGGAGGGATAAAATAGATATAAATGTATTTACCATAAAGATTGTTGATAACTGGTATCAATAAAGTAGAATACTTACAGACTTTCCTTAAATATTACACCACTCATCAAGGCTGTAGAAAAATTTAGTGCAGATGACAAAAAAAATGAAACAAGGAAAACTGTCTTTGCTCTTATTCATGGCTAGAAACTTCATTTAGGGAGGAAATTCCTTAGAACAGAACGAAGAAGGTAGCTGATGTCTGAGTATTTCAGTGCATTTCTATTTTCTACAAAAGTATGCATTTTCTTTGGTGGAGGTCTAATAGTCTTGTAACTGAAGTCAAATTAAAATCCATTTTGGATTTAACAAAGGGAAAGAATGAGAAAGTGATGCACAGCTTCACTTAAAAATGCTTAATGCATTGCCTTGGACTGTAAAACCAGGACTGTGGCTTGGAAACAAACTTTGATGTTATCTGAAAATCTTCAAAATAAAATACTAGTGTGGCTATATATCTTTTTTTTTCTGGCTGAATTGTTAGTACGTGTATTGTAGGTGTCTGATTCAGCTCAGATGTGGGTAAGTGGTGGGGAGGAAAAAATAATGTTTCTTAACTGCGGATAAAGACTTCAACCTACGTACACCTCACATGCTTTGGTAATCTGCCCCATATTCTGCACCCTAGTGTGGAACAGTACTGCTAATTTGGTGTTTACTCTTTAAGGAAAAGAAGACACTATTACAAATAATTAGCAATTTCTGAGCTACCTAAAGAGAAATTTCTCACAATAAAACTCTTGAGGGGATTTAACAGCATATTGACACTGGAACCAGAACCTACCAGTGGCTCGTTGATTAATGAAGATTAATCAATAAATTCAGTGTTGGCATTCACATGTTAATCACAGTTATGGTGCCACTTTTTTTAAGAACTGATTTTAGGAACCTCAAGCCATCTATGGTTACTATTGAGTCTTTATTATAACCTTTTGGTTCTTTGTTGCTAAAAATGAAAAGACTAGCACAGAGGCACCAAAGACCTAAGCAAGGATTCTCAAATATTCACCCCAGTCATTTAAAGACGTTGAAAGAGAGTAACTGTAATCCCATTGTTCATAGATTTGCTTGAGTGGGCACCAGTAATGTCTCCTTTGTGAAACTTGTTGTTACTGTTTTTGGCATATCGAATACACCACGGTAGCTTGCCAGGCTCTGCCATGTGGGTGGATATTCTCGGTAACTTGCCAGGCTCACTGAGAGGGATGGAGGAATTGAACCCAGGTCAGCCGTGTGCAAGGCAAATGCCCCACTTGCTGTGCTATTGCTCCAGTCCATGTATAAATATACACACAATTTTATATAAATAATATGTAAAGCTATTTTGAATATTCCCCTCTCTTGTTTTCTTTTAAGTTGTCCTTTCACCCACAATCACTTTCTATTATCTAAACATAGTTGGTAACTTAGTGTGCATCATCTCATATTTTTAAAGTGTACATGGAATGCTATAGATCACACACATATATGCATATACATTACACACTCATAAATCCTCACGTGGACGTGCATTTAATTTTTTATCCTTTATTTAGCAAAAATAAGATCATTTGTTTTCTCACAAAAGCCCACTGTATTCATTCAAATACTGAGTAGGAACACTCTGAATCCACTAATTAAACTCATCTTTGTCTTATATAGAGTTTAATAATACAGGTAGATCACTATTAACTCCCATCATTCCATACATGTGGATTCTATGTAGTTTCACTGCAATAAATATATAACTTTGTTTACAGACAGTACATATGTGCATATAAATACATAAAAGCATACTTATATTGCCATATAATAATGTTTTTCCCTTCATGAGATGAGATCCTCAAGAGTAAGATTACTGAGCTGAAGACATAAAATGCCTTTCATTTTAATAAAGGTAAATTTACTTTTCCCAAAGGCTCAATGATGAATGAAAGTAAATGTATGAAAGTCAATAAAATATTTTAAATACTTGCAAGGTAATGTTTGATCCCTGTGTCAGCAACATTGGCAACTCCCGGGAGCTTGTTCAAAAACAGAATTCTAGCCCTATTCAAGATGTGCTGATTAGGAATCTAGATTTTAATAAGGAAGATCCCTGGGTTATTCAAAAACACTTTAGAAAGCACTATTAAATCACTTTGCAATAGGTGTTTAGTTGGGAAGGAGGCATATTTACTGAGTTTCTTTCCTGGAAAAGGAATGAAGAAATTAGTAAAGTGGTTGACTTTAAGGTGACTTAACTGGGATAGAAACTTGCTTTTCATTACATATTTCGCATTTTTCTTGTTTTTGTTTTGTTTTATTTTTTGTTTTGGGGCCACACACACTCGACATTACTTAGGGCTTACTCCTCCCTCTGCACTCATTCCTGGCAGTGTTTGGAGGCCAGGGCTGGAACCCAAGTCAGCTGCATGCAAGGAAAATGCCTCACCTGCTGTAGTATTGCTCCAGCGCCTGCCTTGGGTATGTATTATCTAATTTTTTAAAAATCAAGAACATCATCTTATCAATATCATAGTTGATTTCCACACCATCATACCTTCCAAGGAGATGCCATCCCAATAATTCCAGGAGCCAGTGCAACTTTTCATCCATGGTGATGGATTGCATCACGATAATGTACTCTAGCTTAAGAGGCCTGGAGGAAAAATAGAATTCTTGAAACTCCATAGCTTACTTTTTGAGGATATGAAAATGTGATGATCTCAGTAAGTGTTTATCTGACCAAGGAACATTTGACAGGGCAGATAGTGAGTCAGTGTCACAGGAAACCTTTACACTTTAGAGGATCTCCATAACTGGAATTGTGACAGTCACCCCTATGCCACACTTAGAAGTCATGAAACCATTCCTCTTGTCATATTTTTCAAAAGCAACTAAGTTTCCCAAAATAGTAAGGGGTCATTTTCTGGTCAAGAGGAGTTCGCCAGCTGAAGGAGAACCTCTCAGAGTTCCAAGGGAACATCTCATTTCCAGAATGGGCTGTAAATTTGCTGACACCAAGACTGTGGAGGAGGGAAGCTTAGAGGAGTAGGAGCAGCAGCCCCGTCTCTGTCAGTTACAAAGGGACGTCACAGCACCAGGCTAGTTCCTACAGATCTCCCTAGAACCAGAAGCTTCATTCTATCTTACTGATCCATAGTCTAGATGACTAATTTTTTCCTCTTAATTTTTATTAAGGCACCATGATTTATAAAATTGTTCCCCATAGAGTTGTTTCGGGCATACAGTGTTCCAACACCAATCCCACCACCAGTTATACAACTAATTCTCAGAAAAAATTATGAAAACTGCATTGAAAATACAGCATTGTTAAAGAGGTTATGAAAGTTCAAATTGAGAAATTTTGGAAATCCAGGTTTCTTTTATTCAGGAGTTACCACCAACACTCAGTTCTAAGTGGTTTTATAGTAATAATACTTCTTAAGTCTTCAAACACACGTACATTCTCAGGATTGTCTCTTAAACAGTGCTGCCCAATTATTTTGAAAAATATTTTTTAGGGGGTAGTGGTGTCTCATTTGTGTTCACAAACAAATGTGGATATCTACCAGGGAATCTGCCACATTCCACTTTTAAGTAGCTTGGTTTCTTTCTTCTGGGTACCACCACTCATGCCAAAAGCTTTTCTTCTCTTCTTTCACCCAACGGGTACCTGCATCCATAGTGTGTGGGAAGTTGGCGAGGATCAAAGATGCATGGTATTATGTGGGATGGGAAGAAAGAATTTTGTCTTCTTTTGGGTGTCTGGGTATTCTCTTTGGAGGCACTGTCTCTTGCAGAGTGTTAGTGAATCAACCCTTTTGGCATTGGCTTGCCGTCTCCTCACTCCTGAGGCCATGGGTGTGAGCAGCATTGGCCAGAGGAGAAATTCTAGTAACAGGAAACACACAGTAGTCATGAGATTGTTCCAGAATCTTGCTGTTGGTATCTTCCTTCTGTGCTCAAGGTGCACTTAAAAAATTCTTTTTAATTAAAAACACCTTGATTTGCAAAGTTGTTCATTATACAGTGGTTCCAGGCATTTAGTGTTCCAACATCAAGGTTCACTTTGTATAAACTTGGTATCTTCTGCATATGAACTTCTAAGTCTCAGATTATGTTAATCTCAGAGTTCCTGCTCTAGCCTCAGCAGAAGCTATACGTTCATGAGAAATAATGATTGATTGCCTGAACTTCTTGGGGGCCCAGATCCTAAACAATACAGTCCCACAGCAAAACAGGTGTCATGTGCTCAAATCTTGTCCAACTTCTAGGAGCAGTGGACCAACCAGCTCTTCATTTCTCTAGCCGTTGGCAAGGCAGCCCTGGCTACTCTTTAGGCCATCCTTCTGGGCACCCAACCTGCTAGTGGATGTCATCAGTTCCATCTGTAGGGAATCTGACAGAGTGGAGATGTTTTTTTTTTTCATTCTCAGGTCCAGTGTCATCTCTGAGCTGTGGACTATGTGAATGTCATTTGTGAGGGGTCTGGTGTTCATGGGTGTGGATAGGGTTGTTGAGAGCAACATGGGCAACTGGAAGATAGAAAAATGAGAGAATTGCTTTGACTCCTTCCTAGGCTGCCTCAAGAAGCAATAAGTAGGTTTCCAGAAATAGACTGTATTCTTCTGAAACTTTCTTTTTTGACCCCCCACAGCAAGGAGGAGATGACAGGGGCAGTAGGAGGAAATGGGGTGGTCTTGTGAAATGATTCTTTTGTTTTGAAAAGCCATTCTCCTCCATTTCTGAGAATTTATGCATAAATGAGTACTCGTGAAGTCAACCTGGAAATAGATGCTCTAGTGTTGTTTTCAGACCATATCGACAATTGTATCTACAGATCAGGCAAAGTGTATGTGCCTATTATTAAACCTGTCTGGCCCAACACTTAACAAGTTTACTTGAGGCTCAGCTTTGTATCACCTGAATATGAAATATCTTCTACTCTGTCACATTTAGTGTGGGTGGGAAATGCAGTTGATGTGAAGACAGATTGTAGGGATGGTTGTACCTCTAGCATCCTGGAAGTACATGTTTATGTGTAGGTGGAGTCAGGTGGGTGAGGGTCAAATGTTTGACTGTGACTAAGCTGGAGGAAGCAGCCCTTCTGACTGTCTTCATTTAGTTTTGATCCACATACTTCGAGTATCCAAGTATCCTGGGTGGGGCCAGACTCAGGGCACTGCCCAAAGTTTTGCAGCTTGTATTCCAATAAAGTAACCTGTTGAGACCGAACCCTGTTACCCAATCTTCTGTGGTGCTGGCACAGTCTGGAGCAGTGTTTCCAAAAGTGTGGAAAAATCTCTCCAGTGGGATACTGGAACAATCTAGGGAGGTGGCAGTAGCCTTGTGAATAACTGGATATTTGTTGGCCTAAAAAAAGGTAGATTTCCAAGGTAGTAATGAATGATTCTTTTATGTGAAAAAGGAGTAGTAGGCCAAACTTGTTTGGGAATATCTGATCTGAAGGGAGGCACCCGTTTGTCCTAGAAAATCATATGAAGGTGCTGGATGAGCTTGTGGTGGCTTGGGGCACACAAGACGAACCCTCTGACTTGCTTGAGTGACCCCTTTTGGGAAACTTGACAATGGAAATCAGATAGGCCACTTATCATGAAAATATCAGGCCATGAAAGAAATTGTCTGGTTTACAAAGAGTTAACCAGGAACCATTTTGACATTTGAACTAGTGGTCAATAAATACAAGAGAAGCTGTTTTGTTTGTGTAAGGATGGGATTTTTCTGACTTACCTTGATATTTCCAGAAAATGTCTGGTTGCAGCCAATTAGGGTGTCCATTGTCCTCTCCAGCACCAAGGATGAAGGTTAATTGCAGATTATCATGGTACTTGTGCCCTGCCTTTCTTATAGTGCAATAAAAAGCAAAAATCTATCCTGTGCTATCTATTAAAATTGTCCAATTAAAGATGAGCTAAGGTGCCATTAAAAATACATGGCCTGCTACATATTTTTTAATTACCTGCCAACTTCCTCTGACATTTGTTTTTGTAGCCTGTATTCTTGAGCCAAATAGTCTCCTAAAAATGCAGTTGAAAAGCCCAGACAAACTCAGTTAGAGAACATGCTGCCTCTTAGGCTGCCTGAGGAAATTTAATGGGTCATGATCTTTCTGCAGTAGAGCTCTCAGCTTCAGAAATGTTCTTTGGGGCTCACCTATCCACCCTGCGAGGACAAAAGCAGAACTTTCCTGCTGTGCTGAGAGACCAGATAGGGAGTGGATCACATGTGGTAAGGTCAAAGGGCTAAACAGTAATGTGTGATCAAACATAATGGAGTAGGATGGGGGAGAATGGACAGAGAAGGTAGGAAGCAAGGTTGCTACAAGAAATTCAAGCAAGAAGGTGTCTGGCTTCATAAACCAGGGCCTTGATGGCAAAGTTTTCAGTAAGGAGACAATGCACAAAGGGCAGAGGGTAGATGAAACTAAGTTTGGGGAGGGGGGGATTCTTGGGTACTTTATGCATGTAGCTATCCCTTGTGCTATCTCTGGCTCACAGATGAGAGAGACACAGCCCAGGCAAGGGGGCAAAGGGAAAGATTCTGTAGGATTTTTTTTCTCTTAGGTAGGAATCCTGTTAATGTGAGCTATATATGGCCTTATCCCCTTCTTGTCTTATTTCTAATAACCATGTGGTGGGCACTGTAATTTACTTTAGGAGTTTACCGAGAGATGAGAATTAAATTAGTCAGTTCTTAGACAGTGTTTAAAGTAATGGCTGGTGCATGTCAAATACCCAAAAAGTATTCACTATTATACATGCTGACTACCTCTCCTACCTCCCTCAGGTACTATGAGTACAGTGAGACATAGAAGGCTATAAGCTAGCCTTCCGGAGAGAAATAGGACCTTCTTTCTTCGACAAGTAGCATGTTCACCTTCCCAAGGAATTTTCCAATCAACACCACCACTCTGGTGGTGTCAACGCTGTGAAGAGTAACTCTATTCACAATGGGATTGAGAATGTGGTCTTCTCCTGGAGAACCTTCTTCCTTTAGCACGTTTGCAAGGAGCTTGGGGGCAGAGGCTGGGGCGCTACCCTGAAATGGGCTCAGCGTGCCTGATAGGAGACACAGTGGCGCTCACCCTTCACTGTGCAAGGTGGAGTCTGGTGTATGTGAGAAGGATGCTGTGGTTTCAGCCTGGTTTGTGGGGGCACAGCAAGGTGAGGCTGCTTCAGACAGAGCTCAGTGTTTAGTCTCCCTGTGGTTAGCATGAAATGAGCAAAGACACAACAGGGCTGGCTTGGAGTTCAAGTGCTCACGGCACTGCTTTGAGCCCAGTGCGGCCCTTCAGAGCTTTGAACTGCAGCCACAGACTCTAGTAGCATCTCTTTCCAGATTTGTTTTGACACAAAACTTCACCCTGTCTTTATGCTAAAAACGAGAGTGAATGTCTTGGTTGGTTTATCTCACTCACTGTAATCTTCCGTGAGGTCTTTAGTAAGCAGAGAACACCCTTTATTAAGCTTTTTCTATCTGAGAACATGATATAAAAACCACTGGAGACAAGAAGAGCTATTGCAGCAACCATGTGAATATGTCATTAAATCAAATTGGAGAGTTACTATAGGAGTTAAAGCATTTGCCTCGCACGTGGCTGTTCCAGGTTCAGTCCACAGCACAACATCTGATCTCCTGAGCACCAGCAGAATTAATTCCTGAGCACAGAGCCAGGAATAAGTCCTGAAGTAACACTTGGTGTGGCTTCCAAGCCACATAAATAAAATATGCCAGTAAAATATGAGAGGACACAAAATATGGAGCTTGAGGGACCCCAAGTAGGTTTTATTTAGGTAAGTAAAAGGGATATTTGGGAGAAGGCCCTCAAGAGTTCACACCTGCTTTGGCTTCTTTCTGGCTGACCCAATTTGTTTAGACCAGGTTCCAAGTCAAATTTTCTACAGAGATCTTGGTTCTAATTAACTGCTATGAGTCTGTGTGAATTGTTTATTGCTACCTAGCCTAATTTTTTCAGAGTTGCAGTACATCACTTAGGAAGGAGGAAAAAGGTTCTTCTTCCACCATCCTACCTACAAATCTAGAATGATCAAAATATTTTCTCTCTCTAGGTCTATAAAACATATTCTGTCGAATTATATTATACTCGTGGTAGCTTGCTGGGCTCTCCATCCCTTTCGGAGAACCCGGCAAGCTACCGAGAGTATCCCGCCCACACGGCAGAGCCTGGCAAGCTCCCCATGGCATATTTGATATGCCAAAAACAGTAACAACGTCTCACAATGGAGACGTTACTGGTTCCTGCTTGAGCAAATTGATGAACAATAGGACGACTGTGTTACAGTGCTACAGATCTATATAGACATATATAGATCTACCTAGCTTAAAGAGTATATGATTATAGAAACACTTTTTAACATCTTCTCTCCACTTTTAGAATTTCTGTTGAAATTATCCTTTCTCTCTTTATTTAGAGTATCTGTAAGTACCAGTAGCTACAGTGGGAGAGGCTGTGGTGAGAGTGAGAAGAAGATAAACATAGAATGATGGAGTCAGACAGAATAAAATTCTAAGATATATGGAATTTATTCAACAGCAGGAATCAGAGGGAAGATTTATTTTGAGGGAAGTTCATCCAAAGAGGTAGAATTAAAGTTCAGGGGCCTATTCTTGCAATTTTCAGTCAACCAGGCTGATGATTCTCTCTACCCAAACATACAGCACTGCTTGGACCCAGGATTCTGTTGATGCTTATTTATCTCCAAGGCCACATCAGGCTGTTCTTAGGGGTCTCAAAGGCCATACCCAGTAGTAATCAGGAGACTATATGATGTCAGAGACTGAACCAGGATCTGTCACATGCATAGCATGCACCTTACCTTTTGTACTATCTCTCTGATGCCAGAGAGAAGATATCTTCAGTAAAATGACGACATGTTAAACAGAATTTTAGGTGATTATTTGGAGTAAGAGTGTAGAGACTGGATTAACTAGAAAAATGGAAAATTTGAGAGAAGATTTGGACAGTAGGAAAATCAACTGAACTATGTGACAAGAATATAGAAATAGGTTGAGGGTCTTTGAAATAGCATATTAACTGGAGGAACTCAAAGTAGAGAATAGATATGAAACACATGTATATAAAACATGAATAATGCATGGGTGTGAGAGTGAGAGAGACTGAAGAGGCATAGATCTCATAATGCTTTAAGTGTGAGTAATCAGGAGAACCACAGATGTTGCCATGAACGCACAAGTTAGGAGCAGGAGGTCCTCCTAGAAAATCTGAGAGATAGATGTGAGATAGTCTTGCAGTCTAATGCCCCATTTGATATCACATATCCTCTATTTCTTCTGTATTCCTCTCGTAGGGAACCACATCTTGGCCTGAGAGGGTGACAGTTAAGTGGCTAGAGTACATAATTGAGTCCCAAAGGATTAAATCCTAGTGCAAGGGAAGGTATGCTGTGGGATAAACCTAATAAAACCTAATAACAATACTATAAAGAGAGGCAAGATGTATCAGGATGAAGCCAAGCTAGAAGGACCCTTTAGGGGAAAAGGAAGCTGGGTTGCAGAGTTGAGAAGTCAATTCAGTTTTGATGGGATTACAAATAGTAACGGGACAAAGGTGCAATGAGTCCTGACTACCAACTTCTTTGCCACACACATCCTTGGAGCTTGGATATTCTTTTATCTGATGGCATGTGCCATATTGCAGAATTCATTGGTCCATCCCTAGGGACCACAGAAAACATATTTCAATAGCTGTTCAAATAGTTGGAGACAGCTCCTTTACTCCTTAGTTGGAAGCTACTTTACTTAAGTATAAGTTAAGGGGCCTTGAGTTTTCTCACACATGGATGTGCATGTGACTTCATCTACACATATGATGTGTGAATATATTCAGATGTGTGACTATGAATATTCTGCACACAGAATTGCAGATGACGTGATTACCACAGGGCAGAGGAAAGCTGGCATTTCTTTTACTATCTCTACTGCATGAAGGACCTTTAATTCTTTAGGGTCCATGGCACCCAATTTATTTTGAAGAAAATTAAAAAAACATTTTAAACACACTAAGTCATACTTCTTCCATTCTTCATTGTGCAATTGGTTGTTTGTATCCATGATGAGCAAATTGGGTAAAGAAGATACAACTATTTTTTGTTTGTTTATATTTGGGGGTCATACTCTGCAGTACTTAGGGTTTACTAAGTTATACTTCCTCCATTGTTTATTGTGTAATTGGTTGTTTGTATCCATGATGAGCAAATTGGATAAAGAGGATACAACTATTTTTTGTTTGTTTATATTTGGGGGTCATACTCTGCAGTACTTAGGGTTTACTCCTGGTTCTGTGTTCAGCAATCACTCCTGGAGATGCTCAGAGAACCATAGGGATCAATCCTAGGTAGAGTACAGACAACACAAGCACCTTCCTCACTGTAGCATCTCACTGGCCTAGTTTGTAATCATTACCAATTGTATGAAGCTAGGAAAGTTACAGAATCTCTTTAAATATTTTTTATTATATGTAAATTGCAACTTAAAATCACCTTCACAAACCTCCACCCAACAACCAACATAAGCCTCACCTTCAGGGAGTTATAAAAAAATACTTCACAGAATTATAAGAAGTAAATAATATCATGTCTGGAAAGTTCTCAATACAGTATCTAAATCACAGTAAACTCAGTATTATTGACTCTTATCCACTGCTAACCTGTTATTAGTATCTAACATTATTAGGTAGAACTTATTATTATTATTTTCTGAGAAAATATTTTATTGAACTACTTTGAATTTATATATAAAGTAGGGGGCTGGAGAGATAGTGCAATGAGTAAAGCACTTCCCTTGCATGTGCCCAGCCCAGGTTCAATCCCTGCCATCTCATATGGTCCCCCTAAGTACCATCAGAAGTAATTCTTGGGTGCAGAGCAAGAAGTGATCCCTGAGCATTGACGGGTGAGACCACCACCTCATAGTCCCCCCAGAGTACTAATCTTTTAAAGTATCAAATTGTCTCCTGTTTAAACTTTGGTAAGCTCACCTCTACAATCACAAGGAAACAAAATTCATACCAAAGGAGACTTCCCCTTTCCCTCCTTATCTTCTCCATATCACATCAGTTCCTCCTTCCCTCAGTTTTCCGCATAGGGACAAACTGAGAACATTCTAGTCACTGGGAATGGACTCACATGGGGACCAATGCAGCAGGTAGGGTATTTACCTTGCACAGAAAAACCTGAATTTGATTTCTGGCACACCATACAGTCCCCTGAGCACCATCAGGAGTTAATTCCTATGTGAGAACCAGGAGTAATCACTGAATAATGCCAGGTGTGACCCCAAACAAAACAAAACAAATAGAATGGGCTCACATAAGAATGCATTGTCCTCATTAGGCACATCTTTGTGGAACTCACGGTATCACTGAACTCATTCCAAGATATTAATGTCCCTTTTAGGAAATAGAATTTAATTCAAGTCTCTTCAAATATTGTGTCAACTAAACCATAATTATTTTCATGAACTCTATATGTCTTTTTGAATTTCTTTGTAGGTATTACAAAGGTAAGACAAACATGGCCAGTATCTCCTAAGACTAACACATAATACACTGAGGAAGAGACAGTGAATAATTCACGTGATACATTCTGTTCATTGAATTGTCCTGCCAGTTACAAATGCACATTTCTGCATTCAGCCTATTGGTGTTTACTGCACAATGTCAAATTGATATGCAAACTCCCTTTCTCTAGCAAAAGAAGGGGAAAGATAATGATTTGAGTTTGGAAACATCTAGCTAAGAAGCTTCAGTGGAACTTTTAAACCAAAGGACATGGTGTTTTAGAGGTTGCAGAAGAAAACTGCATTAAAGTATTTTGCATTCACAAGATGGTGGGCATAAAAAGTGACTAAAATAACCTAGAAAGAATAGAATGAGATATAGAAAGTGTAAATAAGACTAAAAACAAATTGAAGATGGAGTAATAAGCAAGATAAGAGGAAAGTTAGTAATCTTTATTATCATAAAGCAAAGGGAAGAGAGGAATTATTAATGAGGGATTTATCAATAGCAAGAAAAGATAGAAAGAAATTTCATTTTATATTTTATTGATGACCATTATAAGGTATGTTTCTATCAAATAGTGACAAGAAGGTTATATATTCTATAGGTTAAAGTGTTTTCTATTGTTTCAAATAGAAATATCAGTAAAATTTAAAAAACTGGTTCTTTGAAAAGATGAACAATATTGATGAGTCTTTAGTCAAAGCGAGTAAGAAAAAATGATATAAAATTAGTTACTAATATCAGGAACGAAAAGGGAGATTTTATTATATAACCTTCCAACATTAAAATGATAATAAAATGGGCAAGAGAAATAGGTAAGGCACTAGCTTAGCACGTGGCTGACTTCGGTTTGATTGCTGGCATCCCATATGGTTCCCTGAGCTCACCAGGAGTATTCCTAAATGAAGAGCGAGGAGTAACCCCTTAGCACTTCTGGGTGTGGCCCTCAAACAAACAAAAACATAATCAAACAATATTATAGCTTACAATATTGCAGTTTCTGTTTGACCACAAATAGCCATGATGGACAAACACATTGAAAGATATCAAAGTTAATTCAAGGTAAAAATAAATAATATGGCTAATCTATGCCTATTAAATAAATTTAATTCATAATTTAAAAGCTTATTTTAGGATGGCTTGATTTGAAATTCAATCAATGTTTACGGAAGAAAAGCCAAGTCTACATAAAATCTTCCATAAATGTAAAGACAATGTGTGTGTGTGTGTGTGTGTGTGTGTGTGTACTAACATATTTACAAGGTTGGAATCAACCATATATGAAAATCAAATATAAGACAATGAAAGTACACAATTACCTGCATCATTATATAAATAAATAAAAATCATATGATGAGAGAGAGGGAGACTAACTCTAGGGGTACATAAAGTAGCATTAAATAGATTTTCCTTTATGTACCTGAATCTTGAATATGTCTGTAGATCATGAGAAGAAAGCAGAGGATAGAGACTGAAAAGCAATATAGGAAATAATCTTAGAGGTTAGGACAGGAAACAGGACCACAGAGCAGGAACAGGAGGAAAAATATTCTGTCCTGAAGAAAGGAAGAAAGTATAAGTATCGATCAGAGGTTATAAGACACAATGAAATGGACCATATGTACACATGGTACCTGTGTACTGAGAAAGGGAATGGGAAAGATTCACATTGTGTGGTTTCACAGTGCTGTGACCTTCTTGAAGGATAGAATGGTGTAGTGGAAGAGAGATAATGGGTTTCAGTATCAAAAAAAGTGCATTTGATGCTCGGGGAAAAGGCAGCTGAGATAGAGAAGAATAGTGAAAAGGTTTCTGGAGGACCAATTTGGGTTGAGAGATGCGAGCCGAACATAGACTATAGATTGAACACAGTGGCCACTCAATGCCTCTAGTGCAAACTACAACACCCAAAAGGAAAGGGAGGACAAAAGGGAATGTCCTGTCACAGCGGTGGGGTGGGGTGGGGTGGGGTAGGTGGGGTGGGGGGGAAGAGGTAGGGGTGGTGGGAGGGATACTGGGATCATTGGTGGTGGAGAATGGGCACTGGTAGAGGGATGGGTACTCCATCATTGCATGACTGAAACTCAAGCATGAAAGTTTGTGAATCTGTAACTGTACCCCATTAATATTATTCACTAATAAAATTTCTTTTTTTTAAAAAGTGCATTTGAGGGGTAGTTATACTAGATTCTCATTGATTAATAGTGCCAAAGATGTCTCTTACCCGATATATCTTCATATATAATGAATAAAAAAGAAATGTCAACTCCACACCATTGTTACACAATTGTTACACAAGTGAAATGAGAAAATCATGCATGCAAGCTAGCATGACTGATAGCATATAGTATGTATTTAGAACGTGCTTTCAATATCTTCCTTGACTTGCTTCCTGTTTATAAAAACAAAAAAGGAGGTGTGGAAATTTCAGAGGGAAAAAAGAGGCACTTGGGTAAGAGATTGTGGGAAATGTAATGAGAAGTTAAAGTTGCCTAAAAATATATTAATATAAGGAGGATGATTAGATAAGGTGTTTTTTTTTTTTTTTTTTTTTGCTTTTTGGGTCACACCTGGCGGTGCACAGGGGTTCCTCCTGGCTCTGCACTCAGGAATCACTCCTGGCAGTGCTCAGGGGACCATATGGGATGCTGGGAATTGAACCCAGGTCAGCCACAGGCAAGGCAAACGCCCTACCCGCTGTACTATCTCTCCAGCCCCAGATTAGATAAGATTCTGGGTGGCATTAAAGGAATGGTGCTATAAAAACCAAATGCTTTGGGAGCGGATTTAGCTACACACATGGAATATGGGCTTAGACATTTTTAGTTACTTTTAAGATAAATAAGTCAGCTGTTTCTTTTGGTGACCATACATTCCTGAGAATCGGCACATTGTGTGCACTTTTGTATGAATGAGCACACACAGTCAGCAACAGTTTTGACATACTGGGCAATTTTGAGTGGTACCCTGACAGAATATTCAGTGGAAAGCTTCCAAAAATCACAAACTTCTGACCCATCTCACAAATGCAAAAAGATGATGCACATGATCATTAATATTTTGTGCAGCCGTGAGGATAATTTGAAGATGACTGGTAATTCACTAGAATTATAAGTCTTGAAAGGGAGAAGAATTTCAATTACATTCTCCCTTGCTGGAAAAATCCTGTGCAGCCTCTGGTTTCAGTGTGAAGTTCAAAACCTTGCCTGTGCCATTATCTTTAGGATGAGAACTTTGATTTCCCTGTGTCATTTTTAGCAGGTCTGCTCAATCCTGATGTTTGTGATAAATATTCTGGGGTTCAGAGGCAAGTTACTACCAAGAAGTCCTTTTATGAGGTGTTTTCTTCCCTATTATTTGCTGCGTTAATGGGCCCCTAGAGCGGACTCGGCCATTTTCTAATTTAACAACTTTATGCAAATAAGATATCACAGAAAGAATGCTGTGGTTCTAATTTTCTTTTTTCTTTTTGCAACATACTATTGTCTTGCCTTGTTTAGTCTTTAATAAAATATGCCCTGGTTTACTGTGTTCTTCTCAGGATATTTTGTTTATCTGAACCTTGTTTTCAGATATTTTGCTTTTTTCTCTAGAAAAAAATAGAAATATGTGGTAGTAACTGGAATTATCTATGAATCAGTTCAATTGAAATTCTGAAATCTCTGGCTTTTTTATCTTTTAAACATGCTTTATGGTCACCATTCCCTGTTATCTAAAAAACAAGGGTTCTGAGAATAAAGCCTTCGGAGAACACTAAATCATAAAAAGAAAATTTAGGGAATGTGTCACTCTAGAAATAGAATATAATTCACACTGAGAACAGAAATTGTCTCTGATTTGTTCATAGTTTTTGCAATCTTTTTAAAGGTGATATTTCCACTCATTTCTGCATGAACGTATCAATACAATTGAAACTGGTTATTATTTTAATCTTTAGTTCTGGGGTAGAGCAGTAAGACAAAGAAAAACCCCTTATGTCATGAAACTTCCAACTTTATTGAATGATACTCAAACACAGACGTAAAGAGGTAGCTTGTGAGATGATGATAAGTACAATTTGAAAAAGGATTGGAGGCAAGACATGTATGGGGTCATAGGCTGTTTAAACTTTTAGATATTGAGGGAAGGTAGGCCTTATTGCCAAAGTGACATTAGAATTACCACCCCAAAAGAAGTTAAGGGAGGGGCCGGAGTGATAGCACAGCGGATAGGGCGTTTGCCTTGCACGCGGCCGACCTGGGTTCGATCCCCGGCATCCCATATGGTCCCCCAAGCACTGCCAGGAGCAATTCCTGAGTGCAAAGCCAGGAGTAACCCCTGAGCATTGCCGGGTGTGACCCAAAAAGCAAAAAAATAAAAAAATAAATAAAAAAAAAAGAAGTTAAGGGACAAGAAATGCAGACATGTGGGAAAATACTATCCCTGGTAGTGAGCATAGGAAGTGCAAAGGTAATAGAGATGGGAGAGTCCTTGATGTGTTCCACGGTCAACAAGTGGATTGTCCTTCCAGCAGCGTGAGCAAAGGGGAAGAATCTTAAGGGATGTGTGTGGCGGGGGTCGGGGGGTTGTGTAGCAAGAGATAAAATCAAGGGATGGATTTGGACTAGACAATGCATGCCTTATAAGCATTGAAGTAGAGAGATGGCATGATTTAACTTTTTTTTTAATGATTTAACTTTTATTATAAAGATATTCCTCCATTAGCTGTGGTTAGAATAACCTTGAGGGGCAGCAAGAGCAAAAAACAGGGTGACGTGTGTGTATGAGGTCTACTGTAAAATGTAGGCAAGAGTTGGTGGTATCTCGGCCCGCATTGCTGTGGCAGAGAAGTAGAGAAGAGACTATTCAGGATGCATTTTGAAGGTGCTGCCTACCTACCTACTCAGTTTGCTGATGGACTAAGAGTAGCCTATGAAAGACTGTAAGTCACTGATGGTGTCAAGGTGTGTTCACCTGAACAATAGAAGAACCTAGTTTCTTGAAATGGGAAGGGACATGTTTCGGGATAATTAAAATAAAGAATTTAGCCTTTGATATTTCGAGAGATATAATGATAAATTGTCTTTGTGGAAATTAAGCAGAAAGGAAGAAAGAACTGAATTTTCAGAAAAGATTGGAAAAGAAATTTTACCATAACCCTCTATTACTCAGAAAGTCAGGGAAATGACACGGAAATTTTCCAGGGACTGAGTGTGCACTGGCAAAGCTGTCTGCTGGGGCCCTTAAACATTAAAAGGTTGAATTGGAGAGCCAGTGAGCTAGTGACAAGAAACAAGTAGGTATCATAGAATCCTGCCATTGAGAATTCATTATTCATAACCTAGCAACACTTTCTTGAGATAAGCATTATTAAATTCAGATCACTAATGCATAAGGTCAAAAGATATCCTAGTACATGTATACCCATCTATAAAGATATTATCCTCTGTTGAAAAAAAGTTATGAATAAATGGTAAGACCATGCCTGTAGTGACACTTTGCAATGCAGCCTTCTTTTGGTGTGGGCTGAATGTATTACTATATAGGACTAGAGGGACACAATATACATAGCAGTACAGCCCTGATAGGGAATTTGGGGGGGAAATTTCACTCTCTCTTTCTAATACACTTTTGACTGGGATTTTATATCAGATGTTCTCACAGATGATGATGATGATGATGATGATGATGATGATGATGATGATGATGATGATGATATGGTGTGTGTGCTTATATTTTCTATTGGCTCTTATTTTCTGAAATGCATTCTTTCTTATTTTGGATTTTAGATATGAAGTTTAAATTTTATTATAGTATGCACTCAGATTTAAGGAGATTAAGTCCCTTTTCAATATTTCCGCCCTCCACCCCCCCACACATCTCAACCTGGTAGTATTCATTTATACTCCCTCAGTGATAATAAATAATAGGCATCATGTTCATATTTGGTGTTTGGAAGATTCATTGCCAGAATTTAAAATATCATATATTTTGGTCTTCATTTCTTTTCCTCTGTAAGTCTTGAAGGAGAACTCTCTCCGTCACTTCCTTGTGCATGTAAACTCCTTTGGAAAATTGTTTTAATATCCTAAGAGAGAAGATAAAATAAGTTATAAATATTGGTATGATTTAAAATCATTTACTATATTACAGTGATTGAATAGATAATTTAAATTTTTTTCCATAGATGAAATTGTTCTCTAACCCTTCAACTTACTATTTGGACCCATGGAACAATATCAAAGATCTTGGGTTCTCCATTAAGAGCAATTGTACAAAGCCTAGTATTTAATGGACACAGATAAAGATTATTTTCCTATTAATATATAAAAATCAATGGTCGTCTTCCATTAAAGGAAAATTCTAATCTAATTTAATTATCTGTTAGCTGGAAGATTGCTTCATGAGAGGAGGGGAGAAGGCAGATGGAATAGAGAAGGGATCACTAAGAAAATGATGGCTGGAGGAATCAGTTGAGATGGGAGATGTGTGCTGAAAGTAGATAATGGACCAAACATGATGACCTCTCGGTGTCTGTGTTGCAAGCCACAATGCCCAAAAGTAGAGACAAAGTATGGAGAATATTGTCTACCATGGAGGCAGGGGGAGGGTGGGAAAGGGAGGGCATACTGGGGATATTGGTGGTGGAGAATGTGCACTGGTGGATGGATGGGTATTTGATCATTGTGTGATTGTAACCCAAACATGAAAGCTTGTAACTATCTCACAGTGATTCAATAAAATAAAAAAAAATTATGTCTGTAGATTCATAGAATTTTAGAACAACATATGGGTTTGGGAGGAAACTTTGTTTCACCATGATTTTTAATACCAGGGATCGAATGACTTATTAATCAGCTATTTAAATTACTTCTCAATCCTACATTTTAATCACAGAAATTTCTCAAAGTAAAAGTAAAATATCACCACAATGTAAAATGGGTCTAAAGACGAAAAAAGTGTGGAACTGAAGCTGTATAGTTGCCCTTTTTTGCTTAAAAAATTTAGGGAAGTGTTTGAATAATGTAAGTTTCCTTTCCCTAGAACTGTCTTCCACAGATTGCAGTGTGGCTGAGGTCATTTCACTCAAAAAGAGACAAGATAGTTCACTATCTGAACAGCTGAGTGATACATGCCATGCCAGGAATCAGAGTGAATCATTTTCTTGAGGTATCTAATTCTTTGAAAACACAGATTTTCTACAAGAAAAGGTCAATCTAGATGAAACTAATTGAAAAAAGGACAGTTTTCACCATTGACCTTTCTGGTCCTACACCTGCCATTCTTGATAGCATGCCTGTCTGTTCGAACCACCACTGATTCTTGAATGCCAACCAGGAGATTAAAGAATGAGCTCACCTGTGAATTTCTGAGACTCCGTAGCATGGGGAATTCTATTCTCCAGATATTTAAAGCAGTATTGCTAAATTTAGAGCTAAAACCAGGGACCACGATTTTCAGTAGCAGTGAGGGAGGGAGATAAGTCTGAAGGAGCCTGAAAATGTTTGTCATGGGTGCTTTGAGAATGCAAAGCACTGGAACGGTCACCATGTTTTATTACAAAGATAAAGAAAGTTAGAAAGCATTTGAAAGTCAGACACCTTGTAGACAGAGTGGATTGAAAGTTCCTTCAAGTCTCACATAATTATAGGTACTTCATCCTTATGTACTGGTCCTCAGTCATTTATTTATAAGAACCTCCTCAAGACATTCTGATTTTAATACTGAAAGACTTATTATTATCACCTGTTGAGTGAGAAAATCTTAATTTTTAGCATATATGCTTAAAGAATTGTACATTTATTCAGCATATTCCTTCTGAGAAATGCTGCTTGTATAGAGTGGTATAGAAAACCCCATATCCATTTACACTTGTAAATATATTTGTCAGGGGATATTTACTTTGTTTGCAAACAAACCAGTTACAGTATCTCCACTGATTTTTTTTTTAACAAAAGCATTTGTATCAAGACTTAGGGAACATTATTTTGAAATAACTTCTCTGTATAAATCTAAGAAAGAAGTAGTTAAATAAATGACTTTGACCAAACTACTGGAAGATTCACCACAAAAGCTAGGTTTCTGAGCTTTCAGGACTTCACCTTTTCTCATTAACACTGCTTATTTCTTTTCCAAGAGCAGACACTGCATTCCAATGGAATGACACTGCATTTGTCCCTCTATATGTTAGCTTCATAAGATTAGAAATAATTTATGTCTGTTGTAGCTTCCAATAGACCAGTAGTAGTAGTAAAAGCATCAAGTCTAACATTTATTGAATACTTTTTATCTGTCAATCTAAAAGATTAGCAGTGTCAAACATGTGCTTGACACAAAGATAAGAACTTCTGATACATTAATCATTTAATCCATACATGAAATCTATGAGGTACGCATCACAGTAAATCCTGTTTTGCAAATGGGAAAACCAAGGCACAAGCAGGTCATTTGTGTAAAGCCACAAAAATTGTAAATGTGAACCCAAGAAGAGTAGCTCGTAGTACATTTTCTTAGCCAAAAGAGCCCAGTTCCCAGTAGGAGAAAAGCTAAAACATAAAAAGTTACTCAGCTGCTTTTTTTTCCCCCTCCAAGTATGTATTTTAAATATTGCTTGTAAACATGAACCTTACAAACCCAGAGCTGTCAGGTAACCTTCATTTCCCACTGTTTATAACAGCAAACAACTTTTTAACCTGAAAAACCACACTCTTAGCTTTTGCTCTACTTATCTGGAAAGATCTTCAAATAACATCACTGTGGTTAAAGTTCATTTTTAAAATGTGATCTATTTACTTGTGCTTGGATATCTGGAGCCAAAAAAAAAAAATGATGACATGAGAGTTCCGAGTGTTCTGAATCTTTACAGATGTTCCCCCTCCTACATTTATTTGGAGGTTAGTGAATATAAGAGCTTCATTAGAAATATAAGTGGAGTTTTTTTTGTTTTGTTTTGTTTTTTACTAGGAAGAGAACACCTTTCATTTTAGGATCTCAGAATTGCGGATCTTCAGGTCATAGGCTCAACTCTCATGAGTTAGAAGCCTTGACTGAGGTTCACTGTCCTCTTCAGAATCCTCAGGGGAGGGGGTGAGGGAAGATGTGAAGGAAGGGAGAGTGAGGATTAAAGCAGCTGTGTCTGTAGAATGAATGGATGAACAGGTTGACAGGAAAGCTCTTTCTGTTGGAAGAGTGATGCTGGTATTAGGTGAAACTGGTACTGAGTTGTTCAAACTGGGTTGTTGGAAATTAGATAACCTCCATCTGGGTGACTTTCAGCTACAGGGTGGTCCTGGGTACTAGGGAAGATTTGGGGACTGTGCAGAGGTAGCTTTGGTGGTCAATTGTCCAGGGGCTCCTGGAATATCAAGTCACCAATTACGGGGCATTCTTCCACACTCAACACTGCTCTCTCCAAGAAGCAAGTTGCTCAACATGGCACATTTACTGCCAGTTATTAAAACTCCTCCTAGGTGGAGAGAAATATACAAGTTGAAGACTGGTTCCTGGAACCCAGCTTTTCACTGCATATTTTCAAGGGGTTGAATCTTGAAGTCAGACATCTGTTGACTGTTTTCTTTTGCCGGGAAAACGTTGCTTTCCAGGTTACTCATACTTTGGCATTCTGGCCAGAAGAAGGGTATTCCACACTCTCCTTGATTTTGTAGGTGTCTTTCTCCTTTTAAGTAGAGAGGAAAACTATGGCATCCTTTTATGTTCCAGTTTGCTCTGGGTAATATGAAATGCATTCTAACATATATAAGTCCAAAGTCTCTTGAAAATCCCAAGGGCTTTACTGGTTTAAAACAAGAGGGCTGCTCTCTAAAAGGTGAAGCTGAAAAACAGGATAAGATGCAGTCTGAAAATGATTGGTGTCTGGCACCAACCTTGCACTTAATGACAAAAGGGGATGCAGATTCTGCCAACCTGTTTCTCTAAGCCATCCTGTACTTGACAGTGGCTGACCTCCCGGCCTCACTTTCCCCTTGGCTAGTGTTCCAGTGATTCCAAGAACACACTGATTTATACTCTCTCCCACCAGAGCGTGGAGGAAACCTTGTTGCTGTTCATGAAAGCACAAGATACAAAATGCTAAAAAGGGACATAAAACATGAGTTTCAAAGCAAACAGTTCATGCTGTGAAATGCATGAAAATAGCAGCTTGGAATAACCACCAACTATGTTATATTCTGGGTAGTTAAAATATCGTAAAATGATAAAAAGTAAAAAGAGTGTTCTGAAATATAGAGATATTATGATATGGTTAGGAGACAAAAAAATATTTTAGGGTATAGAAATAAACACTATCTGTGTCCCTGGCTCAGAAACTTAGCTATTTCCATCACTTTTCTAATTAAATGGAAATTTCCCCATGTGATATCTGGGTCTTTTGAAGTCAGCCTAATCTTTCTAGCTCAATAGGATCACTTGAAAACCTCTGCATACTGCTCTTCAGGGATGGTGGCCCCATCTCCCTCTTCCCCCTCCCTCAGCCCTTCTGCCAGGCTCCTCTTTTGATGCTGATGCTGTTTCCTCTCTAGCCAATAGCAAGCTCCGTGTAGCCCTCTCTCTTCTCTCTTTTGCTTTTCCAATGCCTTTGAGGAGAGTTTCTACTAGTGCAAAAATTAGTCTACAGTTTGAGTTTCTATCATTTTGAACTGGGGAAGTTCACCTAGTCTTATAATTTCTGCATGTAAAACTTCTTTTATAGACAGAGTCAAATTTGCTTGAGACCCACAAATGAATTTTGTACTCATTGTTCTGTCTCCTACGGAACTGTATAATATTGGCCTCTGTAGCATAACATTGGTTTGTCCCTCCTCCCTTGCCACAAGGAGTTTAGGTTTAAATGCTCTGGAGACACTCCCATTCCTTTGTTTATCTGTAAACTTTTCTCTGCATCCTCCTTCCCAACCAGTTAATCACCTTTTCCTAATCAGATTCTGTTATCTTGTAAGATTAGATCTTTCTAAGGAATCTGAACTTGTATTGTAAGTTAGTGTCTTTTGCATAGTTTACCTTAAAACAATGTCCTTTCTGTATGGACACAAAAAGACAGTTAATATTGTGCTTGTAACTTGGGAGTTGATTGAGTCCAATAATATTTACTCCTGAGCATCTGCTTTCTCAACTCAGTTGCCCTTAGTTCCTACACCCCAAGAGCAGAGTCCCAATGAGGGACGGAATAGACCCAGGGCAAGCTGTGAGCTACCATGGCATCGAAATTGGCCAGGCCAAAGCGCCACAATACTCAACTATAAGTTGAGCGCATGGTCATAGACAAATGCTGTCATGATCCAAAAGTAACGAGACTAAGACCCTGCTGGGGTTAGGAAGACTAACCTGACCTGAGGATTGTGGTCTGGAATGTATAGTGAGATGTCCTCAGGAAGAACCAAACTTACTGTGCTCATACAGAATGACATTGCTAGAAATATTAGAAGTAGATTTACTATAACTAGTTAAGCAGATTACTAGCTCACACCCTGACATCCATTGATTGAAATCACACCCTTGAGTGGATCTCCTTAGATGAGATTTCCTTAGATGAGATTTTGTTAATCTCCTCAATAAATGGTCTTACCCTTCTTTGTTGATTTGTTAATGTTAAACCCATCTTTGTGCTACTGCCCTATTGCTATATAAACTAAGACTGTGCTATAATTTGCTATATAAACTAAGACTGTGGGACAGAGAAGGGAGACAGAAGAAGAAGACAGGAGAGACAGAAGAAGAAGACAGGAGAGACAGAAGAAGAAGACAGGGGAGACAGAAGAAGAAGATAGGGGAGATAGAAGAAGACAGGAGAGACAGAAGAAGAAGACAGAAGAGACAAAGAAGGAGACACACGAGAGGACACAGGAGAAGAACAGAGAAGGGCCAGATCCAGAGATCAAGAGAGAGATCCAGAGCTGGGAGAGAAGCAGAGAGAGAGAATGAAATAAACTGATCGAGCAACCAGTTTGGCCTTCTTCCTTCTGTCGCCTGCCCTTGACCAACAGCCACACACAGCGGTTCCAGAGCACCGAACATGGGCAGTGAGACAGAGCCACCCAGAGAGCCCTCGAGTGCACATGCCCTTCAGTGTGCCTTAGTTTTTTACAGGCCTCAGAACCAAGTATTTAGCAATCCTAAAATTTCTGTAGCATCTGCTGTGTGTCAAATACCATGTCAAGTGCTTTAGATGCACAATTACATTTAATTCTTATCCAACCCTTTTAATAGGAATGGTTTTAATTCCCATTTAACAGATGAACAGCCCAGGATCAAGAGGAAATTAAGACTACATACAAAGTGCATGATGGACCTGAGATTCAGTTCTCAACTTTCTCATTCCAGGGCCTGTGACCTTAAATGCTATAATTGCACTTCACTACAGAACATAACTGAATTTTAATGACTCCAGTACAAGCAGTGTACTTTATATCAAATGATCAAACTTTTGGGGACAAATAAACATAGGAACAATGTTTATTCAGGCCTGGACCATCTCATATGGAGGTATGAAAAATTGTCACTGAGAAGTCAGGCAAAAGCATTTTCTGCTTATCACACTTGATCAAAGTGAAAGTGCTTTCATCTAAAACCGAGAAAATCCTTTGTAGTCCAGCTAGCAGGGGTGAATTTGGAGATTTTGTGCTCTTAAACTGGTGAGTGAAAGGATGATAACAGTTTTCCACATTCTGAAAGGGGGTCTTGTTTGCTTTCTTTAGCCCCCAACCGATGAAGTCCTGAGATTTCACAATGATGCACACTCAGTACGTGTGGTTGAGACCTGAGGTTTAGTTCTTCCTTTATACTGCTAGTATCTTCTGGTCTAGTATCTATTGGTCTAGTATCTACTGGTTTTCTCCTTGGTTCTTCCATTTTAGATGGTGTTTTTCTGATGGAATCCAATCTTTCCTAAGCAATATCATTCTAGCATTACGTGGGCAATGTGTACCGTGATTGGAGTACAAAAAAATATATTAATATTGGGGGATCATGATTTCATTTTTAGGTCTGCTTGGAAGAAAGAACTCAAATTTAATACTGTTCAGTTATAGGTTAGTGTCATTAAAGGGTTGGAATGATGCAAAAACCTCAATTACCACCTACTTCCAGTATTCTGTTATGGCCCAAGGTAACCCCATAGTTCTGAAGCAGGATCTCTATAGTATTAATATTAATAGCCAAATATGATACTTCTATCTAGGGTACTGGTACATACCTTTCTGTGCCTGCCCTTTCTGCTCTCGAAGTGTGCAGGTTGACCACTCTCGCAGATGCCATTACCAGCTCAGTTTCCCCAGACCTGGTTCTGGACAAGTCCAGCTTCTTTTCCCTCTGTGCTAGTCAATATTAGAGATGTCCGATGTCCTGCAATGTCCTGAACCTCAGCTCAACTGAATTAGAGTGCCTTTGGGTAATACTCACAGGAATTTTATAATCTGGATAAGTTAAAATCAGGTCTTGAATAAAAGGATGTTTCAAAAGAACAGCAACTTCAATTGGCTCCAGATTCTTGGCACCTAGGTCATGAAATGTTTTTTTGAAGCTCTTTAAAGAAGGAAAGAATAAATTAATTATTTTGCAATCCTGCATATGTTCAAAATGGTTTTACTTACTATAAGCATTCATCAGAATTCCTATACAAGACATTTTGAGAACAATTCCGTGGAAACACACTCAAAATTGATCCAGTTTTCTCTATGTACAAGTTTACTCTTTCACAAAGTAATCTAACTAACCTCTAAATAAATGTTCCTCTTCCTTGGGTGGTTGCCAAATCTGTTAGAGTCTTGTGCTTCACTTCCTCCTCGGAAAACCTTGAGCAATGTGTCTATGGAAATCTTTTCCATGTTTGCATGTTCGGAGATTTCACTTTCTTTTCCCTCCCTTGCCTCTTTTAATTGTCTCTCATCATTTATATTTTTTTCATTAAGTTCAGAATATTGCTCAGTTGCATTTACATGGGTAGAGGAGGAAACCTGCACAATTGAATGAAAAGAACCTAAAATCACACCAAAATCTTTCCTGAAACATAGAAAGAATCAAGGTTGTTATATGCTTTTGAGATGCTGGGGGATGGTGCCTTAAATACAGTCTAGAAGAGAATATCCTAACTTCTTTCTAAGTTAGTCCAAAACCCTCGGCCAGTTCAACTTCTGGTTACATAGACCTCAGGGTTGAGGTCTTTTTGATTAATCTCCTTGCATGGTTTGGCTTTTACACTGCCAGATACACTATATGACTAACAAATGGATACTGGAATGAGTGAATACAGTTGGTGGTTGGATTTCCAAGCATGACTGCTGATTTTTAGCAAGATTTTTTTTTAAAAAAATGTTGCAGTTAAGAGACTATCATCAGTAGATTTCTTAAGTAGATAGTTTCTAATAGCTTTGGAAATATCTACTTGGAAAATTCACATTAAATCCCACTAAATATTTAGAAAACTGTAGAAAATAAAATTAAAAAGTTGAGCATAGAAAATCAGGTTGGGATTCTATAATGCTTTTTGAAACTTGGCCAAGAGCCATAAGCTGGGATCTTGAACTTGGTAAAGAGGAAATTATATTTGAAATTATTTCTTTTTTTAATCAAAAGTTTGAAAAATATCCCTGCCCTTGGATTAACAATTATAGGTCTAGGAATTGATTCTAAAGACATATTCAAATTCACAGTGACTTATGCATATGGATTCAATGTTGTCAAAAAAAAAAAAGAAAAAAAAAGCCTGTAATTCCCCAAATGGGGGAATGGTTACATAAATTACAGTGTGTTTCTGTGCTAAAATACTACCATGAAAATTATGATGTATAAGAATTTCTAGTGGCACGAGAAAATGGTCATAGAAAATGCATAAAAGGAAAACAGAAGACAAAATAATTACTAGTGAAACACTAGTAGTTGTGAAACACTTAAGTATATTGAAAATAACACAGTTGAGATGAAAAGAACCTAGCTGAGTGAATGAAGGATGAATGAGATTTTATTTAAAGCACCTCATAAGTACTTTGAAGATAACATAAACGCAGTTGTCTTAACCACTATAATTAAACTGAGAAGGAATCCAGTCTATTGTAATTAATTATTGCCATAATTAAGGAGATGCTACCTTTTCACAGGCTTGATATAATTATCATAAGACTAAATAATTCTATTTTGGTTTTTGAATCATACCTGGCTATAACTAGAGCTTACTCCAGACTCCGCCCAGGGATCACTACAGGAGGTTCTTAGGGAACCAAATGTGGTCCCAGAGGTTGGCTGCTTGCAAGGTTCCCACCTGACCCCTTATACTATCTCTCTAGCCTATGTGCTCTTTAATCAATAGGTCACAATTAAACATTCAAAAATTTTGAAATAAAAATACTTTAGATTATTTAGCTTATTCATGTCAGAGGATTTAAAGGATTTTTTAAAAAACCATGAATTATCATTCTCTTTGGGAGGCTGGGGTGTAACAGACTTGGTAGAAGTGGGAAGGGAGGGAAGGCTGAGAGCAGAGCCGAAGGACCACGCTCAGCATCTTGGTGAGACCACAAGATGTATAAGAAGAGGGCCTCTTTCCTGCTGACATGTCTGAAATCACATATATTTTTAATATAGGTAAATGTATGGACAAAACAAGATAGCAGTTTTGAAGAAATCCCTGTGCTTTTTTTTTTTTTTTTGAGGCTTCTGAGGCCTCAAAACTCTGTGGTGGGGAAAAGTGTAGTGCTGACAAATGCTATGTCACACAAGATTTGTGTGACAATTTTCCCCACCACAGAAGCCCTGGAGAAGTGTCTCACCATGCATTTCTATCTGTCAGCAGCTGAGCACAAATCTCAGAAGACAGAACAGAAGGTGAAACCTTGGATCTAAGATGGGCAAAGCATCAATGACCAGAATAAAGCAAAAAAATGGGTGTGCTTTAAAATCCTGGGGCCTTAAACATTTTGCTGAAATATTCTAACAAGACTTTTAAATGTCGGAGACTCAAACTCTCATTTTACTGAATTCCACCATCAATACCCCAATTCCACAAGACCAGAATGAACCGTTTTCCAAAATGTGAACTAACTTAAAGCTTTGCCAGAGCAAGTGCATTACCCATGAATGCTTTGTTCTTGAGCATCTTTTAAATTATCCAAGAAGCTGTGGATAGAAAACAGACCTGCACCACACCGACTAGCAGCATGAGTAGCAGAAACAGAGGAAAGGAAGAATGAAATGTCAGGAGATTTCCAATTGTTTGTGAGCATAGCAGAAACAGAGATTTGATTAAGTGTCTTGGGAGTGAATATGGATCTGTTGAAGGTGTTATTTCTGAGCAGGCTCATTATGGCTTCCTGGGATGAGGTTGCCCAGGAAACTAGAACACACTTGGAAAGGGCCCAGGAATGGAGGGGCAAAATTGGAGGCAGCATGGTGAGGTCAGGGGTGAGCAAGAATGAGGGCGGTGGGAAGGTCCTGTGTTGCAGAATCTCTTAGAGTTCACTTCAAGCCAGCACCAGGTTTGAGTATGTGGTGTGAAGGACCTGCGCTCCATCCCCTGCTCCCCACCCCCATTCCGTCTCTGTGATCATTTCCTGTGCAGTACGAGGGTCTTCAAAAGACCTCTTGAGAGAAGTGCTCAGAGGAGCCTGCTTCCTGGGTGGGGCTCTGGAGAAGTGGTTCAGGTACAGAAGGAGACTGACTTCTTGTGCTAGCTGGACTAGCTGCTGCCCACCCGGACAGCTGTCTGTTGCCATGGTGATAGCTCTAGTGCAAGCTTCTTTTTTTCTTAATCTTTCAGCCTCCTTGCAAGCGCCTGGACCCTGTTATCTGCTGGGAATGTTTGTTCTTCTTCACTGTACCTTGGCAACTGGGTTCCATTCCTCATTTCTCTATCCATGTTCCTCCCATCTTTCCAGGCTGTGTTCACGTAACAGCGAACATTTGCTGTGTGACAGGAACTTTGTGGGACATAAATATGGGTAACACCTGTTCCCAATCCGAGGTAGAAATCTAGCAGTAGGACCAATAGGTAAGCATAAGCCTAAAGACTACTCCATTTCTCCCTCTTTTGCATTGCCCGGTCTCCCCACCCTGAATCCCTACGACCACCCCAGCCCACAGTGTTTTCTCTGCAGCCGTGGGGAGATCTAGGAAAGTGGCAAATGCTGCCCCACTGAAGCAGACGCTAGCCAACCCCTTTCTATCTGGAACATTTGCACCAGTACGTCCTGAGAAGGCAGTGCTTCTGAATGGCCACCAGTACTTCTTGTCACTATGTAAGTAGTCAAGCAAACGGCACTTAAGAAATACGTTGGTTAACTTCCTGTTCTGAGGCCTGCCTGTGCCTGACTTGTCAAAGCCAGACAATACTAACTCCTTAGAATTATGAAAGAAAATGTTACTAGGTATAAACTTTTTATTCTATTTAAAATAAGGATTTATTAGCTATAAGTTTTATTAGATACGAACTCTTTTGTCCTTGAATGCAGGTCGAAGTGTCTGTGTCTGTGGCTTTTAAGAAGTCAGGCTTTTGGCCTGAAATGCTCAAGTAACCCATTGGTGTGGTTGTATCTGATGCCTAAACTTGATTCACTCACAGTTCCCATACACTGTAAATAGATCTAACTGGCTGATTTATCATCTTCCGTTATTAGGATTGGTCTGAGTGCAAAATAAACATGGTCAGGCTAGACAGAGAGCAAACAGGCAAGGCAAGTGACTGATCCAGGCTTGTCCCACCCTCCCACCCCCCAGCACTGCATAAGGTCTCTTGAGCACTGCCCATAGTGATCCCTGAGAGCAAAATCAGGAGTAAGCCCTTATCATTGTTGGGTGTGGACCCAAACAAAACAAACAAGTAAAATTAAGGTGGTCCACTCCAGAATGAACTGTGATTCTACCAAGAAACTTAGATTTGGTTGGATGCTTTGTCTTGGGGGTTAAGGGCAGTTAGGATTGAGAAGGGACCAGTATGACAATAATAGTTGGAAATGATCACTCTGGACAAGAACTGAGTTGCAAGTAGGTAAAGGGATATACGTGATAACATTTCAGCATCTGTTTTGCAAACCAAAATGCCCAAAAGGAAAGAGAGAGAGAGAGAGAGAGAGAGAGAGAGAGGGAGAGAGAGAGAGAGAGAGAGAGAGACAGAGAGACAGAGAGACAGAGAGACAGAGACAGAGACAAAGAGACAGAGAGACAGAGAGGCAGAGAGAACAAAAAGAGTTTGTCATAGAGATTGGGGGGTGGGAGGGAAACTGGGGACATTGGGAATGTACACTGGTGAAGGGATGGGTATTGGAACATTGTATGACTGAACCCCCCCCAAATTTTTAAAAAACAATAAAGTTTTAAAAATGAAACTTTGAGTTAATTTTTATTTTACTCTCCAAAGCATGTTTTGGAGAGTAGTTTCCTAGTGGTTGATGCATTTGTATAAAACTTTTATGCAACTTAGGATATGAAATGCCTTGTATTAAGGTACCCAGAAATATACAGAAGAAAAAAGGCTTTGTTGTTAAAAGTTAAAATGTCTGTGCATACCCTTTTCAACCCAGTCCTAGATAATTTCTGGAATGCAATTACCTTTTCAGCAGCAACACCAGTTTTGACTGGTGGGAAGACATGAGTTCCAATGGCCACACTAAGAGCCCTGTAGACCCCTTCTATGGGGTTTGGATGGCAAGCAAAATAAAGCAGCATCTCTGTGTAGTCCAGCAGTGGTGGGTCCTTCTCATAGTCAGCAAATAGCCTAAAAAAGAACTGTCATACAGAAAGAACTTCAATTTGAGATAAAATGAAGATATTCTGGAGATCAGTAGAGAAACAGGAATGAAGAATCTTTCGAAGAGCTTTACAGGCCTGAGTAGGGATAACTGACAGTAATGAATGGCATTTACAGAAGAGAACAAGTAAAATGAGCAAATATACTCCAAGAGAAAAAAGTAGAACTTGAGATTCTGATGCTTGCAAAAATTGCATGCAAACCAATGGTATTATTATATTAAGGAAAGATGAACTGGTTAAAAGTAGGGTGACTACAACCAGGAAAAGGGATTCTGAGTTTAAGACTCTCTATATGCCTTTGCACCATCCTGGAAAACTTGGCATTGAGTTCTAAAAATCAAGTTTCTGGGAGTTGGGGGGTGGGTTGGGATATGATACTTTAAACCACCAGGACTTGATCCTTAAAATCTTGAAACTGGCCCGCTTTACCCTAAACTTCAAATTTAATCTATGGCTACTAATGTGATTTTTTTCTCATGTAGATTCACACAGAGAGAAGGTGAACCCATGAACGGTTGTCTGCTGGGCAAATCTCTTTCTCCTTCTACAGGAGTGAGTTGACCATCAACCCCATAAGACATGTATGTATCTTTGGCATTTGGCAGCAGAAGTTGGTGGTTGAAAACTTGGTATTTCTTGGAGTCCTTCAGAGCTGAGGGCAAACTCTAGACACACAGACCACACTGAAGCTTATCTAGTATCTGAGCACCCCTGTTTGAGGAGCGTGTGACTCATTGGGCCAGCTCTTCTCAAACATGTGTATTCAATGACCTGGAGAATCTTCAAAATGCAGATTTCAACCAAGGATATGGTTCTGGAGTGGGTTACAGGTTTTGCACAATTTGTAAGCTCCGAGGCAATTCCAGTGCTGCTGGTCCTGCCTCCCTGTTTGAGTTCAAAGGGTATTTCTGCCGTGTGATCTCTACCACCAACAATACTAACAGAGATGAGCAAATTTTTTGAGACAGAAGTCAGGATAACCATAAGAGAAATAAATTTCTGATATTTGGAAAATATAATAGAAATGTAAATAAAAATGGCTTTAATAAAAAAAGTGTATAATACCAGTTCCACTATAGTGTAGAAAGAATCTGAGAAATTGATAAACCTGAACACTCATTTGTTCACTGTTCTTGGGTCAAATGTTTCCTGTGGGCTGAAATGCAACCCAGGCCATAGTCAAACTGGGTCACTTAAAAAGCATGACCTGATGTTCTTTGATGTTTCAGGGGTCGTGATTCAGTTGTGGGTTCTTTCATAACTCTGTTTTTTCATCATCTCTCTTGCCCATTAGTAGGAAGTCAGGAACTTCCGAGAGCAGCAGGCACAGAGGGGCCCAAGGTTAACAAATAACCTTAGATTTGTGCTTGGTTGCTGAGCTTCTGCTTTTTCTATTTTCCACATGAAGAGTTGAACTGCAATATTATTTCCATTGAATTGCTCTTCTAAATGCCATGTAGGCAAAGATTCTCATTAACAAAGAAATTGAATATTAAATGGAAATGGAAAAGCTACAAAAATAAAATACGTTCATAAGGTTTTTTCTCTGATTAAACTGATTTTCTTTTAAATTAATGGTTGTACACTCAGAAAAGTAAGGCTAACTATGTAGTACTGTAGCACTGTCATCCCATTGTTCATCGATTTGCTCGAGCAGGCACCAGTAACGTCTCCATTGTGACACTTGTTGTTACTGTTTTTGGCATATCGAATACGCCACAGGTAGCTTGCCAGGCTCTGCCATGCAGGCAGGATACTCTCGGTAGCTTGCCAGGTTCTCCGAGAGGGATGGAGGAATCGAACCTGGGTCAGCTGCATGCAAAGCAAATGCCCTACCTGCTATGATATTGCTCCAGTCCTATGTACTTAAGAATACTAAAAACTTTTGTAGGGAGAACTGTAATCCCACTCCTGGTACACGTATCTTGCATAAGTCTTCCTTTGAGTGTGAGAATTGTGAATGTAATAGGAATGTTATTCCCATGAACAGGTTTTCTTGCATAGCAAAAATAATAGGATTTCTGTATCAATTGATTTTTGAGGGACTCAAAAGGGAGTCACATGTTAGGTCTAACGGAACAGGTGAGCCCTTTAAGAAAAAAAAACTGAAGTCTTGGACTGCAGACATAAACAGAGGTAAAGTGCATACCTTAAACCCTGTCAAATCCCCAGCACCCACTGTTAGGGGCTCTTGCCCAAGTACGGAGTCAAGAATAACTCTTGAGCACCGCAGGGTGTTACATCAGCATCCTCCATGAGCTGTATTACGGATTCACCATTAGGATCTCACCATTCTACAAGAAGTGATTATTGACATAAAGAGAGGGGTTTGGCAGGGCAACACTATTTCACCGAAACTTTTCAGTGCCACCCTCGAGAATGTAATGAGACCACTTGAATGGGAAGCAATGGGAGTGAAGATAGGTGCTCAGCAACTATACCACTTCTGCTTCACTGATGACATCATTCTAATAATACCAAACATTAGCCAAGTGGCACAAATGCTGGCTGACTTTGACCATGAGTGTGGAAAAGTCGGACTGCACCTGAATCTCACGAAGACAATGTTCATGAGAAACGAACTAGTGCCTGATGTTCCATTTGCCCTCAATATAACGAACATCTCTGGATGCAGCCGTTATGTGTACCTAGGTCCAGAACTCAACATGACTGGGCCGGAGCGATAGCACAGCAGGTAGGGCATTTGCCTTGCACGCAGCCGACCCGGGTTCGATCCCCGGCATCCCATATGGTCCCCCAAGCACTGCCAGGAGTAATTCCTGAGTGCAAAGCCAGGAGTAACCCCTGAGCATCGCTGGGTGTGACCCAAAAAGCAAAAAAAAAAAACAAAAAAAAAACTCAACATGGCTAATGTCCTGGCACCTGAGCTTCGCAGGAGAAAGAGAGCAGCGTGGAATGCCTCCAAGAGCGTCAAAGAAGTTGTTAAGAGGACAGAGAACCTCAGGCTCTGGGCACATCTTTTTGACTCCACCGTTTTTCCTGCACTAACATATGGCTCAGAGAGCTGGGCCCTACAAAAACAGGATAAGAACGATATTTGGGTATCCCAAAAAGGAATCGAAAGAGTTATGCTTGGAGTATCACGTTTCACTCAAGTGAGAGAAGGAATCTGGAGTTCCGACCTCCATCAATGATCGAGAATCAGGGATGCTGTCTTGTTTGTCAAGGTATCAAAAATCAGATGGGCCGGACCCGAATGCAATTTGGAGATGACCGCTGGACTAGAGCTGTTACTGACTGGATTCCACGGTATGTCAAAAGACCGCGTGGCCGCTCACCTATGAGATGGTCAGCCTTCTTCATCAAGACCCTGAACGAATGGTTTGAGGCTCTTCGTGTTCCTGGAGTGAGCAGATGTCATTGGGCTACACTAACACGCAACATGAATGAATGGAGACATTACTGGTGTCTGCTTGAGCAAATTAATGAGTAACAGGATGACAAATGATACAAGTGATACCACAGGGTGTGGCCTGCAAATGAACAAATACTTGAAGTTTGAAAAAAAATTGTTCTTAATACTTAATTTTTTAGTGCTGTTGACATAAAATTGATAAAGATTATTAAATAATTAAGCCTCAATGTTAAACCTCAAAGGAAAATTTGAATCTAGAGAGATGGTTTCTTCTGGCTATGAAGATTCTTGCAATCAAGTGGTGGGAAATTGTAAGTAGGTTCTCAAAGTTGAAGGTCCCAATTCTACAGTTAGAATGAGAAACCAAAAGGCTTTGGTTTGTTTCATTATTTAAGAGAACCAAAAGCCACTGAAACAACATCATTTACAAACTGCAACTTCCAATCCCTATCTTTGATTTATTGGGCAATTTCCTTTCTTTCACTTGCTATCCCTCAAGAATGTAGTAGGTGCTCAAAACATATGTCTAATGGAAGGGAATGGCCTATTTTAATGTTGTAACTGGAGTCATAGTCAATTTGATCTAATGGTTGGCTGAAAGTAGAACAATGTTTCTACTAAAATTTTAATCAATTAAAGTAAATTTAAAAGAAACATTTAAGGGCTGGAGTGATAGTACAACAGGTAGTTTTTAAACAAAGAGATCATAAAAATATGAAAATCAATTTTACCACTGTCAATGTAAACTTTTTGTTTGTCTTTATTTTATTGTTTTGGGCCCACACCTGATAGTACTCAGGGATATTACTGGCTCTGTACTCAAGGATCACTTCTGACAGGGTTCAGGGGATTATATGGAATGGGAGACATTGAACCCAGGTCAGCCACAGACAAAGCAAGAGCCTTACTTGCTGTAAAGTCAATCTGGCTCCAGATTTTTAAGATCTAATAATAGTATTTTATAATATATTTGATAATATTTTTATGTTATGATAATCTCAGAGGCACAGGCTAGATAGTGTGCAAACTGTTGGCATGTTGTGTAAACTAGTGAAAATCAGAGAAAAATGATCAAAGAAATATATTAGAAAAATAATCATTCTTATTGTAAGCTCTTAGTGTTGGAAGGATACTCGAAGACAAAAGCACTGAGTAACACCTTAGCTTATCTAACAGAACAGACAAGGAAACCCAGGAGGTGATGGCAATTGTGCAAGGTCATACAGAGAGCTAATAGATGGACTCTTAAGATTTTTTTCTTCCCTGCCTTCTCCCCCAGAGCTCTTCTATGATGAATATTAAAGGGAGCATTAAAGGAAATATTAAAGTCTGCACTTTGGGGATATAACAAAAGAACTGGGATGTAGACATAGAGTTTTAAGCAAATTGCATGCAAAGGAAAAATATAAACACATTTTATAGTAAAACATTTTTCTTTTCAATAGCTCAGTAATTACCTCTATGAGATGCTTTTGCCTACTGAAGGGCAAAGGTTCAAGAGGATCTTCTGGAATTTTTACATCTTCTTCTCCCACAAACCACAGACCAGCCTATAAAAAATAATGAAAATCAGTAAAGTATTACACTGAGATACAATTATCCTTCTCAAAGCCATAGAGATTGAATCCAATTTGTTCAGAAGCTTAGAGCAATAGTCTCTAGGATAGAGGGCAGAAAACAGAGGAATGTAGAAGAAAATACTGGAACTTTCTCTCACATGTATTTTGGCCTTATTCTTTTATAATCTTTATTTTTAAAAAATGGGAATATTTATTGGATTAGTTCAGCAATATGTGTGTAAAATTTATTAATGAAAAGCCATAAATTGGGGTGGGAGGAACTCAATATAATTTAATTCTTGATGCTGTTGTGATGAAATTTGGAGATCACTCACCCAGATTCTGCTTGCACAGAATTTTGGAGAACTCCATCCTGTAACACTGACTCCTATTTTACATGTACTGTTTCATGTTATCTGTTCTTTCAGCCTGGGATACATAGCTGATATTGGAAAATCTTTGTTGACTGAATGAGTCACTCGCTCAAGAGCTCAATGATCTACTTTTTAGTGGTGCTCCTCTTTCTCTCTCTCCACCCATCTCTAATAGCAATGACCGTATTCCTATACTTCCTCTTGGCAACATCCCTCTCCTCTCTCTTCTTTCTGCTCCTGCTGCAGCCAACCTGGGGTGGAACCATATTTTCTCTCTCCCAGGTTTACACTTCAAGAGATGGTTCGGTTTCAAGTCTCCTCGCTTCTTTCTTTATACCAGGCAACCATATTAATCCCCTCAGAACTTTAATCTTGTCTATCATTCATTCTCTGCCAAGAAGCATTTCCTACTCTTGCTCTTTTTCTCACATCCCCTCTGCAGCTTGAAGTGACTTCTGCCTTCCTGTCTGCCCTTGTGAACCTCCTCACATTTGATCACACCCCATTCAGATCGTATCTCCTTGCCAGATCCTTCTTGATCTTTATTTGAACTTCTATTTAATGTGTTTATGTTTATGCTACTTTTGGCACTTTGTTCACTCTCTGGCATTACCCATCATGTCTGTTATTGAACATTAAGTATGAATTTCACGGATACAAAGAATTTTTGTGAACCTTAATTTTAAATTTATATATAGTAAGAGCCTGACATACTTAAGCATTTTGTCCTAGAACCTACTCCTTACTATCTTCCACAGTGCCCCCCCCACAACTCTCAGCACCAGTTTGTGTCATGAGTCACTGGCTTCTTCACCTGACTCTGGTCTAAGCTCTGTGTCTTCTCTTTCGAAAGTCAATGGTGCTTTTACATAAGACTGGATAAAGATACAACACTGAGTAGATTGAAAGTGTTTTGTTTGTTACCAAAAGATTCTTGGATAGAGATGCTGGCTATGTGGAAGACTGAGAGAAAGATCAGAGGAAGTTTAAGGAAGTTTAGTCTAGGCTCAAGCTTTCTTTGGATGTTAAGTTTTTTCATGTTGACAAGGAGAAACTCCTCACACCATGGTTAATCTGCACGGGTTAGCGCACACTCCAGAATAAAGAGATTTACAAGTTTGCATGTCGGGATATTATGAAACAATACAGTTTAGGATTACCCTCCTGTCTCAAAAACCATGAAAAAAATGTGTAGATTATATAGAACATATAATTTTAAAGGATTTCATAAGGAAACAGGTAGCATGGAACAGTAATTGCTAAAATAATGAAAGTAGAGGAGGAGTCCTCCTTTTTTTCAACTTCATTGGGAGTTTCCAGGCTGCAGTGCCAGGGGAGGCATTCAGCCAGAGCCTGGCAGTCCACACAAGTAAAGACAAACGTTAGCGTTCAGGGAGGTCAAGATGGCTAGAATTTTCATGACAGATAAGAGAGATATACATAGAGAGTGTGTTCTGGATGTGAGAGTGGCTTTTTTTTCTTAAATAGAAAAGATCTCCTCAAGGGGTTGAAGAGATAGTATAGCAGGTAAGGTACTTACTTGCCTTGCACGCAGCCCACCCTATGTGGTTCAATGTCCCGCACCCTACATGGTCCCTTAAGCACCACAGGAATAACTCCTGAGCACAGAGCCAGGAGAAAGTCCTGAGCACAGCCAGGTATGCTCCTCAAACAAAAACAAAAAAGGAAAGAAAAGAAAAGGTCTCCTAAAGTCTTGACTGAGAGGCAGTCTGTATATATATGTGGAAAATCTCTAAAGACAGAGACAAAAAAAAAAATGGAGGAAAAGGAGGAAAAGAGTGTCCTGAACAATTGCTGAGACACGTTCCAGGCTGGAGATAGTTTGTGTTATTACCAGGCACAGTGGGAGGACATCCTAACCAGGTAGAGCCCAAAGGAAGATACAGCCTTAAGTAATGGGAGTAGATTAGGTTTATTCCATGTGTTGCTTTGAACCTCCACATATTGTGGGAAATTATCCTACTAATATAAATCTCAAGGTCTAGACACAGTCCAGACACCTTGGGTAAACAAATTTATCTTGGTTCAAATAAGGAGGACTGCAAACACGTGCCTGAGCAGGGAATGTCCTATTAGAATAGGTGATCATTGTGACTTAAAAGCTTTACATTAAAGGAACTTGCTGATCACGTATCACCCTATCCTTACAGTTATGTAAATATACCAGCATTTGTATTTAATGTGTATGTTAATGTCACAAAGAATTAAGGGACCCAGGGGGAGTTGATGTTAACCTTATAAATATGCCAAACCTGCCCCTTCATGACAGAATCTGTGGACCTAAGGTGCTGCTTATACCAGCTTTTAGTGGTGAGCGTCCACACAATACAAATCTTAATATAACCATGAAAGAATGAAATTGACTCCAAATAAAGTCACTACATTTTAACAATACTTAAAGTTTTACAGATTTCACACCCAACAATATAAAATCCCCCAACCTTGATATTCAACATAAAATTACTTGGGCATAAGGGTAAACGTGCAAGTGAATATGACAGATAGAGCTGGATGTAATAGCCATCAATAGAAAAAACACAGAAATGACACAGAAGACAAAATGAACAGATGAAGATGTTAATTTAGTTATTCTAAATACACTTTGTTTCATTCAAAGAAATGAGGAAAAACAGGCACATAATGAAGAGAAGTGGAAGAACACAAAATTTAAATCTTACTAATAAAAAATGATACAGGGGAACAGAGAGATAGTACCCAGGTTCAATTCCTGTCACTGCCAGAACTATCCTTGAGCACAAAGCCAGGGTTAGTCTCTGAACACATCTGAGTGTAGCCCAAAAAGTGGAAAAAATATCATTCAGTACATTGGATGGTATTCATGACATATGTGAAAACAAGGGACAAGTCCATGAACTTGAGGATATAGAAACAGAAAGAAGCATACAAATAAAATATAGCAAGAAGCTACTAGAAAATAGTGAGTCATACATACATTGGTGCCCTATGAGAAAATATGTTGGGGGTTGGAATGCAGAAAAATTATCTGGGAAAAGGTGCCTAAAAGATTCAAGAAGCTCAATGAACTCTATGCAAAAAAGAATTGAAAAAAAATCTCAGGAGGAACACAATAATCCAATTGATGAAAATAAGTGATAAAGGGAAAATATCAAGAGCTAGATGGGGAAAAGGGTACAGAAGAGGAATCCCTTCTCCTTATGTTTTTAAGCAACTCAGTTCCATAGCCAACTGTTTTATGCAAAAGAATTTTCTGATTTTTTTAAACCAAACATTAATATTAGCTCTAAATATATATGATATTTCACAGATTATCAAACTCTTTCCAATTGTTTCACATACAAATGGGTAACATTAGAAGGGAAAAACAGATAACTGAGTCAAATTGGAAAATAAGCTGTAGTTTTTAAGTCACTCCTGAAATTTTAAGCAATGTGAAATGCCAGGCATGAATCTGTACAGTAAATTGATAATGTGATTATCTTCAACCATATCCTGTCTTCTCTGATTATTAGGCAATTTCTCCTTAAAATAAGGAAGTGTCCTTTGTACTTTCCGTCTACAATATGGTCAAAGAACTCTGGGTATTTAACTTTTCCATAAAGAATAAGGGATTCCCTTGTTGGAATCTTAGAACACCTGACTCATTCAACTTTTAATAAATTCATTCTCGGGGCCGGAGCGATAGCACAGCGGGTAGGGCGTGTGCCTTGCACTCAGCCGACCCGAGTTCGATCCCCAGCATCCCATATGGTCCCCCAAGCACCGCCAGGAGTAATTCCTGAGTGCAGAGCCAGGAATAACCCCTGAGCATCGCTGGGTGTGACCCAAAAAGCAAAAATAAATAAATAAATAAATAAATTCTCACTGATAAAAGTTGAAACTAAGACTTCAACACCAAACAATTCTGAGCAAGTACTCATGGCACTGAGGTGGGCACTGCCTGCTACAGCGAGGCCAGAGCAAAGAGAAAAGGAGCTTTCATGCTCAAATGCTTAGCAGAGTGACACTAACTCCACAGCACGGTAGCTGGTTCATTATAGAAGGAAGAAATCAGCAAGTCCTTTCCCTGCTCCACCCCCTTTTACCCCCCCCCCATCCCCTACTGTTTTAATGAGCTATAACTGACATACAGTACTTAGTAAGCTTGGAGGAGTTAAGGTATAGGCATGATAATTTGGCTTAGATATATTGCAAAATGGACTGAAGCCATAGCACAGCTGTAGGGCGTTTGCCTGGCATGCAGCTGACCCAGATTTGATTCCTCCACCCCTCTCAGAGAGCTCGGCAAGATACCTAGAGTATCTCACCCACATGGCAGAGCCTGGCAAGCTACCCATGGTGTATCCGATGCCAAACCCAGTAACAACAAATCTCACAATAGAGATGTTACTGGTGCTTGCTTGAGCAAATCGATGAGCAACGGGATGACAGTGATATGCAGTGACAGTGATATTGCAAAATGATTAATATAGTAAATTCAGTTAACATATATATAATCACAGAGATTAAAAATATTAAAAAATCCTTTCCTTATGATGAGGACATTTAGGGTTTATGCTTATTGCAACTTTCAAATATTTCATAGGGTCATGCTGACTATAATCATCATATTGCACAAAGAAATTCCCACCACTTCCTTATCTTGTAACTGGAAGTCTTGAGCTAAAACTTTCTTTATCCAATCCCACAACCTTGTAACAGAACCCCTCTTTCTGTTAGCCATAAATCTAATTTCTTGTACTCACACAGAGATGTGAAGCTAAACCTTTTAGATCTCATAACAAAAACGATACCAAGTCAATGAAAAACATCTAAAAATTATAAATGTAAATTACAAAATAGCACATTCTTAAAATAAATGTCATGGTGAACTCACACATTATGCAATTTTCTATAACATGGGTGGAACTGGAAGATATTATGTTAAATAAAATAAACCAGAAGAGAGATAAACACAAGATGATATAACTTGTTTGTGGTAATTAGAGCAACTAAATGAGGAAATGTAATGGTTTAACGGGGGGTGGGGAGCAGAGGGAGGAGAAGGTGGGAGTTTCCCAGATTACCCTTGATCGCAAAGCATAGGGAGGAGAAGGAAAGACAAGTGGAGGGGGCATGGGGAAGAAGAAACAGACGAGAAGCATTAGGAGGCACAGGCCAAGGTATAAGGGGGTGGTAAGGAATGATAAAGCTAAAGATTCAAAGCAGAGAGCCCATGACTCCCAAATTTCAATGACCAAACCTAAAAAGATGGCAGGCTGCGGTGGGGGGGCCCTAGGAGAGGGAACCTGGAAACACTGGTGAAGGGAACTTGACACTGAAAACAGGGTTGGTGATGGAACATTTTATATCTAAAAACCAACTCTGAGTAACTTTGTAAATCACAGTGCTTAAATTAAAGAAAATTTAGGGGGTGGGGGAGAAAACAAAAGTAACATAATCATAGTAGAGAGGCCTTATCTCTCAGGCAACTCTATTTCAGCAATGCAACTATACTATTTACGGTTTTGTGAAGCATATTCAACAGGTCCTATAAAAGTTGTTCTTGGGAGTACTTTTAATTTTCCATAAAATAACGTCTGTGTATGTGAGCTCGCAAGTGCTGGAAGTCTAGGAAAGGTGCGTGGGGTTAGTGGGGCCACCTTGTGCTAGCAGTCCGGAGGAGGAGGATGGGGCAGGTAAAGGGAGAATGCAGAAATCAGAATCAACTGTTCCCCAAATGAAGTATTTGATTCAAACAGGAATTGCTGCTTCTCCATTAAGTGTGAGGCCCAACTTTCTCTTAAGAAATTCACATCTTTCTGGTATGGGCTCGGCACTTGGTCAACACTCATTATTTGTCTAGCATCTGGGCAAAGGGATGTTTAAATTGATATCCTGTGATAATTGCACATACTCTGACTAGTGAAGATTGGTAAATTCACAAGCACCCACTTTTGAAAATCCTAGGCCAATGATGAAAACAGCTAGCTTTTCTCTGCTATTTTTAAACAAAATAATCCTCACACGTTGTAAGTCCAAGACAGAAGTAGAATTCCTAAGCTGTGGTATTTGGGAAGTAAATATATCAGAGCTCAATAGACTAAGCTCCTGTTTAGAACAGCCTTGAAGGAACCTCCATCCTCTACATGGGAGTGCTATTTCTAGCTCAGTTTTGGGAACTCAGAAAACTTCAGGGGTCTCTATTAACCAAGGAAGTAAAAAAGCAGCAGGAAGGACGTGATCTTTCAATAGTGAACTATACTCAAGATTTACAGACACTTAGAGGAAAGCATTCTATTTCTATATCAAAACATTAAATGTTTTAATCTTTTACATCTACCAGCAATGTGAAATGATGAGCTACAAGAAAAATTCACTTAATTGGCAGAGTCAGAACGTAGACCTTTCTTAGTTGTGGCACAACAATCTCATCCCTTTCTTACTCTGACTTCTCAAAAATGAATTGACCTGGGTTATCTTTACTTTCTAAAGACCTATTCATCAATATTCTGCAGCATGTATTCTGCACTCAACCAAAATTGTTCTGATAAAGTCTCCAGGTATATTCTGTTTGCCATATTCAGTGGCCAGGTACTAGGTTATCATGCTAATGGGCTGTGTATCGCTTTGTACTCTTCCTTTGGGTGATCTCTTTCATTCATAAATTCACAACAGTCTACGTGATAGTGACTTACAATTCCATCTGCATTTGCCATATCATATTCGACGGTTCTGTCATATTTCCCACAGACATATCATACTCATTTTGCAAACAATAATTTTGACATCATTTAACATCCATATGACTAAAAGAAAAAAAATCTTGCCTCTTACTATGTGTTGGTGCTATTGTTAATCCCAGTAATAACAATTACTATTGTTAACTTTGCACTGGGACCATGAAAAGCTCTCTAGGTGTGCAGTCTAATGGACAGTGATGGTGAAGGCCACTGAGTAGGTGATTAGGAGATAAACAGGGAAGTCTGCGTGAGTCCTTACAGAACACTTAGTTCTCTAAGCTCTTATTATTAATTTTTTCAGATACTTTCCCTGGATGATAGAGTCAGAATTCATTTTTATCCTCCTAATTTTTTTTTTATTTTTTTGGGCTTCAGTTTCCCTCCCCTCCCCAAGCAAAGCTCCCATGGCCGAAGACCTCTGGAGTCTAGCCACAACCATGCTCAAGGCCCCTCTCCACACATTCAGATAAGCATCACACCTGAAGGAACTGGCAGAGGAACCCAGGTGTGTGGGACCTCCAAGTTTGCTCAGATCAGGACTGGGCCCCTTCCACCCAGATCCCCCATTTTCCAGTAGCTAGGTGGTCACACCCAGGGACTGTTTCTTATAGCCTAGTTCTCCCTCTGGGAGAACCTGGCAAGCTACTGAGAGTTTTCTGCCCACATGGGAAAGCCTCGCAAACTCCCCATGGTGTATTTATGTGCCAAAACCAATAATAATGATGGATTTCATTCCCCTGACCCTGAAAGAACCTCCAATATGGCATAGTTGGGAAGGATGAGTAAATTCTAGCTTCTAAAATCTTAGGGCTAGGACGAATGGAGACCGCTCAAGAAATTCAACAATTAACGGGATGATGATGATGATGATGATGATTATAATGATGATGATTTTTTTATTTTAATAAAGAGCCATCTGTTGATAGCATTATATCAGTCTCAATCCCCTTCTGTATCTGCTACATATTCTTTGGAACCAAATGTCTCATTTCCACCACTCAACATACAATTTGGCCTTTTACCTGCCATCTAGCTCCCTTCCATTCAGATAACAACAATTTTTAAGTTATAGTTTGAGTCCTTTTTGTTTGCTTACTTGCTGGTTTTTCTTTATCTTCTCCTTTTTTTCAAAATAAATTTTTATTGGATCACCCTGAGATACAGTTACAAACTTGCATGATTACGTTTGAGCACCAATCTCTCCACCAGCGCGTTTTCCACCACCACTGTTCCCAGTGTTCCTCCTGCCACCCCACTTCATCCCACTCCGTCTGAGGCAGGTACAATCCTTCTTACTCTCTCTCTAATTTCGCTAGAGCCAGAATTCAGCTCTGAACTCAGAGCTTTGTTCTGATTGGGTTCCTAGACATGTGCAGTAAAAGAGTAGAGAATTAGTCCAAGAACCAACATAGTATCATAAAAAGTAGCAGTGTTAGGAAAGAACCCTGAGGCTATTAGAATCACCAGGAAGTAACCTGCTCATACTGCTGCAAAGTAACAGTGCCTGACTGCTCCACATCCGCAGCCTTAAATCTCTTCAGGGTCTCCAGGAGCTCTTCTTCCGAGGGCATGGGCCAAGGCATCGAGGTTGCTAAGAGGAACTTCCGCCAGTCCACAAACTCAGAGTTCACAGTTAATGAACATGTCAATTCCTGCAACTGTAAGACAACAGCAAGACATTGGAATTTAGAATGACTCCGTGTAGAAGCCCTGCCTACTCAAGTTTCTTAGCACAAAATTCAGGTGAAGGAAAAAGAAAAGTTCTGACTTTTGTTCTCCCAGGATCTACCAACCCTTCTCGCTCTAGAAAGTGTCATTTTTTGCTTCCTTGACACTTTTTTGTTGATGTTTGCAGCATATTTTCTCGTCTCCAACTGAATTTGTCTTTTTTCAACAGAGCAGGGATAAATATTATAGCATGGTTGTACAAGGAGTAAAATTCTAACCATTTCATTGTCTGAGATATGGTTTAGGGACAGATGATGATAAAAAAAAAACAGGAGCAGCCAGAATAATTGTATTAGTTAGGAATATTCCACACAGCAGTAATAGACAGATACTAGAGTCTGGGCATCATTCATGGTCCCACAATGTTTGGTTTACTGTTAACACCATTCATTCATCAAATACTGAGTCTCTCCATAATATGGGTCTTAAACTGAAGCTCATTCATTTGATTCCTTCATTGTCTAATGTCAGAAACTGTGTGAGAGCTGATCATTTTAAAACTATAGATTTATTGATCAAAAGAGGAATTTTCAAAATGCCAAATCCAAACAAAATGGAAGCTTACTTCAGGTTGAGTGAGGTGCATCCAACTGTTAGGGACATTGTTTGAGCCAAGGTTCAGGTTGATGGAATCAAGCAATATATCAGTGAAGTCTTTACTTCCTATCATGGCTGAAACAAAAGGAAAACTATTTTGATTCATGTTATATGGCCACAATGTTTCTTTTGCTAAAATGGAATAATGAGCATTTATGTCATTATTATTTATTATTTAAAACAGAAATCTTTAGAGAAAGATATTTTGAAAACAAAAATAACAGTTTTCTGATATCTTTGCATGATTGTTTCTCAGCTCAAACAAAATTCCTTTATCTGAACAAGTAATAAATTATTCCAGATTGGGCAAAATACTTAGACTTATTACTTAGTTTTGTGTCTCCTTTGAACTTTTACATAAAGTAGGTTGGATTAAAAGTACTCAAATGATTCTAAATACATCAGGACCAATAGTAAGTGGCTTTGGTAAATATGGAATAAAGGTTTTTCAAATGTAAGCAAATCAGCTTAGCGATTAAAGTAATACATTGATTCTCATTTAGCCATTTAGGTCAAAAGCATAATTAGTTTTCTGAGTGCAGAGAGACTTGAATTGTTAAAATTTCTCAATTGGAAGTGCTAATGTAACCATTTAATTGGCTTACTATTACTAAGTATTTTGTAATAGATAAGTAGCCTTTTTAGTATTTTGCTCTTATACACTAATCTTCTTTGTCTGAAAGAGATATATGTTTTTATACTACTTACTTCAAATTACATGCACATGCACATGCATACCAAAAAAAAATAAAGTAAGCAAAATAAATGAGCCAGCTCAAAGTTAAGTTTTTCTAACTCTTGTGGTAGAGATACCTTCTAGAGCCAGGAGAAATTCCTTTGTAAATTCGGGAAACTTTCAGGTCCAGAGCATATAACTATTGTTTGTTTAAGGAGTAAAAAGAATGAAACACACAGAGTAGCATCTCTAATTTTTCCATTAATATCTATATTTTTACCCGTCCTGAAATTTTGATGCAAACTTTATTATTTCCTCTAATCTTTAGGAAAATGTAATTGCCCCTTTAAAATTTCAGTGATTCAAACCAAACATACAATTTTGAGGCTTGGAAGATGATTTTCTGGTTGTTGAGTGCAGAATTTATTGTTCTTTGATGACTGGAAACCCAGTAGTCCTAATAAATTTGCTATCCTTTGTGATCAAACTTGAGTATCTACTTTTATAGAGATGAGAACACTCTTCCAGGGAGCAAGATTTTTTGAATAAAACAATCTTTGGATTATGCCACATTTATTTTCATGCATTAGAAATAAATCATTCATCATTCTCAAGGTTTGAAACACAAGTAACTTTGAAATATTCGAAGCATTAAAAAAATTCCAACAAATGTGCGAGATACTTCCACCATCTTTGGTAGGAACAGTATAAAGAGTGTTAAGATACTTTGTTTAAACAGGAATTATTTTCTGGATACTTTCATGTGAAATATGTAAACTATTTTAATACCTGGCCTTGTTATTCAGATTGCCAAGGCACATGCTGATGTGATCTCAACATATGATACAGTAATAGAAACAGGTACACTTATAAATTGTGTTCAGAGATTGAATAAAACCATCTTTCAATTTGACCTTAAGTAATGATATACTAGCACTTCAAATTATACAGGAAAAATAGATAATTGTATGCCACACTAGAGGAATTCAAACCATAATGCTTGTCTGTTAAGCCTTAGCAAGAAATTTCAGAAAGATGACACCACTGCAGCATGTATACCCCTGCACGAAGAATGCCAGAAAATGTAAAAACATAGAAGGAGAATTAGAAACGTTTATGGGGAAGATAAATCTTCATATGGGGCATGTCAGATGCCTTTTATGTTTGATATAGAGATGTTTCAAGTTTTGAAAAGAACTTTCTTTCTTTTCTTTCTTCCTTCCTTTCTTTCTTCCTTCCTTTCTTCCTTCCTTCCTTCCTTCCTTCCTTCCTTCCTTCCTTCCTTCCTTCCTTCCTTCCTTCCTTTCTTTCTTTCTTTCTTTCTTTCTTTCTTTCTTTCTTTCTTTCTTTCTTTCTTTCTTTCTTTCTCTCCCTTGTTATGATCTTTCTTTCTTTTTCTCCCTTGTTATGATCAATGATGATGCCCAAATTTGTCACATTATTAATCACTTTCAGAATGACTCTCTGAGTTTGAAGAGCTATCCGAATTAGGACTTGATTCCTGAATTGAAGATGGTGTCCTTGTATTCCATAAATGAATAGCTTTCCTAGGGTCAAAGTTATTAATGTCTGGAGAATTTAGCTGAATGATCAGGAGATCTGTCATACTATCCGCTTTGATCTTGGCATTCATTTGTGCCTTGGTGCGCATCATCTGATTGAAGCCACGTTCTGCCTCAGCTGAACATGCAGGGAGGGTGAGCACTAGGTCCACCAGTGTTAGGATATTAGGATACTTGTGTAAGTAAACAGAATTCACAAAATCCCAGGTTAGTTTGCGGATGTTTTGAAATCTAGGAGGGGAAATAAAAAAATGTAAGAGATCTAGAATCCCAAGTTTTATACAAATTGCTTATAAGCATCACCTGGGTCACCTGTGCTTACTTAGCATAAATCTCTAACTTCAACATGCTCCATTCAGTATCCACCTCATCAATTTTCACATTGGCAGCTTCCAATACTGGCTCATAATGTGCAATCAGGATGGAGACCTCTTTTTCTCCAAATTCTATGGTCAATATATAAAAGGAAAAGTCACATATATGAAAGTAATTCTTACAATTAAAGAACAATGGACTCTGAATTAGAACACAGAGGTTACCTTGATTTATCTTTGCTGGCCACAATCTGAAACTTCCAATCATGGTTGCCTTCACCACATCTTGGCTGGCATCTCTGAAACAGCTTTGAAGTCTCTTGATAAGATGTGTTAGAATCGTGTTTCTCACATCCGAAATATTTCCCTTTCCAGTAAGGCAGTCAATAGGAAAATGGATGTCTGAATTGACCCTCCGTTCTTTCGGTCCTGGTCTGAGAAGAGGGAAAAACAAATTCCCAGATAAAAAAAATGAAACAAAAAATCTATTGGTAAATAATTTCCTGAATAAAAAGCTGAATTCTCCGATGAGACTGGTTTTCAGTGTCCCTGATTCCTCACCTTGTTTGATATATTCTGAGCATTTCCAGGGTTGATTCTAATGTGGCAAATATGTCAGCAATGGAAGAATTTCTGTTTTGGCTGACACGGGAAAGGATGCTGAGTACATTTATGACATCCACTAAGAAATGGACAAATTTAACAATGTCTGCTTGGAGGAGGGACTGTAGAAGTTCTTTGGCTTTCTGGCAATTGGTGTTGCTTCTGCCTTCCTCTGCCTAAAAAATGGTTGGGATGACAGTGGTGGGTTAGTCTTCTGTCTATCATTTATTATTTCTCAATAGAGACAACCCCTGTGATTGTGCAGAACTAAAATTATGTGGCATTTCAAAGGTACTTACTGAGTCCAGGTGTTGGATAATAGCAGGATATCCCTTGAGAAAGTTCTGGAGAGCTGCCTGTAATCCCTGGAGCCACCTTCTGCCCCCTACATGAGATGGCATGACAGGACGAAGGTGAAGGCCTCTGAAAGCAGTTATCAGAGAGCTCTTGTGAAGAGGAAAATTGTGATAGAAGTGATAAATGCTCTGAAGCAGCTCTCTGACATCATTGTATAAAGGAATATTCTGGAACACTGTTTTGTAGGCCAGTTCAAGATGGTGTGAAAAGCAACACACAGTCAGCACACAGGGCTGGATTTCTCTTAAAAGCGAGGCTAACCCGTTGTCCTCTCTTTCAGCAAGAGGGGCACCATCATCACTTCCAAACCCCACCAGTTTCTTTGCCCAGTCTTGATTTGACAAGCGGAGTTGAAGGTTTCTCTCTAGGGCTCTCTCAATGGCAGTTTTTCTTGTCAGAGGATCTTTCCTTTCTATGGTTTGCACCCCCACAATTTGACAATGCACCTTTCCTGCATAAGCAAACTGCACGTACACGAGTTCTGCTTCCTCAACCGCACCAGCTGAGACCCCATCACTAATGACAGAGAAGAATTTGCTTTTTTCCAGTTTCTCTCTTAGGTTTTTCCGTTCGACTTCAGCAATAAAATAGGTAAATGTTCGCGCAGATCTGTTCGTTCTGAAAACAGGGCCAATATCCACACCCTTCATGTCATCAAGGCTGCACATCCAGATGAAGTCTTTGAGAGGGCGTCCTGTCTTGGCGATAGCATGGCATGACCTGAACAAGTTCTCGACTCTGCCGAGGGTCACTTTGCTCATGGTCCTCACCATCAGCTCGGTGGTGGCCCTGTTTACTGGCGAGCCGCTGGTGGCTTCCATTAACGAAGCCTTGGCGTGAGCCTCGCTGAGATGATGGGCGTTGAGGAATTCAGTCCTGAAGTTGTCAGTGCCATAGAAAAGACTTACTTGACTTTCCTTTGACTTCACACCATGCTTTCGACACAGGCCGCAGAACATAAGATTCAATATTTCATCATATATGAGCCAAGGGTACTTTTTAAGCCAAATTTTTAAGAACTGATGGTTCCTCCTTGGCAAGTAGTGGTCAAGTTTCCGTGGTCTTTTGGGCATTTCCAGGGCTTGGCTCCCATCACCTAGAGGACTCCGGCCTTGAAAACAACTCCACATTATTATTTGCAGTAACATCAACATCTATACCCCGACTTATTTAATCTCTGCACTCGCCCCCCCAACACACATATGTATTAGCTTACTATTTCTGGTAAAAGTAAGGGTGATTATTTTTATTGTGCATTCAAGCCAGCATTTTGTATTATTAAAATCTCACTATCTATTATTCTTATAGTAAAAAATAGACCAATTTCTATTATCAACATGTTGTGGATAAAAACAACAGCTAACCAATAATGCTGAGAGGTTAACTAATTTTCCAAATTAGTTGGCAGCAGGGGGGCCTGGGAGGGGGGAGGCATGTTCCTGGCAGGCAATGTCGCCCCACAGCCCCCATGCTTCTGAGATTTACTGTTAGGTTTCCAGATTTCACTCCCTCCCTCCCTTCCTCCCTCCTTTCTTTCTTTCTGGAAACCTCCCTCCCTCCCTCCCTCCCTCCTTCCCTCCCTCCCTCCCTCCCTCCCTCCCTCTCTCCCTTCTTCTTTCCTTCCTCCCTCCCTCCCTCCCTCCCTCCTTCCCTCCCTCCCTCCCTCCCTCCCTCCTTCCCTCCCTCCCTCCCTCCCTCCCTCCCTCCCTCCTCCCCTCCCTCCCTCCCTTCCTTCCTTCCTTCCTTCCTTCCTTCCTTCCTTCCTTCCTTCCTTCCTTCCTTCCTTCCTTCCTTCCTTCCTTCCTTCCTTCCTTCCTTCCTTCCTTCTCTTTTTCTTTCTTTCCATCTCTCTCTTTCCCTCTTTCTCTTTCAAGATAGTTTTTATTGCAACTTTAGAAAGATGTGAAGGGAGAGTAAAAGATAAGTGTGTGTTATAGAGAGAACACAGGCCTTCTCCAGAGGAGAAGCAGGCAAACAAAAGAAAGAGATAAGCAGTCAAGATATGTGTTCAAGAGAACGTGGGCTAGAAGAGCAAGCCCTTTTAAGGTTTTTGGTTTTTGTGAGGGAGGGGGATCACAACCGGAAATGTTCTGGGGTTACTTCTGGTTCTGCACTCAGGAATTGTTTGTGGTGCTGCTGGGGGACCATATAGGATGGCGGGGATGGAACCTGGGTCAGCCACCCGCAAGCCCTCCTTGCTGTACTATCCCTCTGACTCCTCTTAACCAATTTCTGTTTGCAGAAAAGGAAGACTGCTTTTTATTGACATTGCCTTCCCAGGGTTAGAGAGGGAAAAAAACCAAAAGGAATAGCCAGTCTCACATAACAGGATATCTTAAGGTTTGCCCTCGAAGCTCTTCCTTCCTGCCACACGCCCACCTTCTCTGGCGGTGGAACCAGATGGTTCCACTAACACAAGGGTGTCAGGCTCTGAGAGCTTTCCCAAGGGGGTTGTAAAGAAGCTCTGCTTCATGTCTCATCTTGTTCTTTTTCCCAAAGGTCTTAATCCTTATACACATTTGGTTGTTTTTCAGAGAGGTGGAGAAATCTCTTTCAGGACAGAGGGCAAAGAAATTCAAATGATACCAATGTCCCAAAATACCATTTTTTTTTCTGAAAGCAGAGAACCTAGACCATAATTCTATCTTCTTACAACTTTGGGGACACTAATACTTATCATGTTACATGAAAACCTGGAATATGTGTTTGTGTGATATTATATTAAAAACTCTCAGGTCAATATTTTATAGTCAAAATAGCTCCCAACTATATTTTAAACTCTTGGGACAGAATCCAGCTTCCCTCCCTGCCCCGAGCAGAGCTCCTGGTGGTCGAAGACCACCGGAACCTAGCCACAGCCATGCTCAAGGCCCCTCTCCACAAGTTCGGACAAGCCTCACGCGTGAAGGTACTGGCAGAGGAACCCAGGTATGTGTAATCCCATCAATGGCCAACATCCAGAGACTTAAAAGCAAGCTCCCAGAGCGCGCTATCCTATAACCTACTTCTCCCTCTGGGAGAAACTAGCAAGCTGAGAATTTCCTGCCCACATGGGAGAGCCTCGAAAGCTTCCCATGGTGTATTCATATGCCAAAGCCAGTAACAAGCTGGATCTCATTCCCCTGACCCTGAAAGAACCTCCAATGCAGCATCGTTGGGAAGGCCGAGTAAAGAGAGGCTTCTAAAATCTCAGGGATAGGGCGAATGGAGAGGCTATTGAGACCGCTCGAGAAATTCGACAAGCAACAGGATTTCGGGGACAGAATCAAATTTACGTCTTACTATTCCATAGTATTGGGATGTGTGCTAAAACACTTGCTAGTTAAGAAAATAAATCTCCTGATTGCTCTTCATAGTCTCATGAGTCTGAAAACCTAATAGAAAACCTTGACATTTTTCAATCCACTTTTGTCTTTCTTGTACTCACTTCTAATAGTGCCTTAAAAATATATCTTTTTTCCGGGTATACCATAGAGATGCCTCCGGACTGTGCCAGGTTGTTTCATCTAGGGAACCCAGAGAAGGATGAGTGAGGTCCCCTCCCTGTCCCAACAGAGCCAGCCCAGCAGCTAGAAACCTCCAGAACTCAATTGTCACCATGCTCAAGGCTGCTCTGTACACGCTTGGACAGCCCTTACCCATGAGTGAATTTGTTCCTGGACAAATGCGGCTGCAACATCCATACTTTACACCACTAATATGCTAAGAGTAGCACACCACATTTGATGGTGTTTAAAGTAGAAGGCAAGCAATCTTAGGGGGAAACATATTTATACATATATATATATATATATATATATATATATATTTCCTGCATTCTGGATTGTATACCAGCTTCCATGTTGGGTATTTACAGATATAAATATTGGTGGATATATGAAGAAGTGAAGAAGCAAGTCTCTTATTTGTAAAAAAAAAAATGGCCTTATTTTTTACTATGGATTTCGGATTGCTTTTAGTTTTGGCTTTCATGGATTTTCCAGAAGATGTTTTCTCGAGTTTCTCAACTATATATTTGTCTACTATTAATTCCCTATTTTTGTGAGAATGTTTCCTCCTAAAGAGAATACCTGAAATTCTGCACAGAGACAGATTTACCAGGTCCAAAGATCTCTTGGTTTAGGACTGTATTTCCAGGATCTGAATCTGATCTAGTGGAAGGGGTTCACCAAGTGAGCCAACCAAAGGGCATGTGGAGGTCACACTCCTTTTGCCTGAATTCCTCGGATTTTTGCCATCAGACAAGATATGTTGGTAAATAACCTCAGTCTTTCTGTCAGGCCTTTTCTAAGACATCTTCCTATGTTTATTATTTTGTGTAAATTTAGACACTTTTCAGACAAAAATGGGACTGCAAACATAGTGAATCATATTTTTATAGTTCTCTCAGAAACTTGAACCAAAGTCTTGAAAACTCACAGAACTTTCTGGTCACTCCTTCCCGGTGCCCCACTCTTATTCTTGGTTTGATGATACTTTGCAACAAGATGGGGTTTACTAGTGTCTCAGATGTCTTTTCCTCTCTGTCCTTTATTCTCTGTGTTTTTTGACTCTAAATCCCTCTAATAATTCACTTTTTCTTTTGTGAGGCACTTGGGCTTTGCAACCTGACCACAAGCACTTTCTTCATTTCTTTCCTTCTGCCCCAGCTGGTCTGTTTATTGTTCCCTAAACGTGTCATTCAACCTCAAAATTTCAATGTCTATTCTATTTCCTCAGTGCCAGGAATACCCTGCTCTGCTTTTCTAGGAATATTTCCCTACAAAAGTGTCCTCTGTCTTACCCCCTATGAAGACCCCATACCAGCAGTGATAATGCTTTCTTCCTCCTTTGAAAATCCTGAGAAAAACCCAGACAACCAAACGATCTAGTTTAGCCACTCTAGCTTATTGTTCTAAATTTGTATTCTCTGTCTCCAAGACCTGTCACTGAATCTAAGGAGAGGGGTGGTTAAATGAGGGGCTCTCACCAGTTTTTAAGATAATATTACAAACCTTGAACAGCTAAATGCTGCATCTCTTTTAGAATAAAGGCACAAAATTAACTGAACTATTCTCTACAGATGGTTCCCAGCAGAGGCATGAATTTCTCTGCTTCACAACTGAAGAGTGCTTCCTATGTGAGCACCTGTGAAAGTGGCACAAGCTATGGAGTGAGACCCACAACAAACACCACAAGTAAATGTGTGATTTGTGGGCACCACAACCCTGTGCGCAAACTTTGGTCATTGTAAAAGCAATATCCACGGAGGGAAGGGAGTTTTGTGTGGAATGTTCACAAATGTCTTTGAGCTAAATCTCTACAGGTATTGTGTGGATTATTGATGAGTTTAGAAGAAAAAGGAGCTACCGTGGCTAGAGTAGGGACAGAGGAACACTGCTGAAGTGTTTTTGTTTCATCACGCTCAAGTTGCTTCCACTGCAACAAGACTGTTTTTCCCGATGTGCTTGGAATTTGATGTTTAGAACCCAAATTTATGTGGCCCAGATATTGCTGCAGCACACAAAATGAGTGTTTTGGTTCCATACCCTTGAGATCCTTGGGGAGTTGCATACTTCTTGGGTTAATGCTGCCGGTGGCCTAATTGGTTTTCCAATGTGTTTCAGGGTAATGTTACCTATTAGAATGCATGCATCTTCAGCATAAACAGCTAACATTTCAAACATAGTAAGAACAATTAGTGTAACATTGCATCATGTTAAATATTATGTTACTGCAGTGATATGATCAAATGACAATGTTGATGAAATATTGTGATTTATATGCATATGTTCATATATACATATCTGTGTACATGTGTGTTCTGGTAGAGAGCTTCTAAGAACTTTACCATTTTTCAGGTGAAGAGATAGATTAAGGTATCTTTGTTATGCTGATTTTGACTTTCTGATATCACCTAAGGATGGGGGCTGGTTGCCTGGGAAACCAGCTTTGTGATTAGATAGTTGAAACTCTTAGTTTTGCTCTCATCCCTCAGTCCAACACACACACACACACACACACACACACACACACACACACGCAAGCACACACAGGCATGCATGCACGCAAGCACACAGTAGGAGCTAGAGGGGCTAGAGATTGAGTTTCATCCATTAATCACCTCTGTGTAAATAATCCCACAAGGAGAGGCTTCAGAAGGCCTCTGGGTTGGTAAGCAACATGTGGAGATTTGGTGCATATCTTGGAGAGACCATAGAAATTGCCCCTTAACCCCGTATTTTTCCGACAAGTCTCCCATCTGCTTGTGAGCCATGTTCTTTGTATCTTTTGATAAAAAGCTGGTCACTTCTGTGAGTGATATTAGCAAATGAAGTGGACCTCGAGAGGGCATCATGGGAAACTCTATATAGCCAATCAGTAAGAAGTATAGGTGACCATTCAATGGTGAGCCCACGTAGCCTGCATTCAAATCATAGCCCAACTCTTTGAGCTACCTCTCTAGCCCCAGTGCTCTTATATTTTAAAATTTTTATTTGAAGCACCAAGATTTGCAATAGTGTTAATAATAAGGTTTTGTACAAATACTGCCCTGGCCTTATGCCCTCCAGCAGAGAGTCTGCTTCCCTCCACCTTTGTCTTGGGATCTCCTTCCATCCATCCCCACCTCCCGCCTTCAGTAAATTTGGTTCTGTAGGCCAGTTCTCAGTTTCTATTGTGTTTGATCATTTGCTATTCCCTTACCATGTTTGTTATATCCCTTGCACGAGAAATTATTCTGCATCTGTCCTTTTTTTATGACTACCTTCGCTCAGTCTGGTATCTAGTTTCCATATATGTGGGGGCAAATTGTATGACTTCTTATAGCCAAGTAGTATCCAAGAATCATTTTTAAAATGGATTTTAATTTTTAAGCTGGCTGATTAAACACAGCAGGAAATGCTTTTCTATTTATATAACTAATATATATGCATACATATTAGTTACTCCATGTGTTTATTCATTCACTTGCTTTAATAAAAGATTATTCATCTTCTTCAATGATTTAATTTTGCAGCATAACCAAAAATTGCAAGACGTAGCATCATAAATCAGTACTCATAAATTTCCCTTAAAATTCTGTGAATAAAATAACTATTATATAAAAATATGTTTATTTCCTTGAAATATTTTCTATCTGTTCATCATATTATGACATATTTTGAGGTACTTGAAAGTTGTATCTTAGAGACCATAAGCTCACAGGCTTATAAGAAATGGTATTTAAGAATATTCATATAGCCTCAGAAGTTCTATCAGATCAAACATTCAGAAATGTATCACTTTTATCCAGTTGCTCTTTCAAAATTTGTCATGGCTGAGGCAAAAAATAACTACCTAACTAACTAACTAACTAACTAAATAAATAAATAAAAAACCTGTAGGCTTAAATGGAAGTCATCATAAAGGATTATTTTCTAATTTATAAAAGAACTATGACAAAAGATTTAATTTAAGAGATGAATGGGTATTTATCTCTCCTGGCAGTGTAAAACAATTGCAGATAAAAATAAAAGACTCAAATCAGGGGATAGTGAGGGGACCCGGGTGAGATGAGAGAAGGGTGAGTGAAAACCTGGCATGTGGGGAGTGGGGCAATGGCAATATTTGCAGCCTGACTTTGAGGACGTCCTCAGACAACCTCTAAGTCTATGACTCTGGGAAAAAATGGAATGCTTCTTATTTTGCCCCCTCCTTTAGTAAAACAAAAATAGTAAAAGCTAGTATTTCATCTCCTGATAGGACATCCAATATAGTGCTAAACAATTTGTATATTAAAGGGCAACATATGTAAAAATCTGCTTTTTAAAAAATATTTTAATGAACTAATAAGTGACTTAAACTGTTTATTTCATAGATCTTAACTCATTTTGAACCATCAGGATCTCCAAATTTCATAGTATCATTATATTTTGTGAATTACGTAGTAACTACAACCAGTACTGGTAAATTTGGGTTAATTCTCCAGCTTGGTTTGGGTGGAGGTATTTCTACAGAGATGATCTCCCCAACTTATCTCCAGTTTGTGCAGTTAAGGAAAAAACCCAAAATATTCTTCATTTTCCTCATCTATACTAGGGCCTCATATCTACACATTTTCCTAGTGACTCCCCCACACCACTGTTGTGCATTTTAAAAAATAATGTTATTATAAAATCACTCTTAACTTCCTCCAGTTCCTCCCTCCAAGGTATTATTCCTCAAAATATTCCTTGACTAGCTTTATTGCCAAGGATTCTTCTTTGCTTTGTAATCTTGAGAACTTTTTAATAAAGTTCATAATCTATTCTCAAAAGAACCTAAATAGAAATTTGCATTTTATTTCTCATGCCCTGCTTTTTAAATTACATTTTAAGTCCCTAGAGTAAGTGGGTTTCCTTTTGCTTCTGTTTCATAAAGAAAATATAATTATCTCCCTTCTCTTTGCCACTTCTTTCCATTTCCTTCTTCTCCCTTCCTTCCTATTTTGATTGTACTGTGAAAGCTGTTGGGTTCAACATGCTCTGAAAATAGACTACCAGTTGGCATCTTTTAGTCCCAAGAGTTTCTAGAGTTCACTTTCTTAGACATTTATGTATCAAGTTATAACTGCTTTTAGCTATTTATTCTTAAGCTTTTAATTGATCACACATTCTGGTTTTGAGGTTGGATAGAAAAATGCATTGCAGTTAATGTCATGAATACTAACATCTCCTCTGAAAGGGATTATAAGAGGTTGATAATCTTCAAAACCATTTTCTCCTTACTCAAATATACCCCCAAAACTTTGGGATGTGACCTACTAGTTAGGGAAGTCTCCCTCCTGTGACTCCAGTGTAGGATTAAGGCAAACACTATTTTGTATTTGAATTCTTTAATATTTTATATCAAAAAATCCTTTAAAATTTTTCTATCTGCCCACAGAATAGCGCAGATAGCATAAAGATCTGGACCAATCCAAAAAAGCAAATGGAGCAAAGGATGGTGTGAAGCTCCATCAAGGGAAAGGGAAGGGACTCTCCTTCAATGAAGAAGTGAAGTAACTTTTTAACACTGGATTTATGTTGTGCTTGCAGATAGCAATAGTCCTTCTGCACCAAAAGCTGACCATTGAATCAGTCTACATTTATAGCCTCAGTGTTACCTTCAGAGCTCCGAGGGCAGAACTCACCCAAATTGACCAGGGAGCTAATACATGTTAGGGGAAGAGTTTACTCTGCCAGTCAAGGTCATACCTGCTTTACCCATTGGTTGTGGGAAGACTTCAGACTTAAAGCAATGCTCTTTCCACTGGGTTTCTGGACTGTGGGAAATAACTGGCATTTTAGTAAACAAATATAGCTATTATAATGATTGGTACTAAAGTTAGTAACCCTTATTAACAGTTACTGACTTCAGTTACTGTTAGTACTAAAGTCAGTTGAGTCTTCTCTGGGGAAAGGTCATGATTTTTCCAACAAATAAAGAGATGCTGGGAAGAGAAAACAGACCTTTATAGGAGAGGCAGGTTAATTCTATATATGGGTTGAATGTTTGGAATCTTATGAGTCCTGAATGACCACAGGAAAATTGTTCAACTATTGTGTGACGCCATGTCCAGGCCTAAAAAACAGAGATGACAATCTTGTGCAATCTGTGGAATTATTCATGCTGTCAACTGTGGGTGTCATTAAAGAGTATCTTGAAGCAGGGGGATGGGGAGATAGAATGGTCCTTTTGGCACTAGCCTCGCTTTCGATTCCCAGCTCCACATAGTTCCCTAAACATTAGCAGGGGTGTAGGAACCAGAAGAGAGGAGAATTCCCAAGAATGGGAATCACCGCATTCTCAAAGAATTAATATTGTTTCTCTCTGTTTAAATCAGACCTAGGTGGCAAGAAGCCAACAGATGATGGTAAACTTGAACAAATCAAAGGCTTATTTTAGAACCATGCACCCTGAAGAGGTTGATTCTATCTGTGAACAAGTGACTGCTAGCCTGGTATATCTTAATATTTTTTGTGTTCTTGTAATTGTTATTTTTCCTACCTTTAGGTGCGATGCTTAAGAACTGATTCCGAAGATTGTCTAGCTGTTTAATGGTCAGGGTGATATTTTCCTCCTTTTCAACAGGTGGAGGACGTTTTGGCGGAGGGGGATCTGGAAAGACTTTTATGTTGCCATCGATGAAGAAATCTTCTTGGCCTAAGTACAGTTCATTCTGAATTCTTGTAGAGGTTTCAATGTGGTAGCGAGCTACTTCAGTTAATTTTTCCACACTGAAAGTGGAAAAAATGAATGAGGTTATCCTTATAAAAGGCACAATTCAATTCCTGGTGTGTGCTTAGAAGACATATGCACAAGGTTTACACAATCTAGGTATAACTAGGTCAGGCAAATCCCATCTTTATACTTAAAAATTCTAATTTCTCCTCAAGTTAATTTTAAAAACACAAATAAATGTAGATTAAAAGGAAAGTACATGCTTCCGACAAAGTTAATAGTCATACATTTTATACAAACCTGAACAAAAATGGAGTCTGCTCTAAAAAAAAAATGTAGGAACTTCCATTATACCCTGAGATTCTACTCATGAGATCTACCCCTAAGACTACAAAAAGATTAATTTAAAAAGCATATGCACATTTACACTCATTATAGTATTGTTTACAATAGCTAAGACCTGGAAATAACACAAGAGCCCACTGATAAAGAAATTGTGGTATATTTCTCTCTCCTTATCTTTCTCTGTCTCTGTCTCTATCACACATGCATGCGCACCCTCCCCCCACCACAGGCATGCTCATATGAAGACACACAGAATGAATTACTACTTATTTGTGAGGAAAAAGATAAAACCTTGCAGTGTGCTGCAATTTGGACGGATCTGGAGGGTGTTGTGCTAAGTGAAGTGAGTCAGAAAGGAAAAGACAAATGCCAGATGTTCACATTCTTAAGCAGAGTGTAAAGAAACAAACAAACGAAAGGGTTAGATAATTACAATGAAAACAAACCCTGGAATATGGTCAATGAAACTATCAAGAGAAAATGTTACCAGGTGGAGATAATGGAGGAAGGTACTATGGGGTAGTAGGTGACTTAATTTTAACATTCTGGTGGCAGGCACAAGGAATAAACAGTAAATATAACTTACTGTTGGAAGCAGGGGGACTGGGAGATAGAATGGTCCTCCTGAACAGTAATATCAGTGTTGCTATTAACTTAGTTAAGCACCTCCTTGCTAAATCATGGTTGGAACTAATGATTATGTGTTCAAAAAACTCTAGAAGTTGAGCGTTTATTCCATGGGTTTCTAGCCACCCTCTAGCCATAGGTCTTGGGGTAAGCCCTTAAGTGCTCTCACTATCAAGTCAGTGACACATTACTCCATGGTCCCTTTGGCTATTAATGTGGAATTACATAATACATGGATTTAACCTATACTGGGGGATTATAGTTATAGCCCTAATTAAAGGTCACTTAGAAAAGCCAGAGCAATGCTACATATGATAGGTTTGATAATACTTTATTACAGAAAATATCCTGTTTATCTCTTGAAAAAATTTAATGTTACATAAAATACACAGTGGACCTGATTTTATATGACACAAGAACACCAAAATATTCACAGGGTGAAAAAAACTTTAATAGTCATAGTTGCTTTCTTTCAAAAGACACCTTTGAATCCAATTCCAGCATACTAAGCATTTATATGTATGACCCAGAGTTTATGCCTGAACATCTGTGCAATAAGTGGCAGAGGGAGGGGCACTGGATAACTACAGTTATCAAAGAGAGGAAGGACTCCAAACAGAATGAGATCCAGTGGTATCCAGTTTATCAAAATTGGTGCATGCCATCTAATGGAGGGTTACCAATGCAATCTCGAGATTGGGAGGGAAAAAAATGCCAGGAATATGAAAGGCAAGATTTGAAGCTCAAAGAATTTCTGATAACTCCATTTAAAAAATATCACTTAAAAATCTTTGCAATAATAAAAACAGGAGGCATATATGCACATTAACAGGCTGTAAGATTCTTGTATTTTGGATATTTTCTGGGCCATGCTTGGCAGTGCTCTGTGTTGGCTCTGTGCTCAGGGGTCATGCCTGTGGGATTATATGTGGTAATAGAAATTGACCTGGGTTGTCTGCATGCAAGGCAAGAACCCTGCCCTCTATACTATCTCTCCAATCCCTTGAGATTCTTCTGAATTACCTTTTCCAGAGGGCAGGGTAATATATATACACCTATAGATGCATAAAATACATGTGTCATTATATTTATGTAAGTATATATCTATAAATATATTTCATATAATATATCAGTTTAAAACATGACAATATAAGGTACTTTTAATTTTTATATGATTATATTATTAAATATACTCTATATATACTATAAATCTGAGAAATATGAGTACTTCTGACAAAAACAAGCTGATTTTATTTTTGATGATCATATATATTGAAATCTTAAATCCAAAGAATAAAAGAAGTGTATTTTAACATATAAAATGCAAGCAGAAAATGGAACTGATCACCACTGTTAATGATGCATGGTTATCTAATAGCAAAATTCCTTTGAGCATTACTGCCCTTAAGGTTACCATACTACAAGGTATGTTTTTGGTTTTGTCTTTATCTTTGAAGCAACAGCTGTAAGAAACTAACTGAAGGTTTTACAATAAAAAATTAATTATGAATCAAAGATAAGAGTAAACATCTCCTCAAACTATATATATTACTTGGGAGTTGTTTCTGAGAATACTTGCCGTTTGTACCCTTTGTACATAACAACTTCTAAATTTTCAGTAGAAGTTTATGGCAAACTATAGTAAGATGAAATCTCCGAAATAGTCTTGCAGAAGGTTTTGTTATATAAGTAAAGCAGAGGGCATGCAGTGACTAGTCATGGACAATGAGAAAGTCCACCGAGTTAAAGGTCAACCATGTAAAGACCATCTCCACTAACTGGTGTTGGGAAATCCAAGCATTCCCACGTTAAAAAACAAAACAAAACAAAAAACCCCCACGAAATTGGGCTCTCATTTTACACACAGAAATTAACTGGAAATAAGTTAAAGACTGATAAGAAGATCAGGAACCATTCATCTACAAGAAAAGAGGTGAAAAATGATCTGGGTTTTGTCACTGAATTTTTTTGATTTACAAATTCTAGTTAAGTCCCTCCATAGTTTAAGGGTCTGCCTTTCTTCCCTCAAAGAGAGTTTATGCTAATTGGATTGCCAAACAGGAATATCTTGCAATCAATCATTGTTACCACCCATTACAGTGCTCCTGAGGCGCTCCCAGTTTCCCAGGGGGCACTCCATACTTATGTTTAACTTCTCCTTTGTGCCTTAATTTCAGCTGTCTGTTAATAATTTACTGCATTGTTTCCCATTCTATCCCTGTCCCTCCACCTTGCACCTCGCACAGTTTCTCTTTCCCTATGTCCGCACTGTTTGAATTCAACAACATGGTCACTGGCTATCAGCCCCTTGAACCGTTCTTCAATCCATCAGCTGGGGAACGACTTTTCATCCCTAAAGCACCAGAGGACACAGCCACTGCACGGGTCGGTGACACCAAATGAAAAAGTTTCTGCACAGTAAAATAAGCAACAAAATGAAACCAAAAAACACTATAGGATGAGAACAATATTGGCAAGCCATTTATATGCTAAGGAGTTGGTAATAAAAAATATATAATATACTTTTACAAATAAATAAGACAAAACAATCTAACTGAAAAATGGGCAAAGGACCTAACTAGACATTTTCATATAAAGATATCTGGATGACAGTCAGGGGACAATGGTGTCCAAATGAAATAAGTCAGAAAGAAATGCTTCTGTGATCTCACTTATATGTAGAAGCTGAACACAAACAAAAAACCAAATTCAGAGAACAAACAGATTGGTTGGTTTGGTGGTTACTGGTGGTAGGTGGTGCTGAATGAAGACCATCAAAAGGGAAAACTTCGAATTATAAGATAATATTATGGATTTAATATAAAACAGGATGACTTATTGTTAACACTACTGTATAGTATACTTGTAAGTTAAAAAGTAAATTGTAAGAGTTCTCATCGCAATGAAAGACTTCTCTTTTATGTTTTTGTCGGGGAGTTGGTTATGGAACCACATTCAGTGATGCTCAGGCCTTAATCCTAGCTCTGCACTCAGGATTTAGTCCTGGAGGTGCTCTGGGAACCACGTGGGATGCAGGAGATGAAAGCTAGTTTGGCAGCGTGCAAGCAAGTGCCCTACATGCTGTACTCATTCTTGCCTCTCCTTTACTTCTTAATTCTATATGAAATAAATGCTAAAATTAACATACTGTGATAGTCATTTTTTGTTGAAATTTAAATTTTTAGGCTTTATACCTTCAATGCATAAAATTGGGGGGTGGGTTGGGAGAGAAGCCTCCAGTACTTTACCTGGCCATTTCTTTCAGGTACCTTTGACCAAGCCAATGCTCCATTTGCTTATACATATTAACCGCCTTTGTTGTTAAATCTCGAAGGAAGCCCAAGGCTTTTGTCTTTATTAGTTGAAGTCGGAATAATGTATTTGCCTCTGTTAAAATATTGAAATAAATATTTTTAAAATGTGCTATTTGCACACTCTTATTATGTACAGCCTACATAGAAGTATTAACAATTTTAATTTTGGGCTAAAAATGCTTCTCTTTATGAAGTCTTAGGGTGCACATTCAATACACCAATATAGATAGATATATAGCACACTGAGAAGCAAAATATAATATGTGTCAGTAACATTTCATATTATTTTAATTAAAACAGTAACTGACTTCTACACTTATTGTAACTTATAAAAAAATTTTCTGGAAAATTGGAATGGGAAAATACCCATAGGTGATTTCTGAGTTTATGAAAGGGATAGAGTATAAAATCTCTTAATGATCTCCTTGCCTTAGATTCTTGGACAGTCATTGCATATCTCAGCACTGATAATATTAGGATAAAGTCTATTCATCCCAATGGGTATAGCTATTGTTGACATGCAATAAGTTTTGTTAAGTTTTATTTTAAAATATCTTTTTAATATTCTTTCTGGGCATTTTCCATTTCCACTGCTTGTGGGGGTCACTGAAATAAGCCTCTCACCTGAACTACTGCAATAAACTCAGTACTGCTCTCTCTAAATTTCTTCGCCCACAGCAAATCTAAATCCACCTCCTCACTTTCCGGAGTGACCTGCCTCACTTGCACATCTGATCTGTTTCTTTGCTTAGAATTCTTCCCTGCTTCCAAAATCCCTTAGGGAAACGTGGTCGTTTATTGGGAGGCTACAGTGCTCCTTTAAGTTGTGACTTCCACATTCCCCTTCTCACTCCTTGCCCAAACAGGTCTCAAAGCCCTTCCTGAGTTACTTGCATGCAATTTTTCTTTTGCTTAGTTTTTATCTCACCCTGATTTTATTCCCAGACAAAAGTCTCCCATTTTTTCCCAGTTTTGCTCAAGTGTTAATGCATCTTCTAGAAACTCTTTTGACAATTAAAAAAAAAGGGGGAAGCTTTTTTACTCTGGAGAAACACAAAAGAGTTATTGAAAATTGGGTCCCATATTCAAGCACCCCCAGACATGTCCAACCACTGACCCTGGACCACACAACATTGAAATTATAGCCAAATTCACCTAATGTTCATATTATTATACTCATCAGTAATGTAGTGGACATGTAGCATAATTTTCATGGCAGCTCTAAGTGAGAACAATCTTACTTCTGCTTTGTATGTATATTCCCTCCCAGACAGTGGAATGCCAGCCTAGGACCAAGTGCAGCTTGGATTTCCTCAGCTGTGGATCCTCAAACCCTCAATACTAAGGACAATAGTGGTAGGATATGGGCACTCTGATGAGGTCTGAGGAGCATGGCATGGTATGCCTAGAATGTTCATACTGATACCATTTAAATCATGATCTTTTTTTTAAAAAAGGAATTGTTCAAAAATACTTTGCCTCCCAGTTTGACCAAGCTTCAGTTTGTTGGCTATTTTCTTGGTTCCCTTCCCTGCCTTTGTTCTATAATCCCATCCTCAGTATCATATCATAACTGATTGTTTTTATTTCTCTTCCTGTAAACTGAGTTTTGTTACTTTATTTTGTGTTTGTGCATATGTATCTGCATATTTCTAGCAACTACCACTGAATATATCATGATTCTGCGAATACTCAGTCAACCTTTAATGTGTGAAGAACAAATGAGTTAGCTGCACTAAAGATTATGTATTCTATAATCCCATCTCCAATATGATATCATAATTGATTGCTTTTATTTCTCTTCCTGTAAACTGAATTTTGTTACCTTATTTTGTTTTTGTGCATAAGTATCTACATATTTCTAGCAACTACCACTGAACATATCATGATTCTGTGGAAACTCAGTCAACCTTTAATATTGGTTGACTTTAATGTTGGTTAACAAGTGAGTTAATTGCACTATGGATTATGTACTGAAAGAACTGAAAAATAGTGACTGAAATCAGATATGGGAACACATCAAAGAAGAGGCATGTCTTTTGATATTTTTTTCTGCTGCAGAATACTTTTTGTATAAAATTTCATATTTTACCCTTAGATTTCCATAAGCACATGGTAGAAATTGGAGGGAGAGGTGAAATAGAGAGATGCAGAAATGAAGAACAACCTGAATAATTAATTGCCATTGAATAGTTAAAATATTCCAGCTTACCTGCTATTAATTTTTAATGGATTCATTATCTAGTATGTTATCATAGTTTCTTTAAAATGAGATGCTTTCAGTGTCTTAACTTTTAAAAATTCCATTTTGACACAGAAGACTCAACTATCAACAAATAGCTTTATCAACAAAAACATCATGATGATGATCCCATTGATCGTCCATTTTCTCGAGCGGTCTCAGTAACGTCTCCATACATCCTAGTCCTGAGATTTTAGAAGCCTCTCTTTACTTGTCCTTCCCAATGGTGCCACATTGGAGGCTCTTTCAGGGTCAGGGAAATGAGACCCATCATTGTTATTGGTTTTGGCAGATGAATACGCCATGAGGAGCTTGCCAGGCTCTCCCATGTGGGCAGGAAACTCTGGGTAGCTTGCCAGGTTCTCTGAGAGGGAGAACTAGACTATAAGATGTCACTTCCGGGAGCTTGATTTTATACTCTCTGGATGTTGGCTATTGATAGGATTATACGAGGTGGTGGGGGGGCAGTTTCTGGGTGTGACCGCCTAGCTACTGGAAAATGGGGGATGGGCAGAAGAGGCCCAGTCCTGATTGGAATAGGCTTGGAGGTTTGAGCCCCGGGTCCCGCACACCTGGGTTCCTCTGCCAGTTCCTTTATGCGTGAGGCTCGTCCAAACGTGTGGAGAGGGGCCTTGAGCATGGATGTGGCTGGGTTATACTTATTAATTTTAATATTGAAGGTTTCTAATCAATTTCAACTCTAGAATTATATCAATGATTATTGCTTCTATCTACATTAAAATAATTATAAAACAATTATTAAATAACAATTATTATAAAATATTAATTAAATAATTATTATGAAATATTAATATAAAATGATAATTATTATAAAATATAATCATAAACTAAAATTATAAAATATTTATAAAAATAAAGTGAGAACAACACCATTTCAAAAAATTAATTCCATTTTAAGAACCAGAGAGATGGCTCAATCAATGGACTAGAGAACATGGTTTGCATGTGGGAAGCCCTGATGCCATATGGATTCTTGACCACTGCTGAAAAAAATCATCACACACAAGGCTGGGAGTAACCCCTGAGCACCACAAGCTGTAGCCCCAAAACTAAAACATAAAAATTCCTCCTCAAAATAAAACAAAACAAAACAAAATCAAAAACAAAACCCAACAAACAAAAATAGCATTTTGAGTTGCCAATATGTCATGTAAGTTTTTGTTGTAAAAGGAGGGTGTCCTTAAATGTTATGGATCCATTGTAGGCTTTTCTATAGCCTCTGCTCCCAAGAACTCTCCTGCTTGGCTTGTTGCTCCTTGGAAAGGGTTGATTTTTCTAGTGGAAGGCATAAATTATTATTGTGACAAAGTCATTACTTTATGTAGGGTCAAGCCTTCTTTTTACTATAAAAATTGCATAGACTCCTTAGCATACTTTATTTGTTTCAATTCCTTGAGAACTTAATGACTGCCAAAGCTTTCCTTGCCTAGAGTCTCTCATTGGAAACCACAGCAGAAAAATAATACAATATTCACTTCTAGTCTTCATACAGTTACACAAACTCAAACAACTAAATGTTGAAATTTTATCAGGTTGGCTTTGTGTCTCATATACACTTTGAGGCAATTGACGAGTCTAATATGAGCTGTTAGACTAACATTTATTTTCTACCGAAAAGAATCACTGGAGCTCTTTCCAACTGCTACCTTCAATTTGCAGGGAAGCAAAATGTTCTTCCTTTATTTTGGACCTCAGTTCATTTCTCTTTTCCATTTCAGCCATTTCCTCTGCTGATAATATTATAGGAGAGTGTTCAGCTGAAGCAACTGGTTTACCTGAAAGGACAATTAAACATGCAGAATCAACTAGTAGCCTGTGAATGAATGCTTGCTTGCATCCGATACTTGGACATCATGAATGCAAATTAAATGGATCTTTCATCATCTTTCCTTAAGAATTCTCCACGTGGAATCTAGACTGTGCATATCAACTCCCCTCTCACATCTGTGTAGAGGCAAGGGAAAATGAAAGTACCAAAAGTGCAGACATGACCCAATTTCACACTTCAAAGAGATGCAGATCGAAGTATAGGGACAGAAATGAGCAAATTCCAATATATGTAGATGCCATTGTGTCATGTGAACAAGCTTGACTCTATGAAGTATGTTTACATTAGAAGTGTTCTTCATGTCCTCATCAAGACCAAAAAGAACCTCAAGAAGTTCTGGCTAAAATGTTGCTTAGATAAAAAACAAATTATCAAATGCTTCCTTTCCAACAGGTCTGACTTGGGGGGGGGGTGGAAACTCCAAACAATAATAGTGAGTTTTTTGTTGAAATATTGAATGTAATCAAAGTAAAGAGAAAGTAAAGTGAAATTTATCTGCTACACAGGCGGGGTGGGGGATTGGGGGGTGGGAGGGTAGGGGGGAGGTTTACTGTGGTTCTTGGTGGTGGAATATGTGCACTGGTGAAGGGATGGGTGTTCGAGCATTGTATAACTGAGATTGAAGCCTTAAAGCTTTGTAACTTTCCACATGGTGATTCAATAAAAATAAATAAATAAATAAATAAATAAATAAATAAAACATTGCTTAACCAAGAATCTACCATCTGGGTCAGAGAAATAGTATAATGTACTGGGTGTTTGCCTTGTATGTGGCCAACTCTGATTTGACTTGAAAAATTCTATATGGTCCCCAGCCCTCAGTCAGAAATGATCCCCGAATACAGTCAGGACAAAATTGGCTGAATACTGCTGTGTGTGGCCCCCAAACCAAAAAAAAATATTTCACTTACTAAATTATCTTTTAACTATCACCGAACTACAAGCTTTTCAGTGATTGAAAAGGAGTATTTAAAAGTAAGAACTTGGTCAGTATTTGAGAATATGCCCTTAAGGCAAAGTGTGATTCAAGTTGCAGTCTCAGTTTACACTCAGTTCTGTACATCTTGAAGGTCTGACATGAGGAGCTAAAATCTTATCAAGAAGGATAAAATGAAACAAGATATCATAGAAAGATTGGCAATGGCAATTGCAATAATAGAATCAACTACAATGGCAAATCTCTGAATTCCTCTTTTGTCACCTGTAACATTAAGGGATTGTGCTCAGTTATTCCATGAAAGTAAATGAAGATTTCCTCAAATTCTTTTTCTGTGTTATATTTACTTTCTGAAACGGACTCATGAGGCATGTTCTTAATTGGGGTGCTATGCTTTCCTTTGCTTCAAAGTGTTGCTTGAGTGCCCCATACTCTCTGTGCTTTTTCTTTTTTGACTTTTGGGCCACGTCTGGAAGTGCTCAGGCCCTACTTCCAGCTCTGTGCTCAGGGATCATTTCTGGTGGGCTTGGAGGACCATAGGGCGTGACAGGTATCAAATCTGTGCCTTACCCATTGTACTATCTCTGGTTCCCTCAGTGCATTTTCTTAAATCTGCTCACAGTTGCTTAAATAAATGAACTGATGTGGGAAACATTTCCCCCTCCCTTCAGACAGGGCAAGGACTGGTAGTTCTCCTACAGAGAGAATAACCCTTACAAGACGGGACAGAGATTGTCTGGGACTCAGTATAGAGAATAATTATTTGTGCTTATCACCTCAAAAAAAAAAAGGATGAAGCTGCAGTTCTTCAATGGCACATCTCAGAATAAGACCAAGGGAAAAATGTTACCTCAAAGAGAAACTCACAGGAAGGACCTGAACCATGACAGCTTCTGCCAAGATGGATTCCTCTTAGTCACTAGAGCCAGCATTAAATGTGACTTCACAGTTTTCAGATTAAATAAAATCATTTTAGGATTATTTTAACATGTTCAAAACTGCCTTTGAGGTTGACTTTCACTCTTGGATACAGTTGTATATTTGGATAAGCAAGGACTTGGATTCATTATTAGTTACCAAGCAACACCGGTTAATAGAGGATTGGGTCTTGCCATCTGGAGAAATGGCATTCTAGTAGCTTAGGGGCTAAGGTTAAATGCTGGGTTAGTTAAATGCTTCTCTACTACCAAGAAGAAGCTGAAGGATCCAGAGTTTGGAAAACATGTGTTATGAATGAATACCTTTTCCTTTTTTCTCTTCCTTTTTTAATTTGGGTGACTCTTTTTTGCCTTTTTTATTCATAGTCACTGGGGGAGGTTTTTCTTTCTGGTCGACCTGCAGGCTTTCTTTTTCTTCTTCCAATCTTTGATGAATTTCAGCAGCCACCTGGTTGCATAAAAAAGCAGTTTTTTAGTGAATATGATGTTTATGAAATACAAGAGCCATTTACATTTTGTCAGTACCAAGTTCCATTAGGACCTCATTTCATGGCAAACAAGCATGCCCTGCCCTACACTGGGCCTTTAGGAGCCTTCACTTGACATTTTACTCGAGTGAAAAATCTGACCCAAGCCAAGAAGTGGTTTCTCTGCAGCCCTTCAGAGACCGCTCAGTTTCTAGCTCCGAAGTTGCAAAACATCCTTGTTTTCCTTCGTCACTGTAAGATTGTGACCAGTCCACAGTTGTTCAAACTTTTCCTTTTTTCCTTTTGGCAGGGGTTGAGGGCATGGAGGGATTTGCCAGGAAATTCTGGGACCTCACCAGAGACTCTCAGCCAACCTGGTTAGCAATTCAGAGGAAGGCCCAAGGATGTGATGTCAGGGAGAGCCAGGCCAACTCAGTGATGCTAAAGTCTCTAGGGTCACAGTTTTTAGAGCGTGGTGGCCTCCAGGGATGCAGACAGCAATACTTGGGGGACTGTAGAGTGCTGGGTATCTATCTCAGGTAGACCCCACACCTATGACCTCTGGACTATCTCTTGATCCCCCAATCTTTTCTTTAACATCTCAACCTCTGTATACTTTATACATGCTTGTCTTCAAAATGCCTACCATATCTTGGCCTTCAAAATGGGGCATTTCCTAAACAGCATTTTAAATATTTATTATCATTGAAATTATTATCATTATTATTTGAAATTATTATGTTTATATTATTACTGACCTCTCTATAGGAGGGTTTTAAAGACAGTTTCTCCAAATCACATCTCTCACAGAAATTTTAATCCTGTTAAAGTGTGTCTGCTGAGGCCACAGCCACTGGGGTAGGATGGGGAAGGGCGCTCATCTTGCATGTGGCCAACCCAGGTTTGAACCCCGCACCTCATATGGTGCCTGGAGCCTGTCAAGAGTGATCCATGAGTGCACAGGCAGAAGTAAAAACTGAGTTTTACCAGGTGCGGCACCCCAACATATAAACAACAACAAAATTTTTAAAGTGCGTCTGCTTATGGATATCACATATGCCAATAATTTATACGTAACAAGTATAAAGATTTTTCATCCACCCCTACTAATTTTGGTGCATACGTGTTCTATGTTAAATGGGGCTTTTGCATACTTGAATTCTGGGCTTCATTCTGCTCTAACACCAGAATACCATCCAGAAAAATGTGACCCTTTTTGTTTCATCTTTGGGCCATTGCTGGCAGTGCTCACGGCTTGCTCCTGGCTCTGTACTTAGACATCCCTTCTTGTGGGGCTTGTCGAACCCCGTGTGTGCTGGGGATTGAGCTTGGGTTGTTCGAACCCAGTGTGTGCTGGAGGTTGAGCTTGGGTTAGCTCATGGAACAGGTCATGCTCAGAAATGACACCTCTGGGTACAGCAGGGAACACTCTACCTGCTGTACCCAGAGGTGCCGTTTCTGAGGATGACCTGTCCCACAAGTTAATCTCCTGCTGGACTCTTAGCTGCCCTACTCTCGGACCTTTCAGCTTATTGCCATCTTAGCAGACGCTTTCTGCTACTCTCCCTGATGTCCTGGTTGATAAGATTAGTTGCAGTAGCTGATCATGGGAAAGGCTGGGGTCCTGCGAGGATGACCCCGGTTCTCCTGGGAGGTGTTCTCTGGGTTTTAGGCAGTGGAGGAAACAAATCTTGGGGTTGTGCTTGCACTTGAATTGGCTGACCTTTCAGGTCAAGATGCTACTGCAGGAGAGTGGCATCCACGGGTGTGGTGCTAAGAAATGAGTGCTGAGAATAAAAGGTCCCTAGAGGAAGAAAGAAAATCTGCACACGCCACAAGACTGTTCCATAAAAGCAACAAGAAACTATAGCCACATATGGCTAGAAACCTTAGCATCTCCACCAAGGCAACTACTCAGGAAATGCGAGTCTGTGGAGATGTATCTATTTGAAAAGCAAAACTAACTAAATAAAAGATGTTATTTGTAGATTATATATGAATTTATGTGTATTTACATAACGTCAAATCTGACATTATTTATGGGGAGAATTGGGTGAGGGATAAGAAGAGAAAAATACAGTTGGATGAGGATAAACAGAAAGCTAGTTGAAGCATAGTATCTCTCCTCAAAGAATATGAGTCTAATGGGTAAGCTAGACCAACCAATTCCTGCCCCCTCCAAATTCCTGCCATACTCCATACTCATGGTCTTTAACTATTATATGAGTTTCGTTGTCCCAACTCTCTGGACGGGCTCTAACATGCTCAAGAGATGAGTCAGTCCTATTTCTTCATATTTTCTATAGCAGCTATGCTCATTGGGGATTACCCAGGAAATAATTATGAATTGATGACATTTTGTCACAAATAATTATATTCTATAAGAATACACCTACAATTTCTGCAATATCAGAATAATCTTAGAGGGATATAGGAAGTTTCGGAAAGTAAACTTTTTTTTTAAATTGGGTGCTCTTTTGATAAAAAATGAATTTCATGATACATACTGTACTTTCAAATTCTTGGTAAAGCTGAAAGCAAACTTGTTAACATTTACCCCCTAAATTGCAAGCAATTCAGATTTGAATCTGTTCTTGCAAAGCACAGTAAGTTAGCAATTTTCTTTAAAATTGGATTTTTCTCCTTTGTAAACAATCTTGTGATGATGATGATGATAATGAATGATAATTACTGCCATCCACATTTTTCTGGTCCACCTCCCTCCAAGACCTCTGGGTTTCTCCAAAAATTAACGCGGTGCACAATACACCCAGCAATCTAGCTTCTAAAGCTGACAAAACTCTAGAAACAATCCCTTGATATTGTGGGCGTTAAATATGACTTATTTCCTTGAAATCATTGCATACCTTCTAATTAAAATAATTTTTTTGCTAAAAATTAACATAGCATACTAAATGGATAGCTCTTGGTAAAACTGCTGTGTAGAAAAAGACATATTTAAATGGACTTGTATTGTGATTGTACTGATCTCAGCTGGTACTGTTTTCCCTGTAATAATTTACCCAATCCTGTCTGTCATATTTAGAACTCAAAGTTCCCTAAAGATGATGTGAAACTAAAGTCACAAAAACTCATCTAAAAACATAAAAAAGTGGATATAAAGGCTAGAAATAAAATTATCAGCAATAGGGGCTGGTGCACAGCAGGTAGGGTGTTTGCCTTGCATGAGGCCGACTTGGGTTCAATTCCCACCATCCCATATGGTCCCCTGAGCACCACCAGGAGTAATTCCTGAGTGCAGAGCCAGGAGTTAACCCCTGAGCATCACTGGGTGTGACCCAAAAAAGCAAAAATAAATAAATAAATAAATAAATAAATAAATAAATAAAACCCAGGGCTAGAATGAGTAGGGTGGGTAGCACAGCGGGTAGGGTGTTTGCCTTGCACTTGGCCAACCCGGGTTCGAATCCCAGCATCCCATAGGGTCCCCTGAGCACCACCAGGAGTAATTCCTGAGTGCAGAGTCAGGAGTAAACCCTGTGCATTTCTAGGTGTGACCCAAGGAAAGCAAAAAATAAAAAACAAAAACAACCCAACTCCTTTCCTATTGTGCTTCCTATTTGGTTTTCAAAAGTCATCAAGGGACATGATATAATTTTGAATATAATTGAACATATTAGAATTATATTACAATTTTTACAATCATGTATAGATTTTATTTCACTGGATCTTTTCAATGGTTTAAGAACGTAAAGATAGAAAGTCTCCCATGATATAGATAAGAAAGGAAATACTCACGGTGGTTAAGTAATACTTCTGAAGCCACATAATTTAAAGCATAGTTAGCATTCTTTTATCTTTTTTTAATTAAGGTAATATTGGACAATTGGAGTGTAGTCATTTGTATACTTTAGGGATTAAATATTACCACACCACGTCTACCTTCAAAGAGCTAATACCTCTCTCCACCATAGTCCGAAGTATGATGCTCTTTCTACTAACAATTTGAGATATTTTGGAACCACAATCAGTGGTGCTCAGGGATTCTGGCTCTGTGTCCAGTGTCACTCCTTCAGGGAACTTAGAGGACTATAGACAATGCTGGGGATAAAATCCAGGGTCAGCTGCCTGAAAGTTAACTACCTCCAATTGTGTGCTATCTTGCTGGCCCTCTAATTACATATCTTATAATGTTATTTCCCCCTAGGTAAGTTTGATGGGACTCATAAGGCTGCTAAGTTGCACACATATATATCAATTTATAATAATATTTCATGTTAGTTTTAGAACCACTAGATCCAGATTGCTGTTATCTCATGTTTAGTTGTGGTTTTGTTGTAATCATTGTCATTGCCAATGTCATTAATGCTAACAACAGCATCACCATTGAATCAGCATCAACATCACACATAGACATTCTGTGTGTGTGTAGTTTTGTAAACAATAAATCCTTTTCCTTGAATAAATTTTCCTTTTTAATTTAATTTAGTTGCATAAATATTTGGGGTGTAAATCTTCAACACTACCACGTGTTTTCCATTTGTATTATTGTCCTCAATTCCTTTCTGTCTTTTTGCTTTTGGATTGAAAATTTAAATAACTACTTTTTTTCCTTAGATTTGTTTGGAAACAATATACACAAATTTACTTACTAGTTATTCTATGGATAACACTAAAAATTATTGACAAAATAATATTTAGAATTTTGTAGGTTAATAATGCATGATATGGCTCATCAGGAAACCACTAAAGGAATAACAGTAGAATATATCACTTTCAGACTTATAAGACAATGTAATGCAATAAATGAAAGCTAGATAAAGAATGAAAATAGAGAAATGAAAAAACATACAACATGTAAATAATAACTAAAAGTATAATAATTTACAAAAATGGCATTATGGATAAATATTGCCTAGGAAACATTTGATTTACCAAAAATATTTGACAATTTAAAATTGGTAAATTAGGACTAACTTCTTAGAAATTAGGTCTAAATTTTAAGCATAAACTTAGATATAAATAAAGCAAAAATTAGGGGCCAGAGAGATAGGAGGGGGTTAAGATCCTTGCCTTGCATATAGCTGACTCTGCTTCAATCTCCAACACCACACATGTACCCCCTAACACTACCAGGAGTGATACCTTAGCACAGAATTATGGTTAATTTCTGATCACAGTTGAGTGTGCTCCCAAACAGAAACAAAACAACAAAAATGAAACAGCAAAAAATTAACAAGATAATAAAAAACATTAGTAAATTCAATATCATAGTAAGTCATCATTTTTGATGATTTAGAGAAAAAAAGACAAATTTATCAATTGATAAAATTTAAAATATTTTACATGTTAATTTCTATATCTAAGTATTACTATATCACTGGATCACTGTCATCCCATTGCTCATCAATTTGCTCGAGTGGGCACCAGTAACGTCTTCATTGTGAGACTTGTTACGTTTTTGGCATATAGAATATGTCACGGGTAGCTTGCCAAGCTCTGTGGTGAGGGCAAGATACTCTTGGTAGCTTGCCAGTCTCTCCAAGAGGGGCAGAGGAATCGAACCGGGGTCAGCTGCATGCAAGGCAAATGCCCTACCTGCTGTGCTATCGCCCCAGCCCTGTATTTAAGTATAGAAAAAATAATATAATTATTCATATGACAATTATATAATGTATATGTCATAAAATACACTTATCTCAAGTATACACAGTACATTTCCAAACAGAATTTATCACAATATATGAACCACAAAATAAATTTCAATGAGATTGTCCTCTATTAAACAGTAATCTAGAAATAAAGTAATACTTTAAAAATTAAACATATTTCTAAAATCCTTTAAACTGTACAGTAATGAGAATAACAAATTTTTTGAGACAGAGTGAAAGCAAGTTTCAGAGGGAAATTTATGGCAAATAAAAATATTAGGAATAAATGACTTATAATTAACACTGTCATCTATTTCAAAGTCCTAGAAAAGAAAGACAAAATTAATCCAAAAACTAATGAGAAAAAAATAAAAGTAAGAAAAAATAGTAGAGAAAATAAATGAAGTTAAGAGTATGCTCTTCAAATAGACTCTTCAGTAGACTCTTCGAATTAATGAAGATAAAAGTATGCTCTTGAAAAAAACTTACGATAAATCTATCAAGGAAGGACCAAAGAAGAATCAGCATCAGAAATAACAGAGAGCTCAAATAAGTAACATACTGTGGTATATCATCCAAATGTAAGAGCACATTTTCAGTAACTTTCTGCCTAAATTGGAAAACTACAAGTGGAAAAATTTCTAGCAAAATAAAATTTACAAAAACCAACACAAGTTTCTTCTGAGAAGAGAAAAATAAAGAATCTTATACTATTATAGGAAAATGGATCCTTGGGGTTTGGGTGGATGGGGAAGGAGGTCACAAAAACTCTTCTATAAACTTCCTACAAAACTATGACCTAGATGGTTTCCTAGCAAATGTCACATTTCAGAGAATACTTCAAGAAAAAAGATTTCCAGTTCTCACAAAATCTTGCAAAGACTGAAATAAGAGGAACTGCATCCTAACTTGATTTATGAGGCTATTTTTAGTGGATGCTAATTGTTCACAGGACAGAACAAGAGAAAATATATAATCTCTATCGTCATAAACAAAGATTCAATAATCCTAAATAAATTAGTCCAAAAAATTAAGCAACATGTAGGATGCATGATTTCATTACAATGATGGACTTATTTCAGGAAATACAATATAAGTTTTACATTAGAAAATTGGTCAATATATTTTACATTAACATAAAATGGAGAAAATGCCACAACCATATCAACAGATTAAGAAATCATTTGATAATATAATTTGTGAAAATGATCTTAGTAGAAAAATGAAAGTTTCATAATATGACAAATAGTTTCTGTAAAATATCTACAGCCAACATTTTCATGAATCTTAACAAGCTGATTTGAAAATTTATATGGGAAGGCAATGAGCCAAGAAGAGCCAAAGTGCTCTTGAGAGATGAAAAGGTGAGCAGGTTTGTTCATGCAGACAACAACTAAATGGTATATTGTTCAGTTTCGGCATAAGGACAGAATAATAGAGCAACATTGCAAATGTAATTTGTGATATATTGTCAGTTAACTTATTATGCTTCTGTAAAGTAGGGAAAGCCGAAATATTGTCTACTGACACTAAAGAGAGCTTATACACACACACACACACACACACACACAAAGATCTTTATAGCGTCGAAATTCACAATGGCACCAAAGCGGAAGTCTGAATGCATTTTAATAGCAAACTCATTAAATAAACTGTGATATATTCATCAAACAGAATTTTATGGCAACGGAAATGAACAGATAAATTATGGGATGAATCTCTTAAGACTGAGCAGAAGACTCCAACAGATAAAACAGGCTTCTCTGTTTTGACATACATATTTGAGGTACCCAGGCCTGGGTAATAAAAACTCTTGAGAATATCAATGAAAGGCTCACTGAAAAGGAGAGATTGAAGATCTCTTTGTTGTGGTTGATGGCGTATGAAACTGGGAGGTAGAGAAGAATTGAGCCGTTGCACCTATTTCTGGTTTCTCCCCTGCATGGTGGTCTATGAGTATTTACTTTAGGTGGATTCACTGAGCTATACAGTTTTATTCCATTTCCCTTTCTTGAGTGCACAGAAATCCACCTAAAAACTAAAATGTTTTTAATCAATTATTTTTACTTGGGGGGTCATACCCAGCAGTGCTCAGCTTATACTCTTGACTCTGTGCTTAGGGATCACTCCTGCTGGGTTTGGAGGACCATATGGGGTACTGGGGATCAAACTCACGTTGATTGTATGCAAGAAAATCACTGTACTATTAGGCCCCTAATTATATATACATATATATGCATATATTTTTTCAAAGAATCAAGATGTCTATGGCCACTTTTGAGAGCGAGTAAAGAATGAAATAAGGAGAACCAAAGAAAGAAAGAAAGAAAAGAGGAAAGAAAGGAGGAAAGACAGTGGGAAGAAAAGAGGCACTGAGGCCACATTCTTACAAGGCCAGAGGAAAGAACACTGGGAACCAAGGGCCAGGAAGGGGCTTGGAAATGCCCAGAAGAATTGATAGCACACAAGAAACGTATGCAAGCTCATTTCCACTTAGTGTTCTGATAAGTTGATACTGTTTTAGGTTCAAATGAAATACAGTCCTTAGTTGCTTCAGGTTAGTGGAAGATTCTGAGCAACGGTGAGGACATCCCAGAGTGTGGGTTACTCCTAGCAGCACTCCCTCATTTTTCTGGGATAGCAATGCAAGAGGGCCACTTGGACAAGTCAACCTGTGATGTTTTACTGCTTCTGTGGTACCCCGGTAGTGTATAAGCTATGAAGCCATTAGGCAATAGGAATCGTATATAATCATAATATATACGATTCCTTACTGATTGAGGCATCATTTTGTAGCAAATGATTCTTAGTCAGGTAAACTCAAGGGCTTGACACAGATCAGAAATGGAAACTTCACGACTCAGGATTTGAGGGTGAAGGAACAGTGACTGTCAGAATTATGATCTGCATGCACCAGCTGTACACTCAGTACAAATTTATAGCACGTTTGTGAACAAATATTATGTAAATTTTTATTGTGTAAATTCATAGCATATTGCCAATGTTGATACTGACTGAATTACCAAAGAAAGTACCCAAAAGGAACTGTAGCATTAAGCATTACTTACCATCTGAGACACTGCTAAAGAGACCTGCTGCCACGTGTCTGTTATCAGCTTCTCATCTGATTCATAGCTTGTCTCTACACTTTCTAGAGCGAACTCAATTTTTGTTTTGGGTTTGGGTTGAATTGAATCTGGAGAAATGGATACTCGAGGAACTAGAGGAATTCTTTGGAAAACAAATGAACAGAAAGATATAAAAAGATTTAATTGACTAGAATTCTATTTTTTGGGACCATGTTATTTAAATTATTTTTGTCTCTTTTAATCACAATTCTCCAAGTTCTTCTAGTGGAACGCTTTAAAAGAAAAAATGACCATAAAATACTATTAATATGTCTTTTTGTGGATAGGGAATTCTTATTAAGAAGGGCAAAGGGAACATAATTTTCAGGATTAATTCTTAGTGATTATAGAAAGTGAATGGATTACAAATGGCAACAACAAAAAAGGTTTTCAAAATTATCCAGAGCATAAATGATGAGTATATAAATAAGGCATGAAAAAGCAATCCAAACATAGCTGGATGTCACTTCTTGTTGTGGGGCAGGGACAATACCTGGGATTCGTAGTTAACTGGACCAGTGGTTCAGTGTGAGGTCTGGTGATGAGATGAATTGCTGTTGGAATTCTACACTGGCAGGGATAACATGGGCTACCCCTGAGGCATTCGGGGATATGTCGTGCCAGAGATTTCCTCTGAGTTGGGTACATCCAACACGCACATCCCAATTCTGAAGCAATATCTGAGGTTGAGATTGGTATAGAGATGTTTTTCAGAAAATAAGAACTGGCTGTTCTTTTGCCTGTTTCACTCTACTAACCAACATTAATAGCTTCTCCATTATGCCTGGCTTGCTATTTTGTACTAAGAACAGAATATGCTGCTACTCTAGACATTAAAACTTGGCTGCTTTTGATGGCTCCCATGGTTCATATTGCCTTTGGTCTTTTTTTTTATTGCTTTTAATTTCAAAGTTCTTTTTCAGCAGCTTGCTGAGTCCAACATTTCCCTTCTATTACTAGCAGGAAGAGGTACACACTGTTCCTTTGTATTTTCTTTTCACACTTGGTTCTGACAGAAACATGATGGGACTAGATGGAAAAAAGTCTAGAGAGAGAAGAAATGGACTTTGGGACATAGTGTTCAGGCAATTTCAAATATGTTTTGGAACAGGAAGGGTAAAACAAATAAAATAAGCACATGCACTATGAACAATTAAAACAGTACATGTAAATAAGAACAGTTCACTATAATACTGTATAGTAATTATAAGAGTGATAATTGAATCTGGTACTAGACCACAAATTTGACTCCTGGAACTGATACAAAATGTTTTAGAAAATCAGAGATGGAGTTAAGAGTACAGTGGGTAGGGTGCTTTCTAATGTAGCATGGCTAACAGAGGTGCGACCAGCATACTATATGGTCCTCCAAACCCACCAGGAGTGATCCCTGAGCAACTACAGTGCCAGGAGCAAGCCCTGAGCACCTCTGGGCAGGTGTGGCCCTAGAACCTCCAAAATGCTTTGAGGAATTCTTTTTTTCTATAATCTTTTCAACTATCTTACTTTAAAGAAAATCTTTGGTTAAGTGGATTGGGATGACTTTCCCAAACAAGTAAGTAATACACTTGACTGATACTAGTGAAAAACAGGTCCAGAATTATAGAAATGAATGAAGTGAGTAAGCCTGGAAATACATGACCTCAAATATATTCAGACCTGTATTTAGTTTGTGCAACTCCTGCACCTTTACCAAGCCAGTTTGTAAAATGAGATGCATATACTACTTTTAATACATAACTCATCTCTATATAAACATTAGAACCTGCGTATCATTCGCAAAATCTATTTTCTTTCCTTTTTACCCTCTTCATAGATATTATTTTCTCATGACCTGCTTATTAATCATGAAAAAATACTACTTTAATATTTAATTCCATTTTTTATTTACTTTTTGGGTCACACCCAGCGATACTCAAGGATTATTCCTGGGTCTGCACTCGGGAATTACTCCAGGCGGTGCTTGGGGGACCATATAGGATGCTGAGGATCAAATCCAGGTCGGCCGCGTGCAAGGCAAACACCCTCCCTGCTGTGCTACCTATTTAATTTCATTTTATTAACATGTTTTGGGTTTGGGTTTTTGGGTCACACCTGGTGGTGCTCAGGGGTTACTCCTGGCTCGCAATAAAGAATCACTCCTGGCAGTGCTCTGGGGACAATATGAGATGCCAGTGACGGAAACTGGGTTGGCTGTGCACAAGGCAAACTCCCTACCCACTGTACTATTGCTTTGGCCCAACATGTCTTAACTAATTCATTTAACTTGGAAGTTTGAGTTTTATTTATATGACTTATTTTGAACTTATGTTTGATTCTTCTATCGATGTGGGAGTCGCACCACAGACACCACCCCTCATTTCCTTAAGACATTTTTTTTTAATCTGTCCGCAGATCCTCAGGAATTGGATTCTGCCCTTTCTCTATTCCCAGTACCTACTGTTTATAAAAAACAATTATTTATACACATGCACACTTCAGAATAATGTTTTACTAAAATATATATAGTTGTGGGGGGTCCTCCCCAACAGAGCCCAGGGTATTGAGGAGTTCAAGTGTAATACCCCATGATGCAGTGCTGCCCAGAATCCAGCAATGCTAGGGGACATGGGAGACAATCCTCAGGGGACTATGCAGTGACACAGACCGAACTTGAGGCCCTGTGCCTGTAAGGCATGCATCCCAACCCTGGAACTCTCTCCTTGGCTCTGAAAAAAAAACAAGCCGATTTTTTTTTTTTTACTTTTAACACCAAATTAATTTTCTTACCGATATATGACTATTAACATTTTTCAGTCTCACAAAAATTCTAACTGTAAATGTCTCTCTTTACTGTTTCTTAATTTCTTTACTTGTGAAAAAAGACAATTTCAGTTTTATTCATGTAGGACCTGGGTTTGGGCCACCTGAAGTTGGCAGTCAGGGGCTAACCCCAGTTCTGTGCTTGAGGGTCGCTCCCAGTGATGGTCTGAGGACCATGTGATGCTGGGGATCAAATCAGAGTCTGCCTTATTCAAGACAAGTGTGCTATCTTAACCACTGTGCTATCTCTCTAGCCCTACTTTCTATTTTTTACTACCTCCCTCTCTCTCTCACACACAAACAGATTGACACAAAACTGAAGTTCAGGGTCTATTTTTAAGGTGGTAGTAGTTCACAATCCCTTGTGAAAAACCCTAGAGACCAAAAGTGTTTGGGAATACAGAATTGAAGTATATTATATGTTTTTAAAATATGCACCCTTAGTAAAGTTTGTTAGAATTGGTTCATAATAAAATGTACTATAGTTCTGCAGGAAAACCAGTAAATACTCTCTTATAAATGTCATAAAATAATGCACATAGATATTTACATGGAAGCTAGCGAAAAAAAAAGTTTTTGGAACTTTTTGGACCTTAGATTCTCAAACACAGGAGTGTGCCTCTCAGTGGCATTCAGTTTACAAATCACAAAGATTTATGCTCACACCAGTGACAACACAACGTAGTAAGTAGCCTTCCTTACCTAACCTGGCTTTCTGCAAGGTCTTTGTTGTCTCCTTGAATCAATGGGACTCGAATAAATTTCTTATTGTCTTCCACTGGAATTTTGCCTTCCATTCCCCTGTAGTAATCCTGAAGGAATCTCTTTGTATCTTGGAAACGGTTCAGTTCTGCCTTTAATAGTAAAAAATAAATGTTAATACCCTAGAACAAAATGATTCGTACACATTTTCCAAATAAGCTCTGTAAGCACCACTTTAAAATGCAGGTTGAAATCAATTTTCTGGAAATTAAGAAAGGAAAAATTGTTCTAAGTGAATATCTATGATTTCATAAAAATTAAAGTTACACAGTGACATTGCATTCTATGTACTTACTGAGCAGAATACCACTTAAAAAGGAATTTTTATGCCTTTTGAAATTGGGACAAAAGATTATAGTAAGTACACTCTTTAAAGTAGTGCCTTTTATTGTGTCCTGTATTAAATCAACCAATAAATTAACATTTTTGAATCTTCTGTCATTGGTGACATGTTACATTTAGGGGATACCAATATTATGGCTCATATAAATATAAAACACAAATATAATTCTAAGTTTATACCCCCCAAACCTGAAACAAAATGGTTAGATTTTGTCCTGTTGGACTGTTTAGCTTAGTTGTGGAAAATGTCAAATGAGAAGATAAGGTAACAATGAATATTTTTAATTTTTCTCTGGTTCTTGCTCAAAATATACAGTGGAGAGCTTCTTAATACTGAAAGAGAAAACCTTCCATTGGCTCTGCCAGTAGGTGCCTGAGGGGGATGGAAAGGCACCAAGAGGGTCAGTGATAGACAACTGCAGTTGCTCATCAGAGAATCCCTGTCCGTCCAGGCCACTCTCCGTAACAGTAGTGAAGATAGTGAAGAAATGCAGGTGGGGTGAGATCCTGGGAAGTATTAACCGGATGTTTTTCCCACCTGGTATCATCTCAGTAGGCACATCTGTGCTACTCTTTGGCAACACAGACGTTATCTGCACCTTACTATATAAATAGTGAGTCACTGGAGGCACATTGCCTTTTTCTTAATTTTTTACTTGTAACAGAAGACATAATTTCATTTTTATTCATGTAGGACCTGGGTTTTGTCCTACAAACTGAAGGCACATCATTATCTACACCCTCCAGTACTTGTTGTGATATATTCCATGATATCCAATTAATAGTAGGTATCATTTTTCTTAAATAGACATAAAAACAAATAAAAGTTCCGCTTCCATATGATCCATCAATTCCACTTGGCCCAAAACCTCTGTTCAGAAAAGATGTGTGTTCCTGTGTTCATTGCAGTACTATGCACAATTGCAAAAATATAGAAACAATCCAAGTGTACAAGAACGAATGACTGGCTAAGGAAACTGTAGTACACATTTTTCCTAAGGAATACTAACTTAGCTATACAACAAAACCATGAATTTTGTTGCTTTGTGGATGAATTAGGTGGGCATCATGCCGAATTGACTATGTCAGAAAAGAGAAAGATCTAGAATTACCTCTCTTATTTGTGGGATATAAAGAAATATAGGAGAAGAACAGCAACTGGTCAAAGGGAACAGAATCTGAGAGCTGAGCTACAGAACTGAGCTTCCAGGACGGGACTGGGGAGGGGTAGATGGAGGGATGGGACACTGGTGGGTCGTGTGGTTGGAACGTTGCATGTATGAAACTTTGACAGTGTTGTAATAATCGACAGTGTTGTAAATCACAGTGCCTAAAATTTAAAAAAACAATCTAAACTTGTTTACAAAGCCCTTAACTGAACATAATCAAAGGATATTTATGAAGGAAACCTTATATTTACTGAGGAATTAGTGTTGCCATGAATTTAACAAAACAATAACAAATACTTTATGGATATACTCATGGTATAGAACAAATGATTCCTTTTGTGTTGCAGTGTACCACAAAAGATAAGAACAGTTTTACTAGGTTTGTGGTACAGAAAATATTAAGAAAAATTACTTAGAAAGGCTGTTCTCTGCATTATTAAACTTTTCCAGCAAATTACTGAGATAACAATAAATTAATTTGGTTAATGTGAATATATGATAACTTTAGAAAGTTAAAATTTATATAATCACATAGGAACGTTCCCTGGACTTTTGAATATAAATTGCTTTTCAAACTTGCATGATTAAATTATGGGGAAAACAAAACTTTCTCTTTCCTAGCAGGATGACAAATTTGTGTTTTAAAATATTCACACACAGATATTTAATTTCACAGTTTGATAGGTATTTACTTAGATATGGTAAAACAGTAGAGGGAAAAGGGTATGAAAATGATACTCATGAAAATGCGTGATCTACATTTACAGTAGAGCAGCATGCAAATGCAAACCTAGTCTGGACAAAGTGAATGTTGATAAACAACTGTGGGGGATAGAAGAAAAGTGTTGTGATGTTATAGAAACATATTCGTTATTAAACCATAGCACTGCACTATTTGGCAAATAAATTTATAAATAGAAAAAATATTTTCTACAAATTTAAAAGGAGAACTGTAATTAATGGGCTGGAGCGCTAGCACAGCGGGTAGGACATTTGCCTTGCACTCGGACGACCCGGGTTCAATTCCTCCACCCCTCTCAGAGAGCCAGGCAAGCTACCAAGAGAGTATCTCGCCCACATGTCACATCCTGGCAAGCTCCCCATGGCGTATTCGATATGCCAAAAACAGTAAGAACAAGTCTCACAATGGAGACATTACTGGTGCCCGCTCAAGCAAATATCGATGAACAATGGGAGGACAGTGCTACAGACAGTGAACAGTGAACTGTAATTATTATTGTGTTTGGCAGAACTTATTTTCTATAATTGGCATTGAGACAGTGCTGGTGTCAGTACTCTTGTCAAGTCTTGTTAGAATAATTATTTCACATAAGGGCTGGAGCAATAGAACAGCAGGTAGGGCATTCATATTACATGCAGCCAACCTGGGTTTGATTCCTCTGCCCCTCTCGGAGAGCCCCGCAAGCTACTGAGAGTATCTCGCCTGCATGGCAGAGCCTCCTGGCAAGCTACCCGTGGGGTATTTGATATGCCAAAAACAGTAACAACAAGTCTCACAATGGAGATATTGCTGGTGTCCGCTTGAGTAAATTGATGAGCAATGGGATGACAGTGACAGTGAAATGTTCATTTATTTTTTAAAGCCCATAACTTGATTTATTGATAGCTAACCATGAATAAGAAACTGTTCCATATCCAGGGTTCTTACATAAACAGAATTGATAGAGATTCATCTAACCTTCCGAATATCTAGCAAATAAAACTTTCTTATTCTTTTGTCACAGAAACTTAATTTTGAAAAAAATCTTAGGAATGTACTATCATATTTTCTAAATTTATTGCATAGAAAAATGTATCCTATAGGCTACTACTGAGAAACTGAGAACCTTACTGGGCATACAACATAGAAAACCTTTGCAATGTCAAATAGTTCCAGGAATACTGGATTAAAATAGCACTTCTCAACCAGTCATGGGGTCCCCTGGGTCCCCCAGGATATTCCAAGAGGGCCATAGGTGAAAATGTCATAAATGGGCGCCTATGACATGAGATCAGGAGGCCAACTAGCAGGACAAGGTAGGCACAGAAATCAAACATGCTCAGAAGGGGGCCACTGTCAGGAAAAGGTTGAGACACAGTGGGTGAACAGGCCGAGTGAGTCTGTTTATTACAGGGTGTCTTGATGCCATCATGATATATTTGTCAATTTCTAGAGCATATAGCACTTCCCAAAGTTATTTATCATTGAAACCTTGTCCGTGAAACATGTTGTAGGTCTTGTTTTCTATGGAACCCACTTTGGAAAATATTCATTTAGCTGTCTATTATCCAACACTCAAGGCCTCTGAAGATTCGCCACAAATGTGTGCAGACTTTGCTCAAGAGTCTGAGAAGCCTATTTGTCTTAAAAGTCTACAATTTGCTGCTGATCACTAGGCTCTTCAATCATTCATTGAGCAGAAATATAACCTATAATTTCTGGTTTTGATTTTGTAAATAGAATTTCATTGATCAGTGCAGAATAACGCTGTTTTCTGTTCATTGTGTTGAGCTTTTAATTCCTAACAACAATATTGGGATATTAGAGTGGTCTTAAATGCCATCTCTGGAGTTAGAGCTCTCAGTCCAAATTTCAGCACTCCCTTTTTTTTGGGGGGGGGTCACACCTGGCAATGCACAGGGGTTACTCCTGGCTCATGCACTCAGAAATTACTCCTGGCAGTGCTTGGGGACCATATGGGACGCTAGGAATCGAACCCAGATTGGCCGAGTGCAAGGCAAATGCCCTACCTGTTGTGCTATCACTCCGGGCCCCCATTATTTTTTAAGGTGGAAAGGGCATGGAGAAAATAATTTCTCTTGTGTTTACCTTAATTTCTTCATTTGTGAAATATAGACTAAAAAGCATTTACAGCATCTGGTTGTCATGAAGTTTACTGCATCTTATGTGAATACCTGTAGAGCAGTGACTGGTACAGAGTAAGAACTTAAATAATCGTTATAATTGGCTTCCCTTCTCTTTTCCTAACTGGTTTCTAATGTGACTTCATTTTCTCAGGGCAGAATCTTTCCAGGAATCAGTGTGATGTAAAGGTTATACCATTTTCAGCACAGGAATGTACTGAGCATTAGTCTAATGCTCAGACTAATGGGAAAATAAATCACAAAAAAATTCTCTCTGCCTTCACTACTGGATTTTAGTTATTTCTGTCAATAAGCTTTTGTCACCACCTGTTTCAACATCCAATCTCTACCTGCCCACATGAGCACATGAGTGCGTTGGTGAGGCTATCCAGACTAGATTTGGCTGCTTAGGGAGACTTGGAATGTATCGTGTTGTTTTCTTTTTTCCCCCTCCCCTTTTATCCTTCCCATTTTACCGAGGTAACCTGACTTGCAATACTGTGATAGGTTCCCGCTGTGAAATGGTGTCTTGTATCTCTGTCTCTCAGAGCCAGCAATCAGTGAGCAGAAATGTCTCACATTCTTACTGCCCTTTCAGGCCTCCTGTGACCCAGCTGGTCCCTGCACGATGCATTCATCCCTTTGAATCCTGGAGCTGCTCATCTTGGTCACTTGTAAGACAGGCGGTATAGTACGAGATCACACACTATGCACTGGCCCCGGAAGTTGTCAGCTAAATATCCGAATTTATGGCATTTCTCCGCACCATCTTTTCATTTAAGTTACTCAAGACCAATAAAGGGGAAATAAAATATTCGTGTGGATATAGCTTTACCGAGATTACTCTTCAGCTTGAGCTAGTTATTTTTCCTGTTCCTTTTTTTTTGTTTTCATTTTGGGGGTTTGGGGCCATACCTGGGGGTGCTTAGGGATAACGTCTGGCTCTGAGCTCAGGGTATCACTCCTGGTGGGACTCATGGGATCAAATTGAGTTCTAGGAATCAAACTTGGGCAGGTCATAAGTAAGGAGTACCCTGCCTGTGGTACTCTCTCTCCAGCCCATCTAGCAGTTTGCTCCAGACCCCAGGCCTGGACCTCTGGAAGAGCAATTACTTAAAAAAGCAAGTAGCACAGTGGGTAGGGCATTTGCCTTGCATGCGGCCGATCCGGGTTCGATTCCCAGCAACCCATATGGTCCCCTGAGCACCGCCAGGAGTAATTCCTGAGTGCACGAGCCAGGAGTAAACCCTGGGCATTGCCAGGTGTGACCCAAAAAGCAAAAAAAAAAAAAAAAAAAAAAAAAAATTCATTTGCAAATTCCTCCTCCTTCCCCTTAAGCGGGAAATCATCAGTTTTAAAATCTTCCATTTTGAAACCCAAAGCTGTCTTTCTCAAGGGCTTACACACCACTTCTATCCCACTTCCACGGGAAGGCAGAAACCTAACTTCAAAGGGCACCTAGCTCCAGGAAGGAAACGCCTTCCGGCCAGGAAGAGGAGAAGGTGGACTTTTCCTTTAAGTAAGGTCTGCTGGCAAAACACAATAAATGAGAACCATGCACGCCATTCTCATGCTTGAACTCCCCCTTACTCCCTACCTGGCTGGGATCTAGGCTGGATCTGGAATCTCTCTTGCCTATTTTTGATAATAGCCTCAGGATAAAACCAACGTCTGCCTTCTTATGTTGCCCAGAGCAATTACTAGTTTATTTTAATCAAACAGGCCTTGAGTCTATTGGTTAGGGTGTCCTGATATACTTTTCCTGGGCAACATGCTGCTGTCTTTTCAGTACTCAGTGGCCCACAGTCAGGCCTAGCATGCGCCCTTGGCATAGCTGCCTTTCTAGGCATTAACAGGACACTGAGTAGGCTTGATGGGGTCGCAGGCAGCAGAGACCCCATTGCTGCCGTGCTCATCAGGGTCCTGGGTTATCTGTAAGCAAAGCAGGTGTGTGGCTGTTTGGGATGCACCTGGTTGTGGGATTTGACCCTAGGCCAAAATGATTCCTTTCGGCTGACATTCTCGCCAAGTCAGAGCTCAGATCAGAAAGAGGAGGAGCAAAGTGAGCCTGGGAAAAGCTCTACCTTTCTTCAAGGGGTTGTTACCCATAGGCCATGGCAGTGGAGGCAAGTGTTCGCATCACCACAAACTGGCTGCACGTACCTGCATCAGTGAGAAGAAATGGTTTGTTGTGAGCTCGATCATGTCCTGCAGCCAGCTCTCATTGATGATATCCGTACACTCCTGCTCAGCCTCTTCCTTACGGGCATCACAGATGTCCCAAAGGCGGTCCCGTAAATCCTGAAAAGGAATATTGCAAGAGGCCAGAGGGACAGTGTAGTGGGAAAGGCACTCGCCTTGCACTTGGCCAAGCCAGGTTCGATCCTCCGCGCCCCATATGGTCCCCCAAGCTCGCCAGGAGTGATCACTGAGCACAGATCCAGGAGTAAGAAGCCCTGAGCACCACCAGGTGTGGTCCAAATATAAAAAAAAAGGAAGAAAGGGGGGAGGGAGAGGGGGGAGAGAGAGGGAGAAACAGAGGAAGGAAGTAAGGTAGGAAGGAAGGAAGGTAGGAAGGAAGGAAGGAAGGAAGGAAGGAAGGAAGGAAGGAAGGAAGGAAGGAAGGAAGGAAGGAAGGAAGGAAGGAAGGAGGAAAGAAAGATGAAAGAAAGAAAAAGAAAGAAAGAAAGAAAGAAAGAAAGAAAGAAAGAAAGAAAGAAAGAAAGAAAGAAAGAAAGAAAGAAAGAAAGAAAGAAAGAAAGAAAGAAAGAAAAAGAAAGAAAGAAAGGAAGGAAGGAAGGAAGGAAGGAAGGAAGGAAGGAAGGAAGGAAGGAAGGAAGGAAGGAAGGAAGGAAGGAAGGAAGGAAGGAAAGAAGGAAGGAAGGAAGAAGAAACATTGCAATTAGGCTTTAAAATCAAGGTTCAAATGACCTCCCTGTAATGAAACAAAGACCCTGTGTCTGTCTTAAAAATGTCCCTAAAAACCCCCAAGTCACCATAATGTTTTTGCTTAATTTCGACAGCTTTACCTTTACACCACCAGATGTTTTTGTTTTATGATTTAATTCAAAACAATTTGGGTGCAGTAGGGCACTTCCAAGCAGTTCTTAGCAGCCAGGGGTCCACTCCTAGCAGTACTTAAGCCGCATGAGTCAGAGTCCAGCAGTGGTGGGGGCCCTGAGGGCCACTCCGGAGGCACTAGGAGATAGCAGCCTGGCCCGTGTGATGCTGAACATGTTTCAGGCATGTGCTCCTGACCCCTGAGTGATCTCTCTGACCAGCCACTAAGGGGCTTAAAAACCCAAATCTCATTCAAATCAAAGCACCCTCCTAAAAATCACCTCTGAGACCTCCACAGTCTGCTCCCTTATCACCTTGATGACCTGGCCACTTACCATTCTGGCCATTCTCATAATGCACCAGGTCCGCCTTCAGTCACCTTCCCTCTTCTTCCTCCTACCACTTTCCCTTCCGTATTTCTACATGGCTCCCTCAATCACTTGTGTCCTGAGTTTGCTCAAATGTCAGCTTGACAATGGACTTTTCCCACATCTCTTGTGTGCAAAGTGGTGCCTGAACTCTCCTTTTCTATTTTCTTGTTCTTTACATGGCTCTTATTAACAATGTTATCTGCCCAATTTATGTCCTTGCCCAATGACTGTTTCTATCTTCGATCACCCAAATGAAAAAATGTGTGAAGAGGTGACTTTGTGTTCAATATTGAACTTCTGGCCCATTGAGCAAAACTGAATCCATAATAGACATCAAGGTATAAGGAGTAGCAAAAAAAAAATAGAACACGAACAATTAGATCGAGGAGTCAAGTATGACAGTGTTTATGTTGTTTAAGAGAGCACAAAGATGACACGAGATGTTAGTATTAGAGCCTTATACTTAAGCTAGCAGCAAAGTAAAAATTTCCTTTGACAAGATAAAGGGCTCTGCATATTTCCACAGGAAAGACAAATGATTTTACAATACCACAGACTAAAATCAGGGTTCTTACACATCTGAGATCCTGTTCTAAAATATTAGGATAATGTGCTCATTTAATAATTTATAAAACCTGATCTGTTTGTCTCATAAGTGCTGGGCACTATGTTTGATAGAAAGAATTATGTAGCATCTGGTACCGTCCCTTAGGGGAGCTATTAAATAAAAGCAGCCTGAGTTTTCCAGGAGGTTTTCTCATTTGCCTTCCGACATTAACCAGCCTTATAATTTCTGTCAAGATAGGCATGTGCTTGAAACTGGGCAAAGACATAGATCTAGATAGCTACATGGCCAAGATATAGGCTTAGGAGTCTAAAAAACAGAGGCCAAGTGTGCTTTCCCTTGTTGGCATCAACTCTTCTTTTTAGAAACATCTTACTCCGAACTATATCTTATTCTGAACTCAAGGTTCAATGGAGCTATTGTTCTTGAAAATTGATAAGAACACTCCTCATCCTCACCCCTCATAAAATTGAGAAAGGAATCAATTAGACTTTTGTAGTAAAATTATTGAGAGTATGGAGCGTCTGGCCTAGCCAGTTGAGATTCCCTTACATTTACTCTCTGGTGTAGTTCACACTTTGTCTCCTCATCATCCCACAAGTCATCAGGAAGAGAGTTGAAATCAGCCTGCCATTGAGATACAAAATCTTGCTTGTAATCTGGACGTCTTAAAAATTGCTGGAAATTTGTTCTGTAAGGTAATCATAAAAGGAGATAGAGTTTCAAGGTCATGGCTCTAAGCTAGAAAAATTCTCACCTAATTCTTTTTGCTTTTACTTGACTTACCTAATGTCGTAGAAGTAAGCAAGAATAGTGTGTTGATCTTCTCTCAGATGCCTGAGTACTATTTTGACATTGTCTATATAAGAATTTTCTATTAGTTGCCAGTAAGGTACTAAAAATGAACATATTTCCTGTTAAATGGAAAAAGCATATGAATCAGTTCAGAATGTAAACTTTTCTAAATGATTGGGTGAAGAGAACAGTCCTAAGCAAGAAAATCAGGATGCAACAGCAACTTCTCAAAGCATCCTCTGAGAAATTTCTTAATCCTTCCTTTTTCTCCTCCCCATTAGCACTTTCTATCCTAAAGAACTTTTCAGGACTCAGACCAGATACCATTTCTTCCAGAATTTCCTAAATCAATCCATTGATAAGGCCACCATATTTAGTTACGTGGATCGACTTTAGTGTGCTATGCTTTTGTAATAGCAGTGATGAACTGGAAAAACTCAAGAAAAATCAGTCTCCTAAAGCCAGGAGCAATGGTTGTCTTTTACACCACTTGACAGTTTTTCTTATACTTACTTAAGTGTCTGGGACATGTTAAATACTTAAGAAGCTTTTATTGAATAAACAAACTGAATTGACACAGACATCACACTTTGCATAAACTGGAAAACTACCTACTATAGAGAACAGCTGGTGTTCATGTCAAGGTAGTGATGGGTTATCTTTCCCCAGAGTGTTTATCTTTGCTGTGTACACCACAATGATCAGAAAGTCCCATTTATTTATATTTAAGGGTGCAAACAAACAATCAAAATTAAAAAATTGAGTTAAAAAAGAATTGAAGATATTTATTATATTCAATATATAGTTGCTATACTTAGCATTTTCTTTTACCTGTGTGATTATTTTGAGCATGAACCATATGTAGTTATTAGGCGTCACCCAGTATAATTTTTTTTTAGCCCATATATGCCAAATACTAGAAAGAAATGATAAATCTCCCTGTGGACCACACCCATGCCTTCAAGAAGATATTTTAAGTCATATTCCTTAATATCATTCAAGTCACATTGCTAGAAATTTCATGTCTTGAGGAGGAGCAGGAAATGCCTTCCTGGAGCAGAAGAGATAGCACAGTGGGTGCTTGCCATCAATCCAGGTTCAGACTTTGGCACCTCACACAGTCCCTTGGGTCCACCAGGAGTAATTCCTGACAGCAGAGCCCAAAGTAAGCTCTGAGCACAGACAGGTATGCCCCTCCCTCCAAAGAAAAAACTTTGCCTTCCTGTAGTTTCCATTTCTCATCTCTAGCTGAGCCCTTTGTAAAAGATCACATTCATAGTCTCTCCTATGACCACATGCCATGTATTTGAATACAGGTATCAGTAATAACTAAATTGATATTCAGGATTAAATTTGCTTGATTTCTATTTCCAGCAACTAGAACAGTATCTGCAAAGAGCAGGTGCTCATTGAATGGCAGTGTATTTCTCTTTCCTTCCTTTTTCTCTCCCATCCCTTCCCTCTTCCCCTCGCATATTTATTATGTGAAGTAAGGTACATCTGTGATCCTAGGAAGGCCTAGAGCTAAGGCTACAAAATATGAAGAGCATGCCCAGCTAAATTAGTTTATCACATGAAATTTAAATTGAACTGGGCATCTGTCTTTCCTCTTTATTGGTTTGTAAGCTCTGCAGCTCATGTGGGAGCTTAAAGTAGGAAAAGGAATAGATGTAGTTTGCTCTACTTTCAGACTTCAGTTCACTTCCAGTCATAGCAAAAAGGTGTTCTCTAGAAGGCTTTGCCTAGGTAACTAGAAGTTACTCCCACATATATTCTCATTGTCCCTCTGTAACTGTTTCCATCTGTTGTTCAGTGCCTGAAAGGTTAGCACAAAGAAACCAATTGAGGTAATTCCTTTACCATCAACTTCTAGGCAAGAGATACTAGAGCAGAAAGAACTGATTTAGTCACTTAGTGTATCTCCTGGCTCCTCTGTGATGCACCCATGAGAATGACTACATCGTGGTTGCTTCAAGGCCACAGATCCCATCAAATAACTCTTCTGCAAAGGTCTCCTTGGGGTTAAAGAATGGAGTCATATTTTCTCAGGCCTCAAGAGGCATAAAAATTCCTAGTGACTCCTTATTAAGAATTGTTACAATCCTTACAAATTTCCCGTTTTGACCATGTTTATAGGGCAAATAATTCCTTATTAAACTCTTGTTAAACTAGCTTCTGTTTTCTGCCAGAATTCTGATGGAATAGCAAATCTACATGAGATCTTTTTTCTATAGCTCAATACTATTTTTAAAACTCCTGTCCTCAATCAATTTTTCCTTTAATTCTCTATAACTTTATTTCTCTAAGAGTTTCAAAATTTGGATTTTAGGATTTGATTTTAGCATTTGTCCCTTATTCCCCATAACTGGCCAAATACTATTTAGTTTTAATCTCCTTCCTATAATGTCTATATCCTGCTCTTATAGTTATTGAATATATTTATTTAAAGGCAAAATTTTTGCTATGTGATATCATGATTGTATGGTTCAATTTTCTGCAAATTTGTTCTAATTTCTTCCTCAATGCTAATGAATTCATTAGAATCCTATCAAATATCTGTTATATACTCCACAGTACATTTGATTCCAAATCAAATATAGTGGATTATTCTACATGCTCCTATCCCCAGCTCCTGGATAAGTTTATAGTCTAACTGCAGAATAAAGATACTTTTCTAGGCAAGTTTAATTATAACCATAGCAACACCACAATCACTGCCACTCTTGATTAGGTCTCAGACGTATGATGCATGAATTGTCATTGCTAAGAGTTGATAAGAGTAAAAATGATTGTGAACTTCTGTGAAGCAGATAGGCACTCAATTTTATAAAGCTTTTTGTCTTTTAAAATGTTTTAAAGGAAAGATCATTTTGTGATTCTGTTTTTTAATTTTTTTTCAGATGACTGTTAAAGAAGCTAGACTTTACTAGGTAGCAACAGAAATCTCCTTGCCTCCTGCCAGCTCATGCATTTAAACCTCTCTGGCAGGATAACTGCCTGTTCTGTTCTTCAGTTGCTTTAGTTAGTTTAGAACTTCGAAGAAGTTCTCCTATTTCTAAAAATTTAGAAGTGGTCACGAGAACATGGATGGGAGAAACTATAATTTGCTGGATATGTCTTCTGAGGAAATCATTATTCTAGGAAACTGAATCTCTGCTTATCCTTGGGCAGAAAATTGGTGCTCACAGAACTTATTTGTTTCTCCGGTTTCAGCATTCAACAGAAGTTCAAACCATGACTCAGAAACTCAAGGGAGTTAAGAAGAAACGTAGCTCAATTGGCAGTCCCTCAAATCACCTTCCTTTTGATGAGCATATATCCCATCAAGCATTGCCTGCCATCTGAATGATACAAATAATGGTCTAGTGTGTCTATCATTAGAAACGGGAGAAAGACAGGATTCTATCAGCATGAATCTAAGCCGAGGTACCTCAGGAATCGGTTCGTTCACATAGATCCAATCGTCTGATCCTGGTTTAGGTGGTGGCGGCTTTACTGGAGTGAGTTGTAGTTCTGAGGCCTCAGTCTTTACTGGTGCTTTTACTCCTGCTGATTTTCCTCTAGGAGAACCTTAGATATGCACATCAAATCATTCCATTAGACGGAATGGTATCTGATATTTATGGATGAACAAACATAGGATTCTCATGCACTCTAGGCAGCTCACTAAATTTTAAGCAACTTTGGGTAATCCTATCAAAGCAAAAGTAATACAATCTTCTTTCTCTGTTGATCCCAAATTAACCAATGCTACCAAAGAGCATCTTATTTAAAGCAATTGTACTGTTCAAAATCAACTAGCTGTGAGAAGCAACTTGAAAATCATTATCATGTTTATCCTTGCTTCCATAATGAACATATGGTTTTTATAAGGTTTAGATTCTAAGTAAAATCTAGTTCATTTACTATTGCAAACACTGCCAAATCAAAATGTTCATTCAAAATGAGAAATAAAGTGGCGGTTTATGTGAGTGGATTCTTGGCATTCTTGAAAGCCCAGGGGAAGATCAAGGAGACTTGGGATGTCTTAGACTTCTAGTATATTTTAAACTTCAGAGACAAGTTTCAAAAATTTAGCTCTGTTGCAACATGAACAAGCAGAGAAGGGAAACCAGTGTTAGCTAAATAGTTAGAGATGTTAGTAATCGTTGGAGCTCTGTCTCTAACTCATTACTGAGAAGCTATTTCATAAAAAGTTCATAAAAAGATGCTTTTCTCTCCCCGATTTTCTGAGACCCACGTTGTTATTCCATGTGCAACCAGGGATGTGGGCAATCTTAAAGTACTAGAGGCTGGTTAGCCAAGATCACTGAGGAAAACTTATTTTAGTGTAGTTATACTTATAGTCAGTGCTAAGGGCTGAGGAATTTCCTAAGCCAACTTTTCAAAGGAAATTCCTTTCTGCTCACCGTTGTGAATAACTTGGTCTGAACCCAATAACAATTTATTTAGCCTTGTCAGACCCTATTCTAGCTACGTATTTTGTATATTTACTTAATCCTCATACTACATAAATTTGCTTGGTTTAGAGCTGCTCTTATCATTCTATTTTCTTGGCTTATAAATTGATTTTAAGATTGCTCTCCATTTACATTTACAATTTAACTTTTTCTATTTCTGGTAATATTTTTAAAACTATAGACTGAGAAATTTGGTGATTAAGGGACTCAGACATAAGAGTATCAATGCTATTATTCAATTCACTTAAACTACAGTGATAGCATTAGATCAAAATCCAGTGGACCAATGAGAAATGTAGTGTTGCAAATTAATGTGAGCGTGGATTACAGAGAGTAATAACAAAGAGTAAGAGGCTTCAATTTTCCCTTTTTATAGGTTAGAGGTGCTCAGGAATTACTCCTGACTTTGTGTTCAGGGATCATGTCTGGTAGGGCTCAAGAGACTGGAGCTGAGAAATGAAACAAGACTGGCGATGTGCAAAGCATTTACCTTAGCCCCTTTACTATCCAATTCTAGGTTTACAATTTCAAACACATCACTCTCTTATGTATTTAACAATCAATTACTTCATTTTTATGGATATGATGATTTAATAAGATTATCTTTATAAAATATATATTATAAAATATTTCTATATGAAACATAGATTATCTTATATAGTGCCTGAATGTTAATCTGTGTGAGGTTATTAGGTTATGATTTATACAATAAAGAGTGGATGTTACGGAATTTTGCCATCCAAACCATCATCACAAGTTAGTCAATTTTCTGATGTGTGGCGTCAATCTTTGGCTAGAGCCCAATGAATTTTGCATTTGCTATAAAATCTATTAACTACCTTATACATGGCATTGCATACTGTTCCTTTGTTTAAGATCTTAGGTTATAAAAATATATTTTAGAAATTAATCTTCAAAATGTTATTTTGAAGAACTGATACATATCTTGTCTGGAAATGTGAATCCAGTAGCCTACAATGTTTCCTTCATTGTCATATTTGTCAGATTTTTCTGAACTTAATGAGACATCATATAGCTCCCTCTGTCCTTGAGAGACATACTAACTACTCTCTCATTGCAGGATTTTGTTTCTTGGTTTTTAAAAATTGAATATTGTATCTATTTAATAATTAGAACCCAAATATAATCATTTGGAAAAGTGGCATATTATGCATAATACATTTAAAAATAACTGATTGTTCCTGATATTGTGATGGTTCTAGTAGAATAATATGTTGAGGTACACAATAATTTTTTTGAACTTCAGTGATTGTTAAAATACCCTAAGTGACTTATTAAAATACAAATTGAAGACACCATTAGGAATCCAAAATTCAGTAGGTCAGGAGTGTAGTCAAGAGTTTATACTTCTAATAAGATCCCAGGTGAGGCAACTGCTGCTGGTCTGGGGACCACAATATAAGAACCACATCATACTGCATCTAAGAATTTAATCTCACCGTGCTTGTATCTTATTATCTCTCTTTGTCTAAACTAAATTGACATGACGCTTATTCAAATATTGACATGACAATTATTATCAAGTTAACTTTTAGCACCTGTAACTCTTCACACTAATACTAGAACAGAAGCATGGCCAACAGAACAAAAAAATGATATTATTTCCAAATGTTTATTTCAAAGAACTCTAGTTCTAAGAGATGCTTCTTCAAGGGAGAAGAATTCTTAGCTAAAATGTTTTGGGATTTCACTTACTGTCTCACCTTTCTTATATTCATTTAAGAGGGATGCTAACTGATATGTGTTTTTTAAATCCTTAAAATCATTTTAGAAATAAAATCATTTTAGAGACCTTCTGCTCCTAAAGACTATGATCCAAGTGGTCTTCTAATCCATTTTGGCACCCAGAGCAGCTTCTTACAGAAATGCATCTAGACTGTGAACTGAACTAAAATATTAGGAATGTAAAACCGCGTGGCCGCTGTTGCGGCCGCGCAAGCTCATAGAATCTTCACTCTCAGCAATGAAAAGAAATTATTAAATGATGCCTTTTCAGCAGGCCTGATTGTTGGGGGAAAATTCCAAACAATAATAGTGAGTTCTCTATTGAAATACTGAATGCATTCAAAGTATAGAGAGAATAAAATGAAGATCATTAGCTACTTAGGTGGGGGTTGGGTGGGAGGGAGTATATTGGGGTTCTTGGTGGTGGAACATGTGCACTGGTGAAGGGATGGGGGTTCAATCATTATATGACTGAGACTTAAACCTGAAAGCTTTGTATTTTTTCACGGTGATTCAATATAATAAAATAAAATTTAAAAAAAAATAATTTTAATTTAGCACAAAATATCAATTTCTAATTTAGTTGATTATAGAAAACTTCTTTCATGAATATCTCCTAGTTAAGTCCAGAAAATGACAAGTCATTGTTTTATGAAGGAATACACAACAGGACAATGGAAAAATGGATTGGTGACCATAAGAAATGCTTTACAAACAATGTAGGTACACTGCAAATGGCATCTTGATGTCAAGATTTGAGGGAAGGTCAAATATTGACCTAATAATAGTAGGAATGAGTTGAGATACAAACAGAAAGAAATAGTTAAGTATGATAAGAGGATAAAGATGATAGTTTCTCAAACCAAAATATATTTTAAATATAATTGGCATCTCAATCATGAAAGCTTTGTAACTGTATCTGATGGTGATTCAATATTAAAAAAACTAAAAATATCATATAGAACTCTACAACTGGAAAGAGAAAACTTGATAGGTTTAATTACCTATTGAAAATACATGTGCATTTCACTGGCCTATGAAAATGTGGTATCAAAATTTCCTCATTTCATCTTAATTTTTAAAAAGTTTGTAGAGGTAAATAATCAAGCAAGTGATCATCTCCAATAGAATTCATTTTAAATATAAAATCAGATAAATTTTTCTTTAGAAAGGAAACCCTGGGCTGGAGAGACAGTACAGCGAGTACGGTGCTTGTTTTGTACACATATGACCCAAGTTGTGCACTGTCTGAGCTTGTATTTGCTTATGGTTTTATGAAGTGTGATTCACTGTAACTAAGGATGCTCATAGAACAATGCATATTGTTATGTCTTACTTGAATGTTAACTAATATGCCAAGATAGATTTCTTCCTAATTCCCTAATTCTAACAAAGATCCTTCATTTTATTTTGTTGATTACAACGAGAAAACAAGAGACGAAAAACGTAAATGTAAGAATTATTCTCCTACTAGTGAGCAGGTAAAAGCTGAGTATGAACATCAACCTCACCATTGTAGCGAACATTTCTTTCTCAGTCCTAACTCACCAAATGGCTCCTATTATATAAGTCCATACTGCTAGACAATCAGAGAAAGATGAGGCATGTGTGTGCATGTGTCCATGTGTGTGTGTGTGCGTGCATATGTGTGTGTGCATGTCTGTGTATGCGTGTGTGTATGCACGCGCATGCACATGCACGCACGTGCTCTGGTGACCAGGTGGTGTGAGAAATCAAGTCCAGGGTCTCATACATGCAAGACAAGTGATCTAATACTAAGTAACATCCCCATCAAAAGGCTTTTTTTTTGAAATATGGCTATCTATCTTAAATATTTCAAAAACAGTCTTTTTAGCACATCATATTGTTGTGAATACTGCATACTGCTGGGCTCCAACTACTTTGGAAACTCATAATGAGAAGTTAAATAAAAGCACAACCTTCATGGCAGTATCATTTTAATGCAGCATACATAAAGTCAAATATATATATATATATATATATATATACATACCCATAACTGCATTTAATCTTTAATTGGTTGCTACAGCACCTACAATATTGGTCTAATAAGAATATATTTCTTAGAGCCAGAAATTTTCTTATACTACCAATTACTGTAAAAACTATATATTCTTTCACAGAAATAGTTAAGATAAAGTAGAGAATAAAAAAATATCAAATTAGGGTCAGGAAAAAGACTACTTAAAGTAAAATGTCAGACCAATGAGAGAAATGAAAAGGCAAATATTAGGAGCTAAGTTCTTATACAGATACTAAGTCTGATTCACTAATTTGGCTAACTCCTATGTAGTCAAAATAGAGATGAAAATCATTCATTCTTCTTTTTTTTTTTTGCTTTTTGGGTTACACCTGGCGATGCACAGGGGTTACTCCTGGCACTCAGGAATGACTCCTGGTGGTGCTAGGGGACCATATGGGATGCTGGGAATCGAACCCGGGTCGGCTGTGTGCAAGGCAAACGCTCTACTGACTGTGCTATCGCTCCAGCCCCTCATTCATTCTTTAGGAAGTTTATTATATAGATACTCATAGGAATGAAGTCTTTCCTGCCTTTTGATTCTAACTGAAATTCCTCAATTTGCATTTCATGTAAAAACCACTGATGTTGTTGGCATATTGTTAGGAAATAGAAGACATGGGAAATGAAGCAAATCACTAGATTCTGACAACTGAATGAAGATTACAATGTTTGGGGGCAGGACAGAGTGGACACAGGACAGTGGTGGAGGATTTGGGGCACACTGGTGCAGGTGGAGAGGCAGTAATTTTATATATCAATGCATAAAAATTAATATTGTTGTAAACTGTACTACCTAAATAATAAAATATAATGATAAATGGAATACTGGCTAACTATGATACAAGCAAAATTTCACCTATATTATGTTGTGAGGAAGTTGAGGACTTGATATCAAAGTGCTTCTTGTTTGAAAACAATTACACAAAGCGCTACCTAAAACATGGCTCAGTCTATAGCTTTCTGATTACATAATTTGATATAAGCATAACATTTCTAATATCTAGGGTGAATGGATATTCTGAATATTAGCTATTCATTCTATTCTCCTCCACAAGTATCATTTTCACAGAAGAACCTACAACAGTCAGGTTGCAATAAGATGAAGGCTGTCTTCTTTGGCAAGAGCTTATGATTTACAAATGTGTGTGTGTGTGTGTGTGTGTGTGTGTGTGTGTGAGAGAGAGAGAGAGAGAGAGAGAGAGAGAGAAAGGAGAGAAGTATTGAATATAAACTACCGTACACATCTAGCCATTAAGTGAGATATCTACAAAACACAAAATTACATTTTCTCATATCTATGTTTGTCTGGTGTACCTTTTCTTTTGAGTGAAGGATCACCTTTCTTTCTTTTTCCTTCCTGAGGAGACTGGGGCTTACTCTGCTGGGATTCTAAACAAAATCAACACATAAACATCACTGGTGGGTTTTTTTCAGTAGCTGAGCTATAATATTGGTAAAAATTAGTAAAAAATAGTATTTCTCACTGACAGTTACATTTTTGAACTAAATAAAATACCTCAGCCCTTTACTGTGAGTTAAACTCAATCTGATAAACTATGAATTCAAACTTCTTGAATGAACACCTTGATAGTGCTATTCTTCATGGCACACAGGAGTTTAGTCCTAACTTGATAGCATCATGTAACAGTGGATTTGATTATAACTCAGTCCAGAAGTTTAAAAATTACTGATGTTTGGGGCTGGAGCGATAGCACAGCGGGTAGGGCGTTTGCCTTGCACGCGGCCGACCCGGGTTCTAATCCCAGCATCCCATATGGTCCCCTGAGCACCGCCAGGGGTAATTCCTGAGTGAAGAGCCAGGAGTAACCCCTGTGCATCGCCAGGTGTGACCCAAAAACCAAAAAAAAAAATTAGTGATGTTTATTGACGTATATGGCTTTATTTGCATCTTAACTGAATTATTCTAGTGTAGTAAAATCGTATCTGTAAAAGAATGATGGCAAATCACCTTGAAGAGTCAAATAATGACCTCTTTGAATATGCTGCATTTTTGAACTTCTTTTGATTTCATGTTCGGTTGCCTTGTGAGTACTACAATTTATTTTGCACTGACTGTAGCAATCAAAGGATAGTTTGGGCAGTCTTATTTTGAATTCTCTGGAATCTAGTCAAAATTAATGGGTAAATGGAAAACTGAAAGCGTGAAGGTGAGTAATATGTCCCAAATAATAAACTGGTTCCTTGAAAAAAATTCTTTGCATCCTGCTTTATTCACTAATGAAATTCACAGGCTTTTTCTCTTTGTCCTTAGCTAAGTTTCTTTTTCTTATTTCTTCATGGAATAACAGTTGTAAGAGGCATTTAAAATATCTGTAATAGACAACACCTTTATTGCAAACCACAACAGCTAATTAGAGAGAGAGAACAGAAGGGAATGCCCTGCCACAGTGGCAGGGTGGGGTGGGGGGGAGATGGGATTGGGGAGGGTGGGAGGGACGCCGGGTTTACGGGTGGTGGAGAATGGGCACTGGTGAAGGGAGGGGTTCCCGAACTTTGTATGAGGGAAGTATAAGCACAAAAGTGTATAAATCTGTAACTGTACCCTCACGGTGATTCTCTAATTAAAAATAAATAAATTATAAAAATAAAAAAAAATCTGTAATAGAGAGACCCCACCTGTTCCATTATTTGTATTTAAAGTGATAGTTATAAGATGTCTAAATTCATAATGCATATCATTTATTATTTTTTAAATTTGTATTTAATTAAAAAACTGAGATTCAACAACCAAGAACCTATCTAAATTGACACAAGTGAAAAAGAGATGAATAATTTTCAAAACTTTGTTAACTTCTATTAAAGAACTATTAAAGTTCCAAATAGTTGAACATGAATGTTTGGATAGTATTTGCAAACATATTCTACCCAAACATTTCAATGCCTCTTTAAAAGAAATACATCGAATAACTTCAAAATAGTCTAGATAAATTCCTAGTTCCTTTCAAAATATTTTGGGTAGCCAATTACTTAACTAGCCCTAAAGTTAATCACAAAGCAACAGAGATAAAGCAAAAATACAGATACCAAAGACATTGAAATCATACATTGCATGAACAAATCTGATTTCTGCTGGCCTCAGCAATGCACTCTGACCCCAAAGTCATTTTTTAAAACTGAGTTCAAAATTAAGAGTCCAAAAGCTCTATATGTAGATATTCTTAGATGGCAACATGAATTGCCATGTTTTATGTCAATCCAAATATGTTTTAGTTTTAAAATGAATTCTGATACTTTAGTGGTAGATTTGTGACAAACTCTTTCATGGAAGGCAGTATTAAAGCTTTTTCAATTTAATCCAAAGTGTATCTGAAGCAACTATAAAATGCAGAGTCAGATACAAGGGAGAACTAGATTTGGACAGAATGAATATCAGTGTCCTGTGCACTTCTTTATCTTATTTCCACTGAGAGTAAATAAATTTTTCTTATGTAAATAATTCCTCCTTTCTTCACAACTCCTAAACAAAAATGGTAAATGGGGGTTTGAATTGGGAATGTCCAGACCCTTAAGTTTTCAGTTCCAAAAATGCTCATTTGAAAGGAAAAAACCCAAATTATTTCTTGAAACAAAGACCAATCTATTGGAAATGCCCTTCCCTACATGCAGGTAATGTCCTCTGGCTAGAAGTCTATAAAAAGGACTCCGAAGATGAATTCCTTCACATACTTTTAAAGACCAGGTACTCTTCCTGCCTTTGGTGGGAAAAAAGAGACAGGTACAAACTCTTTGAATCAATAATTGCTTTATTATTCTTCCAGTCCATAGTATGCAAGAGTACAGATTTAAGATTGCAAACAAATCTCAAACGCTTACAACTTATTCTTTCATAATTAGAAACACCTAATGTTGGTTTCCGGAAATGGCTTATTATTACACAGATCCCCCCTGACGGTGAGTAGGCTGAGTTGGGAGGGGAGGCGGGAGAAAGAACTATGGCCGCAGGCAGAGGCTGGTTAAACAGCTGCAGGTTCACTGATTTCCCCTCATTCTCACCATAATTTTAATGATTTCCATTATTCTTCCAGATCATTGAACTGTTGGAGCCTTTTAAATTTAATTACTAATGAGGTAGTGGGAAAAGGATGTTCTATAACTCATAATTTGATTGGTCACATAATAAAAAAAAAAGTTTTCTTCTACAGTTCACAAATTTTTTTTTCTTTTTGGGCCACACCCGGCTATGCACAAGAGTTACTCCTGGCTCTGCACTCAGGAATTACTCCTGGCAGTGCCCAGGGGACCATATCAAATGCTGGGAATTGAGCCTGGGTTGTCTGTGTGCAAGGCAAACGCCCTACCCGCTGTGCTATTGCTCCAGCCCCCTAGTTCACACATTTTGTCTTTAGGTAAGCCCACTTTTCCTAAAGAAAAATGGGTTTTTGATATACTATGATTTACTAAGGTCTTCAAATTAGTTTTCTTAATAGATATTTATTTATTTGTTGGGAGGTCTCCTCAGGCCCCTAGGTGCTGGGAAACACCAGGGTTCACTCTAGTGGTGCTCCCCTGAGCACCAAGTTTGCATTTGGCTATGCCTGGAAGGATATGCAGTCCTGGTGACCCAACACAGGTCTCTATTGCATGCCTTTATGCACCTCAATGCATCGTTTCTCGGCCTTTTGGCTAAGATCAAGTGTATGCACCCCAATGCCTAAGCAAGCCTTCTGATTCTAATATATATCTATTTTTGGTATATATTCAGTATACCAAAGTAAGTTTAGGGCTTACTCTGGGCTCTGTTTTCAGGGGTTGGGAGGACCATATATGATTCTGGAGGTTAAACCTGGGTCATCTGTGTGCAAGGTAAGAGCCCTAGATCTGCTGTACTATTGCTTGGACCGCCTTACATAATGAAAACAAAAATTTCAGACTATCTCAAATACCCCTGAATTGGAAAGTTTATGGAATTTGGACATCGAAGCATGAGTCAGGATCAAGAATATCTGTTAGGCTTGAGTTGAGCGCACACTTAGGATACTGAACCCAGAAACTAGAACCACATTTGCCTCTTCATCACAGCAGCAGACTGACACTAGCATTCTCCCAACATCCTGCATTACAACCATGGGCACTTGACATTTGTCATTGTATTCATCATCTACCATTTAATGCTAGACTCACAGTCCATAGAGGTTAATATACAGAAAGAGTTTAAGTTAAAGTTTTCTGGACACAAACTCTTCATTTATATATATATATGTATATATATACACATATATACATATATATGTATGTATCTGATGTGGAAGAAACATAAATTTATTGAGTTGTTTGGAGCTTGTTTCTATAGCACTGAAGGGGAACAATGACATCTAAGTTCTGGTCTCTGATATATGCTGTTTATTTTGTCCCCTTATTTTTGTGGACAACTGGCTACACTAATCTCATTTGTTCTGGCCACACCTGGTGATGCTCTGGGGTTACTCCTGGCTTTGCACTCAGGAATCCCTCCTGATGGTGCTCAGGAGACTATATGGGATGTTGGGAATCGAACCTGGGTCCGCCATGTGCAAGGGAAGTGTCCTACCCTCTGTACTATCGCTTCAGTCCCTAATTATTTCATAAGAGGGGCTCACAATTCACAGTTCCAAAACAATGGTTGGTTCAGTAAACAGTTCTTTGTCTGCTCTCAGTTTCTTCTGGTTACTGTCTGTGCCTTTCTTCTCACATGCAGTCACACTCTAATCAATAAATACAGGAGAAGGGACCCTCGACCCCCTGCCACACACATACACACACACAAAGAAATAGGAACACCATCTCACCTACACAGAAAAACATCTGGACTCACTGACTCCCCTGCTCTTGGCTAGAAAGTTTCTTCCACTTTCAACTGAGTGGACCAGTTTCATTTCACGTCCCCCAAGTCTAAATCCAGATAAATGGACTGGAACTAGAATTAAGTATTCTTTCCTATGTGAAAGTATGAAACTGACAAACAGGGAAATAAGTCATCCTGTCAATCACCTGATGCCCGTCTTCCTTTTGAAGGTTTGGAGCGCTCTCCCCGAGAAGGCGTTTCCTTCTCTTTTTCTGGTTCAGGAGAAGGGACTGGAGATGTAGCAGGCTCTGCAGGAACTTCTTTCAGCTCATTTTCCTTTCTTTCTAAGTATGCCTTAACTTCAAAAGGATGAGAAGAAGTAATTATTAATAGAGACTCTAGGGCCCTGGTGTTTTCAGTAGTACCAAGACAAACTGAGATGATATAAGTTGTCTTTAATGATTTTAGGCTAAATTCATACTTACATACTCTCTCTCAAGATATCCAGTCCTTAAAATCTTTTTGTTTAATTAGAAATATTATTTCCCTGATTTCTGATTTCTGATGGTGAAGGTAGGGGTGGTAAAGAGAAGGGTAGAGTGTGTGTGTGTGTGTGTGTGTGTGTGTGTGTGTGTGTGTGTGTGTGTGTGTGTGTTTGGTAGGTAGACTTCTGAGGAGGGCTGTCAAATGTAATATTACGTCTTGAAGTCTTGAATTAGCTAATATAATGGAATAGGAAAACAGGATTATTTCAAAATGTCCCATGGGAAACCCAGATGAAGGAAGTGTAAGGAGACAAGAAAAAATATGACAGGACAGGTTAAGGTGGGGAGAAAACAGCATAAAAAAGAAAATTATAGCATCAACACCCTCGAGTAATCGCATATAAAGCAATTAAAAAAGAGGTTAATACTCTTTTTTATAATTTTTATAAAGCAATTAAAAAGAGGTTAATTGGCATGTTGCCAATTCATTCAATCATGCAAGTACTATGTACCATACCCAAGCTGTGCTTCATAACTGAGGGTGGGAGGTAATTCTCCATGGACTTTGTAATAATTTATAGCAGAGGTTGAAAGGTGATGCACACTACAGAGACATACACAGAACCAAGTCAAGATATTCAGGAGGATTATGAGGCCTCTAAGTTTTTAAACCAGAGTGCTTAGCAGGGCAGGCCCACAGAGCCAGCAGAACCGGGGTAAAGACTGAGGAGAGTGTGAGGTTCCACACTGAGGCTGCCAGCTGGAGCATTGCCTGCTGACTGCCAGCCCACAGCTGTGAGGGCTGGAACATGGCTGGCCAGCCCACAGCTGTGAGGGCTGGAACATGGCTGGCTTGCGTTTATTGGGGCTATTATTCCCAAGTATTTTGTCATTCCAGATTTGGCTTCTCCCTTCTGTGACACTTTCCAGGGCCTCCCTGGCCTTCCCAGCCATTCACACAGGAAATGGCCCGAGCAATCCTACAGGATCCTGCGGGGACCCCTACCCCGGTGCTCTGGTATGGTTCCTTCCTTGTGTACGCTGCCAAGTGCCCTTAGATTATTATCTTCACTGCCCCAAGCATAGAAGCAGTATAGTAGGAGGCTTTCTTTCTTTCTTTTTTCTTTTTGGGTCACACCCTGCGATGCTCAGGGGTTACTCCTGGCTCTGCACTCAGGAATTACTCCTGGTAGTACTTGGGGGACAATATGGGATGATGGGAATCGAACCTGGCTTGGCTGTGTGCAAGGCAAATGCCCTACACTACCTGCTGTGCTATCACCACTATAGCCTAGGAGGTTTTTTTTTTTCAAGGTGGATAGCAATATTACATTTTTTTCTGATTATAAAAATAATCATTATTCAAAATGAAAGAACTTAAAGCAGTAAGTATAAAATAAACTTCCCTGAGTTTCTTTTTCCCTTGTTCACCTTCAACCACCCACACCATTTTGAAGTACTTCCCATAGGACCAGACTGTTAGGAGTTGAGGAAATGGTGCTGTCACCTGTAGTGAATGCAGACTTAAAAACAACAACAATATTTTATACAAAAACTGCCTTCTGCTTAGTCTTATTAGAGGCTATTACTCCCTCCCACATTAAAAAATACATAAAAGTACCATCTTCTTAGTTTTATTTCAGTTATTAAGGATGTATAACACAGACTTCCAGGATGAGTACCCAGTAAATGTTTATAGTTTTGGTTAAAGTAATTGACCAGACAGACTCCCACATGCACGATTCTGTCAATGTAATCAGTGGTTGAGATGTTCAGTCTTTAGGAACAAGTTGAAGTGAGTCTGATCCATGGCAAAAACATACCGATGTGAACGTGCTTGTGTTTGAAAATGAAACTTGGCATCATGTTGCTCTTGTTTTTCAGGTCTCACGCAACAGTACTGAGGGCTACTCTGAGCTCTGTGCTTTCACTCCAAGAATCTGTTTGCTTTTTTATCTCTTCATGAAGAGATAAAATTACTGTGAAACACACTAAAATTACTGTGAAGCTTCTTCCTGCCTCTCAGTTTAATTTCTGACTGTTAAATAATTTAATGAGTCTCTTAAATAATACATTGGTTGGTACAATTTTTTTTTTTTGGTGGGGGAAGGTTTCACGTGTGTGTGTGTGTGTGTGTGTGTGTGTGTGTGTGTGTGTGTGTGTTGGGGGAGGACTATCTCTAATGGAAGCTCTTGAATCTCCGTGGTGATTGTGACCTATATCCTTGTGCTGTGTGGGTGTCACAGAGAACTGATAGGTAATGAGAAATAGGTAATGAGAGTTTCCAATGTAATTGGAATGATAAATAAACAAAAAGGAAAGATTTATTTTTCTTATCATTTCTCAAAGGTAAAAATATTTGTTGAAGCCTAACATTGGCAGTATATGAACCTACTACTGCTTTAAATTTTATTAATACTGTGACAGGTTATGGACAATTATTATGGGTGAGAGGGTGGGGGAGGAAGCCAGGGTGGTTTAATGTGCCCAGAGGCAGACTTGTAAACAAGAAGCTAGTAATCACTAAATTCATAACAACACAGGAAGGTTTGGGAAAAATAAACTGCCTAGTGTTTTCATCCTAAAAGAATTGACTTCATTTCCTATAATGCTGAGGCTAGCAAATAGAAATCTTGATCCTTCTCTGCAACAAATATCTTTGTACTCTGTTTACTTTTAATTGTTAGTTTACTTTTTGGCATAAAAATGCATTAAGAAGATGACCTGAATTTATCAAATGCAACAGGAAACTATTTTTTTCAAAATATGCAGTAGAACTAAAACCAGAGGCAAACGACGCTTGTGCTTGTGGATATTAAAATCCAAATAGAGGAGAGAACTTCACAATTATATTTCCTCTTAAATTCATTACAATTACACTATTTCATCATCAAAATTATAATTAAATAGAATTACCTTCATCCTGTTTCTTCACCATTTCAGTCATAAATATTTCTTTTACTTTTTTGCATAATGACTGTTCATCTACTTCAGCATTAACTGGTATCAAAATATTTTTTGGCTCTGTAAACCATTGCTCCAATGAAGGCCAGTTGTCCAAGAAGCCTACAATTCTGAAAATAGTTTTTATAAATATTCCAAACTGATTAAAATATTTGAAGAGAATATTTGCATCATGCATATAAATTACTCAGAGAATTGAGATAATTTTGAGTATATTTTTCATTATGCAATTCAGTGTTAGGCATTATTCAAATATTTGTGTTTTTTTAATATCTTGAGGTCTTTTTTTTTTTTAAAAAAAAAGATCTTTGTGCCCTAAATTCATAGGGAATGGGTTCCAGCATCTCAGGTGTCTTTCCATTGGTTCACACAAGACTCGCTTCTATAGACGGTGCAGACTGGTGCTTCAGTTGAACTCAATACCTTTCTCTTTGTTCTTTGTTTGCTTATTTGTTTTTCTTTATTTGAATATTTTTCTTTTGGCGGGGGGTGTTGGGATGATACCCATCGGTGCTCAAGGATCACTCCTGGCAGGGCTCAGGGTCCCATACAGGATGACAGAGATCAAACCTGGGTTTGCCAAGAGCAAGCAAAAGCACTACCAGCTATGCTATCTCTCTGACCCCACTATCTTTCTCTTAGACGACCTTTATTTTATCATCATTTTCTTTTAGGATGCTATCTCAAATTCCTAGTATGTATAATAGGCTTAATACTACAATTATTTACTCCAATAATTATATTTTAAAATGGCACTGCTTTGTGAACACCTCAGAAAAGATTGTGTTGTAACACACTCTAAGGAAACATCATCTGCACTTACAGTGTAATAACTCGACACCTTTGATTTGTGACTAATGCCATCTCAGTCTTTTCTCAAAAATTGAAACGATCTTTGAGCCAGTCTAGCTGGTTCACAATTACTTGCTTTACTTAAAATCCATCTTGCAATGGTTCTTAAAACTCTCTTGCCTTCCCTGAGAAAGGATAAACTTAGAGTAGTTCAGATTTCTATAAGTAATCTGGATCACTTTTCATGTGTTTTACATTTCTTGAGATTTCATTAATTTCACTAACTTTGTCTCCATGTTGCTCCATAATGACAGATTGCCCATAATCAAATGAACTTTAAAAAAGTATTTCATTTTAATAAAACTATGATTTTAGAACTAGGTTCTATATTCTGATGCCCATGATCTCCACTGGCATTTTCTGAATGTGGTTTGAATTGGTTTTTCATAAAATAATTTAGGTTCATGTAGCTGTATGTGAATTATTGTCTGATTTAAAATATTTTCTTTCCAAAGTCTGATGATTGACTTGGGCTCTGAACATGAAATTTAGCATAAAAATATTTCACTGAAAACTACATCACTCCTACTTTGTTTTGTTTTACCTGTAGAATACTTAAGGTTAGGAAATATTTCCTTTTTTTCTAGATCTTATTATAAAGCACAAATTGTCAGTTTGTTCAAAGGGCAAGAAACAAGAATCAGGACATAGCATTTTCAACTAACCTATGCTGTATTTGGGCTCTTAAATTCTTGTCTCCATCTTCATCTTGCTTTTCAGCAGCTGTACGTTGATTGATATCTTCTTGAGGAGATTTTTTTAAATCAGGTTCAGCTAGAATATAAAAATTAAGTCATAGCAGAGTTTTCTAAACCAGTCAAAGTTGTAGCAGCAATGCTAAAAATGTGCTGATGCATGAAAGGCAAATATTTTATCTTTCTTTCAGTCAAATATTGCCTTAAACATTTAATAAAATGAAAAGGAATAAAATTCGATGATCAAAGTTTGTTATGGTGTCAAGGTAGAGAATCTCAAGAGGTAAAGGTTATTTCTAGGGAAGAAATTAAAATCATGGTAAAAGTTAAGAATGAAATAGGATCCCAGAGGCCGCATGTGTGCGGCCTCACCGCAGCTGCATGAGCATGATTCCAGAGGCCAGCTAAACTACTTCTGGTACCTGCAGCTCCTTGCAGAAATGTCTCCAGACTGAGAACTAAGCTGAGACCCATGCCTGCCCAGGAGGGGAAAGGTTTCTCTCCCTCCCTCCCTCCCTCCCTCTTCCCTCCCTCCCTCCCTCTCTCCCTCCCTCCCTCCCTCCCTCTCTCCCTCCCTCCCTCCCTCTCTCCCTCCCTCCCTCCCTCCCTCCCTCCCTCCCTCTCTCTCTCTCCCTCCCTCCCTCCCTCCCTCCCTCCCTCTCTCTCTCTCTCTCTCTCTCTCTCTCTCTCCTTTTCCTTGCTGGAGGGGAAGGGCGTGGAGACCACCATATTATGAGGACCACTAATGAGAGATACAAGCTTTCAATGATCCAATTTCTGGAAAAAATTTCCCTGGACATAGTTGCTAAAATAGATCAATCCAAAACCGCGCACCCGCAATCGCGGCCGTGCAACCTCATATCTCTTCACAGCAAGTCTGACTCTAGGGGGAATTCCTAACAATAATAGTGAGTTTCTTGTTGAAATATTGAATGTAATCAAAGTAAAGAGAAAGTAAAGTGAAATGTATTAGTTACACAGGCAGAGGTGGGTGGGTGGGGGGATGGGAGGTATACTGGGGTTTTTTTTTGGTGGTGGAATATGTGCACTGGTGAAGGGATGGTTGTTTCAGCATTGTATAACTGAGACTTAAGCCTGAAAGCATTGTAATTTTCCACATGGTGATTGAACTAAAAAAATGAAATAGTATGAAAACCTTAAAACAAATTATGCCTAAAATTATTTATCAATATTATAAAACAATAAAGTATTTGTTCTTTCTATCTAGCCTTTGTGACCTCCTTATAGAAGATATATGATTAACCAAACAACAAAATTAACAAGAGAATAGAAACAAAACAAACACCAATTTCAACAGCTTTAATTGAATCCTACTTGGGAATAATGAATAATATAAGCTCCAGAATACTCATAAGGTAAATGGAAAATCATGACAAAAAAATACAACCTTGAACTAGATTGAAAGGAATTTGAATTGCTCAATAAATGCTAAGGAATACTGAAGGGTGAATTAATCACAGTCAAGAAAATGATGAACCCCAATAGGATAAAGCAATCAATTGTTCTTTATCTATATTTATAGTAAATAAAGAGGAAATGGAGGAATACAGAATAAGCTTTTAGCTTATTTATAACCCCCCCAAAAAATTAAAGATATCAGGATGGGGGGTTTGAAATAGACAACTGGGAGCTTTTCTCAGGCAATGGGATCATGCACCTATACCTGGCTATTCCATCATATTTCATAAGAATTTCAGCTCATGAATTATCATTCATCTCATCAAATTGCACCTAGGCATTGGTGTCCTCCACATTTCTCCACTTAGGTTGATCCTTACCGTGTCCACACTCTGAATTTCTCAATCACTCTGAATGGCTTCATCTTGCAATATTCATGTCCTGAATACTAACTCTTGTCCTCACACCATTCCCATAAGGTTCAATGTCTCTCTAACATCATCCAAACCTCAATTCCTATAACATTTCCTACCAGCATTATCCTTACTTGTCTTTATTTTTGAAGATAATTCCACGTCTGCAATTCAACTTTTCTCCCTTGCCTAACAACTTTGTGTCATCCTGCTATCTTAGTCCTAGGCGATATTTACCTCTCTCAAAGACAATATCTATACCAGCCAATATCTCTGAGGAAAAGTATAGGACCTTGTGGCTTTGCGACCTCACTAATTTTCTTGGTGAAATTTTAGTTCAGGGGCCCAACCATGGACATAGGTACATGCTTTGCACATGTGGGATCCCAGTTCAATCCTTGGCACTGCGTACCCGTCTCGAGCCCTGGTGGTCCCCAGACATATTTAGAGTGGCCCTGGTGTTCCCAGAACTGTGGGACCTGTGCAGCATCAGATTCTTGGGCCTAAGCATTAGATCATCAGATCAATGTTGACCAAGTTTCACTAGGAGAGGCTCCTGAAAATCCTGAGAACTCTTTGGAAGCAACTCCCCCATAAATTCAATTATCATTTAGCTATAAATAAAGCTATGCTACAAATTTTCATGTAAAAACCAATACCTTGGTTTGCATAAGACTCTTTTAGGTGACCTGCTCTATACTGTCAGTCTGTAATACCAGCCTCAGTAATCTTCCTGAGGAATTGGCTCACATACAACTAATATAAATGATTTTTTATCTTTTTCCATTTCATGGCTAAATGATCCTTATCCTGGAAATGGACAAAATGCCTATCATCACATGCAAATGACCACATTAAAATAATCAACTTATTTTAGCTTTCTTCTCACAGTATACTTCAACTATTTGAAGATGGAAACATCCTTCACTTCTGTTTAGTCTGTTCCTTGCACATTATAAATGCTAGGTGAATATTTATTTACTAGTGGAGATACTTTAGCCCCCCAGCACTTTATTCTATAAAACTTTCTGAGATAATAGAAGAATCCTATACCATAATATCTGACAAATGTTGCCATTGGCTCTATATATGACCATGTGGTCCATATGATTGAGGAACTACATTTTTAATATTCAGTAATGTTTGGCTGATGACTCTATGTTAGATCAACAACTTAAACTATAATATCATAGTTTCTAATTTACAATTTCTATTCAACTCTTTGAAGGTAAGATTACCATCACCTTACCTAGCATAGAATCTGATGCTTAGTAAGTATTGGAGCAAATATCAAATGAATATGTAAATAAATATTTTTGAAAGATAGAGTCTTACCTGTTTAATCTAATTTAGATGGGGTCTTTCTTAAGATGATAGGAATAATTGGCAAAAAGCTACTTAAATCTTAGGAAGAAAAGTGTAAAATATGAAAGAACAGCATGATTTAAAAAATATTTGCATATGAATCTGCAGATTCCTTTAAAATTTTAGCATATTTTAGCATATGTGAATATCATTATCACATATAAGAATATCTCTTCGGCCTAGAGAGTATAGCAGGTAAGGCACTTGCCTTGCATACAGCTGTGGCAGTCACAACCCAGGTTCAAATTCCCAGCACCACATACAATTCTTTAAGGATGATAAGGGTGACTTCTGATGACAGAGCCAGCCCATAACTGCTGGGTTCCCCCAATTTCCTCTGCTCCCCCCAATCCCTGGCAATAAAAAGGGGGGAAAAAAGAAAAGAAAACTAGCTAGAGGCAAATAGAAGCTTTGGCAAATTTATAAGTATCAATTGTCATAGAATTTTGATAGGGAACTAAAAAAACTCAAAACTGAGTTGAATTTCTTGAAAAATTCTTGTCAACTAATTTCCTTCTATTCTTGCAATACACAATAGTATGCTTCCCTGAGACCTTCTGAAGTGCGGACAAGTCTTCTAAGGCCCTTTCAGAAACTCTGTCACCCAAAGGTTTGTGTGTGTACTTTATAATATCTGTCAGCTACAACTTCCAAGTTTGATTGATCTTGATTTCAGCCCCCTGTTCTGATCTCAGAGTCTGGGATTGGCAGTGCTCTCAGCCAAATATCAACTCTGCCCTGACCAGAAAAAGGATACTGGTGGAATAAACAAAATCAGAACAAGAGGAATATAGTCTCTCTTATCGAGGAGAAGCAAATTCTCTCTTTTGTGATCTGATGCACAGTGTCCATGTCAAATGACTGTGGTCAACAGTTGAATCAGACATCTCTGGTTTTAACAATTAAAGGAAGACCTCCAGTTACGCAAACTCGAAATATAGATGAATGCAGATGTAAATAAATTAAATGTACTTACTTTGAATTCCTATATATAAATAAAAGAACCAGAAGAAATAATTTAGATCTTTTCTGACTCTAAATACCATCGTATTAATAACAGCAGTAATAAAAGAATGACAAAAGAATACTACCATTTGTTATAGGGCATTTTTGAAAGATAAAAAAACAAGACTGTTAAACAAGTGAAAAGGTATCATCTAACTTCAATGAATGAGGGCACCAATAAAATGTTACAATTAAAATAATAATGTGAATACTAGCTATGTTTAGAGACAATCCAAATGATTAAATAGATGATTAACATGTTAATGATTAAACAAATGATTAACATGTTAATAAATGAAAAATTGGTTGCCATGTGTACAACAATGGAATATTTGGAACACTGAGAGAATAAAACTTATTTACATATCTATGTGCAACACTTACTTAAATAGCTATCCATTATGTGCAATTATAGAATTATAAAAGAGTTGAAAGGTACAAACCGCAATAGAATCAAGTACTCCAAAGGGTCCCATACACAATTCTCAGCCTTCTGCTAAAATAATCTTTTGTTCCTTTCAGCCTTCCACATTTATTTTTCTCGTGCATTTACTCCATACATATTATCATGTACCAGTTTCTCCCTCCTAAGTAGTTAACACTTCCAGCTTAATCCCTATTATATTGTGATATAATGAGAAATCTCTAATTGGTTGTTTTCTTCTGACACTGAATTTCTAAAACCCTTGTGATGTTCTGAGAGTGGCAAAGGAGCATCTTTTATTGTTTAGAATAAGCCTCTTTGGACTTTATTTGAGACTACATCAATGAGGTAATTATGAAGGATGGGCTCCTGTTGCCAGCGGAACCAGCAACAACTGGAACTGTCAGTTCTACCACCTGATGTCCAGTGAGGGGGAAGAAGCGGAGACTGATTTAAATCCCAATGCTCAAAGATGTAACAAAACATACCTACACAACGGAACCTCTGCACAGTTTCTAGAGAAAGTTTTGGAACATGTAGGTATCACTACATCCCCTTGTCAGGAAGGCTGGTGTACCACCGTTTTACCCACTCACACACGGCCCCCATCTGCCAATTCCATGGAGTTAGAAGCACCTGAATTTGGGATTCTTCCAGACCTTTCCCTCCAGATCTTTTCATCTGGTCGTTTGATTGTGTAAGGGTTGCTTGGGGCCGAATGGCAGCAGCAGATGAATAGTGATTTTCTCAGAATCAAAGATCACAGTGCACCCAGTGCGGAAGACAGGTCTTACAGCCCACCTGGTGACAGGAAGCCACCAGGCTGCACTCCATGTTTCCTCACACCAAACCCTCAGATAACAAGGCTAGACCAAGCATACCTGTTTCACTGGTCTCCATTCCTTTTTTCCCTCCCAAGACCACTTAAAAGTCCTGCCGAGTTCCTCCCAGGGTGCCACTTTACCCCATTCTTACCTGAGGTTCATAGAGTTCCTTCCAGGAGTGCACCCCGATAGACCTCCTATTTCCTTCACTTTTACTTGTCCTTGTCTCTCTGTGCTGAAGTCAGCAACCTATCAGTGTATCCTTTACATTTCACAATAAGCCAGTGATAAAGTATGTACTTTAAAAATAAACCCTTGGAGGGGCTGGAGCAATAGCACAGCTGGTAAGGCATTTGCCTTGTACGCGGCCGACCCAGGTTCGATTCCCAGCATCCCATACGGTTCCCTGAGCACCACCAGGAGTAATCCTGAGTGCATGAGCCAGGAGTAACCCCTGTGCATTGCCGGGTGTGACCCAAAAAGCAAAGAATAAATTAATAAATAAAATAAATAAAAAGAACCCTTCGGGCTGGAGCAATAGTATAGCAGGTAGGGTATTTGTCTTGCACACGGCTGACCCGGGTTTGATTCCCAGCATCCCATATGGTCCCCCAAGCATCGCCAGGAATAATTCCTGAGTGCAAAGCCAGGAGTAACCCCTGAACATTGCCGGGTGTGACCCAAAAAGCCAAAAATAAATAATAAATAAAAATATATAAAAACAGTAACAACAATGGGCCTCATTCAAATAAAAAAAGCTTTTTAAAAAATAAAAGTATTCACTTTTAAAATAAAGTTAAAAGAAAGTATTACCCTAAGTTCTGTATGTCATTATTGCAATTTTTTTAAATAGACTACAGGTCATGAAAACGTCTAATTTGTAGTCAAGTAGGAAACCTGTGAGATTGGCATCTAAGGCTGGGGAATTTTTAACAGGACTGAACCTTTAACCTGTGGAGTCTGCACGCTCTACAGGTAGACCCAGAACTAAAATTAATTCGATAGCAATATTTAGTGGGTGTCTTCAGAGAATTAGAATAATGGATAGTGTGGAAATGTCACAATTTGGTGTCAGGAGTATTGTAAAAGAAAGGACAAATTTTCCTTTAACAGCTCTAACAACACAATTAGGCCTTCCATCATGCAGGTTGTGAAACTTAGATTTAGATCAATGAAATACATTTCCCAAGGTTAATTACCTCCTATGTGATGAAGTCAGGGCTCAAGTATATGTACTCTTACTCAGAACAAATTTATGGAATAAAATAACATTAACTTTAATGATGAAAGTCACTAAATGAACAATGATTTATAGCAAGTCTATTTAATTTCGCCATGTGGAGATTTCACTCAAGTGATAAGGTGCCTCTGGGTTAAGATATAATCTGAGGAAGAACGCTGCTAACGCTGCTAGATTCTTGTCTGCAGTCGATATGGTATACACCTACACTAGGGTGACTGACACACCTTCCCCTCAGAATTACTAGACAACAACAGAATTACTATTTTTCATGCATTTCAGTCCAAATTAGACACCTCTGAGTCAAAGCAGCTGCCAAGTCGGTGGAACAGTTCGAGATGCTTGACCTTGACATACAATTCTCTGCTAGCTCTGGGTTTTGACATGCAGCACTGACCACTAGTAGTCAAAGCAGAAGGCAACTGTGTCCTCATAGCTAATTCTTTGGGAGGTTGAAATAGATTCCTAATAACTCACTAATAACTATAAATGAGAATATTCACAGTCAAGCTTTGACTCAAAGAACTTTCAATCATTGAAAGAAAAAGTATCAATGGGGAAAAGTGTCCAACTTACCCATGTTCTGATTCATGCGACTTAGTGAGCAACTATCAGAGACATTTAACAGCAACACAAAATCAAATGCTGAAGGTTGAGGAATCACTTCTTTGGAGCTTGCAGGATCAACAGCCAAAACAGATGTTTGTGATCTTTCTGTTTCTTGTTCTTGGAGGGATCTGCTGTAGCCTGTGAGAGCTTCTTCGAGAAGCTTTGCTTGGTTTAATGTCATTGGAAAACCATCAAGGATCCAGCCTTGATTCATGGGTATCTGACTAAGTTGGAAAAGGACAAACCATTAATATTTTGCTAGACACAAAGACATTGAAAATAATGATATATCGAATCTTGCTTTTAATTTTCTTTCTTCTTCTCTTTTCTTCTTCTTTTTTGATTTTTGGGTTTCACCTAGCATTTACTCAGGGTTTGTTCCTTGTTCTGTGCTCATAGGACTGTAATGAAGTGCCAGAAAATAAACCTTGGTTGTCTGCATGAAAGGCAAGTGCCTTACCTGCTGTAAATCTCACCAGCACCTTATTTTGTTTTCAATTGACCATAACCATCTTCTGAATGGGTTTTATTACTTTGACTAATGTGCCATAGTCACTTCCTCATTTAAATTTTTCCGTAGGTCCCTATTTCCTTCCAAATCTAGACCAGAGTTCCTAAACATAATATTTTAAACTACCTGGCCACAACTTACTTCCTGTTGCCTTTTATTTCTTGCAATTTTAAACCACCATTTTAAAGATAATAGATCTCCTCACTATTATGGGAATGTGAGGTGTACTTTCTAGTTTGTGTTTTATAGGCTAATCTTCCTATAGAACTATGTTCTCATTTATAAGGGGATAATGTAATCTATGTCAAAGTACTTGTGAGAATTAACTAAACTCATGCCTTTTTAAGAACCAAGCACAGAACTTTTGGAGACTCTTCTTGCCCCACCCGAATGAACAGGAGTAAGATTTGAGCTCTGATTCTCATTCATTTCACCATAGAAGTGGTGATTTTTATATCTCAGGGCATAAAAGAAACTTTGACTCTGATTTTCCTAAGATTACAAGTTACTCTAGAGTAAGAACCATTTTGTAGCTCTAGTACTAATTTTTGTACTCAGTACCCTCAATACTGGGTGGATGCACCAAAACTACTTTATTCCTTAAACAGAAAGCCAATTTTGAATAATTGGAATAAATTTGGAATAGTTGGAATAAATAATTAGAATACTAGAGATTAATTTGAACTTCACTCTCCTAAATCTTTAGCCAGTGATTGATTCTTATGCAAATACTGAAATCTTAGTTTTTATATTTAATGTTTTGATTTTGTTTTTTGTGAGAGAAAAAAAATCTGTCACCCCAAAATATGTCATTGGCAACAAGTTTGATTTTATCGGAAATCATAATTTCTCCTCTCTTCTCCCCTCCCCTCTCCTCCCCTCTCCCTCTCCCTCTCTGTCTCTCTCTCTCTCTCTCTCCCTCTCCCTCTCCCTCTCCCTCTCCCTCTCCCTCTCCCTCTCCCTCTCCCTCTCCCTCTCCCTCTCCCTCTCCCTCTCCCTCTCCCTCTCCCTCTCCCTCTCCCTCTCCCTCTCCCTCTCCCTCTCCCTCTCCCTCTCCCTCTCCCTCTCCCTCTCCCTCTCCCTCTCCCTCTCTCCTCTCCCTCTCCCTCTCCCTCTCCCTCTCCCTCTCCCTCTCCCTCTCCCTCTCCCTCTCCCTCTCCCTCTCCCTCTCTCTCTCTCTCTCTCTCTCTCTCTCTCTCTCTCTCTCTCTCTCTCTCTCCCTCTCCCTCTCCCTCTCCCTCTCCTCCCTCTCCCTCTCTCTCTCTTTCAATGGAAAGGAAGGGAATCTCCATAGCTTTGTCTTGGTAATCTCCCTAACTGATCTGATCTTTCTTTGTTCTCCCAACCTTAGTCTCAAAGTTTCAATGGAAAGTTCCTGAGTCTTGTTAGGTCTCTTCTTTGTTGCTAACAGTTACACACCACTAATACATTTTTGGTTGTTTTTTTTTCTCAGGTTTTTTTCTCTTCTCAGTCTGTCTTAAAAAACTCAGTGAGGTAAGAATAATTTCCTTTGTACCTTGTTTATTACCCTGTAAAAATTTACATTAAAGAACAGAATTTCACTTCCAACAGGTTATACCTCCCTTTGGAGCCTGCATATGATTGTTCTAATGCTGTATTAATGAGTGGGGGAAACCGTAGTTCTGCAAAGTTTCATTACTCATTGAGTCACAATACTATGACATTCAGTGATCCTTTCATAGTACCAAGTAGCTGTGTCATGAATTCACTTCCCCCATCATTTCCTTTATTTGACCAAGAAGAAAAGGGAAGACTTCATGTTGACATTTTAGTGCTATTTTAAATAATATATCCAGGGTGGGGCATGACAATGTGAAGAATGGGTTTGATGATTCATCAGCAAAACAAAAAACAAGAAATCACCAGGACTGATTGACAACTTCTCCCAATCTCAGGACTTTAGAGAAAGAGGAAGTTGGGGGGACATGGTACAGTTGCACTGGGAGGACTCCAGGTGACCTGGGCTCTGACTCTCGCTATGTCAGTAGTCAGATAAGTAACTGGACCACCAAGTATACATGTATCCATTTTTCCTCAATGATGAGAGGGTTTGGTCTAAACGAAAGGATTTTGAACTAAGACAGTCCTCGAAAGATGCCCAAGAATCAACGAGGTGAGTAGCAAAGGTGGTGGGAAGGTAGTGGACATCTCTGTGTAAGGTGCAGCTACTACAGTTCCTCCAAACTGCTTGATAGCTCAGAATTTTCCTGAAATAAGGAATTCTGTACACATGCTTTGCACTGGTTCTGAGAAATGTCACTGCATTTCTAAAAACTACTCGAATCTGATCACTTTTGAGCTTAAGCTCTCAAAGTAGCATCCCAATGGCCTGATTCCTTTAGATTGGTACTCAGAGAGCAAATTGTCCAAGATATGTATCTGCTGAGAGGTAATAACTTGTTAAGGAGGACTCAAGAGAATACTAAAAGGTGGGGTCCATTCCATGATAAGACCCCCTGTGCTGGCCTTTCTGTGTATCAGTAATTTCCCCAAGCCTCAGCTATCCCAATTCTGCGTCCTCAACTACCTTAAGATCTCCAGACCTTTCACAGGTGTCTTGAGTCTTTTTTTTTTTTTTGCCTCCCTGAGTCTCATTTTTTTATTATATGGATCAATGGAGCTGCTATGCTTTCTTCCTATTTCTTCCTTTTCTGGATCTCAAAGGAAGTTTGAGAAGAAAAGATTTCATTCTTAAAAATAAGGAAGTGGGGATTACAGAATTATACCTTATTTCCAGTTTTCCTTTACTTGTTATCACATATCATCTTTATGTTATACACATATTTAGTCCTTTACTGTATACCCTCTAATTTCTTGTTGCTTTCCCACCCCACACTGCACAATCATTGAATCCCTACATTAACTTTCTTTCTGAAACAGAAAAGGTGCAAACACATTGGCCTGTAATCACATAGTTAGGGCCTTTCCCTTTCATAATCTGTCCTTTGGCTTTTCCCGGAATCTGATTGATTTTTCCTGAATTCACCCAAGAATCAATTTGAAAAGAAATGCTCTGAATTTATAGAGAGGTGAATGAAGTTTGGTAAAGGAAGGGGGAGTGAAACACAGATACACAAATCATATAATATCTCTTTACCATGTATGTCTCAAATGTAGATGAGTTGTACATACTAGATATTAAAAACTAAAATATTTCAATTTTATGAGGCTTTATCTGATAAGAAAGAGATGAAGTAGATACAACCAAAGTAAAATTATACATACAAAATAGATAAAACCAAAAAATATAGACATACTGTATAGCATTTGCCATGATGCTGACTAGCAAAATATCAGGAATGCTCTTTCCTTTCTTCAGCATATTTTCTGATTTTTCGCCAAGGTTAGCCCGCACACTGAACTGTGGAAAGAAGCAACGAATGAATGATCACAGCTAAAATTTAAAACTCAGATGCTAGATATTTAGCGGAAAACGCTTTAAATGTTGCTTAGGTGAAGGTACTAATCACCCAGCACAATTCTGCAGTCAGTTGAACAAATCAAGAAAACATATCTGCAGATTTGGGGAATTGTCCTCCAGAGCTCCCTCCTTTCATGATCTTCCTTATTTTAACTACTCTGACAACCCAAAATATCATTCTATAATGCCTGAAATGAAAAAAAAAAAAAACCTGGGGCTTTCTACTTGATTCCAGCCACTGCTGCTGTGTCCACAAGCCTGCGTTGCTCGGTGGGTAAACTATTTCAACATGACTCTTAGAAGGACACAGGGTCCTTGCTGTCTCTTAGAAGGACACAGGGTCCTTACTGTCTGTCCATGGCTGGATGCCATACATTGTCAAACGAGTTTCAAGTTGCTGACTTGACTTGACTTTGCTTTCTTGTCACTACACTTGGTCCTCAATTTGTTGTTCAGAATTTATAATGTTATCTATGGGAAGACTAATCCAATGGACTAGTCCCTTTACTCTGCATGTCCTAATCATTGTCTTTAGGTCTTGTTTTTTCTTTGTTTTTCTATTTCTAGCATCATCCCTAACTGTGCCCAGATGCCATTACGTCTCATGACTGCCAACTAGATATTCAGCCTGAAATGTTTCTTCAGCCCTAGTTGGGTGGCTCTCTCTCTATCATCTTTCAATCTGTTTAAATTTCATTTCCTCAAGGCTGACCCATTTAATACATCAAATTTTCCTTACACCCCGTGGTCTGTGCTCCTGATCTCCCATTCTCATTATTTAAAAGACACCAACATTGTTGAATGCATCTTGTGATACATTTAGGTGTGTGCTTGTAGCTTAGTATATCTGTATCTCCTGTTACTTGGGTATAAACTCCAGAGAAAATCTGTCTTTCTGTTCACAGATATAGTCCAAATAACTATAATCACATACCATGCATTTTAGTTAACATGTACTGCAATATACTATGTTGGTGTTAACATTCTATTGTCTTGTGTATTTTGTAGTGTTTTTACCAGAAATCTTATGTACATAGATGTTATTGTGTTACAAAAGCCTGTTCCCCCAGTAGAAACAGGCTACACGCTCTGTCTTAGGTATGCCTATAGCACCTAGGGCTTGTGTAAGAACATTCTGGGACATGTGCACAATGAACAAAGTGCCTAAAAACACCATTTCCCAGCACCTATCTTCACCAGTAAGTGATTAATGACTGTCCAACAGTGTCAGGAAAAGATGCCCTCTGAATTAAATATAAAATAAAACTTGAAAATTTGTAACTCAAGAAATGTAAATATGCTATCTTTCTGTTCATTTGTATTTCAAATACACAGAGTAAAAATTATAACCCCTCCTTACCACTTTTTCTAATCCCATTTCCGTGCCTGCTTTCTGTAAAGCTTATAGTTTGGGGTATTTTATCCTATTTTTATCCTATTTTTTCTAGCTCTAATGAGTTTTGAAATCTAAATATTATAAAATGGCTTTCTATGACAAAATGCACAATAAAGACAATCAAATGTAATACAAATTAAGTAAATGATATCTCACTTGAATAACCTAGGCATTCTATTTAAGAGCAAAAATAAAATTTCCATAGAGAATAAGGCAATACTCCATATGGAAGTATTAGTTTCCATTCAAAGCAATAGTTTGAAAATTTTAAAAAATATTTTCAAATATTAATTAAAAAATTTGACAGTCATTAATAACACTAAGCATAAAACTGGAAAAATTCTTTAAAGGTATAGAAAAATATACATATAAGTCATAAGTTAATTTATTGGCAAATAAAAGCAGATAAATGTAAGTTTGTACAACTTTAAGAATGCTAGTTTTATTTTAACCTGGAAAATCACTTAGTAATTTCCATTGCTTTAGTATACAAGTATTATAAAAAATATTAAGAATATAAAAATACTAAAGCAAATTCAGACTTAACTAATGTTTATTGTCAAATTTACTTAAAAATCTTAAGGAAGCACACTGTCTTCTTATTCCATTTGAAGGTGCATAAAAAGCCTAAAATCATGAAATACTTCAACATACTAATAGTCAAAATTCAAGTACATACATAAGACGTGGTTTCACTGGGTTTGACTTCTATATCTTTTGGTGTTTTTTGTCCATTCTTACCTGGCAAAAGAAAGAATTTAGTAAGATCAAATTTCAGCCTTTACAATGAACTACGGTTTTGGTATTTGGTCATCTATGGTTTTGGACAAATGGGTTATTGGATCTGCTATCCCTGACTGAGTCAGCCAGAGGCAAGAAGCAACAGAACCACCACAGCTTGGCTTTCACCTTCACTTCACACCAGAAAGATCCTGGCCAACTGTGTGATTTGGTGTTTTCCACTTCCTTTCTTCCAGTGTGGCTCACTCCTAACTATCATTAGACATACTGCAGTGCCGTTTGGGTTTTCAGGAACATGTTAAGTTTCTTGAGAAAAGTCTTACAGCTGTTAGTTCACAACACTTTTGTTGTGGTATGAACTTGTATAATGGATGTTAGGGAATTAGCTTGCATTAAGTAGAAACCAGAGACATTTTTAGTTTGATTCTACGTGGAAAAATTAGCAAATCTGAGAGTCTGTTTATAATTAATCAGACTTTGCTAACAACATATGTCAAAAAATTAATAATTGTTTTAAAAGTCACCAACCCAAATATCTTGTTGAAAACAACTGAAATAAGGAAAAGGATATGTTCTTTCAAAAGCTAGAAAATGTGACTACTCTGGGAGAGATGATGCTTATAATTTTCTGACACATTGTTCAGTGGTACTGACAGCAGGAGTGATGGCTCAGTAAGATCTGAAATTCATGCTAAGCACAGGAGGAAACCATTGACTAGAGCAAGCCTTCACAAACACACACTGAAAATGTACTTAAAGTTTAAGACTGTTTTTCTTCAGTGGTTGTACAAAAAGTATCTGAAAGACTAAGGTCCAGCACCCAGGGGAGCTAACTTTTCATTAAGGGTGAGAATTTTGTCTTAGAGGCTTTGTCTTAGAGGCTTTGTCTAAGCTGGGAGTAAACTTAGTTGTATTTAGGGAATCATAGTTCAAATGGGTGTGGTAGATCAAACCTTCAGTGTCGCTCAATACAGTGAAAGAAGCAGCAGCCCACAATGAGAAGTGACAAGGAACAATGAAATACCATCTCCTCACAAAGCCAGGTAGAGTGAGGTTGATTTACCCCAGATGTTTCAAAAACCACAATAAAACAGAGAAACCAAAGTCTCTCTGAAGGAATATGAAAAAAAAATCCTTATAAGTTATACCTCTCTCCTAGTGAGGACAAAGTTAGGGAATTTTGTGTTTACCTTGCTCTGTCAAGTGACCACAAAGATAATTACTCCTCTCTCCCCTTTTACCTTAAAACACATTTGTGCTTATGAGTATGTGTTTTTAATCTGTCTATTGATCTCTGATGTAAATGATAGGTGATATATTTTGATAAATTACTTACTAAGTGTTTTGTCTTCAATTTTTAATGACTCGTTTGATAAGGAATTAGCTGAAAATTCATTTGAAGAATGCTTCGGGGAGAAAACACACAAGATAGTTAAACAAACATTTTAATAGCATTCCTATTTTTCTATAGGTAGTAGTTAATAAGAGTATATTATTTTTCTATTACATTACTGATATCATGAGGCACTAAATTATTTTAGGAAACAAAATGGTTATAACTGTACTATATGTACAGTATAAATACACAATTATCTGTTCTTCAAACAACCTTTAATTTGTCAATAAAATACAGTAACTGCCATTCTAAAAACACAAAAGAATCTGAGAAAGATACAGCTTACATTAAAAAGCTTTAAAAACAACTTGGAGATATTGGGAATAGCCATAGAGAAATAATAAACAAAAAAACTAAAACTGTCATTGTTTAATCACCTAAAATATAAAGAGTTCTGCAACATGGAAGAAGAGAAAGCTTACATTAATAAAACAAAAAACAAACAAAACCTCCCACTAGTTATTTTAGTTTTATAATTCATAGTTAAATGATATCTATTTTGAAACTCATATTAAAGCTCTGGATAAGGTCTTCTACTAATTTATTTCATTTAAGAAATAGAAAAGATAGGGCAAAGAGTTCATTTAGAATCCGGTACTCCAGTCATTGTATAACCATCAACAAACCATCTGACCCAAGTCAACTATGCTGAGAGTCTCTGTGCTCTTCTGTAAAACAAGGATGAGGGGTGTGTATGTGGCGGGTAGCAAGGGGAAGGAGGGGAGGTTACTGGAACACATCATGATTCTCAGGGCAGAGCAACACTCTCCTATTTCCTGCTTAAGAACATTAATGCAATAACACAAGATAACATTGCATATACTTCAAGATGTAACAGAACACTCTAATTTTTCCTCTCGGAGAGCCCGGCAAGCTACAGAGAGTATCGAGCCCACGCGGCAGAGCCTGGCAAGCTACCCAAGCATATTGGATATGCCAAAAACAGTAACAATAAGTCTCTCAATGAGAGATGTTACTGGTGCCCACTCGAACAAATCGATGAACAACAGGATGACAGTTAATAATTAAATAGACAGTTAACAGTAACGCAGAAAGAAATTTGATGAAAGTAAATGACAGAAATATGGTGCCTATAAGTCATACAGATAATAGAGATCATATCTTGACCGCTTTTAACCTTTAAGTCTGAGATATGCTAGTCTAGACAAGAGATCTGCAAACTATAGCACTTAGATAAAACTTTATTTGGCTGGCTGTTTTACAATCACTCTGTAAGATACTTCTATGAACCTGGGAACAAGCCAGGCATCTTTTCTGCCTTACGATCCCTCCAATGTCTACCCCAGCCACTGCCCAGGGACAGCACTGGTCTCCCACTAAATACTGAGACTGCTACTGGCCACGATGAGATTCTCTGTAGTGGAATTTCACTTTGGTGTTGACAAACTTTCTCACAACACTGAAGTACCAACCTCTGAATTTTAGCCCCTTCCCACCCCCCACCTCCCAAACCCCAACAGCTGGAGATACTTTTTTTTTCTTTTTGGGTCACACCCGGCGATGCACAGGGGTTACTTCTGGCTCATGCACTCAGGAATTACTCCTGGCGGTGCTCAGGGGACCATATGGGATGCTGGGTATTGAACCCAGTTGACCATGTGCAAGGCAAACGCCCTACCTGCTGTGCTATAGCTTCACCCCCCAAAACGTTTACTTTTGATGGCAAACTGGAGTATGTATGCATGGAGATGAAGGAAGGAGCAGTGGATATAAGTGTAATGTTCCTGATTTGCCGCTGCCCACAAAACTTGAAACATTTACATCTTGGAATTTTACAAAAAATCTGCCAGTTTCTGGCCTAGAAGATCTCTTTGATTCAATCCAACTTTTAATATTTAGTACTAGAGGTTACAGAGAGGAAAACTAAAGTCACTTGCCTCGGCATTTTTACCACTGTCTGGAGGAATGGTCAACATGATTTCCTCTGATTCTTTCTCAGCTGATTGGTCCATAATGACCGTTTCTTTGTTATGATAGGCTTGGATAGCTTCTTGGACAAGAGTATCAATAGAAAGTACACGAATAGGAAATTCTACAGAACAAAAGACAATATTAAAAATCTTTCATTTAGGAAATCAACACCGTTATTACTATCACCATTTGCCCCCTGACCTTATCTTCAGAGACTTCAAAAACTGTTTCCTTTTGGATCAAGCAGCTTTTAAAACTGGTGGTAAAATCAACAAAAATAAAATCAACTACTCTCATCGTTCTAAAAGGTATAATTCAGTGATATTAAATAGTTTACAAAGACTTCAACTGTCACCATGATCTTATGCCAGAAGATTTTCATTATTCACAAAGAACACACTGTACTGATTAAGCAATTACATCCTATTTCCCTATTGTTTCCCCTAACAAAAATAATTTGCATCTGCCTCTATGAATTTTCCTAACGTAGTCTGTATATATGTCTGATCAATGAAGTTATATGAAGTGCGGCCCTTACTATCTACTTCTTTCACATATCTTGCTTTCAAGCTGTATCCAAGTTGTATCTTGCACCAGTGCTTCATTCTGTTTTTTGTGGTTGTATAGGAGGCTATTGTATGCCCGTTGTATGGACACAGTAGTACTGTATCACTGTCCTGTCATCCGTTGTTCACTGATTTGCTCGAGTGGGCACCAATAACATCTCCATTGTGAGACTTGTTATTGTTTTTGTACATTTTAAAATTTATTCTTCTGATGATAAACTTTGGATTGACTTTTATTATTGACTTTTATTTGACTGTTATCCTAGTGAATATCCCTATACACGGTTTTTGTTTTGAACATCAGTTTTTTAATCCTTTTGGTAATATACTGTAGTATAGTTGCAAGGGTCATTTACGATTTTTTTGTTTAATCTAAAGAGAAATCATAAAACTGTTTTGCATCCTGGATGTGCCATTTTACATTCCCACCATCAATTTCTCTACATCAGTCATCATTTCTCTACACTCTTACCTCCATTTAAACATTTTCATTAAAAATTATAGCTATTCATTATAATATATATGAAGTAATATCCATAATGCTTCCTCAAACTATTTTTTAAAAAGGGATAATTTTAACTTCTCATTTATTTTGTATATTTAGTTTTGCCTGAATCTAATCTATTTAGATCTAGTAGATTAAATAGATTAGATTCAATGTAAATTTCGTGTTTTCTAGAGGAAATCTGAATAAGATCCAATTAAACACATGATGCTTTCAGAATGTGATAATGTTTCCAGCTAAAAGAACTTCTACAAAGAAGTTAAAGGCTAAAAGAACATGAGAAATCAAAAATTCAAGAAATATAAATAATTCATTTTCTTTTTAAAATTAAGTGCAATTATTTTTGTATTTATGGCAAATTACTTTATCAATTGGTAAAGTAAGGAAAATTTATATGAAAAAGTTTTCGTTATTTCTCACTAGACAGGCACCATCATTATATAGCATGCTCTTAATACCCAGGACAGTTCCAGTTTATGACTCAACACCACTAAAAGTACATCCCAAAACTTATTATTTGATCAATTCTCTACAAAAAACTTAATTGCAGTTGCAAGTAAAGCAGAATAAGTTCCTCATGAAAATTTTTTTAAGAATGTAGCAGATACAAAGTAAAAAGTATCTACTAAGTGGAAAAAGAAAGAGAAACAAAGCCTACCTTTTTGTAGAAACTTCAGAACAGTAGTTTTTCCACTGAAAGTTTTCCCCAATAAACACCCTTTCAAAGCAAATGAAGGTGATTCAGGCATTTTTGATTCAGTTTTAGAAGGAAGAGATTTGTCAATCAGTCTGTGAATGATATGACCCAATATGGAGTTGTTGGAGGCTGGTAAATTATCAGCCAACTCTTCTGATACAGTCCATTCTCCATGCAAGTTCTGAAGAAAAAATAAACAGAAATAATATGAAAATTTAAAATTTTTAGGAAATTTAGGCATATAATAAATTTGAATATTAAAGGAAATCCCTATGAAAAATAAACTTTAATCAAGCCATAAAATAATTTAGTTTATAAGAATAGCATGAATATTACTTTCCTATATGACAGAAAAAAATGAACTTCCTACATCAAGATAAACAAAATAAAATCCTATAACTCTGAAGTGTCTATTGGTCTTTTCTTCCTAGTTAAAAACAAATTAAGAAACTACGATTTACAAAGTTGTTCATAATAGTTTCAGGTACACAATATTCCAACACCAATTCCAACAACAGTGTCTCCAGGTTCCCTTGTACCCCTTTGGTGTGCATAGAACACATTTACTTCCTATTACTTACTCCAACAACACTTTAAAAAATGGCACATGGAATTATCAGAAAATAAATAAAAGTCTATTTGTGATAACTGATTGCTAAGTGATTTTAACCAATATAAGTTAGACACCAATTCATTATTGAAAATATATTAAATCCCTTAGGAAGCAAGAAGCATACCTCTATAAATCTAGTAGAGATCAACCATATGCAGTACTAATGAGTGCCATAGTCAATGCCACATGCTGGGAAGTTTTCACTGTCCTTAGAAAAGTTCTCTTAACATTTGTTGAAATACTGTTTGCAAAGCTTTGGATTCCCTAAGCTGTTGCTTGTCCAGAAAGCTCTGTATCATTTCTTCAAACCTGAATGAAAATATAGCTGAATAGAATAATCTTGGTGATATTCATTTGGTTGTGTTTTTGTACTATATCCATCCATGCTCTTCTGACTTTCATGAAACTCTTCAGAGTTTCATCTGATGGATTTGCTGTACACCTTATGGGCTTTCTTTTGTATGTAATTGATCTTGCTGTTTTCAATATTTTGTCTCTGTCTTGGAATTTTGTCATTATGAGTGCAATATGTCAAAGTTTTCCTAGCTGAGCCTAGTTTTACTAGGACCTTTGGGGTCTTTTGAATCTTGGTGCCTGTAATCTTCAAGTGCGGGAAATTCTTATCAATGATTTATTATTTTCTCCCTTTTTTTAAAATATTGTGAGTGTATATGTTGTTGTTGTTACGTTTTTTCAAGTGCTTCACATATCTTAGACCTTTTGTCTAATGAATGTCTAATCTTAGACCTTTTGTCTAATGAATGGTGAGCAAATATTTTCTCCCATCTGTGGAGGGTCTTTTGATTCTGGTCATCATTTATTTTGCAGTGCAGAAGCTGTCTGATTTGAAGTAATTCCATTTGTTTGACTGCTGTTTGCTTAGCCAATGTCATTGAGCCATTGAAAATGCCCTTAGATTCACTTTCATAAAGATTTTGCATATTTTACCCAAAATCATTTGTGGATTCAGGTCTGCTATGTAGGTCTTTAATTTCTTAATCATTTTGAATTGACTTTAGTGTATAGTGTGAGATAAGAGTCTGAGTTCATTTCTTTTATATGAGGCTAACTAGTTTTGCCAACACCTTTTGTTGAATATTTGACTTTTATGTTTTATACATGTGGATCCTTCATTAAAGACTCATAAATATGAGTCTGTTTCGGAACTCTAAATTATATTCCAATGTCCTAATAATCTGTTTTCCTTCTAACACCATACTATTTTGATTACTATTGTTTTATAGCATAATTTAATATCTGGAAAATAAATTATCACATCATTTTCCTAGGATTGCTTTAGCAGTGAGGAGATTTTGTTACTCCATGGAAATTTCAAAAGCATTTGGTTTACATCTCTAATAATATCATGGGCCATGGGCATGTTATAGGACTGCACTGAATCCATATGGTGCACGAGTAGGACTGTCATTTTGACAATATTAATCCTTCCAATACTTGAATAGAAAATGTGTTTCCATTGCCTTATGTCTTATTTCTCTAAGCAGTGATTTATAGTTCTATTTGTATAAATTTTTAATGTATTTTGTTAAACTGATTCCTGAGTACTTTATGTTTTTGAGACACAATTGTGAATGGAATTTTTTAAAAAAGGTTCTCTTCTATTTGTTTAGATATAGAAACATCATGCAATTCTATGTGCTGATTTTGTAACCTGACATTTTTTTGTGAAGGTTTATTGTTTCTAGGAGTTGTTATTTTTTTGAGATTTTGAGATTAAATCTTTAGGATTTGCTTCATATTGTGCCATCTGAAAATAGTGGTAGTTTGACTTCTTTTCCAATCTGGGCCCACTGAATAGATCTTTTTTGTCTAACTGTTGCGGCAAAGATTCCCAATATTATGTTGAATAATAGTGGTCCAAGTGGGAAACCTTGTCTGAGAGGGACAGCTTTCAGTTTTTCACCAATGAATATGATGGTAACTGTGGGTTTGCAGTAAATGACTTTAACTATGTTAAGGAAAGTTCCTTCTACCCTCATTTTATTAAAGTTTTAACAAGTGCTAGATCTTGTAATCCAGATGAACAAAAGGTATATGAAAAATATTCTTCATTTATATTTATGGAGATGTAAATCAAAACAATGAGATATTTCCTCATACCTGTAAGACTGACAAACAAAAAATAACAAAACAACCAATTGATGCAGATGTGGGGGGAAAAATACATCATTCACTACTGGTTGGAATATTGACTGGTTCAACCTCTATGGAAAATATCATGGAGACTCCTCAAAAGAACTAAGAACTGGCCTTATAAACAATCCAGGAATTGCATTTGTTGGCACTGTAGCACTGTAGCACTGCTGTCCCATTGTTCATCGATTTGCTCAAGCGAGCACCAGTAACGTCTCCATTGTGAGAGTTGTTGTAACTGTTTTTGGCATATTGAATAAACCACGGGTAGCTTGCCAGGCTCTGCTGTACAGACAGGATACACTCAGTAGCTTGTTGGACTGTCTGAGATGGACGGAGAAATCGAACCTGGCTCAGCCGGGTGCAAGGCAAATGCCCTACCCGCTGTGCTATCACTTCAGTCCACTTGTTGGCATTTACCACAAAAATCTACTTTGAAAAGAGATCTGTACGCCTATGTTTAATGAGCCATTTACAGTAGCCAAGATCCAGAAAAACCCAAGTGCCCAAAACCAGATGAGCTGATAAGGAAATTGTGGTACATATACACAATAGATTATAACTTGGCTACATAAAAATATTCATGTAGCTGTAGCAAGTTGCCTCTACATGAAGAGGTATTAAAATGATATCATACATAGTGAAGCCAGGAGGAGAGGGACAGATAGAGAATAGTTTTTCATATATGGGATATAAAGAAACACAGTAAGGGAATAACAAATGGCCAAATGTAACAGAATCATGGTCCACAGATGGTCTATAGAACTGAGTTTATCATGGGGGATAGGAAAAATATGGGAAGATATCTGGACATTGGTAGAAGAAACACTGACTCTCTGGTGGTCGGGGTAGTGTCAGAACATAGCATGCACGGAACCATCTTTAACAGTATTATAAATCACATGGTCCCAATAAATATTGTGAGAAAAAAGTGAACAGAAAAGCAAATAAAGGATCCTAAAGTATAAAAGTAAGCAAACTGAGTGGAAACATGCTGCAACCCAGGTTGTGCGCTAAAGACATTTAAATGAATCCTATCATCAGAGAAAAGCAATAATAGTATATTTTAGGTTAAGTGTCAAGTTTATCTAAAAATATTTTCAGGTAAAAGAGAAAAAGGAATTACACTAAATATGGAATCCTTTAAGTCTACATGTTTGACTCCCACTTTCTTTAGGCTCCTTTTCTGTAGGCATATTCAGGCTTTATCCCAGGCTCTGTGCTCTGGGATCACTCCTGGAGGTGTTCGGGAGATGCTATGGGGTTCCCAGGATCAAACTGGGCCAGCAGTGTGCAAGGTAAGCACACTGGCCCCAAGTTTCTTGATGAATTAGTGAAAAATACAAGGGAATTAAAATTGTTCTGCACAGACTATTCTCTCTGACCTGCGTATCAGAATACTACAAATATTTTTTGCAAAAAAATTTAACATCAAAAGCTAAACATTAAAAACATTATTGTTTCATAAAGTTTAAACAGGCAGTAAAACTCTTAACTATCTAAAAAATATTAAAATGATAAATTTATTAAAATATGAGATGGGATAAAACTTTATTCTGAGGAAAACTCATACTCCATTAGGCTTACATACCTTAATATAAGATTGAAAAACAAACCTATAAGTGAAAAAACAAAGAAAAATAAAAAGAAACAATAAAAATACAAATAATAAAATAGTAATAAAAATATTGATATTGTAATATTTCTGAAACTTATCCATATCAGTGGTAATGAAATTGCTACGAATTCTGAAAAAGGCCAACATTATGATATATCAGTTTTTGTAGCATAATAGAAAAGAAAGCAACCACATATTTTAAAACTTAAAAATTCTTAAGAAAATATGTACAACTTTATTATAATAAATTTTAATTTATTATTATGTGTTAAAAGGGATAGTATAAGAAAGCAGAACTTAAAAGTTAAATACTTGAAAAAATGAGAAATATAAAGAAGTAGAAAGTCACAAAAATATCCTTTAGAAAGTGGTAAGTACTATGGTTTAAAGAAAATGTTTTCTTCTTTATTTAAATAAACATTTTAAATGTTATTTAAAGTCTTTGGAACCATGGAAGTAAATAGAAAGTATTCCAGTTAAGTTGGCAAAACTTATCAAAATCCTAATAATAGAAGGGTGGATATTTAATAAAACCAGCATTCAAAAAGAAAACTACAAGTCAATATCATTTAGGAATCTCTCTTACTTTCTTTCACTCCCTTCCTCTCTCCCTCTCTCTCTCTCCTTGTCTCTCTTCTTTTTCATTCTTTTTCTTTCCTTTCTCCCTACTTCCTTCCCTTTGTCCCTCCCTCCCTCCCTCCCTTCCTTTCTTTCTTTCCTTTCTCCCTCCCTCCTTCCCTCCCTTCCTTCCTTACATCCTTCCTCTCTTCCTCACTCCCTCCCTCCTTCCCTTTATTCCTCCCTTTGTCTTTTCTTTCTTTTGTGCACTCTGTCTCCTCTCTCTCTCTTGCTCTCTCTCTTTCTCTCTCTCTCACTCGCTCGCTCTCGATCTCGCTCTCTCTTTCTCTCTTGGGCCACACAGTGTTAAGAGTTTCTTACTTCTGGCTCTGCACTCAGGGATGACTACCTGCTCATATATTCCCCGGCTCAGAGGGGAATAAATGAGATGCTGAAATCAGAGGTTTGTTGCATGCAAGGGAAGCATCTTACACTGTAATAACACTTCAGCCTCAACTTGGGAATATTTTCTATATTAACAACATGAGCATGTTAGCAAGCAACAAAGGCATTAATAGCAGTGTACTACAGATTCTTAATTGTCATATACTTTTGTTTCCATAAATCATATTTTATAAGTGATTCATTCCCATATACTCTTATATTATATTTTAATTTTATAGAAGACAAACCTGAGAATTATAGAAGCTGTTACTTTTCATGGTCACATAATTAGTAATGGTGAAGTTCAGGAAGGCAAAATTGAGGACACATGCTCACAACTTTTATACCATATCAAAATTTCCTCCACATGTCTGAACAGACAAATAGTTATTTCATGAATATGAGGAAGGTTAAATACTGGAAAATATTTATTCTATTACAAAAAAGATTAAGGTAAAAATGTATGACCATTTTGACCAAGGGATATCAGATAACATTCAATATTATTTTGATGAGAAACAATGAGTGAAGTTAAAACAAAACAAAATAAGTCCCTTAGTATAAGACCATAGGACTGGAGCGATAGCACAGCAGGTAGGGCATTTGCCTTGCACTCGGTCGACCCGGGTTTGATTCTTCTGTCCCTCTCGGAGATCCCGGCAAGCTACTGAGAGTATCCTGCCTGCATGACAGAGCCTGACAATCTACCCATGGCATATTCAATATGCCAAAAACAGTAACAACATGTCTCACAATGGAGACGTTACTGGTGCCTGCTTGAGCAAATCGATGAACAACGGGACAACAGTGCTACAGTGCAGACAGTAGACTATAACTTTAACACTTTCTCCAACACTTTCTGGACCAATATGGAACCAAATGGGACCAAATACTTTTTTTAATTAATGAGAGGAACAGATGTTCATCAACAATTACAGAAGCATGATTTGGGAAGTATAGGATACTGAAAATAAGAAACAAAACAAGCAGCAGTGTCCCTAGAAATCAGGATGCTTATGTATATTTGAATTCCTGCTGCAAAGGTGGCTACTGTGAGCTACATCTCCTTGGCAACTGTAGCTGTGATGACAGTTTTCCTATCAGACCTTACTGGGACGATTCCAAGCATTTTCCTTGGAAGTTTAACCCTAAGTCTGGTTCTCAAACCTACCTACTATTTCAATTTTTAACAACCTAGCATATTTTTATATTTTTCCTGCTTATTCAGCTCAAGACTTTTTTGTTTGCAACATCATTAGAATGACAAAATCACTGGAACTGGATATAAAGAAACACAGTGGGGGAATTAAAAAAAAAATGCCGCATAACAAAAGGCAATAGAAACTGAGAACTGGTCCTCAGCAGAAATTTACCACAGCAGGGATTTGAGGGGAGGAACGGGGGCACTGGGTCAGTGGTTGGAAGGAAGCCCACAGAGGTGTAAGGTGTGGTGCAGTCATGTTGTATGCATGAAACCCTATGTAAACCATAGTGACCAAAGCTAAATAAAAAGAAAGACAAAATTCTTCTGAGGAGTATAACTGAAAATGCTCAAAATATAAACTTTACTTCTTACTCAATAGATCTGATTTAATGTTATTACAACAAAAGTGCCAGCGCCATTTTTCTTTTTTTTTATCCTGAGGTTAGATGACAAATTATCCTATAAAGATAGAGGAAATGCAATAGGTAAAAAATATTCACCATGAATATATAAAGAAGCTGCAGTACATATGCATAATGCAGAATGAAGAAAAAAATGTAAATCATGCAGTTTACTGCAATGTGGATGGAATCGGAAGGTATCACGAGAAGCAAAATAAGTCAGAGGGAAAATGGATAACAGATGATCTCACTCACTTGGGAATATAGAATAATAACAAGGGGATAGACAATACTGAACAATGACAGACACTTGGCCTTGGATTACTAAACCGATTACTGAGGAGAGGCATGAGAAGGAAGGAAGACCAGGCCAGAGGGCACTGTGGTGTTGTTGGTGGTGGTGGTGCAGTAACTTTGCACAAGAGAAAAAAAAATACTATGATTGTACCCATCTTATCTAAACTAGAATTTTTAAATGTTTCACTTAAAATATAAATTAAAATGTTTCACTTAAAAGTCTACGGAAGAAAGTGACAAGGGAGTGTGCCTTACCATATATGAAAACTCTAGCACTATAGCACTGTCTTCCCATTGCTCATCGATTTGCTCAAGCCTGCACCAGTAAGGTCTCCATTGTGAGATTTGTTTTTACTGTTTTTGGCATATGGAATACTCCATGGGTAGCTTGCCTGGTTCTGCCATCCGGGCTCTCTGAGAGGGACAGAGGAATCGAACCCGGGTCAGCCATGTTCAAGGCAAACACCCTACCCGCTGTGCTATCGCTCCAGTCCACATATTAAAACACTCATTAAAAATATAGTAGTGAGGCTTTTTTCCCCACTCTGCGGAAACCCATGTTATCTCTTGAACACATCTCCCTCTCTCTTTCCTTACATCTTCCCTTACATCTCTCTAAATTTCTCTTAGCAAACCTACTTTGCTTAATTAAAAAAAAATACAGTGAGAGGAACTGGGGTGATAACTCAAAGAACTGTAGCACACGCTGTGCATTACGGGGCTGAGGGGTGCAGGTTTGAGTCCCAGCACTTTTTTGGTTTCCCAAGCACTGCCAGAAAACAACACCCGAGCATCAATGCAGGAGCATTGCCTGGGCACTTCCCAGTGTGACCCCAAACCAAAAACAAAATGGATTTAAATCATCACTACAGAATATTATTGTATTACTGTCATCCCGTTTCTCATTGATTTGCTCGAGCGGGCACCAGTAATGTCTCCATTGTGAGACTTGTTGTTACTGTTTTGGCACATTCAGTACACCAGGCTCTGCCATGCGGGCGAGATACTCTTGATAGCTTGCTGGGCTCTCCGAGAGGGGCGGTGGAATCAAACCTGGGTTGACTGCATGCAAGGCAAAAACCCTATCCACTGTGCTATTGCTCCAGCCCTACTACTGAATAAGGAATAATTATTTTATGTAGTGTGACCAATCATGAACCAACATTTTATTTTATTTTTATCAGAGTAATATTGTTTCAGAATAAAAAGAGAAATAAATTTTATTTTATTTTGGTTTGTGGCTGTGCTCAGGGCTTACTTCTAGGTCTTGCTTAGGGTTCCAATCCTGATGGCAGATCAAGTCCAGGTTGGTCACAAGCAAGGCTTGTACCTTACTTGCTGCCCTTTATCTCCACCCCCAGAAAGAAATTTTAAAATAAAACGTGCTTGAAGTCAAAGGTTAAGATGCAGTGAAAAGTATCCAGTGTTCTAATAGTTTGGTATCATGGTGCTATTATTTGGAGCTGTGGGTTCCCAAGCTACCTGATACAAGTTCTTCTGCTTGCTTGCTCGCTCAGATCTTGTCAGATCTCTCATCTTTGCATGACAATAACATTTATTTATGAGAGTTGTTAAAGATTTAATGAAACATTTGTATGGGTATCTTCTGGAACCACTTATCTTAGGTCACTAAAAATTCTCTGACATATGAGTACTGGAAAGAGAGAGGCAGTATCCCTGTTTCTGCCCAACAGAGAAACCACATTCAACATGCATCTAAGTCAGAAAGGCATGCTTCCTTGCCAAGGGGTCATAATTAACTCCTCCACTATCACCGAATTAATGGTAGAACGTGGCCAAACACAATGGGGTAGAATGTTGAGTGTGAGAAGAACAGAATGCTTAGGCTACAGAAAGGACTAAAGCCTGATCAGTGCCAATAAGCCATCAAGAATTGGATGGACTTCATCTTTCAGAACCACTTTAAAAGCATAGTTTATGAAATTCCTAATAGCCTAAGGACAAAGGGTAAGTCAAGGTAAACATCTCAGACCTATGAGAGCAATAGGTGAAAAGAAGGACCAATGTGGAGGTAAATTCAGGACATAACTCACTGTAAGGAGTTAAAGGGAGTTTACTAGTGCATTAGCAAAGAGGAACCAGACATTGTTACTTTATATGGTTTGTTTTATAATTAGTAAGAAATATATAATTAGTGAGTAATAAATTTTATAAGATGATATATGATTATTAGTCCTTCAGATATTGGTACAGATATCTACCAGAATGTGCACCACAAAGTGCCAACTACTGATTCAACGCAATTCTTTGTAGTAGATGCTCTCCATGATAATAGCATTTTATTAATGTAAAATTTCACATATATGATAATTAAAATATTTCATATTATTTTTAGTTCATGTAAATACCATAATTGTGCCTTTTTAAAAGATGTAAATGTAATGCTCAATACCCATCAATACCAAGAGGCAATGAATGACCTCTCCCTATAAATTCTTAGTTATTTATATACTGAAATCATAAAGTTACAATGGATAATAAACAACTTCTTTCCATGGTTAATAATAACAACCAGTTCAATAGTACCGTTTTTACTGACCTACACTGAATTTCCAGAAAATTAATTCTAAATTCCTAAGACCACTCTATACACTTCGACCTTCCTTGCAGATCTTGTTGCTTCTCCATATCATGACAAAAGTACCTTATGATTATCTAAACTTCTGATTCTGGTTACTTCCAGTCTGTCATAAACTTTTTTTCCCCATGCCTTGATCTTATTTTCCATGCCAGTCTCCTTGGTCCCTTTGCACAAACTTGACTGAAGGCACTGTGCGCACTTACTTGGAAACTGCGTAATTGAATGTGGGCTCAGTGCATATTCCATGACCAATCCTAAAAACCTCCTTGTGTTAAGTTTTCAAGTTCTTTCCGAGAATAAATAATCATTCAAGTGGTTGTATGCTGCTGCTTGTGGAGCTATTTGGTTTTGTCAAAATATTCTGCTTATGTACATGGTCACCTTTGAAACCAAAGCAAATGTACCTCATTCTCAATTCTTGCCACTTATCAAGATCCAAGCTGGGAGTGGATCGACCCTGTTAAAGTGGAAGACATGGCTCGTGTGGACCAACCTGGGTAGATAGAACGTAGGCCCTAACAAGACAGACAGACACCTTCTGACCCAAAGTCTAAGAACAAGATCAGAAAGGGGTCTGCACAGTTGGAAACAAGTAAAAATCAATGAAATTAACTAGTCTAAAAAGCATTCCTAGAAGCCCTAGTATATAGTATGATTTTTTTTTTTAGGATCTATGTTTTCAGTCCTTCAGGTACTGGCAAAAAAATTATTTTTTTACTTTTTTATTGAATCACTGTGAGACAGACCTTATAAAGCTATTCATAATTAAATTTCAGTCATACAGTGTTCCAACACCCATCCCTCCACCAGTGTACGTTTCCCAGCACCAGTGTCCCCAGGTTCCCTCCCATCACCCCCCACCCCTCAGCCTGTCTCTATGGTAGGTGCTTTTCTTCTCTCTCTCTATCTCTGTCTCTCTCCTTTTGGGCATTGTTTTTTGCAATATTGATATTGAAAGGTTATCAAGAATATCCCTTTACCTTCTTTTAACATTCAGCTCTTAGTCCAATGTGATCATTCCCTGATATTAGTGTCATACTGGTCTATTCTCTATCTTACCTACCCTCAGACCCACACACATTTCCGGCTGATTCCAACCAATGACTAGTCCTCCTAAGCCGCCGTTTTCTCTGGCCATGGCTATTGGTCTTCTACTATATGTATATATGTACATATATATATATTTATTTATATACCACAAATGAATGAAGTCATTCTATATTTGTCCCTCTCCTTCTTGTTCATTTCACTCAGCATGATACTCTCCAAGTCCATCCATTTATAGGCAGATTTCATGACTTCATTTTTCCTAACAGCTGCATATCATATCCTTGTGTAAATGTGCCATAGTTTCTTTATCTATTCATCTTTTCTCGGGCACTCAGGTTGTTTCCAGATTCTGGCTATTGTGAATAGCTATGTAATGAACATAGGAGTGCAGATGGTGTTTTGCTGTGTGTTTTTGGTCCCCCAGGGTATATTTCCAGAAGTGGTATTGCTGGGTCAAATGGGAGCTCAATTTCGAGTTTTTTTTTTTTTTTAAAATGTCCATGTTGTGTTTATGGTATGATTTTAAGGGAACTTCTCCACTGGCATCCTTTTTATGGAAGAGGGGTAAAGGGCCATATACAGCTGTATGCAGGAGATTCTCCCTGACTTATGCTAGTGGACCACAGTAAGTGGTGCTTGGGGGACCATGCAGGGCCCAGAGCACTTGTGAGAGCATGCAAGGGAAGCACTTTATCCCCTGTACTATCGCTCCACAAGGAACCCTTTTTTCAAATGTTAGTAAAAATCATCTTAGTTCAAATGTGATTAGTTATAAGAAATTTGTTAATTGGGGACTTTGTAAAATTTCTGTTAGGGATTTTAACAAGTTCTTGGAGAACCCGATGGCAGCCTGATAAACACGTGGGGAAGGTCTGACTTGGTGGCTAGCTGTTTGTGATCGGGTTAATTTTATATTCTTACTGGATATTTGTCTTCAGTCTCCTAAACTAGGTTGACCCAACCACAGACACTATACACGTAGCTGTCACACAATGAGAAAACAAAAAAAGCTGCAGAATTCCAACTTTGTGAGAACTGCCTAGGGCCTCCTCACTTTGATCCTAAGTTATTGATCTCAGAAATGTTCTGTTTCTGTTCTGCCTAACCTCCAACCTGTTCGTTTTGTTTTTCGTTTCTGAGATCAGACAAGATGGGGCTGCTTCAGGGTGGTATGACTATAGATTTTTTATTTTCTAGTCTGGTTCTCACCCAGTCTCAGCTCTGGATATTGGCCAACTCAAAGGATTTGCCATGAGCCTCCCTCTGCCCCTAACTACTTTAAGTAAGCAATTTTGACTGAGTTCTAGTTCTAAGAATTCAAATGCTGTCACTAGCTCTTCTGTCTGGGTCTGTTCTGTTTCTTACCAGAGGGAATAAGAAACCATAGAAGCACATTAGTATTATGGCCACACATAGAGTCTACTGGCAATATTCCAGGTAGTGTGTTTGGGGAATCTGGTATTCAGAAAGAAAAAAAAAAACAGATTCCACAGGGAAATACTAAGCTATAACTTTGTAAGGATTTTCAGCCTGTTTTTACTTTCCCTTCCCAGAATTTTCTTCCAACCACTAAATAACACTCAAGGGAATATAAAGACACTAGTTAATCTTGTGATTGAGACTTTAAAATGCCAGCTAGCAATCTAGCATTTTCAAGAGAAGTAGAAAGAGTGGTTGAATATCTTGCCTTGTAAGTTCATGTCACTTAACTTGGTGACCCTGTAGGGTTTTTCACTGGTGTATATGTGTTTGATGGGCAGCTTTCAATTACCACTGCTTTATTGCCACCTTTGGCAAGGAAGAAGACAGGAGAGAGCAGACAGTCGACATGCAATTGAATAATGACTTATCATACAGCAGCTGTCATGGACAGGGCTCTGTTGGGGCCCACATTCAAAGAGGTCTCTGAGTAACTTAACAAGACTGACTGGTTCTGCTGAGAGATCTTGGCAAAAATCTAAATCTCCTGATGACCATTCACGTCAGATTAGGGTTAGCCATGTGGCCACACCTTCCTACCTTCCTACCTGACAATCTGGCCTTTAGAGATTACAGAGGAGGCATCAGCGCTGACACACACACCGTCACTGACCTCAGCCAGGTAGGTGAACCCCTGGAGAGTGGAGTAGTCCCCAGTCTAAGGACACATAACATATTCTATGGGAAGTGCAAATGAAGACCTCATATGAGGGAATGGCTCCCCGTGTCCCCAACTCCCAACCCCCAACCCCACGTTGCTTCTGATAACTCATTTCAATTCTGTGTAGTTGCCTGGAGTTCCAGTGGGGTCTGACTTCTTGATAATGCCGTTCTAGCCACCTCCTAAGGAGAGGCAAATGCTATTTATGATGACGCTCTTGCTGGCCCAGAGTGCTCTCACTTGTAGCCAGTGAATAACCAGAGTGTGATGATTTAGAAAATAATATTAAACAAGATTTTAAAATTTAACAGCTGAATATGTAAATGTTAAGAAAAATTGATTTTACACCAATTTCTAGGTGTAACATTTAAAATTGTAAAATAATTTTAAAATAAAAATTCCAAGAATGATGGGGGCCAGAGTGACAGTACTGTAGGTAAGGCTCTTGCCTTGCAGGTGCCTAACCTGGATTTGATCACAACATTCTGTATGGTCCCTCGAGCACCACCAGGAGTTGCTAGAAGCAACCCCTGAGCATCTTTTAGTGTGACCTGCAAAAGTTTAAAAATTACAAAACATAGCTTATTTCAACATAACTTTTAAACTATGGGCTAAAAACTAGTAATTTTCAGTTATAGAGGATGCTGGGTAGAGCATCCATAAAGTCTGCTAACACGGGACTGGAGAGATAGTACAGTGGGTAGGGCAATTGTCTTGCAAATGATTGGCACGAGTTCGATTTCTGGAACCCCCTTACGATCTCCTGAGCCCACCAGGGGTGATCCCCAAATGCAGAGCCAGAAGTTAGTGGTGAGTACCACTGTATGGCCCCAAAGCCAAAAGCAAAAAAAAAAAAAAGCTACTCCGAATGTAAAAACTTTTTGACAGGTTATTTCTAAGTTATAAATTTACTTGAAGGATTAAAAATCCTGAACAAATTGATGCGGGCAATGGTAATTTTATATTTAGCAATTTATATTAGCAGTGATAAATATGGACAACTCTTTCCATTAGCTAAGTCAGGGGTCCTACCTCTTGGGAAATGAGAGTTAAAGAAGAAAACTTATTTTATAGGTTAAAACATTTATTTATGCATGTGAAAGAATGATCAATAAATTCCTGTAGAGATAGTAGCTTTAGTAATGTAATAGTAATAGAATAATTTATGTATGGTATGTCTTAACATTTGTTTGTTGTATATTTTTTACTATGCAGTAAAATAAAACAAAATAAACAAAACATGAATACGTATCAATATTCCTAATTTTCATTTCCAAAACAGCAAAATCTGTAAACAAAATGAAATGCATTACCAGATATTTACATACATCTTACAAAAGCTTACAATTTCCTGCAAAAGAAATGTACCAGCTGCTTCAGGATGTGGGTAAGACAAGCATGTTTCTGTGGTGACGATTTCCCAAACAAGAAAAAAAGTTAGACAAATCTTTGTTAAGATGCAGGCTAGAAAATCTCTTGATTTATGACTGCATCAAGAATAGAGAAGATAGAGCTGTTTAATAAATAACAACTTAGAAACAAATATTCCATTAATCAGAAAAACCTGTCAAACAAAATGACTTTTAATCTACAATGGAAATTCTAGCACATAATTTGATACTGCCAAAACATTTTGTTATGGAGCATTATGCTGTAGGTTGGCATATTGGATCTTGTATATTCTACAATATTGCATAATAAATATGTACATCTCTTACAGTTCTAGTGAGTTCTGAGCAAATAATCATTTAAATGATATAAATACAGGTTCATTCTATTAAAATAAGGTACATATTTAATTTTTTCTTATTTTTTCTGTCTCTTAATATTTATACTTTAGTGTTATTTACACAGTTCCTGCTCATTGGCGTTTACTCTTTTGGTTTTATTTTTTATGGGCCCACACCTGGTGGCTCTTAGAGCTTACTCCTGGCTCTGAACTCAAGGGTCACACCTGGTGAGACTTGGGGGACTAAATGGGGTGCCAGGTATCAAGCCTGGATCAGCCACATGCAAGAAAGCATCCTACCCACTCTATTACTAGCTGTATCACTCTAGACCCTGTCATTTACTCATTTTATTTATCCTTTCAACAAACAATACTTCCTAAGTATTAGCAAATAATTAGATTAAATTATGATTAATTCTCCCTTATTCCAGTCCTATTGACCTATCCAAACTTCTACCCAATAGTTATCAATGTGACATTTTTGACCTAAATACAAAAAAAAATTTGGGTAAAGACAAAAAACTTGCTGAGAGATTAAAATACCTAGTGTACCTTATCAACAGTCATGGAGCATGCTTGAGTATTCATTTACCCCATATAAAATGTTTTACAACAAAATATGAGGTAAATATATTATTATTTCCATTTCATAAATTAAGGAACTAAATCTCTTTAAGAGACTGGTCACCTATGATTGACAAGTAGTGGTTGTGCCAATAATGGCATCTTGCCTACCCCAGAGCTTTTTTATCGGTTTTTTTAAAAAGTACATTTGGCACCCAACACCTTTCTTTCGTCTTTGAATAAACTTGTGTTTGAATTATGCTACTCATAAACAACCTCCTTCTCTTCCATTTGTCTCCAAAATCAATACACTTTTTAAGCTAAATTACTAAAGAAATACTCTTTAAAAGCACATTTACATGCAAAGGTAGACAGTTTATAAAAAAAATGAATGAATGAGTTAAATCATTAAAAAATACCCGAATCTGTCTGCCCAGTCAATGCAATGTGATGGGTTATTTTCAGACTACTTTAGCTAATATTACTTACTGGGAGAAATAGATAACATAATGCTACAAGGCATTTAAAAATTAGTAGCAGTTGTACATACTAAACCAAGGGAAAAATAAACCACAAACACAAAATGCTCCTTTTAAAAACAGGAATAAAATTGAAAAGCAGTGTAATAGTACAGCGGGTAGGGCACTTCCCTTGCACAGGGCCAGCCTGGGTTACATCCCTGACATGTCATATGGTTCCTTGGCCTGCCAGAAGTAATGCCAGAATGCAGAGCTAGATGGTAATCCCCTGGTATGGTCCCCAAACCAAAACAAAATACAGAATAAAATAATACCACAAAATTAATGTTAACATGAGCATTTATTGGATGGCATGCTCTCTACTTAGTCTCTATCAATGTACCTTATAGTCATCAAAATCATTTTTGTCCAATAAGTCTCTTTTCTCCATTTCTATTAGTTGATCTCCAGTGAGTTTAGTTTGCAGAGGCTTAAGAGAAGCTTGCTCATATATGGGCTTTCCATTAAAAAACAGCTCCTTCCAATCATGCATCATCTTCTCTGGAATCAAACTGTAGCAAATAAAATTCAAGTAAAGATAAATCAATAATTTGTTGATATATATATACTAAAAACATGTACATAGTATTACTTAATATTTAACTAACACAACTTAATAAATAACATTACATATGATATATTTGTGTAAAAATATACAACTTTAAACCTTAATCTTTCTTTGTTCATATTAATCTTCCAGTGTCTGCTATCTGAGGCCAGAGATTCCATTCTTGCTCTTAGTTGGTCTGAATAAATGAATCTTAAACTCATTTCTCAATGTTAGCAAACTTTGTTATGACATGTGCATTAGCAGAATAGTTATCTAAAAATATTGAATGTCATCATCAAACTTAGGTTCTTTGAGGCCCAGATGTGACAAACTGGCTGCGCTATCCTAGGCAATAATGTAAACGCTCTAGTCTCAGGTTCTTCCTAGGCACTGGAGAGAGACTAAACAGTGTCAGGGTCCCTTTCTGAGGATAGTTGCTGGGCATATGTACAAAATGATATTTAACAGAAGAACTCCAAGTATGAATATGTTTGTCATTTCATACTTAGCAAACTAATACTATTTTTCAGTTATTTCTAGTGGGGTCTGATGGGCAACTTGGAGGAAGTCAGGGAAGAGTGATGGGAAAATTAGTTGCAAGAGTAATAAATTGAGCAAACACATTTCATGTGTTTTTAAATTTAAATAACCTTTCATATAACTTATACATCCTCTATATTTTAGGATACAGTTTTATACATTAATAAATAAAAATTTAACATATATATCCATTAAGTACTATAATAATCAAGTCAAATGCATGTCCTCTAGAAGGTCCCAAGTGTACTAATAACTTATCCTCTGTAAGTTGAATTTTAAGTCATTTCTTTGACGTAGAAATATTACTTATATAGAAGTAAAGAAGGCTCTCAGCTGCCTACAGGACACTTGGCCACTCTCTTACTCTGACTCCCAGCCAGTGCTACTGTCTCCACAAACTCTAGACACAAGCCTATAAAGAACTGCACCTAAGGAATCTTTTCCCCACATCCTTCTCCCAGTCTATTCCAGAGCTGGGCCAAGAGGCTCAATAGTGCTCTTTACACGGAGCTGTAGAGTTTGCTTCCCCTGTCATCATGTGTCATATTCCTCCCTCTCTTCTCCACCTATCAGAATACCAGCCACATCACATTAAGGTCCCACTCTATACCAGCAGGAACTCATCTAAAGCAATCAATCTGCAATAATCAATTCCAAATAAGGTGGCATTCAGAGGACATGTCTTTGTGGTTGCACAACTCAACATTTTGCAGCATCTCAATATTGCTTTTAAATGTTTGGCTTGAGCTCCTTTTGGTTTTGGTAAGGGTGGTTGATCAACAGTTAAATTAAGATCTGCAAATTTTCATACTATGTTGCAATACTCTGTATCTTACATAGACCATCTGTTTTAGCTGGCCTTACTGGCATTAATGTGGCCTAGGGGGAAATGGTGCTATTACATTAATGACAGATATGTATGGTAGCCCTCACTTAGCTTTTCTTGTCATGCAAAGGAAAGGGATCCTTGTTACTCATGAGCAAAGAGAGCAACAGCACCTCTGCTCAACAGATGAGCATCCTCCTTCCGTAAGTAGGAACTCCTGATCACACACACCCCTGGGGAGAGGAGGGGTGTCCCTTGTGCTAGGTGAGGGTCCATGCTTCCCGTTACTTTCTCAGACAGCACCTTGACGAGGATATTGGGGTCTCGTTACAGTGCCATGAAGGTAGAGGGCTGGACCTCCTCTTGGCCTTAGCTAGCGTCAGTTGGAGCAAATCCATCTTCAGTATATACCATTTCACTATTTAGATGAAGAATTATGGGTCTTTATCAAAAGCTTTCCGCTTCCTAGACTGTTCCTTTACGGACTCTTTGCTTAAAGAGGGGAAGCTTTTGTTCAAGGTATATTGTTTGGTACTGTGAACATTTCTGTTGCCAGAAGAATCAACACTTGTCGGCTTTATCCTGTACTTTTGACACTTTTGTTTTTTCTTAAATTGAATCACCCAGGAGATACATAGTTACAAAGCTGTTCATGATCAGGTTTCAGTCATACAATAATCCAACACCCATCCCTCCACCAGAGTACATTTCCCACCAACCAGTGACCTCAGTTTCCCTCCTGCCAACCTCTTTCCTCCTCCCCCAGCCTGCCTCTATGGCAGGCATGTACTTTCTCTCTCTCTCTCTCTCTCTCTCTCTCTCTCTCTCTCTCTCAACCTTTTATTTTTTTACCCTGATTTTCAATAGTTTACCTTATGTTTTTAAAATCTTTGTCTTCTACAAATACCCCTTGGAATTTTATCTATTTTTATTTTTATTATACTTTCTAATCATCTTTTTTGGGGGGAGGGGGCTTTTGGGGTCACACCTGATGATGTTCAAGATTTATTCCTGGCTCTGAAATCAGGAATTTCTCCTATCAGTGTTTGGGGGCCCCTATGGGATGCTGAGGATTGAACCCTGATCAGCAGCGTGCAAGGCAGACACTTTACCCCCTGTATGATCGCTCCGGCACTGACTTTTTCATTCTAACATTTTAATAGTTTAGCTTCTTCCTAATTTTATTTTAAAATTTTAAAATTTCTGAACCTTTAATATGTATTATGTTACTTAGTCCTTTGCATCCCTTCTACTTTCCAAAACCCTTTCTGTTTCTTAAAACATAAATAAATTTGTATTGTTAAAATATAATTTTATTATATTTATTAGTTACTTTAAAATTTCAGTGTTTTATTTTCTTTTGGTAATCTTGTATTTTATTTGCTTTATCTTCAAAGTATGCCCACCTTTAAATTATTTATTTACTAATTTTTTTATATAGGACTATATCAGAAACATGGCAATGGATAGGAGCTATGTAGAAAGTCCTTATCAGCAATAAGGTGGTACAATGTTTTCCATTTTTGTACGATTTTGCAGGTCCTGATTCTATTTTCAATACTGTATTTCTTCATTTCACCTGGAAATTTAAGACGGCCTCTGTCTGTTTCCTGGGAGACAGACACATTTAGTTGTACTGCTTTATCCTTACATACATACTTACTCAGAGGTCTTCTTTGCTGTCATTCTTAAGATTTCAGCAAGGAGCATCATAAGAAATGGATCTTTTTGTTTAAATGATATTGCTGAGAACACACTCCACCAGATTAACGTATTTTAGATGAAACCATAAACAAAAACCTCTCATTCTAAACTAAGTATCAAGAAAGCTTTGTATTTTGGAAAATACTGGGATAGAAAATAGAATTCATGTGCAAATAGCTTTTCCTTTTTTGTTGTGGCTACGAGGAAGCTCAAACAACATTAGTTGCACAAAATGCCTGTAATTATGTCTCAAATTTGTCCCTTGTTCTTCATGTCCTACTTTTACTTGTACTTTTCCTCTGTTCTTACTTTGGCATACTTTTTAAATTCTGTATATTGCTGAATATTTCTTTTAAGATATTCTGATTTCTTATAGAAATGTAAGGTGCCGAGAAAACACATATCTTTGATGAGTAAATGGTTCCTGCCGTCTAGGAAGCACCAAGTATTTCAAATAAATGATCATAGTTTTCTTTATGAATCTCAAAGAATTTGGATATAAAGTTTAAATATTATATAATATACATCTGTACCTTATATTACATAATACACATCTGTACCTTAAATAAGGGTGGTGGGTGAAGTAGGCTCTAAACAAGCTATCCAGGAACCAATCCATTTCTTCATTTTCTTTTCATGAAGAATTTTATCTATTTTCTACTTGTCTATCTTTTCTTGTCTAGTTTAAAATCTTATATCTAGTGTCTATAATCTTATCATTGTACATTATCTGTCGCTTCTGTACAGTATTAATCTTAAAAAGCAATGCTTACTTATTTGTCAACATTCGATAATCTGCCACTTTGGTAGACAGATCAAGTATCTGATCCAAAATTTCAGCACAAAATGAATAATGTTTTTCATAGCGAGCCTGGGCTCTTTCCACTGAAATCTTATCGTGAACTTCCTTCTCTCTTAGGGCTTGTTCTTCGGAATTCATCTTGGCTTGTTTTGCCAAAGCCTACGAAGACAAAGACATATTTGTAAATCACTGTAATTGTGTGATAATTCAAATGAAAATAATGCTATCATTCCAATAGACAAAAAGTCTTGAAAATATATATATGTAGGGAAAATTAAACATGTATTAGCAATTTATATTTAATATATTAAGTATGAAGGGTGATAGCAAGGGCAATCATTAGAAAGATTACACCTTTAGCTTGCCTTATCACTAAAACATAGTACAGAGAAGAATAATCTAATGAGGGAAATTCTAATGTGTACTAATGATATGCTGTATCTTTTTTTTTCTTTTTGGGTCACACCCAGCAATGCACATGGGTTACCCCTGGCTTTGCACTGGCGGTGCTGGGGGACCATTTGAGATGCTGGGAATCAAACCTGGGTTGGCCTTGTGCAAGGAAAATGCCCTACCCACTGTGCTATTGCTCCAGCCCTGATATGCTTAAGTGTTGAAAGAGAAGCCAACTGTGGGGCCACAGCGAACTGATAGTACAGTGGATAGGGCATTTGCCTTGTATACAGCCAACTTGGGTTCCGATCAGATCCTCTGCATCCCATATGGTCCCCCAAACTCCACCAGGAGTGATTCTTGAGCATACAGCCAGGAATAACCCCTGAGCATTGTCATATGTGGCCCCCAAACAAAAACAAAACAAAACAAAACAAAAAGAAGCCCATCATTGGAATATTTCTATTTCTGCAGAGTATAAGATACTCAAGTTTTCCCTCATCTGTTGCTTGGTTTTCATTGTTATTTTACTTATGGAATCTTATTTTCACTCAAAGATCATACTTTGCCCAGCCAAGTGAGACTAATGCAATGCCTACCTTGTAAGATTCAAAAAAAACTATTGCTTTTCAAATGCTATACAAGGAATTCGAGAAATTCTATCATGTGCTCCAGAAAACAGACTTACCTCCTGACCCAGCAAAAAGTCAAAAGGAGTTAAACTTGGTTCTAGGAGGAGCTGCAGAGGAATCAAGCCCCAGCTTATGCAGAATTCTAGCTAGGAGACCTAGGCAAATAAGAGCCCTCCTATGCCTTCACTTCCTCATTAGAAAGAAAAACTAGGGTGGGAATATGCCTTAACATTCACAGAAGAACTACTGACCCATATTTTCAGAGAAAATACTTAACATGATGCTATTCTCAAATGACTAAATGTGTGACAAGAGAATTACTCTGAAAGATTTATTTGGTTAAGTATTATTGTTTCATTCTTCATGTTTTATTTTTTGGGGAAAGGAAGTGTGCTGGGTCATCCCTAAGGTTCTTTCTGTATGTTCGGTAGACTCAGGAATTATGCCCAAATTTATGACCTGATTCATGAAGTGTGACAAGAAAAGAGGAATATGAAAGGATAGAGGTATTTAAAGAATTTACGAAAGGAATTTTATAGAAATGCCCATGACTATTATAGGTCATGAGGTTGATTTCTTACAAGGGCCTTTTATAACTCATGTGGGTGTTTAGGACAACTGAACCAAAACGCTGGAGGAAGCACTACAGAATTTCTAATTGAAATAGAAAACTTCCATTTTATGCGCTACTCTGACCTCTCCCCCTCACCTCCCCCACACTCCTTGCCTAGTCTTTCTTCCTTCTTTCTGGTCTTCTACCACCCTCCCCAATACGGTAAACCCACCACAGTTTCCTGTCACATCATAGCAAAGTGGGTTACAGCTCTAAAATGAGAAAAAAAGGAAAAGGAAAAAGGAAGTCTGTGGGAGGTAGCAAATCTCAGTGGTTCTGAGACTGGACTCTGGAAGTCTGCTAGAACTGACTTCTCCGGGCCACAACACTGACAAACTGTATAACCCCAGATCTTTCCAGCTTCTTTTGCCTTGTGTGTAAAATGTAGATCAGGAAGGCATCCACCTTAGCTGGCTGTTGCAAGCATACGGGCATATAATGAACATATTTCAGCACTTAAAGCAAATGCTCAAAAAGTGTTAAGTACAGCAATTAAGTATTGCAATCAATTATTGTTAAAAAAAAAGATGATATCTAGGAGCAAAGACATTTGAAATCAGCAACTACCTTCACATAAAATAAAGCCCTGGGAGACCAGTAATGCAGAAACAAATAAGATTCCTGCTCTCAAGTGCCTATAGGCTGAGGGAGTCACCACCAAAAAAAAAAAAAATCACACAAGTAAAGACATAATTACATATGTGCATCATCGCTCCGGAATGAGCTGTGTGGTATAGGAAGAGTCTGTGCACCCAGGGAAAGGAGAGAAGGGATAAAAAAAAAATATGACTAATTGAAGGATCTGACACTGGGGAGGCCAGAGTCCAGGTGATCCAGGGGACCAAGTTGTGAGGAGGGGTCTGGGGGAGAGAGAGCCAGAGAGGGGATTTTGAGTATAAGGACAGGGGTCCGATCTTAGTCTGAAGGAAAATGGAGCATGGCTTGCAGGAGATCAGAGAAGAACAGGTGATTTGTATATAGGTAATCTCTAATTTCCCCTTTCTTTGTGCCTTACAGACTGAGAGCAGTCTTTTTAACTCCTGCTTGGAGGAATCAGACAAAAAGCAGGAACTGTTGGAAGTTCCTCATTAATTTAATGAAAAGAATACAGTTAAATGCGAATTCACCTTAGGTTACTGAAAGGGAGCAGTGAAAGGGGAACGATTTGAAGGCACAGAAAGAGAAAGAGAGGCCCACCTCACTGCCTGGGTGTTCCAGGAGGCAGGCCTATCTCAAAAGAGAAAACATGAGGGATGCCCAGGTTGGAGCAGCTGGCACGAAAGGTAACAGGTGAGCTGGAGTCTCCAAAGGGCCACAGTTGGGACTAGTGCCTGATCATGAGTGCTTCCTGGTTACTGGGTCTAGTTACCTGGGTCACTACACATCTGTATGAGTAGAAAGTGGACTTTAGAGTATAGGTCTGGATGACTTACAGAACAACATTGTAGCTGTCAGTTCACATCTACTAAATATTGATGAAGGGAGCCAGTGCAGCAGTGGGTGACTGGGCAGTGGTGGTGTAGACACAGAGGAACACAGACAAACTGAAGAGGTTCTTGGTATACGAACACAGCAGGAATTCATGGCATTGGGAGGTAAGGAAGAGAGAGGGTGAAGCAGGACTCTGGAGAGCCGGGATTTTGCATGTCGCCAACTGAATTGATGGGATGCCTTTTGTTGAGAAGTGGAACTTTGTTGAGAGACTGTTTAGGTGAGAAGAGGCCATATATTTGGCTTTAACAGATTGAACGGGGAGTGTCTATGAGCATCATGAGAAAAGACATCAAGAGAATAGCTGACCATCAGGCTCTGTGTCTCAGAGGATATATGCTCAGAGGTATTAGTTATCATCTGTTTATTGCCACAATTTTACCCCCACCTTTGTAGATGAGGCAGAGATAACAACATAGAGGAGAAAGGAGGCCTAGGATTGAGCTTGAAGGAACACCAACACGGAACACTTTCTCATTACATGACAAAAAGCCTTCAAAGATGGCCTAGACAAAAAGTCCCAAGATGTAGGAGGAACGGGAGAGAGATTTTTCTCTGTGGTTATGTAGTAGAAATCTACAAAACTCATAATGCCCATTACCAAACTTTCAAATATTAGCATATTTAAGAGCACTCCTGGAATTCTCAGACTATAAGTAAAATTAAACTATGTGAACAACAAACTAAAACTAACAAGTTTTGAAACTTCTTCCTTCATAAAATGAAGCAGTAAAACATTGCTGCTTTTCTTTCTTAATCTGGAACAAAAATATACTTTCGTTATTTTGCTAATTCCCTCTTATTTGAAGGAGAAAGTGACAAAATATGTGTGAATTAACTTAAAACCACAATTCGACATTTATTTGGTTCCTACTTCTGAGCCATGCACCACTGTTAAGAGGAGGTGGTAAACTCAGTGTTTCTGGAGGCAACCGTGAAATCACAGGCTCTCAAATGGGGGAGGGGCCGGAGAGGCGATTCCCAAGCTTCAGGCGCAGGTAATCAATCATGTGAGGTGAAGGGGGTATAATTTTTTTATTCAGGTTTAGAAACTCAATACTGTGATCTCTGAGGTTGTAGCAATCCTCTGAAACCAGTTCAATTCCAGATAAAGAAGGAATGCTTTCCCCTTGCAGCAAAATCAGGCCTCTCATTAATATATTGATAGTCTGCACTTATCCTGATTTGTGGAAGAAAAATACTTTCCAAATGCACTGAGAAATATTAGCGAAACACAAAAGATTTAATGTAAGCATATGCCACTCGACCCATTGAAGTTTACTCATCAAAGAGCCACAGAGGAATGAACATTATCCTGGTACTTCTGTCCCTGAAAAAGACACTTAAAACAATCCGTATACATGCAACTCACATGTCTCCTTGTCCTTAACATTTAGGCAAAGTAACCATTTCCTTACTCTGGAATATGTGTTTTCTAAATGACATTTTCAAAACGAATAATTTTAGCAAAACTTGTATTATACTTTCATGGATTAATACAGTGAAAATCAAAAAATGATAAAGCGCTGGCTTCTGGGACTGGAGCAATAGCACAGCAAGTAGGGCGTTTGCCTTGCACGAGGCCAACCAGGGTTCAGTTCCCAGGATCCCATATGGTCCCCTGAGCACTATCAGGAGTAATTCCTGAGTGCATGAGCCAGGAGTAACCCCTGTGCATCGCTGGGTGTGACCCAAAAAGCACAGTAGCACTATAGCACTGTCCTCCCATTGTTCATCGATTTGCTTGAGCGGGCACCAGTAACGTCTCCATTGTGAGACTTGTTGTTACTGTTTTTGGCATATCAAACATGCCACTGGTAGTTTGCCAGGCTCTGCTGTGGGGGCAGGATACTCTCTGTAGTTTGCTGGGCTCTCTGAGAGAGACAAAGGAATCAAACCCGGGTCGGCCATATGTAAGGCAAACACCTTACCTGCTGTGCTATGGCTCCAGCCCACACACAATGATATTGACCCTTTTTTAAAAGGATCACACCCAACAGTGCTGGGGCCATTCAGTGTCAGGGACTGCTGCTGGAGGTGCTCAGGGACCTTGCAGTGCTGGGGATCAAGCCCAGCATCTCACATATAAAGCATGTGCTTCAGCCCTTTGAGTCACTTTCTGATGTTTCCATCTGAAGAGCTGAAGAAACTGAGTCTCTAATTAGAAATTTCCTGGCAAATGGGACTGGAGAGACAGGACAGCGGGGAGGGTGCTTGTCATGCACACAGATGACTCAGGTTTGATCCCCGGCACCCCAGAGGGTCTGTTGAGCACCACCAGGGGTGATCCCTTCTTCTGTGTGAGCTTGTAACCCAAAAAGCAAAAAAAAAAAAAATTGGCTTCCTACTTGCTATAAGATTTTTTCTACTCAGTGCTCTTTCTTGAGTATTTTATTACAGTAGAGATAAAATACCTAAAATTCCACTTATGTGAATCTTGCATCTCTTTAATCAAATCTGTACTAATGGAATGAATAAATTTGAGATATACTAAGAAATAGAAAAGAAATGATCCCTACAGTCTATTTATAAAATTTATTTGACTACAAAATCAAGACTGAAGGAGAGAGTATAGTAAGTAGACATCACATACTAAATATTCTTATCATTATATGTATATGATTATAAGAGAAATATTATGTTTTAAATAATTAAATGACTGGGCATTTTGATTTTCAGGGCTATGAAAGGGCTAGACAGAATAATACCATGAGAGGCAAGAGCATATCTTGGTTTTGATATGTACCTAGGATACACTGCATCTCTGAGTACTGTAGATAAATGACATTATATTAATGAGGAATAAACAGTACAAAATATGAACCTGGGGAATCTTTTAATCAGAAATCAAAAATTGTTTACTAAATATCAAGGAGGTGATTTAAAGGTGTTCTCCCTTCTTGAGAACATTCACCTAAATAAGTAGTACCAATACTATTCTAGTAAACATTGACTTAAAAAGAAATTCCTTTATGCATCCAGGAAAACAATGAGTAATGACTTAAAGAAATGAAAACTAGATTATAGTCAGTCCTCTGACATCAATGTCTTATATCTGAAAAATATATTAACTGTACATATTCAAGAAATGAAAATGTGAACCAATGATAGTATATATATACATATATACATATATATATATATAGCAAAACTGACAAGTGTAAAAGGTAACATATAAGGTTACCAATACACAGGAACCATGGAATGATGTTCCCATGAGAAAGTCCTGAGGAATCTACAAGAGAATGCTTTAGTCTAGAGACATAAATAAGACTAGGTGGTGAGCATTAAATACCTGGTAACACAGAAAAGCAGGACTAAAGGGAGGGAGTAGAGTAAATAGACACCATATACCATCGCTGCAGTTAGTATATGAAAATAACTCAAAATGGGAGAGGTCATATAAAATAGTGCCATCAGGGATGAAGACATAGTACATACAATGGGGGGAGTTCTGCCTTGCATGTAGCTGACCCTGGTTCAATCCCCAGCATCACACACGGTTCCTACACTCATCAGGAGAAACCTTCTGGACACAACCAGTTGTGACCAATCCCAACAATCCCACAACCCCACAACCCCACAAGGCATCCCTTCCCACAAAAATAGATCATAGCAAAGAGATTAAAAACAGAGATGGGATGAAATTTACCTGATTAAGTGTAAGTGACTGGCAACAAACGACGGTTTTGCTTACCTTGATTCGGAGGAAAGCCTCAAAAGCATACTCGATTTTTTAGGGAGACGCTTACCGCTTCTCGATCAAGAGCATCCTGGAAATCTTTCAGCCGTCTTTCCTCGTACTGTTTCTCTCTGAAGATTCTGTTTTGCCATAGAACTTCCTTTTCGTGACGAACGTGCATGAGCTGCACCGCAATCCTGCGCTCCTGCTGGGACTGGCGCATCAGCCGGTTAATCAGCTGCTCCTCGCGATAAGCCTCCTGAAACACGCCAGTGAGAAGCCAAACGAGTGGTCAAAGCCAAGATTCCGATACTTAGATACCACAAAAAACACAATACTCACCTGGGCTTTGGATTCAAATTCTAGCATGACTCAAGTAATAATAACTAAAACGTCAGGGGTCAGATAGAGAGAGAGCACGGTGGGTAAGCCTGGTTTGGTACCCGGCACCCGGTTTAGTCTTCTGAGCCCACCAGGAGTGATCCCTGAGTGCAGAGCCAGGGGCAAGCCCACCCAACCCACCCAACCACCAAAGAAGGTTGTGCATTGGTATCTAGAAGTGTTGGTGCCTGAAAACTCACACTTTAAATAAATCATTACTTTCCTTAAAAGCAGCTAAAAAAATAATTTGGCCAATAGCTTTATACATTTGGTAAACAAGGGATATAATTCTTAATTCATAAGCATATTTCCAGGAGTTTGGAATTATGCTATATGCACACTTAATATCTAATGGTTCAATACATGGAACCATTGTCTTTGAAGTCTGAAAAGCTCACTAGTTCCCTATGGGAGTATGTCAATGCTGTGTGAAAGAAACTAAAATCTAATAGTAAAAAGTGAGGGAAGGAATAGGGGAAATGCCCTTATCGCTTATTTTAGAAAATTGGAGTGGCTGTGTTCTGAAACAAAAAGCGGGTACAATCTCTTGGCTCTTTTGATTAGTTTTTAAATAGTAACAGAAACACCAGTAAGTGAATAGTGGAAAGAAGGCCATGGGGCTGGCAATCAAAAGTGCTGTGGTTGGCCAGTTGTTCCACTAACTTTCTCTGTGGCTTGGGCAGGGTAACAAAGTTTTCAAGACCTACTTCTTAGGGGTTAAAATGAAGGGTTTAGGTAGATGGGTTTGACTCCAAGTCTCCTTCAAGCTCTCTCACTTTGTCTAAAAGAGACATCGTGTGGAAGAAGGTGGTAATTAAAATTCTCAAGGGGGAAGACATAGAGGACTATCTGAATACAAAGGGTTTTTCATTTACTACTCAATAATCTAATTACTCATGCAGAAAATCTGGCCTTGTTAATATAATATTTCAAAAGATCTCTTCCACTGAAGGTATTTTCACATCATGTTTTGATCATGGATTAATATCCAAAATATATAAACTAATTCATACAGCTTAACAAAATCACAAACAATCCATCAAAAAATGAGTAAAATGACTAAATAGGAGACCCAAAGAAGACATTCAGATGACCCTCCCACATCTTCAATATCATTTATTAATAGAGAAATCAAATAAAAATGAAATATAATATCACATCAGGGAATGCTCTATACTAAAAGCATTAAAAAACAAGAGCAAGCATGTAGAGGAAGAAACTAGTACACTATTGGTGGGAATGTAAATTTGTACCATCTCAATAGAAAATGGTATGGGGATTCCTTTAAAAAACGGGAACACAATATAATTCAGCAATATCACATTTGTGCATATATTCAAAGACACAAAACCATTAATAAAGAGATATTTGCATCCTATTTTCAAGAATTATTTTTAAATAGCCAAAACATGGAATCAGCGTAAATGTCTACTGAAAGAAGACTAGACAAAGATGCTATGCTTTATACACAATCAATGGAACATTATTTTTCTACTAAAATGTTTGTCAGCTGAAACAAACTAGATGGAAATTGAAGTGACTCTGCTAAGTGAAGTAAGGAAGTTAAAAGCAATTTCAAGATGTTTTACTCATATGCAAAAACAATTTGCTCACAGGAAACAACTGTATAAACAAAGAAAAATCTCTTACACTTGGTGTAAACTATCATAGTTACAGAGAAAAAGGGAGAGAGATGGGAGGAAGGGGTGTAGGAGCAATCTTTTTGATTGTGGGATAGTATGGGAACTTGGGTGGTGGATTCCATGAATTCTACACAATCAGAGGTACTAAGTCATAATCTGAAATTCTATAGCATTACAGTAGACTAATAATTAATATTAAACAGGAAAACTTCTATTGAAAAACTCTCCTTAAGAGATTACAGGAAAATTACTGTATATTTGGTAAAAACAAGATAAAAATAATAACACTATGATAAATATCAAACTCAGGCCTGGGAATGAGATGAATATATACATCAGAAGTTCAACTAGGCCCTGAGGACCTGAGAGATATTATGGTGAGTGGGGCCCCTGCCTTGGCTCCATCCCTGTTACTACATAGAGTGCACTAAACCCTGCCAGGAGTCATCCCTGAGCCAGGAGATCACTACCAGCCAGTGCTTTCTAGCAGAACCAGGAGTAAGCCCTGAGCACCCTCGGATAGAAAGCAAAAACTGAAAAAAAAGTTTATCTAGAATTAAATATATGAAACATTTTACTATTTGTAATATGCATCAAATGAGCAAAATCATGAACAGCTTTGAATCTTACATCTCATTAAGTTATAAATTATAGAAACTTCAATGTTAATCAGTTGTTTTACTTTGAGAACTGATATGGGAATTAAATATAAAGTAAAAATGATAGCATATTCTTCATTTTTATTTAAAGTCTTATAATGTCATTCTGGGGCTGGAGCGATAGCACAGCGGTTGAGCATTCGCCTTTCACGCGGCCGACTTGTGTTCGATTCCTCCACCCCTCTCGGAGAGCCCTGCAAGCTACCGAGAGTATGGAGCCCCCACAGCAGAGCTTGGCAAGCTACCCGCGCATATTGGATATGCCAAAAACAGTAACAATAAGTCTCTCAATCAGACCCTGGTGCCCGCTCAAACAAATCGATGAGTAACGGAATGACAGTGACAGTGAATGTCATTCTAAAGATAGTCCTACCAAAAATCAGAACCATTACCATGATTCCTTAAACATAGGGCATGAGGTCACACCAACTTGAATAGAACAATGGGATATTAGCCAAATCCCAAAGACAAAACAACAAAAATACCCCACAGATGTAAAACACTTAGGGTCTGATTTTCTCCTGTTACTGTTACTGTTACTGTTAATACATGCTTAATCTGGTCCCTAGAAAATGAAGGAACATCTAAAGTGGCACCCATCTTGCCAAGCCGACTGGATGGAAGCTTTCATAAGCTTTCCCCAGATGACCCATCAGCTAACTAAAGTGTATGAGCCAGCCCAGCTGAGACCCACAAAAGGACCGCATAACTGAGCCCAACCCAAACTGCCTTGTATGTCAGAGGATGGCTGGATATACATATGGCTTGGGATATACATAGGCAAGGTACAATTGCATATACATATCTATATATATAGATACACAGATATATAGAGAGATAAAACCTGGTTTTATTTTTCTAAGTGAATTCTGTGCTTAATATAGAACAGTTTTCACATTTGGTTGTGTTTATGTAGCAAAAAGATTTGAGATGAGATCTGGTCACTCTGACTTTTATGAAGAACAAACTGGACTGGTAAGATACACTTTGATTACTACTTTAATTATTATATGATTAAAGGGGAAAGGAAAAGGGAATTACTGCTGAGTGGCTGAGTCAATGCTATAGAAATAACACTTCACAAGAAGAATAATCAAGAACCATCAAAGCTGCAACCCAAAAGTTGAATGGAATGAAAAATCAATTTTTGTTCCATCGTACAGGTAGCACACATTTTATAAATAAACTTTTCCTAAAAATATTATTGGAGCCTGCTCATATTGGGACTGGGCCTCCTCTACCCAGGTCCCCAGTTTTCTAGTACCTTGGCAGTCAAACCCACAAACTGCCATCCACCCCCATGTAATCTCATCAACGGCCAAGATCCAGAGGCTATAACATAAAGCTCCCGGAAGAGAGCAATGTAAAATCTCCCTACCCTGTGCCAGGCTGTCTTCACCAGAGCACCTCAGAGGAGGGTGGGTTGTTTCTCTCCCTGCCTGAAGCACAGCCCCAGCAGCCGAAATCCTTCAAAACCCAGGCACAGCCATGCTCAAGGCCACTCTGCACAGGCTCGAACGAGCCTCACCCATGAAGGAACTGACGGAGGAACCAAGGCATACAGGACCCATGGTTGAGATCTCCAAGCCTGCTCAGATCAGGACTGGGCCTCCTCCACCCAGATCTCTAGTTTTCCAGTAGCTTGGCAGTCACTCCCACACCCCTCCCCATGTAATCTCATCAATGGCCAAGATCCAGAGACTATAAAATAAAGCTCCTGGAATGAGCTCTTATACTCTAGCCTAGTGGTGTACAGTAGCACACTTGTGATTGAGTTTAACATACTTGCTTGTATTCTTCTATTAATGGACTTAAATGGCCCTGGAATTAAATACAACAACCTTCACATACTTCCCTATTATTGTGGTGGGAAGATGCTCGCTGGTTGGATGGGTGTTTGAACATTATTTGTAATGAACTACTGTGAACTACTTTATGAAAATAAAATGTATAAAAATTGGAAAAAATATGTTACTAATACTGTCACTTTTATCACCAAGTATCATCTAGCTTTATAAGTTGTAGAAAATTTAAGTTGCATTATTCAGAAATTTAATTGTCAAAATATGATAGAACCACACATGATTTTTATGTACCTCCTCTGTTTTATTCAGTATATATAAACAAAATGTGCTTTCTGCTAACCTCAAGAAATAAAACATAACTCAGTGGAAAAATATTATTGGAGTATGGGTACATTTTCATATGAAAACAAGTTAGATGCTCACAATAGCCTATAGACATCTATTTAACCTGCTACATCAACAAACTATTTTACATTTACAATGAATAAGTTATAGTACCTCCATGGTGATTCATTAATAAAAAAAATTTTAAATTTAAAAAAAAGAAAAAAGAATAAATTATGTAAGTCATATATGTTAATTATATTTAACCACATTTCAAGAAGATTTAAGGAGATGTAGAATCAAAAATACCCTCACTCAGATAGCCTTTCCTATGGGCTAGAGCAAATATTTTACTCTGGCTGGATCTTTGCTTCCTTCTCCAAAGATGTCACTGCAGCCCTCGTGGAGGAATGGGCCACTGCAAAAAACACCTTGACGCTGAATATTCAAGGTGATTTTTTTAGAAGTGCAAAGATAGCACAGAGAATAGAGTGCTTGCCTCTATAGAGCAGGCCCCCACTCAATATCTGGCATTGCATATGGCCCCTGAGCACCATCACAAATAAACCCTGAACACAGAGCCAAGGATAAACCCTGAGTACCACAGGATATGGACCAAAAAAAAAAAAAAAGAGCAAACCACAAAGTGGGAAATGATCTGATATTGACATGAAGTCCCAAGGGAATAAAACAAATTTTTTCTTGTAGTTGCATTGTCATGAATCCCCAAATCAGACAAAACCCTAGCCAAACCAAACTCGTAAATTTCTCTGCTAATGTTACTTACTGGTCTAGATTCACATTCAGAACTACTGGAGCAGACAATAAGAGCCAAATCTACCTCCAGGACCGAATGCCTCCAATTAGATTTTTATGCAGAATTTTAAATTCAAGATTTTTATGCAGAATTTTAAATTCAAGAAGTCTTATAATAATATACTCAGTAATTCACCTGCACTCCCCACCCCTCCAGCATTTCTCCTTCTCAGCTGATGGCCCTATAAACTTATAATTCTGTGACCTTAGTTGAAGGCATCATATATTCATTTCTCTCGTATCACTCCTAATATCCAGTTCTTAAACTAGTGGTCTATTTTACCCACTTTCTATGATTTTTAATCATGATTTTCTCCATTCAGTATCTACTGATAGTACCACTATCTTGGATGATAGCAGTCCCTCCCTACTATCCCTTCCCTAAACAGTTCTTAAAAGATCATCCTTAGAGCCTGGCAAGCTACCGAGAGTATCGCGCCCTCAGGGCAGAGACTGGCAAGCTACCCGTGGCATATTGGATATGCCAAAACCAGTAATAATAAGTCTCACATTGAGAGATGTTACTGGTGCCTGCTCGAACAAATTGATGAACAACGGGATGATAGTGACAGTGACAGTGACAGGGAAAAAAAATCAAAGCATGCTTCTATTCTAAATACCACCACTACCATTTCAGTTTGCATTATGAATCACTAGGCAAGATAGCAACCTGAGCTCTGGTCTCAGGTCTTATTTCATACACTCCACATAAGCCCCTATTAGGGTAAATAAGCCCTTGTAGAAAAATCACAACCACCTGAATGTCAGAAATGACATTTGGAAGCATTTTGAGTATGCAAGTAGAACCAAACACCAGGATTAATGCTGATCTGTGTTTCATAATGTCCTTCCCCAAAGCTGCAGGTTTTCTTCATGATGGATGGAAGAAGCAATTCTAGCCCTGATAAATCCCATTTTCCCTGGAGGAAGGACGAGTGGGGATTTTGCATCCCAGCTGTGGCACTGTGGTACTGCTGTCACAGGTCCTGAGGCTGGGCACCCTTTTTGCAGAGAAAGGAGGGAGAGACTGGGTGCTTCACGACACTTCATGCCTCAGCATGTTGGTTTGTGAAAAACAGATTTTTTTCTAAACTCAGGACAGGATTAGCAGAGAAACAGAGTTCCTTTGGTGGAAATATCTAGAACCTAAGCTCTTTTTTGTGTCTTGCATGTAGCAAGATTCCAGAACAAGACTGTAACTGGAGTTTTGAGAAACTAGTGCTCATAGTATTCTGGTAGAAAGTAAAGTAACCAAGAAAGTATTAATTCTCCCTATTTTCCAGACAAGTTTCGGGGTTATATTTATTATGAATGGAACAATAGTGCCATCAATCTTAGGAATCAAAACACAGGGGTTTTTGGAAGTGTATTCAAATCCTATTGTTAGATAATGAAACTTGAAATAGGTAGTTATCTTAAAACCTACAGTTAAATGATCTCATTTTTATAATTTGTAATTCTAGTTAAACAAGAGACTATCAAGATGACCCGGTAAAGATGTATGTGTATCTGGTATAAAAATACCATTAATCACAAATTAAGGTGATTATGCTTAAATTTATTTTCACAAAGAGCAGAATCCATGGACACTTCCAGTTCTTTGTAATTTATTTCTCTTCTTTTAGTACCACTAAATAGACCAGATTGTAATTAGTTGGATTTGAAAAAAAAAGTATTTTCAAATTCTTTCACATTAACATTTAGATTTGTCCTAATTATATTTACAACTGAAGTCTCCCTTCCTTGTTTCTCTTACCATCTATCTTTCCAGAACAAATCACTTCTATCCTGCCAACTGTTCACCCGGCCCTTCATCTGCTTTTTCATTCACCCATGTCTGATGAATCTTTCATTCTTGTTTATTTCTAACATCGTTCCTGCAGTCACTTTCCTTCATCATCATTGCCACTGCACTAAATATGCACTGTGATAGACCTTCTTTTACCCGAATTAGAATAACAGCTCTAGAGAGTGGAGTAGGGGTCCTCTCAAGTGATGAGGGGCCCCACCAGATACTCTCAGTCCGGCCGGCCAGGGGTTCAGTCCAAGAGCCTGAAGATACTCTGTTGCTTGGGCCCTGGGGAGTGGGAGGATCTCTGGGTCACCCTGGAAGTTGCTGGGGGCTTCCAGGGCCACACCCAAGGTGCTCAGGGGTCTCCCGGCTACACTCAGTAATGCTCAAGGGACCAGGTAGTGGCAGTAATCAAAACAAGGGCGGCACATGTGTAGTTGGTCTATACACATGTGTATGCAAGTGCTGCACTACTTCCAAACTGGCATTGCTTTTTTTTGTCCTATAATCTTGTTTTCAAAACCCTGACGAGTGATCTTTATAAGAGAAAATCTTCTGCTGTGACTCTTGATCCCTGTCACACTCACGATAAAATCCTCTATTTTCCCTCTTTTCTGGCTTATGAGGCTTATTATGGTTTGGTCTCTGGGAACTTCTGCCAGATGATATATTAGTCAGATAAAAGCATGGAATTTTACAACATGGCAGCCTCTGGAAATAGCTTACCTTCCACTATTTCAGCCTCTGTTTAAAAACTCGCTGTATTACCACCTCACCAAAACTATGCCCACTATCAGCATCTTGTTCTTGACCCCTCCTTATGATTCATGTGTCAATTCTCCTCCAGAAACCAAGCCTGGTCAAGCCTGTGCTGGATTTCATATCAGTCACTAGTCACTCCCTCACCTAATTTATGCCTTCACACTAGTGTAGTTGTTTGCTTCTGTATTCTCCTCTAAAGAGCAAGCTCTGTAAGATCAGTTTTTTCATTATTTTATATCTGTGGGTCTACAGAAAGTACCCAGAGCATAGGAAAATTTCAATAAATAGACTTTCCACGTGAGTTCAGTAATTCTCAAATTGTAGGTGCATTAAATAATCAAGCAGGGCTGTTAATTACAGAGTTTCTGAATCAGTAGGACTAAGAATGGAACAATCAGTAACTTTTCTAAACTGTCCAGTAACATTTCTAAAGGCTATTGGCTACTTTGAGGATCACTGGACCATTCTATGGGACAATGAACAAAGTGAGAAAACTAATAATTTTTTTATGTTATTTTCATTAAAAATTTATTCTCTTAGTATTCACTATAGGCAAAAAAAGCATTTGAATAAATTCAGTGTTCTTCTATGATAAAATGCTCAATAAATTATGCATACAAGGAATGCATGTTTACCAAATAAAGGCTACACATACCAAATCCACAATTCAAACCACACTCAACAGCTTGATGCTGAAACTTTTAGTTGCTCAACCTATTTCTAAGATTAGGAATAAGACTATGATGCCTAAGACTAAGACTAAAAGATAAATTGTTGAAATTAATTTTTCAAGATTAGGAAATATGCAAGACACAAAAACAACATATAAAAATAAGTTTCAATTATTTATACCAACAATAGACAAACTAAAAAAAGTTAAATTAAAACTCCCATTTAGAATAGTACCAAAAAGAATAATATTCGGGGCGGGAGCAATAGCACAGCAGGTAGGGCATTTGCCTTGCATGCAGCTGACCCGGGTTCAAATCCCAGCATCCCATATGGTTCCCTGAGCACCGCCAGGAGTAATTTCTGAGTGCAGAGCCAGGAGTAACCCCTGTGCATTGCTGGGTGTGACCCAAAAAGCAAAAAAAAAAAAATATTAACTATGAAGTTGTTAAAGATCAGTAAACTGAAAACTATAAAACATTGATAAAAGAAATTATGAGTATACAAATTATTGAAAAATATAATAATTGAGAATCAATATTACTAAAATGGACTCGAGGATAGCACAGGGGCTAGGGTGCTTGCCTTGCATGCGGCTGATTCCCTCATCCCTCTCAGAGAGCCCAACAAGCTATTGAGAGTATCCTGCCCACATGGCAGTACCCGGCAAGCTAACCATGGTGTATTCAATATGCCAAAAACAATAACAACAAGTCTCACAATGGAGACGTTACTGGTGCCCACTTGAGCAAATCGATGATCAAGGGGACAACAGTGCTACAGTGCATTACTAAACTGTCCAGATTAACCAAAAATTATCTATAGACAAAAATACCTATCAGATTCAAATTTTCAAAAACAAAAAAAATTAACTTCATATAGAACCATGAAAGAGTTCAAAGCATCAAAACAATTTGAGCAAGAATAGAGTGCTATCATAACACTTTTCTGATTTTAAGTTATATCACAAAGCTATCATTAGCAAAACAATATAACAGTGGTACAAAATAGGCATATAAAACAAAAGAAAAATCCACTCATGTAAATTATACTAATCTTCAACAGGGGTGTCAAGGTTACACAGTACAAAATATATAGTATCTTCAACATACAATACTGGGAAAACTGGACGTCCACAGAGAAAGAATAAAATGTTCCCATACCTTACATAATGTACCAAAATCAATGCCAAATGGATTAAAGAGTTACTCATAGATCTTAAACTATAAAAATACTAGAAAAAAAGATTTAAAAAACCCTTTTGACATTAATATAAAGAATGATTTTTTAAAACTAACACCCCAAAAGCACAGGCAGCAAAAGCAAAAAAAATAGGCTAAATTGTATCACACTAACAAACTGCTGCACAGCAGAAGAAACAATGAATAGATTGAATATGCAAGCTCTATAATGAGAGAAAATATTTACAAACTTTTAATTTTAGTTAATATTTAAAACTTGTAAGGAACTCTAGGGTAAACTATATTAATATATTACCCAGGTTTTGAAGTGGACAAAGGACCTGAAAAATACATTTCTCAAAATGAGACAAATAGGTTATGAAAAGTTATCCAGTGTCACTAATCTTCTGGGAACTGCAAAGTAAAGTGAACAACAAGGTATCACATAAGCCTTGTGAGAATGACTGTTATCAAAAAGACAAAGGGTAGCAAGTGTTGCTAAGGATGTGGAGAAATGAGAGTCTTTTGTGCTCTTGTGAGAACGTAAATGGGCACATCTCAATGGAAGACAGTTTACAGTTTAGAGAAAAGATCTTCAAAAAGCAAAAATAGAATCATCACATTTCCAGCAAACTCGTTTCTAATATATAGCCAAATGAAATAAAAGTATCTCAAAAGGATGTCTGCACTCCCACATTCAGTGCAGCAGTAGTCACAACAGCCAAGATATGGAGACAGCCTCTCATGTATTCCAAATCATCCACTAATATATTTAGTATATATATATATATATAGACAGCCTCTCATGTATTCCAAATCATCCACTAATATATTTAGTATATATATATATGTATATAAATATATACATATATATGTATGCATATGATTGACATAGATTTCAGTATTTTTGCCAATATTTTATATAATGTTAAAATATAAGATGAGATTTACCATTTCAACAAGCTGCAATTCAGTGGTATGCCAATGCTGTACAACTACTACCAAATTCTAAATGCTGTAGTAAAAGTACTATGTAGGTTTTTATTCTCTTAAGTATATTTGCAATTAGGATTGGAGGACCTCCATTTAATTAAGAATGGAAGATAACACTTATAAGATTCATACACACACACGTATACAGTGAGTCATTTTATCAAATTTCAAGTACTGTTACTTAGCTGGAGCCTAACTCTCTTACCTCCTGTGCTTCATGGGCTATTAGCTGATCCATTAATAGTCTTCTCCGTCTTTTCTCCCTTTGCTCTCTTGCAAATGCATCTTCTTCTAGACGCTTTTGGATTTTTTTAATGTAGTCATCATCCGAGTAAGTGTTTAACAAATCAGTTGCTGTCTGACCTGATGTATCTAAAGGAGGCTTGGATGCACTAAGAACAATAGTTTTCATTTTAGATTCAAAAAATACAATGCAAACATGTATCACTACTTGTGTAAGAAAAACTTAGTAGCTTCTTTGCTCTATCAATTAATACTCTAAAGCAAATATTAGATCTTCAGAGTGACATATTCAGAGAGACCATAGCTTATCAATAGATTCCATCTCCTTAGCCCCCTCCCTGGACTCATTTTTAGCCATCACTATGTGGTCTTCCATTTCTGTGACTGATCAATTCTTCCATTCTCATGATCCTCTAGAGCGAGAGAGTGTGGGTGAATGAAAGTGTGGATTTCTCTCTGCCTCATGTTGAATGCAAATGTCTTGCCTCCATTGTTTTGAGTTAAGAAAAGGAAGACTATTAATAATACAACTGTCATGGAAGTTGCACTGCTGTAAGAGCGGACTCAGCATGTCAAAGACAGGACACTCGGGGCTGGAACGATAGTACAGTAGGTAGGGCGTTTGTCTTGCACGCGGCCGACCTGGTTTTAATCCCCAACATCCTATGCGGTCCCCCGAGCAAGCCAGGAGTAATTCCTGAGTGCAGAGCAAGGAGTATCCCCTGAGTATTGCAGGGTGTGACCCAAAAAGCAACAACAAAGCAAAACAACAACAACATAAAAAAAAACAAAGTCAGGACACTCTATACCATCCTGCAGATGATTCCATCTGCTACACTTTCCTCACATGCAAATTGTTCTATGAACACCTGTGATTTTTTGACTGCCTCAGGACTGTGCCTGGGAGTTCCTTGGTTAAAATTTCACCTGTGCATCATATCACTCATCCCTATAGGCCTAGGATCAACGTGGCCTTTTGCCCAGGTTGTGGAGACCTAAGTAAGAAAACCTCACTCAGGGCTCATGTCCAACCCCCTGGTCAAAATTAGAAGACCAGCAGGAGAAGTCTGAGGGATTTCACCAGTAGAAAGAAAACACCCTCAGTTTAGTGAGACAAATTGTGGCTAGGAACATCATTTGTGGATTCATTTCAAAGGTACAATTAAAAGATATATTTTTATGTATATAAAGATAAAAAAACCTCATCTCTTTTATCTCTTGAAAATAAAGAGAAGACAATAATACAGAGGTACAAGATATAGTGTTACTTGACAAAAATAATAAATTTTTATATTATGAATAATTATTGCTTTAAGGTTATTAGTTATTTAATTTAAAATATGACTTATTCAAAAGATAAGGACACATACTGTGCTGTATAGGGAATAGTAATCAGTTCTCATATGGATGGAGTACTCTTATAAAAACTCTTAAGTCTTTTAAATTAAATATAATCATATATATAATATAGATCATATATCATATTATAGATCATAGTTCATTCATTTTTTGGATTCAAAATCAGGGAGGCTCAAAACATCCAGAGTCAATAGGGAGAAGAGGGGCAGAAAATCCACTGGAAGGTTTGAGACACCCAATTGAAGTCTGAGCACATATGTAAAATAACCTGATTCATTCCTTTATGTACCTGTAGCTTAGATGCATGACAGGTATTTGAATTCCAAAAGCTACTAAAAGCATTATGCCAGCATAATATAATTACGAAGATTGTATACTAAAATCCCTGTTATTTTATCAGCAGGGACTCTACTTTTGGTTGCACTCTATCACTAAGTCACTGAGCAGGTTATATAACTAACAAAGTCACAGCAATGCCAAAGATAAAGTCTAACCCGATTTATTAAGATTTGATATATTTATCAAAATTTTGTCATAACTTTTTAAAATCATTTTATCACAATTATTTTTACTTAGATGTGTTTTCAAAGACGTTTCCCTGGGTTGAGCATAAGTAAATAGTTTTCTCCCACTGTATTCATGCTGCCAACAATATGCTTAATATGATCTTCTTCTTTGATTATCTATTAATGTCTTATTCAAATTAAAGCTTGAAAGAAGATACATGTTATTTTCATGAACAAATCTCTATTTTTCTAGATATGGGGCTTTTAAGGACAAAAATTATGTTTATTCCTAACAATTTACCACATCTCCTATGAGTTCATTTATATGTGTATGGATATTAGTAGTAGGAATCTTGGTCAGATTTATATCTCCGTAATCCTGTTGCTCATCGGTTTGTTCAAGCGGATACCAGTAACGTCTCCATTGTGAGACTTGTTACTGTTTTTGGCATATTAAATACACCACGGGTAGCTTGGCAGGCCAGAGAGCCTAAGGTAAATCTATATACCCATATATCAGAATGCAGTAGTCAACAACTTCAGCTAAAGGAACAAACAGTACATAACATTTATTATTTGTCTTAAAATATGGAAATTTTACATGTGCATAAAAGAAGTCATGGACGCATTTGCATTATTATGATTGAGACATATTTCCTTCTTCCACAAGAGAACAAAAAAGCACAGACTCTGAGATGACATCTCTGGGTCACTGTTTCAGGAACAGGCTATAAAATAAATATACAAGAGCAGAGACTGCTCCTCAGAGCAGTCCTATCAGGGTGTCCTCAGGGCCCACCTACTTTAGTGCATTCTGGCACCAACTAGTATGAGGTTTACTGAGGGCATTCTAAAAGAGTTTAGACATATTTTAGTCTAAGATTTCAGAATGAAACATAGAAACATTAAGAATGGATTCATAAAAAGACATTTAAAAGCCCATATTATACCATAATTATTGTTCTAGGCCAGTACTTCCCAACATTTTTCATTTGAGGTCATAAGAGAATATTTTCTTGTGCAACACACAGAAAGGAACATGGATTTCCAGAGGAGGCTACCCACAGTAAGAGGTGGCTGGTTCAAGGGCTTGGGTGTCTAGACTATATGTGTAGAGCAGTCTTCTGGATGTCTCAGAATAGTCCTCTGAGAAGTGATGTCAGTATCTCATGTTTGCCCCTCCAGTAGGAAATCTCTGGTGAAATCAGGTGAAGACTTCTGCTGAGAAAGAACCTGTGATAGACACTTCTATGCCCATTTTCCTTCAAAGCGGAGCTCCAGTTGTACACTATCCAGAGTGAGAGTGCAGCCAGCTAAAGACCACTTTCTAGTCTATTGCTCTCCTTGCACTCGACATGTGTGACTGAGTTCTGACCACCAAAATATAAGCCTGAGTGTTATGGGAGACTTCTCAGAAGTTATTGGAGCAATTAATGGAGTAAATAACTCTTTTTTGTTTTGCTTTTTGGGTCACAGTCAGAGATGCTCAGGGGTTACTCCTGGCTTTGCACTCAAGAATTACTCCTGGCAGTGCTTGGGGGACCATATGGGATGCCAGGGATTGAACCCAGGTTGGCCGCGTGCAAGGCAAACGCCTACCTGCTGTGCTATCGCTCCAGCCCATGGAGTAAATAACTCTTAATGGAGATATTTCGGGTGGCTACAGTCCAAATTTTTTGCCTATGCTACTTCCTGATATCCAGTAATGGGTCAGCCCTCTTTTTGTATCAGGCATGTATCCTAAGAGCGAGAATGACACAACGGGACAACTATACGACAGCAGAACAATAGGAAAGTTCCTGGGCTCCCTATCTTTTGATTATCACAGAAAAGAGAAGAAAACTTCTATTTAAACCCACTTTAATTTGGGAGTTTCGAAAGCTAATAAAAGAGGATTACCACTAGTAGGGGGCAGGGTGAATATCAACAGCTATACTTATAGAAATAATTAAAAATCATCGATAGGTGACATGACAAGGATATTAATCAGTTAAAAATAGATGATGGTGAAGAGATGATAAAAAATGATTGGTATTAACTTGGAAATTAATTAATTGCTAAATTGTATAGAAATGCAGAGGGTCCCAGAAAGAGGCTGGCAGTGGAGCTACAGAGAGCACAGTTATTCCTCAAAAATATTTTAAAATGTCAAGAGTGGTTCAATTTATTTTCCACCTCAGTATCATTGATATGTTAATTAATTGCTAAATTGTGTAGAAATGGAGAGGGTCCCAGAAAGATGCTGGCTGTGGAGCTACAGAGAGCACTGTTATTGCCTAGAAGTATTTCAGTGTGTCAAAAGAGTGGGTACCATTTATTTTCCACCTCAGTATGCTGTCAGTAAGGTAAAAGAAAAAAAATAAATCAAATCATTTCAAGGATCAAAACTAGGTGGGTGTGAGGGAGTTCAAATGTTGCAAAGTGGGTAAGACAAGGATTGTGTTTCTTCTTAGTAAGTCAGAGGCAACACTAATAAATGGGGTGGTGGGGAAATCAGGAATTTCTGCAGAAGGTATACTGTATTATTCTTCAGTTTCCTTCCACACTGGACTTCTTCACTATTTTTCCCCTTTGACTTTTATTTTCCTCACTTGACTCTATTCTCTCCCCCTTGTAAATGGGGAAACTACATGGAAGTAAAGCATACAATTTGATATTTTTCTTTTAAAAAAATCACCATTAATTAGTTACAAAATTATTCATGATTGAGTTCCAGGCACACAATGTTCCAACACCAGACCCTTTATCAGTGTCTAGTTCACTCCACAATGCTCCCAGTTTCTCTCCCACTCCTTGGCCTGCCTCTTTGGCTGAATTTTTTTCTTTCTGTTTCCCTTTTTTTCCTCCTTTTAGACACTGTGGTTTACAATATTGCTATTGATAGGGTATTATGTATATCACTTTATTTTCTTTTAGCATTTAGCCCTGATCCAGAGTGAACACTTCTATCAATTAATTCTATTTTCTTCTTTATAGATTTACTTCATATTCAATACAATGTATTTTGCATAGTTGCCACTTGAAAATGTGACAAATTCAAATTGTTCTTACATGTTTAGTATCTAATCAATTGTTTACTATGAATTGGTGACCTCTGAAAGAAAGCGGATCTTTATCTGAAGGTACAAAAGCCACCATCAACCAGGTGCTTTTTCAATGGAGTCACCAAATTTGTTGCCTTATTGACAGATATTCATTCATCCAACAAATTAATTCAGCAACTCTTTATTGCTGGCTTCTGTGTTAAAGGCCGAGGATGCAAAATGAGAGAAACCTAACTAGAGTCTAATAAGAGATTTACTGTGACAAATTAATGTAGTGGTAACTTGAGAAATTTTAGTATAAGTTTAAAATATGCACGTGAACTCAGAAGCGTATGTATGGCATGAAAAATTGATTTCACATCTCATGACAGCCACTTCTCTCTTGAGCATCACAAAAGTTGTTTTAACTATATTTTACTCATTTCTCTTCCTCAAATACTCTTAATGAAGATTATACAAGGTACAAAGATCTCTGGAATGGCTATTTCAAATAACTTTTCTCAATACTTAAAAGTCATGGGTAGACTGAACATATTTTTTCATTGTTAAAATGGCTTCATCCTACCTTTCTTTGGCCTGGAGATCCTTTTTAATTAATGCCTCAAACTTCTTAATCTCATTGGCCACATCCTTTAAAGAAAATAAATGATCAGTTTCAGAATATCATTATTTACCGTATTCTTTAAAGCTTATAAGGTGGCATGTGCTACTAAGGTTAATTAAAAGGGAAAGTGCCGAAGACTGCATCCTGAAATGTTGCTATCATTATGTCTTTTTATTTTCATGCTTGACTAAATTTATCTATAGGAACTTGAAAAATGCATAACCTGAATTCAGTTCAAAACTCTAGCTCAAACATTGCATTAAAGTGCATATAATCTTTCTGTATCTGCAATTGCTTTAAGAGAGAATATGCATTTGTTTAGATAGGAATACTTCATTAATAATGATTAGCTCAGGAGTGTTTCATGCAACTTTATTTACACTAGTTACTTTTTTGAAAATTCATTTTACCTGATCTTCCCACTGTAAATCCATATTAGCACTGTAACACTGTCATCCTGTTGCTCATCGATTTGCTGGATCAGGCACCAGTAACGTTTCCATTTCAAGACTTGTTACTGTTTTGGGCATATCGAATACGCTACGGGTAGCTTGCCAGGCTCTGCCATATAGGCGGGATACTCTCGGTAGCTTGTCAGTCTCTCCGAGAGCGATGCAGGCATCAGACCCTGGTTGGCCGAGTGTAAGGCAAACGCCCTACCCGCTGCACTATTGCTCCAGTCCTATCCATATTAATGAAGTTAATCAAATGGAGGAAATGGAAGAAACACTTTACCTTAACTGGGGTCTAATAAAACCTGTGGTGTAGTATTTAGAATTCAAGTGTAATATAATGTTTTAGTATAAAAAAAGAACAATGAATTCATGTATAATGCAATGAATTTAGTTATCAGAGTTATCTCTCAATCTCTGCTTTACCATCATTATGTACTTGGGTAGAGCCTGGCAAGCTCCCCCTGGCGTATTCGATATTTTAAACACAGTAACAATAACAGTCGCATTCTCTTGACCCTGAAAGATCCTCCAATCATTGGGAAAGATGAGTAAGGAGAGGCTGTTAAATTCTCAGGTCTGGGATGAATGGAGACGTTACTGGTGCCCACTCGAGCAAATCGATGAACAACGGGATGACAGTGATACAGTGATGAACTTGGGGAAAGCACATCATTTTTTGAGTATAAGTTTACTAGCTACAAAATGAGAAATCTAATACTCTACACTTAGGAAGTTATTTACAAATTAAAAATGATATTAAAAGCAAACTACAACCTGATATATAGCAGATGTGCAATAGAGAGTAATTAATATTCTTTTTCTTAAGTCACACACAAACATGATAAACAATCACTGAAGCAGTATGCAGTGTAGATTACAGGAATTAGTACTAAAATAAATCAGAGCTCTCTTGTGAAACATAAGATTTATATTTATCTTTATCCTTATATTTATAGCTCCTGTTAGAATAATTGGTAGTTGGTATGATGTAGTAAAATATCGTTAGGGTAAGAATTTTTAATTTAAATACACTGCTAGCAAGTAAATCACTTAAATTTTCTAGAAATCACAGCATAATAAAGAAGAATTCGGTACACATTATATTAGAAATGGGACATCCCTGGTATGTGCTCCTCAACTGGCCCTGCTTGTAGGAGCTAGCACCCTTGAGGAGAGACTCACTCTGGCCTACTTTGGCAGAGGCTTAGGGGTGCGGGCAGACTGTCTTTTCATAGGGAGTCACCATACTTGGCCTTAAGTTACATCCTTTGTTTCTGAACAAGTAATAGTACACAATGAATGAGCTGGGTTTGCATGCAGTGAAGAAATTCTGAACTAAATGGAACAATGGCAGAGATAAATTGAAGAGAAATAAAGGTTGCGGAGGGAGCTCTATATGTCAAAGAAAAAGATTATTCTTTCACTAAAATAAATATGAATCACTATTAGAAGATGATCACTTACCTCAGCCTCCTTTTTCTTTTTCATCAGTTTTTGGGCCTCAAGTGCTTTGAAAGCACGACTTGGTGCAGGTTTGGGAATCTGTATGATAGCTGCTTGAATTTGGGCCATTATTTCATTTTGCCTTCTTTTGCTCAAGCGTTGCTAAATATACAATATATATTTGTTTAGTTATTCAATTCATCAGAAGAACAGGCAGGAGTATACACTCATAGGTACCCAGATATAATTTTTCTATTAAAGTTTCATATCCAGTAATTAACAATGTGCACGAATACATAATGTTAGAAGGCAGGTGGCAATATAATCTAATTTCATATCTCCAGTTTCAAATTATGATTTTAGTATCATCACATAATTATACAATCCCCAAATTATATCTATCAAATCTGTACATTTTACTTTTAGGTGATAATATTAAATAGACCATGAAAGTATCACAGTATGAAGAATAATATAATTTTTTCTCAGTGCCATAGTCAGACTCTGTCCAATACTGGGAAAAGAAAATTGTGTCTCTAAAGACAGTAAGGAGAAAATTTGGTCTAGGAGGTTGACCCTTGGACAGGTCCTAGGAAACTCAAATAGAAGACCAGCTTTTCCCAAACTCAATCATACTTGCAAGAAGAATGTCATATATTGAATTAACACTCAAATATGTGGCATTGTTATTGTATCAAGTCTTCTTATATACAGAAATTATTTATAAATAATATAAACAGGAGAAAACAATTGAGAGAAAATTATAAAAATCAGTTAAATATTTGAAAAAAAAGATCTTAGCAATAACAAAATAAATCACAAAGTAACTACTAAAACATTATATTAAAGCAAATAAGACAATTTATTATTAAATCCAAAGACAAGCTTAATTTTCTATTCAGATGTCAGAAATTAAGAAAAAAATTAATTTCATTTCATTTTCCAAAAGTTGAAGTTTTACTTAATTGCAATGTCTGTATATTTCCTTTTGAAAAGAAAGATCTAGCTTTCCCTTATGTTGTATTTGCTTTAAGTCATTGCTAATATACCTTATTTCAGAATATTTTATGGTGCTATATTTTATTTTTACCAATTTTATTTGGAGATTTTGTACATTAAACTTGGCACATCAAAGTGAACAGACTGGTTCCACATAGGGTCCAGACTGAGTGGTCTTCATTTAAACACTCCTTACTGTAAAGACCATTGCCAAAGAGAAACCTGTCTTATCTACTCTTTGTCACATAGTGAGATGATAAGCTCTTGTCAAGTTTGTCCCTAGTTTTTCCTACCTCCCCAAAAGTAATTGACTACAATGGAATGTGGGTTTTTTTTTCAGTTTAAATGTATTAAAATTAAAAGTAATTTAGCAGTTCAATGAGAAACAAATTCTTTTGCCTGTAGTTGACACATTCCATATACGCAGCAACTGGAATTTCTCTTAAAGTCTTTAATGACTCCACACAATGTTATTATTGTATGCCCTTAATGGCTGAGGAGATCATTAAAGATTTTCAAAGAAATTGCAGCAGGGGCAGAGGAGTGAGTTAAAGGAGAATGAACTAAGAATTTGTTTTTTTTAAAAAAAAAAGGTGCTTAGGGGAATTCATGGGATGCAAGATGCAAGCAGAGAGCTGAAAGAGAAAAAATGGAAACTATAGAAAAACCAAGGGGGGTACAAAAGAGGTAAAAGAGAGGGAAAGTAGCTACTCTATCTCCATCAACAGAGAAAATGCTCATAGCATTAGCTGGAACAGTTTGGAGGAGCAGATTCATCACAAAAGCATCTGTGCATTAATATCTATCAGAAAACTAAAAAGAAAAAAAGAGTCATTCTGCTACTTCAGGGAATGACAGTAGTCAGCAGAGTCAATATGATAGAATGGAGAAGGTGGGGAAGCAAAAGCCGGGCAGAACATGAGTCATGCAAGAGAATACGCAACTTCTAAGACACTAATGCTTATGCAATGTGTACTATAGGCAGAAATCACAAATAGTATAATATGCACTATTGAGTTTCTAGAAATAACCTTTTTGACATCAACACATCTTTGATCTTCCTTGAATTTCTGAACTTTTTCAAATTTCTCAAAATGCATGTGGTCAAGCTCTTCCTTCTTTTTATATTTTTCTTGGAACCTGTGTGAAACCTGCATCAGACTAAAATCAGTTTGGCGTGGTATCAGGTTTCTAAGTCTCTAAAAAAAGCGTTTAGAAAGGGGGAATAAAGAGCAAATTGTCATTATAGGCACAAAAAGAAATTTTGTATTGAAAACATTTCTATGGATTACTACTGCTCATATTAAAATAAATAAAAAGTCACCAAATGATCACTCATATTCTTAATAAGTATAAGAGCAATAAGAAAAGAGAATTTTCTTATTCTCACATGAATTTATACTTGAATATTTTCCCTGAGTTTGTCTATTTTTTTAAAATTTGTGTAGATAATATTAGTTTACAGGAATATTATACCCCTAAAACATAAATGTATACGTATATGCTTTAGGGGTACAACATTATATATACTTGCATAGATGTCATATATATGTATATGCTTTCGGGATACAATTTCATATCTCTTCAAAATAAATTCTAAGACACAACAACACCACCGAAGAATCAGTGTCATTCACCACAGCCCATGGGTGCCCTGGCCTCTCCCCTTCTAATTGCTTCAGCTCTGCGGTCTGAGTCCCCCATTTGCCCTGAGTTAAATTATCAATGAATGGTATTTAAATTCTTGGAAATACATTTTACAAAATCAATTTGAACACATAAAAGATAATATAAGAAAAACATTCCTTTCTATCACATAAGCCACTTCCTAGAAAACAGTAAAGAAATATTAAAAATTCTGGGTCAATGGAAATGAGAGGTAGAGAGCACAAGAAAATGAACTGTCCTAAGAGCATCATAAACTGAATGCAGAGTAGCATGACTCTCGTAGTTAGCTAAAACTTATTTTAATGCAAAGTCATCTCCTGAGAAGCTAAAGAGCACAGAACAAAAACAGTGGTAACAATGCACGCCACTGCTGGTCCCTCTGTTCTGAGACTGCCTCACTTAACAGAAGAACATTTATAGACAGTCGAGCTTCTTTGAAGCTCTTAGGCGCCTTACTATTCTCACTGTTGAAAACGTCCTTGCCTCCTTCACATAGGTGACAAAAATTCAAGGTCCGTGAGCATATTAGTACTCTACTTCTTCAACTTAGTGTTTATTTTTCCTCTCACCCCAGGAAATACTTAGTGAGATATCATATCGTCCTAGTGTTAGATGAAGTGACTTCTAGCATGCAACAGCTTAGGTTTGTGTTTCAGCACCATAACCTACAAACTTCAGGAAACTGAGCATGATTTAACTTCTTTATAGCTCAGTCTCATCATCTGTAAAATGGGAATTACAATGGGCCCCATTTTATAGGACTGTTGTGAACACGAAGTGAGATGATATAAGTAATGACACCTGGAACAGGACTTGGCCCCTCGCAATGAACCTTATGTTGAATAGATTATAGTCATTACTTTGTTATGAGATAGACCCCTGTATCTTTCTCCATTCAGTAGCAGGAGAAAAGGCCTCCTGCATCTTTCCTAAGATGGTTCCTCCATCTGAACTGTAGACTAATTTCTCATCTTCTCTTCTGCAAAGGGTCTCCTCACACTTGCTCTTCCCTCACTCCAGCTGGCAAACAGTACAGTCTCTCAAAAGCAAGTATGAAACTGTTCCCTTGAACTTCTTGTTCAAGTTTTCTTATGTTCTCCTTTAACTCTACATATCTTGAAAAACCAGTCATGCTCCTTCATTCCTCATACTCTTAATACTAGGCAATTCACACAACTCTACTGAAATAATGAATTTACCCAACTCAGTGTAATTAGCATCACTTAACTTGGGCCAGAGAGATAATATAGCAGGTAGGGAGCATGCCTTGTATATCTCAATACCTGGTATTCCATATGGTCTCCTGAGCATCGCCAGGACTAATTCCTCAGTGTAGAACCAAGAAAAACCCCTGAGAAATTCCAGGTGTAGACCACAATGCCATACACCCAAGCCCCCTCAAACAAAAAAAAATCACTTTACTGAAATGCTTTTCTTTCCAAAAAATGGAAGCTCAATGAACTGGTATCCGTGCTCCCCGCCCCCATACAACTGTTAATTATTTTCTAAGTTCCTGACTAAATAATATTTGTTCAATGACTGAATGATTAATTCTAAAAAGCCATTAAATCCAACAGTCTCTTGTTTTGGTTGCATCTACACAACTCTGTAGCAAGTGTTACTGTTGACTATTCTATACCTTACAAATAACTTTTTTACATGTTGTGTTCATAAAACTATCAGAAAACCAAACTCTGAGGCAGTTAGAGTTATTTTTGCAGCTGAGAAAATTGAGACGGAAAGCTGTTCCAGAGGTTGGCTTTGAGTTAATCAGTTTGCAAGTGAGGAAGGCAGGTACAAAACTGTTGTTTGGCTTTAAGCCTAATCTAATTTCTACCTCTCCAAGAGTTCTGAGTTTATTCTGCTTTGCTTGTAAGGTTATCTGTTTAGAATAGACAAATTTGAAAATAGAAATGGCTCTTATATTTATTATATCATTGTTACTTTATGAAGACAACTTAAATATTTTTCCCAGTTCTATTTAGTGTCCGGTATCAGTGAAGCACTCCTATGAGTACCCTAAAAACCTGAAAAACTATTTTACTCCACTTACGTAAAGGAAAGAATACAGGAACTAGAGAGAGTAACTTGCCAACTAAAAAATTCATATCCGTAAATTAAAATATTAAATGAGAATTTGCAATATTCAAACTCTTACACATGGGTATCACTCAATTTTAAAGAACAAAGATTGTATGAAGCCACATGACAATAAAATATAGACAACAGCAGCAGCAGGAGGTGGACACTGGAGAGTGAGAAATGAGGTTAACATCAGGGAGTGAAACTACCTGTGTCCATTGAGTCTCAAAGCAAGAAGTTATGTGCATGGGGCAGACTGAATAGCAGTAGTTGGGGAGGAGAGGAGAGAAGAGGTGAGGTGAACTGGTGCAGGAGAGATGAGGCAAGTTTGAGTGGGAGAGAGTGAATACACAAGTTCTGTTCAAGGGTAGGCTGCCAGTCAATGTTGAAGAATCAGTCTTAGTATTGAGGACTAAGCAAGTTAGAAAGGTTGAGTTGGTAGATCCTTTATTGAAACAACCTGATCGTTAATCTAAATTGGACTCATAATATGTCTGGAGGACATATTATGTCTGGAGGACTGGAGCTATAGCACAGTGAGTAGGGCATTTGCCTTGCACGCGGCCGACCCAGGTTCAATTCCTCCATCCCACTCGGAGAACCCGGCAAGCAGAGAACCCGGCAAGCTACCGAGAGTATCCTTCCCGCACGGCAGAGTCCGGCAAGCTACCCGTGGTATATTCAATTGCCAAAAACAGTAACAACAAGTCTCACAATGGAGACGTTACTGGTGCCTGCTCGAGCAAATCGACAAACAATGCAACGACAGTGCAGTACTAAATATGTCTGGACTAGAGGGTTTTTAACTAAAATATAATAAAATTTAAATCTGGAGAAGAGTTATCTAGCATTTGATTAGCCTCCAGTTGAATTCCTAAAGATCAGGAGACATGTTTGTGAGTTTTAGCAATAGTTCATAAGGAGATGTGAGCAGAGGTGATAGCAATAGAAGTGGAAAGAGAGAAACGAGCATTAGAAGTGATGGGAACTGAGAACAGAATCTGACAAGCTTTTGTTCAGGCAGATAGGATGCATGAACCCATCAAAAGTAGATAAATAAATTTAAAATGTGAACATAAAATAGAATCCAAGCATAACCACTAACACACATAAAGGACACATATAGCCAGTGGACTTTCTTTGAGAAGTTAACATCTCTACCATTTCCCTCACGTACTTACATCTCGAAAAGCCTCACTTTTCATGTTTTGAAGTTTTACACTTGCCAGGGGTTGCACACTTGTTATTTCCACTCCAGTCAGTCCACTTTTTTTCTTTTTCTGAAGAGCAATGTACATTTGATACAGAAGTTTTGTTGCTACCCCAGGCTTTTCTGTGATGATGCTGTGGGCTATGTTCTGATCAAACTGCACACCCAGACGATGAAGTGTTGGCTCCAAGCGAGAAAAGTTATTAAGCTTGGCGCTTGAAACCCTAGGTGTTAAAACGTTATACATAATTAGTCAAAGGCATTGAGTTAAAAATTGGATGACGACTATCTGACCCATTATCATGATCTGATATTAACAATTATTCCCATATTATTTGAAATACAACATTTCTTCAAAACCAATCATTATTCTTGAATGACTAAAGTCTATTTATTTTATAGACTTTCAGGCTTAAAAATGATAGAATTTTGATGAGAATACAAACAACTGTTTTCTCATGTCCTTAAAAAAATTTTTTTTTTCCAGGAGCTATACCAGTTGGTGTTCAGGGCTTACTCCTGGCTTTGTGCTCGGGATCACTCCTGGCTGGCTGTGGGGGACCATATGGTATGCTGGGAGTTGAATCTGGGTCAGCTGCAGGCAAGGCAAATATTCTACTTACTGTACTATTTCTCAGGACCCTAAATGTTTTCTCTTGAGTGTTAAAATTTTACTGTAGTTTTAAAAAAAGTCAGTTTGGAGAAAAGTTTTATGTCGTGTCTATTCTTAAAATTACATCATTACTAGAGTTTGAAATAAACCTCAGTGTTGTATTTTCAACATAATGACACTTTTGAGCATTTTCAGAAATAGTAACTAATACCAACTACACAATCTGATAAATTATATAATCTTCACTGTATAGATTATATTACTGTTTAAAATCAATAATGGCTTTCTAACTATAGATTAGATTTATTTTGAATAACATAATGACAAGTTGATTCATTTTGAATGTTCATTAATACATTTACTAATTTAGTCTCTCAACTAATAGTTATAATACTATGTACCAAGAATTGATTTATTAAGTTTAATATCTTTGTGTAAATTTAAATTTAATTAACTAACCCATGTATTAATCTACTCTCTCAACTAGTAGTTCTAATTATACTATGTATAAAAATTGATTTATTAAATTTAATGTTTGTGTAAATTTAATTAAATGCTATAAATATGAATAAGGCATAAGGCATAGTCCCTGCTCCTGAGAGTTTACAGTGGAAAAATCAGATGTGAACCCTAAGTTTGATAAATTGAGAAAAGAGTTATAATAGATGTTTCACGTGATATGACTAGCTATGAATCCAGTGACAGAAATAAGCAAAAGATGCCCCATGCATCTCAGTCTTTGTTTTGCTGTTTTTGTTTTGGAACTACACCTGGTGGTCCTGGGGCCTACTCCCTTCCTGGTTTGTGGTGCATCTGTTGCTCCTTGCTGTTTTGTTTTGTTTTGTTTTGTTTTTAACAGTTTCATTTAGGCACCATGTTTTACAAAGCTGTCTTTAGTCATACAATGTTCTAATTCCAAATCAACCACCAGTGTCAACATACTCTTCCAGGGTCCCCAGGGTCCTTCCCAGCCTCCTCTACCTTCTTACTAGAAGCAATTATAGGTTTAATTGTAGTTTGGATGCCATGCTTACAGTACTGTTAGGGTGAGTGGTTTATACAGATACCTTGCCTCTATGCCACTGACATTTCCCATGATCCTACCATTGCCTCTGTGTTACCTCCCATTCTTCTTACTCTACGTCCTCCATTTCTCTCCTTTGTTGGCTTTCTCTGGGGACTGAATGGTGCCAGGGATTACAGCTGGGTCTCCTGCATGCAATGTGCCTCCCAGCCCATTGAGCTAGCTCTTTAGTGCCTATATTTCCAATTTAATACCTCTCTGTCATCAGATGCACACATCAAATTTAGCCACTGCCCAATTTTACCTTATCATTGAAACATTCAGGAACACACTTTAATGGAAAAATATTCTTGATTATAAGTTTAAGTCCTTCAGCCTTCCAAATAACACTTTTAGAGCAGGAGGAGTTGTTTTATAAGCCCCTGGAGAATTTCTATTATAGATATATTCGCTCAATTATTTTACTTTGAATTTTAAAATTATTTGGGGGAAGATAAAATGGATGTAATGTCTTCAATTAAAATTTAGAACTTACTCTCAGAAGCAGCTCTATAGAGATCACTTAATATCTAAACTTTATATACTGCTCCTAATATACTTTCTCAAAAGACTGCTATCATGAAATTTTTCTAAACCATTTTTTAAATAACATTAAAACTGCATAAGAGCCATAGTATCTTTTCCACAGAAATGAAGACGCACGTGCATAGCATGTATATGTCATATTGGGGTGTTTGTGAACCTTCTAAAATTTAATTTGAACATGTCCATTAGTTACCACTTAAAATTATGCTCTACAATGAAGTGGGGAATGATAAAATATAGAAATGGTTTCTAAAGATGAATAAAGGGCCAGTATCATGAGAAAATCACTTATCAATAAAAAATTCTTTGCATTCCTCTTTCTAATCTTTTAGTGAAAAGAAAAACCAGTTTAACTATTGATCTTTTATCAGAAACATGACATTTTTAGAATATGACATTTTATTACCTAAATTTCAGCTAACTGAAAGAATAAGAAAATGGCTTTAAAGATGATGAAAAGAGAGAACATATCCACAAAGAAATCTTAGTAAAAAAGGTAAATATTTTTGTAGTCTTTTCATATCCAACTTTGAAATCTGTCCCCATCTCAAATGACCTTAAATTTAAGGTAACAAATTATTTACTTAATATGAATAAAGTAAAACAAATGATGTTCTGAAGAGTCTGATTAGGAAATAGGATATTCATATTGATAACTTCTGCTTATTCTCCTAAAACCAGAAGCTGGTACTGCTACTTCATCTTCCATTGGAAGTTATCCTTTCACGACAGGAGGCCCCTTATGCTTTATCCTATGTATTTGGGGAGATAAAAAAATGAATCTACTTCTAAGAGTTTTGGACTTGGTTTTTACTTTGGGCTACTAAGGCATCATAATCAAGGTGGAATGTAAGTTTCCAAATAGAAAAGAGGGGTTCGATGGGCCCATGAAGGGGACTTTAGCATTCAGTGGTTGAGAGCTACCTCCCCAGGCCGGACCACAGGCGAAGGATGGGCGAAGGATGGGCAGAGGATGGGCTAAGGTCAGGCAAAGGATGGGCGAAGGACGGGCGAAGGATGGGCGAAGGATGGGTGAAGGACAGAGGAACAGAAACTGGGCTCCAGGCTGGTGGGTAGTCAGTTTATTTCTCTCTCCTCCCTGGCATAGTCCGGATCTCTCCCCTTGTGGTGCAATCAGTCATAGTTTTGGTCGTAGTCCCAGTCATCAGAGTTCCATCATCGTGGTCTCCTCGGAGCCTCAAAGTCCTCTCCTTCATTATCTCTTCTTCCTCATCTCGGCGTAGTTTCATAGTCCTCTATTTGCAGTCGTCATCATCATTTGATTCTCCTTCTAGTGCTCACAGACCTCAAAGTCCAAAGTCTCAGTTCTCTAGTCTTCAACGTCTAGTCCCAGCATCTTGTCTTCAGCATCTCATCTTCAGCATCTCGTCCCGACTTTCTCATGCCCAACATCTATTCCCCAATGTCTTCAACATCTCATTTTTGACCTTATTGTTCCATCTTACACATTACAGCATAGTTATATAGAAATCATGAAGGGCGGGGATTTAAGGGGGCTGAACATTATCCTAACCACAAAGGGAGCTAAAGTCACTTTTTCAGGAGATTAACTCAAGGACAAAATCTCATCTAAGATTACTCCAGATTACTAGGAGATCCGCTGAAGGGCAGGATTCCATCCAGGGTGTATTGCGTTCTCCTTTTCTCAGCTAGTAATTCATTTAAACAGTCATAGTAAATTTACTTCTTATAATATTTCTAGCAATGTCATTTTGTATGAACACAGTAAGAGATATGTTAAGCTTAAAGGTTGGCTCTTCCTGGGGACATCTCGCTCTATATTCCAGACCACAGCCCTCAGGCCAGGTTAGTCTTTTCTAACCCCAGTAGGGTCCTTAATCAGTTACTTCTTTTGGGGTCATGACAGAGTTTGTCCATGACTGTGCTCTTAACTTATAGCTAAGTATTATGGTGCTTGGCCTGGCCCATTTCAATGCCAGGGTAGCTCACAGCTTGCCCTGGGTCCAACCAGTCCCTCGTCGGGATCCTGCTCTTACTAGGGACTAAGGGCGACTGAGGCTTAAATCAAGTAAATATGGATGCCCAGGTGTAAATATTATTTTGGAGTCAATTAACTCCCATGTTACAAAGCATAGCATGAACTGTCTTCCTGTCTACACAAAAAGGACATTGCTAAATAAACCATGCAAATGATACAAAGGAAAGAGAAAAGCACTATAGGGTTATAAGTGCTGATGGAATTGGGAGTGCCTAAGTTGCACTGTTGTGGGAGTGGCTCAATAAACCTTAAACTCCCTGCAGGAGAAGCAAGGACAACCCAGTGTTATCCAACAGTGGAAGAAACCAACAATTCTTATTTCCGAATGTTAGAAAAGCTTAATTCTACACTTCTCAAAAAATGGGGAATATTTGCTGTCTTCAAGCTTCTACAATACAATCCCAGCTGTGGAGACAAAACCTGTCAGTACTATAGTCCTTCACACTTTAGGCTAAACATGGCTTTTAGAGACCGGCCAAAGTTTCCACGCAGAATGCTATTAATATTTGGAAATCATCTTGCCTGCACGGCAGACCTGGCAAGCTACCTGTGGCATATTCAATATGGCATAAAACAGTAACAAGTTTCACAATGGAGACACTACTGGTGCCCACTCGAGCAAATCGATGAGCAATGGGATGACAACGATACAATGATGATACTTAATATATTCTGAATTTCAAATAATTAAAATTCTGGGACAGTAGCAAGGCTGGTTATAAACTGCTGTATGTTAACTCTTGTAGAATATGATCCACCAGTAAGAAATGAGAATTAACAGTTGTTTTTGAGCACAGAAAAACCACTGGGACCATTTTGCTCTGGAGATAGAGCATATGATGTAAATAATGACCTCTGTGGGAATAAGGAATACATTCTGGGAAAAGATTTCTCCCTCTCCACTTGCAGTTATTATTTGCCAAGGGATTATCTTTCTCTCTGCCACCCTGCCAGCTAGGGAGGGAAAACATCTTACAGGGCGAGTACTAGCTGCCATCCATGATACCCACGCTCCTTCAATCACAGTTTTTAAACTCAAATGGTCATTTTTCACACTGAGAGATGAACTGAGGGTATTTTTAACTGCTGGAGGTATTGTTGTTTACAATACTGATAATGAGTGTCCCGTGTATACAATATACTGAAGATATTTTAAAATCTCAACTAGTTATTCTTTTAACTATTATAAATTTTAATATCATCTAGTTATTCTTGGAATTAAGTAATTTTCAAGATACATAATTTTAAGTTATATAGCAATATAGACTTTGTTTACTATTTATATTTTATAGCAAAAGATTTAAACATCCCAGAGAGAGTTCCCAAATTATAAGTAGACAGATGCCTACAAAAAATAATTTCCTCACCCATTTTGCTATTATAGAAAGGTGCTATCTATAAATTTACTCAGCTTTGCTTCTTGTAGAACCATATTCCTTAAAACAGGTTGTGTCAAGAACTAGGGATGAATATACAGATAATGTGAAGCTATTCATCACTTAGAAGAAATGATTCTCATACTGTATAATTCAACCTTATGCCACCTTTGAAATGGTGCAATGTGGCTATGGCAAAAAAAAAAGACTATGGTTACCAGGCGTCAAGGTGAGGGAAAAATAAAAAGGCAGAGGACAGGACTTTTAAAAGATAGTAAAAATACAGAGAATGTTACCATAATGATAAATATATGCAATTTCATGTACAGGCTCATGCATGTTGAAAAACAATCCAATTGTTCCTCCAAATATAAATGCATAATATTTTTATATTCCATATAACACAGAGATCCATGCTAAAAAGGGACTGAAATGTTTCCATATAAAATCCATATAAAATATACTGTTCATAGAAATATTATTTATAATAGAAAGAGAAAACAACTGTCATATATCAACTGATGAAATGAAAAGCAAAATGCATTTTGTCCATTTGAAAACATTTACCCAAATAAATAGAAATAAACACACTACACCATGGGCGAAGAAGTTAAATATAGATAAACCTTGAAGATATTATTCTAAGTGAAAGAAAACTAGTGGCAAAATTCTACGTTTTATGATTTCATTGAGAAAAATATATATAGATGAGGCAAATCCATACACAGAAAATAGATTACCAATTAGGTTGTGGTGATGGCTGTAGCTATAATAAATATGGGTTTAATTAAATCAAGCTGTAACATTTTTCATTTTCATAATGTATGTATATAAAGAGTAAAACTCAATAATTTAGCTTGAACTCAAAATGTCATGAAAATACCTCTGAAATTATTACTGAATAAAAACAGTGATTTAATATTCTGTCACTGTCATCCCATTGCTCATCAATTTGTTCGAGAGGGGACCAGTGACGTCGTCATTGAGAGACTTATTGTTACTTTTTTTGGCATATGCGATAGCATAGCGATTGGGCGTTCGCCTTTCACGCGGCTGACCAGAGTTCGATTCCTCCGCCCCTCTCGGAGAGCCCGGCAAGTTACCGAGAGTATCGAGCCCGCACGGCAGAGCCTGGCAAGCTATCCATGCATATTGGATATGCCAAAAATGGATATTGGATTTAATATTAATAGTAAACAATTACTAAAACTACACAATTGTTGTACACAAAACGGAAACTTGTTGTTACCGTTTTTGGCATATCGAATATGCCACGGGTAGCTTTGCCATGCAGGGCGAATTCTCTCAGTAGCTTGCCGGGCTCTCTGAGAGGGACGGAGAAATCAAACCTGAGTTGGCCACGTGCAAGGCAAACGCCCTACCCGCTGTGCTATCCCTCCAGCCCATATATATGCATATATATGTATAAATATATTTAGCCCTAAGATTGGTTGCCTTCTACTTTAAACCCAATCAAATGTGGGCTTAAAATAGAATATACTATGTATTTTTATTACTTTAACCTTTATGTTTTTTAAATACAAGAAAAATACTTACTGAAAAATAATGTCCAGAACACTATAAGCTTTTTACTTCGTTAGAGAAAGCAGAACCAACTACCAAATCAGGAAGTAATGTGGCCTAAGATTGAAGGGCTAGAGAAGATGATAATGTGAGTCCCCATCTAGGAATGCTAACTCTTTTCTTTGGACTCCTGGGACTTGTATATGTCAAGAGGCAACAATTTTCATACTGATCATTTGCTTGGCCAGTTCCAGTTTAGAAGGGATCCTGAAATTAATGATTCTTTAAGTTGACTTTGGAGGCTAAACTCTGCAAATGCCAAAGGAATTGACCTTTTATAGATTAACAATTTCACTAACCTGCTTTCTGAAAATTCTGAAAAGTCATCCTGAAGCTCAAACTTGTGTAGAACTTCTCCAATTAGATAGCCACTGGAAAATGCCTTTGCAAATGACTTCGGAGCTGAATTTTAAAACATAGAGATAAAAAAATAGTAAGTACAATATTGCACATACAGTTTCATAATGTATGTATATAGAGAGTAATACTCAATAATTTAGCTTGAATTCAAAATGTCATAAAATACCTCTAAAATTATTACTGAATAAGAATAGTGATCTGTTATTAATATTTTACAAAGATCCGCAAGTACATAAAATTAAATGTGATAATGTACAGAATTTTGAAAGAACAGACAACTTCTGAGCAAATTAAATAAAGAACTAACCAAATTTATAAATAAACTTATGTGTAACAGTCATTGAGATGTTTTTAAAATACACTCCAAAACTCTAGCTACCTACAGAAACTATGAATGATAATAGCAAAATTTGGCAAGTGAAGAGCAGTCTAATGAATTTAAACCTTAAGATTTAATTTTAACCTTGTTTTAATGGAAATTTAACATCAGCAGCACCTTTTCCAATAAGGCCTAAAGAACATGAGAAAATTGTCATTAGTGGTTCAGGGGTTTTCATTGTGTCAATTGTTCCATCTATCAGTGATGGAGAGAAAAAGAGGAAATAAGCTTTGGAGTCAGAGACATCTCTGCTGGAATCCTGACTTGCTCCTTTATTAGTTGTGCCACTTCTGACAAACTGCTTAGCTTTCAGGAGTTTCTGGATCCTCATCTCTAGAAAAAAGATAATTAAATGTCTATCTTAGAGAGCTACTGTGAAATTTAGAGGGGAAGTATGAGAATTGCTTGGTACTATGCCTGCCATAAAGGAATTATAAATGATGAAAAAAATTTTCAATATAAGTATTAAATGAAATTTGCTAGCTTTTTTGCGGGGGGTGTTGGGGGAGGTGCTATACTCAGTGATGCTCAGGGGTAACTCCTGGCTCTGCACACAGGAATTATTCCTGGCATGCTGGGTGACCACATAGGATGCCATGGATTGAACCCGGGTCGACCATACAAAAGGCAAGCATCCTACCTACCTACCTACTAACTCTCCAGCCCCAGAGTTTGCTAACTTTAAGTACATCCATAGTTTGGGATATCATGTTTTTTCTTATGAGTGAAGATAGAAGTTTAGATCATATTGAAGGATAATGTACAAAGTTGGTTATGAAGTAAAGTATGTGTTCACAGAATAAAGTGTGCTTCTTTCAAATTATTTCAAATTTCTCCAGAAATCTTCAAACATGTTCCTACAGTCTTTATAGTACATGTCATGCAGTATCACAAACTCAGATTGCTTTTTTTAAAAAATCTATTTGGCCAATTACAGGGTGATTGATTGAATATGAATATGTAATACTCAGGGTTTGTATAATTGATGTGTGGTTGCAGCAGAATGAGATGAGTATTCATAAAGGTCACAACATACAACTCACATGGAGAAAATTACCAAGTATACAAATATGGTTCTTTTGCACATCTGATTCCAGCCCACCAACTCACGCCCAAGATAACTCTCATTGAGGCTTCCCTAATATCTATTCCCAAAATATATTACACACCCAAAATATCACAGTACTTAAGTTGAATAAATATAATGGTAAAGATAATTTAAAATATATCAAATGTTCCCACAGATTCAATTTAACTTGGGCTGTCCTCATTAACTACCTAGAATTAGAATTTATTGCCTATGGTTATAGGATCTGTCATTTACAATAAGAAGACACAAAAGGGTAGGAAACCATCAGGGAGAAAAAAAAATGAGTTGGCCTATGAATCATTTTAGCCACATGTAAAAATGTGAGACTTTCTCACGCTCCAATAAAATGCAAATTTTAGTAATCTAAACCTATGTGCAACAACATAGTGGAGAAGGGTCACTACACTTATTCTTAAAGTTTAGAGTCTGGCACCTGTAACTGCAGATTTTAGCAATTTTTTAATAGGGGTCATTCTCAGTGGTTCTAGTGTGTGGTTGCAGTGAGCGCCACAGTGCCGGGAACTTAACTCAGGGTCTCACCCACATCAGTCATGTGCTTTATCAATTGAGCCACGGTAATTTTTTTTTCATCGTCAGCAGACCAATTTTATCATAACTTTAAAACTATCCAGGGAATAACTCTCTTTCTTTAAAAATATTATACACTCTTTCAGGATTGGCGATTTGATTCCTTTGCACATCAGCTTAATGTGATGTGTCTAAATGTGACTCTCCAACTACACCTTAGAGAGAATAGCTGGAGAAAGTAGGTATTAAGTGTCTCTTGAAGCACCCACTAGGAGAAAGTGGGATTCATGGCACGTCTGAGCTCTGTACCTGAGCCAGTTTTATGGTACTGCCTGTAAGCACCTTCCCTTCTTAGCAGAAGGAAGGCTGCCCTCCCTAACCAAGGCGGAGCACTGTCCTGGCCCTTACACGACACCACCTAAATATAATGGTGCCCTGTGGGGCTTTGAGAACGAGGAGGATTTGGCTTGATTTTACTCTAAACACAGTCTGTCATGTCGCAAATGTCCTTTGGTGTCATACAGGGATAGTTTCAGCTCCACCTTCACTGGAAGAGCAACCAGACTGACAATGCCAAGAGTAATGGCAGAGACCCTGACACGGTGACGGCAGGCGTGCGTGCAAGCACAGGGTGGTAACAGCACACATTTGTAAATCCACGCCACCTCAATAAAATCCTGGGGGGAACAGCTTTCAGGCAAAGCCAAACAAATACACATATAGAAGAAAGGCAGGTGAATGTGCTTCACCTCTAGACAGGGCAGTTGCTGCTGAGGGTTGGGCATTGCCTTGCCGCCGCCCCCAACCCCCCACCTCCCCAGACCTCGATGTCCCTAAGACATGGCCCGGCAGGCACAGCTTGGCCTTGGCGTTTTCTTGCTGGACACAATCAATTTCAAAGCACAACAGACAAGGCCGCCCTGCGACCCTGATAAATCAGAACAAAAACAAGATTCCTCAGTAATCATGTCTGCACTTCAAAATGAGACACGTCCAAAGCACGACAAATGGCCAAACATTGCCCTGTTCTGGTTCTCTCGAGTTTCCTTTCTCAGCCCGGGCTCCGCCTAGCAGCATTCTCCCCTCTTCCTAGAAAATGTATGTGAAAAATCTAGGTCATGAATTTTCTCTGCTGCTTGACAGGATGTAATTCGGAACGAAGCACAGCTTCCGTGCCCCTCCTTTGATTATTTTTGTCGCCAGATGCCAGGAGTCTCTTCTAACATCCTCTTAGCCAGAGGTCCCCCAGTTGCCCATGGTAGGTGCTTTCTTTTACTTCACCAAGTCCAGAAACCCAATTCTATTTGGTTACAGTTGTTTTCTGTACATCCTGCCCACTGGACTTTCATCCAACTCGCCCCACCAAGTGCTATTCTTCGCTTGTGACTTCACATCTTAAAATTTTGACACCAGTTTTTACTGCATTCTACATCTGTTGGATTTGTTTCAATTTCTGATTGGTGGCAGCAAACTCTTAATCAAGGAAAATGCCAAATTAGACAGAAAATACTAAATCTGATGCAGTATATGAGGAACAGTGTATTTCTAATTACTGAATGCTCATGTATGAGAAATCAGTAAAAAAGAAAAAAATATACAAGGTTATATGATATAGTATGATCATGAGCCAAGAAAAGTATACAATAAATTATAAAATATTATAGGAAAATAAATATTTAATAAGGTATTGCAATAACTGTATTGAAGTTGCAAAATAAACTATGATACTTTTGAAAAGATCTGGACATGAGAACTAATCAACAAAGGAGACATAAATAAAATATCTGTAGAGTTTGTGACAAATAGTAGAAAATAATATTCTCTCAAATGAGAAAAATGCTAAAATTTAATATACATAAAATTAACCATCTTTGTAACCCAGCTAATAAAAATCCCAATAGCTAATATCAATCAGTATAGATTACCTTTCAAATTTCACAATAGTTAATCAATTTTATTTTTTACACATCCTGTAAACTATAATCAGAGATAGATTAATAAAGTTAGAAAATGTATCTTTTAATGAACAATAAAGAAGTTTTAAATACTGCTATTTCAGAAGCTTTTGTAGAACTGAAAGCAATGAAAAACATCATTGAATAGAGTTTTCCCCTAACACTGGAGAGGAGAGAATACAAGTCTTCGAGTCCAATACAATCTAATCCAATCTAATCTAGCATAGAATAGTCTAATTCAGTCTGCCACCAATATTTACAAAAATATCTCTAGAGAATAACCATAAATCACATCATACAGGAGAGTCTGTGACAAAGAGTAAAAAGTAATATTCTCTAAAACAGAAAAAAAAGCTAAAATTTAATAAGTTTGCTATTTGAAGTTATTTCAGCAGTATTTAATTTCTGATTATAGATGAACAAACTTATTTATAAATCTGATCTTCTCTGTTTTCACTATCCCACCAATATGGTCTATCATGTTCAACTGTTAGCATTATCTGTTTCCTCACAATACTTATATATGGGTACTCTGGTTTATAAAATCAGCGTAATTTGATTTCATTTAGTATGAAATTAAAATAAGTCCTATTTGCTTAAATATATAAAACTGAGCTTTTAAAATAATAAAACAGAAACAAAGTACCCAGATGACCTTCTCAAGATGAACAAATCTACAAGGTTTAATCAATACCTTTTACTTCATCTCCAAACTATCAAATAAGAAACAGTTGTTTACTGTCATTTACCTATCAGGCAGTGTAATAGGCATAATTCTAAATTCAGATGTAGAAAAAAAGTTGAAAAACTATGTATGGTGTAAATAGAATCTAGTATACATGTTAGGCCTTGTGGTAGATATTTTTACTTGCAATCCAAACTGATACCTCCCAAAATATATAGTCATTATCTTACTTCTCAGAGTACAAAACTGGAATCTGTGATATTATTTCTACTTTAGAAATTTTGAATAAAGATAGAGAAACTTAATTTTCTCACTTTTCTCTTTGTTTTATCTGCAATGTTTAAGACTACTGAAAAAAATCTAAAGGTATTAAAAGGTATTTATAATTTTCAGTAAGGCTACACTAAAATTCAAAAGAATGTGAAATATCTTATACAAGCAGTTTCACAAAGGATCTTTTGTACAGTACAAGGAATTCACATATATAGAGAATACTCAACTATGACAGTTTGATGTTGATTTCCTTTTATGAATTAATGAGAGTGTTATAAAATAGAGGCAATACATATTCTAGGCACTGTAATTTGTTTGCTGTTTTGGTGTGTGGTGGAACCCTGGATTGTCTCACCTACACAAGACAAGAACTCTTCCACTGAACAATAGCTCCAGACTCAAAATAACTGAGAATTCTTAAAGAACTGTATAGCAGATATTTTAATAACAATCTGTTGCTTATTTTTCATAGTAAAAATAATTTTTTGAATTGTGGATGCAATCTTGTATTGAGAAACTCTTTCTGTTCTAAGATATTTCATTAAGCACCATTTTTCATAAGAATTTGTCAAGTTAAATTTAACTCACTGTAGTTCCTTAGCTTTGGTAAAATAGACTTGAATCTTCATATGTTGAGAATAATGAAGTCCCTGGAGATACCCAGGAGCTCATTAAGTATAGGGAGATGATTCTCAGTGAGGATTACCTTATTGGAATTCATATACAAAGATATATGTATACAGATATATTATGGCTGATAATCAGGGTAGTCTGGGCAACACAAAATTTAATGTATCTTATGCAAAAAGACGTCTCTTTCAGAAAATTCATGTCAGTCAGCTTTAGCTACCTCTCCACTAAATAAGCTAGTATACAATTTCATGGAGAATTACACTCTTCTTCCTTTGTCCCAAGCAAGCACTAAGTGGCATGGACACTAATAGCCTCACCTTTGTGACTCTGTTACCATCTAGGTGTTGGGGTATGTCTGGTGATAATACAACTTGCCCAAGTGGCTGAATTTTGTACTTGTCACTTTTGGTAATCCTTACCAAAAGGACCTCAGATACATATGGTGGGGGTGTTAAGGATTTTTGCTTCTTTGCTTTTTGTTTTAGTGCTTCCTAAATATAAGCTATTTTACCTTGAAGAAGTCAAAGATCTAGTTTTGAATTCTAGAATCTACTAGTTGTCTGACCCTGCACATGTTCTTCTCCTCTCTCAGCCTCATTTACTAATATGTACATCTGGGATAATGCCTCTTTTTCTTTTATTAAGGGGGAGGAGGAGATTCTAATAAGACAGCCTCTGCACAGAACACAGCAAAATTTATGAGTGTTATAAATGCTTTTAAAAATATACAACATATTCTTAGGAAATTTTAGCTAAACATTTGGTAACATTACTGCTCTTTGTTTTTCATTATAAATATTTCACATTAAAATTCTTTTTGGTTGAACTGTTTTTTGGGGGCCACACATGGTGGTGCTCAGGGTTTACTCCTAGCTCAGTGCTCTGGAATCACTTGTTGTGCTTTGGGACACCATTATGCAGTGCAATGAATCAAATTTTTGGTAGGTTTTGTGCAAGGAAAATGCCTTACCCTGTATTATCTCTCAGCATCTGAACAGTTTTTTTCCTTAATTTAAAAAAATGCTTTGGCTTTTATATTATATCTATTATATAATTTCTATTGTAAATTTTCCCATATTTTATTTGTAACAATGCATTTAATTTAATTTTAAAATTTTATGTTGAGGTTATTTGGGAGAAACCACACCTAGAGGTGTTCAGGGCTTACTCCTAGATGTACATTCAGGAGTCACTTCTGACAGGGTTCAGGGAACCCTATGAGGTGCCAAGCTGGTGAGGTGTAAGGCAAACCTGCTCTACTATCTAGTCCCATATTTTCAAATTTTAAAGAAAATATGGGCAACAAGCCAAATAGCAGTTATATGAAGTTAGCAATATTTTCTTTCCCAGTGGTACTTAATACCTACACCTACACATTGTTTTATATCCACATAATTTTTTCCTAAATGTACCTGAACATCCATTTACATGTCAACAGTTCATTCTAAATCTCTCTACATACTTCTCTATGATCATAAATAAACAAATGTACATATTAATCTATTTGTGTATTTTCTGGTTTGTACAAAAATGGAATTACAGTAGACAAATCAATTTTCCTTAACAGAAAATAAATTAATGTATTTAGGCCAAACATTAGAGAAAACAACTCATTTATTCTAAAAACAGTGTAGCAAACCATCATATGAATATATCCAAGCATTCCGGTATCAAAAGATTATTTCAATTTTTCTTCTTTTTGCCCCTAAAACTTATATAGCAATTAACAATCTTTTTCAAATATCCTCACTGACGGGTGACTTAATTTTGCTATGGTTTCCAAAAAAGGGAGATTTTACATTAACTGTCCCCAGAACTACTGTAAATGCTTTTTACATTGATGATTTCAATTAATCTTGACACAACTTGCTGTGTATCATTATTATTCCTTTCTTGATTTATTACTATCTAGTAGGAGCAATTCCTAAATAATTCTAACCCTAACAGTCGGCCTCTATACCCTTGCCCTTATTCAGAGACTGCAAATAGTTTTTCCGGAAAGTTGTACCCATTTTCAAGATAGTATTCTAAACTGTCCAGAACTTTCCACTGCCTGTAGAGAACATATCATCTAAAGACAACAGGCATCAACCACAGGGGTCTTGCTTCCTAAGTGCCACAGATCCTATCTACAGTTTGCAACATCTTTACCATATGGAATTTGGGTACTTGCAGACTGTGTCTCTC